>NC_052153.1:134169128-134810378 GCF_902713615.1 Scyliorhinus canicula | reverse complement strand
CTGGAACTCACTGCCGGAGGAGATGGTGTGGCAGGTACAATAGTGACGTTTAAGGGTGTCTTGACAAAAATATGAATAGGATGGGAAAAGAGGGATACGGACTCTGCAAGTATAGCAGGTTTTAGGTTAGACGTGCAGCATGGTCTCCGCAGGCTTGGTGCACCGAAGGGCCTGTTTCTGTGCTGTACTTTTCTTTGTTCAGTCACCACCCCAGGGACAATATTCTGAACCGGGGACAGCCACATTTTCCATTTAACACATCTTCCATTCATATTGCGGCTTATTGCTCCTTCACACTGGATTACATACTGCAATCGCTACTGCCATTATGAACCATACCAGTAAACCTTTATATAGAAATTATTTCTTACTTGGTTAGGCATCTTCTAATGGGATGATAATGAGTTTACTCTTTAAAAGAACAACAGCAAGCTGCACATTTTAGATGGTCGAGTACCTGAATGAGAAATGATCCTGCTGTATCAGCAAGCCCTGACTGGAGAAGATTCTGCCTGATATCTTTGCTCAGTAACTGTGAGGAAAAGGTAGATCCTATAGTCTGAGCATGTCTAATGTGCATAATGTCTCAACATGATTAAGTAATATTTAACCAGCCAAATGATAGGTTATTTTTTTCTATCCTTGTCCTGAAAAGTTGTTTCTTTTATGAATTATTTGAAGAAACTTAAACAAAATTTAAACTTTGCTCAAGAAATTTTGTTTGATTTGTGATTGTGTGACTAAGGAACAGAGGGAGGAAGAGTAAAAGATGCAAGTAGCCAAACACCTATATAGAGTAGGAATAAATGGGTCCTCGGTTATTTGAAACCTATGTTAATAACTTTGATGAAGAAATAGATTTGTATACTGCACTGAGGGATGTGGGAACTGTACCGTTGGACAGTCTTCACCTAAATGGTGCAGAGAAAAGTGTTCTGGCGACTTGTATAACTATGGCAGGAAAGCGGGCTTCAAACTAAATAGTTGTGGCCAGAGATTAAGGGCGTGATTCTCCGCTCCCCACGCCGGGTGGGAGAATCGCAGGAGGGCCGGGTGAATCACAACGCACTGCCCTGACACCCCCCGTGATTCTCCCACCCCCCCAAAAATGGCGTGTCGCGTTTTTCGACACGTCGCTCGGAGAATTGCCGCTCGCCGTTTTTCACGGTGACCGGCGATTCTCCGGCCCGGATGGGCCGAGCGGCCTGATGAACTCGACCGGTTCATACCGGCGGCAACCATACCTGGTCGCTGCCATCGTGAACAGCGCGCGACAGGTAAGTGTGGGGCCTTTGGGGGGCGGAGGGAGGATCGAACACCACGGGCGTGCTCATAAGGTGACCGGCCCGCGATCGGTGCCCACTGATCGTCGGGCCGGCATCTCTAAGAGAAGCACTCTTTTCCCTCCACCGCCCCACAAGATCAAGGCGCCATGTCTTGCGGGGGCAGTGGAGGGGAAGACAGCAACTGCGCATGCGCGGGTTGGAGCCGGCCAACCTGCGCATGCGCGGCTGACGTCGCTTCGCCTGCCGCGTCATTCCCGGCGCACCGCTTTGATGCAAGCATCAAGGCCGGGCATTAGCCCCCGGGGGGGGGGGGGGGGTGGGGGGGATAGAATAGGGTGCGAAGAGTGAAGAACTCGGCCGAGTTCACAACGGCTTTCCCGATGCCGCGCGGCATCGGAGAATCGCGCCCTAAGTTTTGGAATGTATTATAAATTAAGTAGGGAGGATGAGTCAAGCAAGATAGGAATAAGGGAAATAATGATCAGAGTATGTCAGGAAGGGACAGAGAGTGCAAATCCAAGAGTTCATCAGCAGACAAGGCTAGAGATTACAAAAGTAGAAAAAAGACTGAACTAAAGGCACTGTATCTGAATGCACAAAATATTTGTAAGAAACCAGATGAATTGACAGCTCAAATGGAAATAAATATGTATTGTGGTAAAAGATTGAAACCACTCAAGTCTGTAAGTTGCAGTAAGAGATTTTTATTTACAAGCATGCTCTGGAGACACATGCTGCTCATTGGGTGTCGCATTACATATTTATATCTTTTGGTTATCATCATTACACTATAAAATCCTGATAAACAGGCTGCTGCCATCACTTTTATTTAACTGATGGCTAAAGTCTATGCTTCTTATCACACATTTCCTTACCCATCCTTCGAAGGCCATTAAGTTTGTGATTGTTATTTTCCCACATCATCATGCTGAGATAGTGTTCTAATAACTATTATTTAGAGCTGTAAATGTTCATAACTACATGTGTCTACTTCAAAACTATTACTGTTTAATTTCAAAATTATTTCAATTGCTCCACTTTGGTATGATCTGATAGCCATTACAGAAAAATAGCTTCAGGATGACAAAAACTGGGACCTGAATATTCAAGGGTACATGATATTCGGGAAGGATAGTAAGTTATAAAAAGGTGTATCTCTGTTGATTATGGATGACAGCCGTACAGTAGGGTGGGATGACGTTAGATCAGGAGATCAAGATATAGAATCAGTTGGGTGAAGATGAGAAATAGTAAAGGCAGGAAATCACTTGTGAGAGTGGTTGACAAGCATCCGAACAGCAACCACACTGTAGGCCGGGGTACACAGAAAGAATCAAATGGGGCTTGTGAGAAAGGTGCATTGACAATCATGGGAGATTTTAATCACACATGGATTGGATAAATTAAGAACATGATTTAATTGCTGTGTTGTGCTGGGCGCAGATCTGAGAATTCCAGCTAAATTGCGGGAGAGGCTGAAATCAGGATCCGTGCTGGGTGCAAATTGATTCGTGATCTAACCGGCCCGCACCCGTTGGCGGGTTCCAGATCCTGCCCAGATCTGGCCAGACACCAATTGAGAGCAATTAATAGCGCTCTCCATCGAATTAATGAGATGGACGCCTAATCTAACAGCCTTCCGGGAACTAACTGGCTCCCCCGCGAGAGGTCACAGAGCAGCCATTTTGCATTCCTAGTAAAAAACAGGAAGCTGGCGCAATGGCTGCTGAAGGGAGCTGAGGAGGTCAATAGCTATTTCCAATCTCTGGCATGCAACCCCAGGGGCACTAGGGCAGCTGCCCCAGTGCTCGGGGGGTGGGGGTGGTGGGGGGGTGGGGGGGAGGTCACAGACCCCTCAGGAGGTGACAGGCCTGGGCGGGGGCGACTGGGCACCATGGGTCAGGGTTCGCCCCTGGGCTGGACAGGTGAGGGGCACACCATCTGCAGGGCCTACAAGCCAGCCTCCAATAATTGTGCATACCCATAACTGGGGCAATTACAGCTTCTGCCTGTCTGTTCTACCAAACACTTCCAGGACAAAGCCCTGTTCTTGGTTATATGCTGAAGGTCACTTTCACTCCCTTTGTCTGTGAGCAGCCTCTGGCTGCACAGCTGAAGGCTATTACCAATGAGGAATTGTTAGTTGTGAGAGGAGTTCATAGACGCAGGTTGTATTTGCTGCTTGCTCCTGCTGGTGGCTGCAAATGCCTGGGCCCTCACAGGATGAGATGCATCTGGAATAAGCTCCAGAGGCCTCTGCTTTCTCTGGCATTGCCAATCCTGGCTCCTTCCCGTTGTCTGCCCCAGGGTTGTTGATGCCCTTGGCGATGCTCCTCAGTGTCTGGGCTTGCTCTGCAGTGCCTTGGCAATGTCCACCTGCGTCTCGGACACATCCCTCAGCGATTGGAATGATGTTGAGGCCCTCAGCCATGCTTGCGCTGACTGAGCCATGCCTTGGACACCACCACTCATGACGCTGACATTATCCTTCAATGAAGTCGCCACTTGAGCAGTGTTGACCTCGCTGCCGCACATGGCCGGCACTATCTCCTGCACCAGTAGCCTTTGGGAGTCCTCCAATTGGCTATGCACTTGCTGGAATGTTGCTGACATCACCTCCTGAATCTCATGGCCATGTCCTGGCATCTGTATCAGTCCCGGAATAACCTTGTCCAGTGGCTCAGCATCTGACTGGGGCTCAGCTGTGTCCTGGGATCCAGCAGACCTCCCAGTGCTAAGTCCCTTGGATGTTCCTGCCTCCACATGATGTGCTCACCAGATTGTGCCCCAGAAGCTTGTCCACTAGTGTCACCCACCAAGATGTGTGTCTCTGTGCTGGTGGTAGATGAGGCTGATAGCTGTGACGGGTCAATGGTGGTCACCTCGTAGTTTTCCTCTAAGATGGTCCCTTGAGTGGCGGGGGTTGGGGGGTAGCCCAGATGGCCTATCACGTCAGATGGAGATGTAGTCAGGAAGAAACAAGGTTCATTTTGTCTGACATGAACAACTCATTTGAGATAGGTGATCTGAGTAAAGGGGCAATGGATCCTCACCTCTGCAGTGCAGGCCAACCTCGCTGTCGGTGACTACTCTCTCCTCGGCCAACCCCTTAATCTCCAGGGCCCATTCCTCACAGGGGATGAATACTGTAATGCCCGGAACCCCGCCACCTGTCTGGCCATTTCCCATCTGTTATGGACCAACCTTTCCTGCAGGGCTTTGTGAGAAACAAACTTGATGCATTAAGGGGGGATCAATGACACCTGATATCTGTGAGGACCACTCCTGGGCATGATGAGGTTTTTCTGATGGATGCGAAACGCGATGATATGCTGTGTGGGGTGCGCACAGGGGGTGGGGGTTGATGCGAGGTGCCAGTCAAAGAACAAAGAATAAAGAACAAAGAAAAGTACAGCACAGGAACAGGCCCTTCGACCCTCCAAGCCTGTGCGACCATGCTGCCAGTCTAAACTAAAATCTTTCACAGTTCCAGGGTCCGTATCCCACTATTCCCATCCTATTCATGTATTTGTCAAGATGCCCCTTAAACGTCACTCTTGTCCCTGCTTCCACCACCTCCTCCAGCAGTGAGTTCCAGGTACCCACTACCCTCTGTGTAAAAAACTTGCCTCATACATCTCCTCTAAACCTTGCCCCTCGCACCTTAAACCTATGCCCCCTAGTAATTGACCGCTATACCTTGTGAAAAAGCCTCTGACTATCCACTCTGTCTGTGCCCCTCATAATTTTGTAGACCTTTATCCAGTCTCCCCTCAACCTCCGTCGTTCCAGTGATAACAAACTGAGTTTGCTCATGCCCTCCATACTAGGCAACATCCTGGTAAATCTCTTCTGCATCCTCTCTAAAGCCCCCACATCCTTCTGGTAATGTGGCAATTAGAATTGAACACTATACCCCAACTGTGGCCTGACTAAGGTTCTATACAGCTGCGACATGACTTGCCAATTTTTATACTCAATGCCCCGGCCAATGAAGACAAGAATGCCATATGCCTTCTTGACTACCTTCTCCACCTCTGTTGCCCCTTTCAGTGACCTGTGGACCTGTACACCTAGATCTCTCTGACTGTCAATACTCTTGAGGGTTCTACCATTCACTGCATAATCCCTACCTGCATTCGACCTTACAAAATGCATTACCTCACATTTGTCTGGATTAAACTCTATCTGCAATTTCTCCGCCCATGTCTCCAAATGATCTAAATCCTGTTCTATCCTCTGACAGTCCTCATCGCTATCTGCAATTCTACCAACCTTTGTGTCATCTGCAAACTTACTAATGAGACCAGTTACATTTTCCTCCAAATCATTTATATATACTGTGAACAGCAAAGGTCCCAGCACTGATTCCTGAGGAACACCACTAGTCACAGCTCTCCAATCAGAAAAGCACCCTTCCATTGCTACTCTCTGCCTTCTATGAACTAGCCAGTTCTGTATCCATCTTGCCAGATCCCGTGTGAATTCACCTTTTGTACCAGTCTACCATGAGGGACCTTGTCAAAGGCCTTACTGAACTCCATATAGACAACATCCACTGCCCTACCTGCATCAATCATCTTTGTGACCTCCTCGAAAAACTCTATCAAGTTAGTGAGACACAACCTCCCCTTCACAAAACCGTGCTGCCTCTCACTAATACGTCTATTTGCTTCTAAATGGGAGTAGATCCTGTCTCGAAGAATTCTGTCCAGTAATTTCCCTACCACTGATGTAAGGCTCACCAGCCTGTAGTTCCCTGGATTATCCTTGTTACCCTTCTTAGAAAAAGGAACAACATTGGCTAGTCTCCAGTCCTCCGGGACATCACCTGAAGACAGTGGGAATCCAAAGATTTCTGTCAAGGCCTCAGCAATTTCCTCTCTAGCCTCCTTCAGTATTCTGGGGTAGATCCCATCAGGCCCTGGTGACTTCATATTTTTAAAGACGCCCAACACCTCGTCTTTTTAGATCTCAATGTGACCCAGGCTGTTTACACACCCTTCTCCATACTCAACACCCACCAATTCCTTCTCTTTGGTGAATACTGATACAAAGTATTCATTTAGTACCTCACCATTTCCTCTGGCTCCACACATAGATTCCCTTGCCTATCCTTCTGTGGGCCCACCCTTTCCCTGGCTACCATCTTGCTTTTTTGTTGCCGACTTGTTGCGGTGGGGGGGGTTCTGTTGCGAGGTGCCGGAGGTCAGGGGGGTGACAGGTGGGACTGATGCCAGTGGGCCAGTGTTCATTTATCGTTGCAGCCCAGTGGAGGTTGTTGGTTAGTCTTCTTTCAACATGGGACAGCAGTCCTCCTGGTCACGCTGCCCAAACTAGCAGCTGCTGCCACTTCCTCCCAGGTGGCATTGGTGACCATGTTGCTTGTCCTCGCCTCCTTCAAGGGAACAGGGTGTCCCATCTTGCCTCCAGGGTGTCCATCAATCTGGCAAGCTGCCAGGCGCAGTTCTGGCCAATCAGTCGGTGGGACATCCAGTTCTGCTATGAAGCTCATGGGGGATCACTTTCAGCACTAACTGCTGTTAAATATGGGCCGCAGTCTTGCTGGCTCAGCTATCAGGAAGCACCGGGGAAGTCACACCCGATATGATAAAGGGCAGCACGATGACTCAGTTGTTAGCACTGCTGCCTCACAGCGCCAGGGACCCAGACAGGTCTGTCTTTTGGGGAGCTTCCTGAAAGGGGTCACTCTTCAGGGGTGGGGATCTCTCTTCGGGCGGGGGGGGGGGTCTCTGGAGGGTCTCTTTCGTTAGGAGGTCGCTGGGGGGTCTTGTTATTTAGGGGTCTCTGTGTGGCGTCCCTTTAGTTAGGAGTCTCTGTGTGGAGTTCCTTTATTTAGGGGTCTCTGTGTGGCGTCCCTTTAGTTAGGAATCTCTGTGTGGAGTTCCTTTATTTAGGGGCCTCTGTGTGGTGTTCCTTTATTTAGGGGTCTCTGGTGGAAGTCTATTTATTTATGGGGTCTGTGGAGAGGGTGTCTTTATTTAGAGGGGTCTCTGGTGGAGGCCAGCGGGTCGCGGTCTGGTGAGGGTGGAGTGGGCAGGTCTTACATTGTGGGGGGATGTGGGGCACTCTGATGGACTTTGGGAGAAACTCCCTTAAAGAGTTACTCCCTTTGCCCACCGCGAGATCCACAGCGTCAAATACACGCTTGTCAGGGCCAGCACTAATTCTTGCCCATGTAATTCCCGGTCCAGAACGCTGGAGAATCACGAGTGGCCAGAAAATATGGTTCCCAGCCCGGTAATAGGATGCAAATGGGTATCAATGATGGTTAAGGCTGTTTCCCCTTATGGGAGAGACCTGATTTGATTTGATTTGGGTTTATTGTCACATGTACCGAGGTACGGTGAAAAGTATTGTTCTGCGTGCAGCCCAGACAGATTGTTCCATACATGAAAAACATGGAATTTACAATAGATACACAATGTAAATACATAGACACAGACATTGGGTGAAGCATATGGAGTGTAGTACCACTCAGTACAGAGGAAGCATCGAGAGATCAGTTCAGTCCATAAGAGGGTAACTCAGGGCCGGGATTCTTCAACTACCAGGCGGGGCAGGGGTCCCGGCGTACCGGAGTGGCGAGAACCACTCCGGCATTGGGCCTCCCCAAAGATGTGGAATTCTCGGCACCTTTAGTGGCTAGGCCCGTGCCAGAGTGGCTCCCGCTCCGCCAACCGGTCGGCGTGAGTCCGAGCATGAGCCGGAGCATCACCGGCCGCTGACGTCACCCGGCGCATGCGCGGTGGGGGTTGGTCTCTTCTGCCTCCACCATGGTGGAGGCCGTGGCGGCAGCGGAAGAAAAAGAGTGCCCCCACGGCACAGGCCCGCCCGCCAATCGGTGGGCCCCGATCGCGGGCCAGGCCACCGTGGGGGCACCTCCCGGGGTCAGATTCCCCCCCCCCCCCCCCGCCCTCCTACCCAGGACCCCGGGGCCCACTTGCGCCGCCTGCTCCCACCACCACCAGAGATGGTTTAAACCATGTCGGCGGGAGAGGCCTGACAGCGGTGGGACTTTGGCCCATCACGGGCCGGAGAATCGCTGCGGGGGCCCGCCGACCGGCGCGGCGTGAGTCCTGCCCCCACCAATTCCCGGGTGTCAGAGAATTCCAGCCACGGCGGGTGGGGGATTTACGAAGGCCCCGGGCGATTCCCTGACCCTGCGGGGGGTCGGAGAATTCCGCCTCTGGAGTCTGGTAACAGTAGGGAAGAAGCTGTTCTTGAATCTGTTAGTGCATATACTCTAACATTTGCACATCTTGCCCAATGGAAAAGGTTGGAAGGGAGACTAACCCAGGTGGGAGGGGTCTTTGTTATGCTGCCTGCCTTCCCAAGGCAGCGGGTGGTGTAGACAGAGTCAAGGATGGGAGGCGGGTTCGCATGATGGACTGGGCTGTGTTTATGACTCTCAGTAGTGTCTTGGGGTCTTGGGCTGAGCAGTTGCCATACCAAGCTGTGACGTAGAGGGATGCTTTCTATGGTGCATCTGTAAAAGTTGGTAAGAGTCAATGTGGACTTGCTGAATTTCCTTAGTTTACTGAGGAAGTATGGGCACTGTTGTGCTTGCTTCGTTGTAGCATCGACGTGTGTGGACCAGGACAGATTGCTGTTGATGTGCACACCTAGGAATTTGAAGCTGTCAACCATCTCCACCTCAGCAACATTGATGCAGGCAGGGGTGTGTACAGTACTCCGCTTTCTGAAGTAAATGACAAGCTCCTTAGTTTTGCTGAAATTGAGGGAGATATTGTTGTTGTTACGCCATGCCACTAGTTCTCTATCTCCCTCCTGTACTCTGTCTCATCATTGTTCGAGATCTGATCCATTATGGTCGTGTCATCAGCAAACTTGTAGATAGTGTCGGAGTCAAATATTGTCACAAAGCCGTGTGTGTATAAGGAGTATAGTAGGGGGATAAGTACATAGCCTTGCAGTACTCCGGTATTGAGGATTATCGTGGAGGAGGTATTGTTGTTTATCTTTACTGATTGTGGTCTATGGATCAGGAAGTCGAGGATCCAGTTACAGAGAGAGGAGCCAAGTCTTAGGTTTTGGAGTTTTGCATTGAGCTTGACTGGGATTATGGTGTTGAGGATGGAGCTGTAGTCAATGAATAGGAGTCTGCTGTAGGAATCCTTTCGAGATTTTCAAGGGATGAGTGTAGGGTCAAGGAGATGGCATCTGCTGTGGACCGTTTGTGGCGATATGCAAATTGCAGTGGATCAAAGCATTCTGGGAGTATGGAGTTGATGACCAACCTCTTGAAGCACTTCAAAATGATAGATGTCAAAGCCATCAGCCGGTAGTCGTTGAGGCATGTTGCCTGCTTTCTCTTTGGCACTGGTATGATGGTGGTCTTCTTGAAGCAAGTGGAACATCGGAACGGAGTAGGGAGAGGTTGAAGATGTCCTCCCACCCCGGTTATTCTCTCTTCCAACCTTTTCCATCGGGCAGGAGGTGCAAAAGTTAGAATATATGCACCCGCCATTTGATCCGTGCAGGATCTGAGTGCACAACCACGGACTCCGTCAGGATCCGTTGCTGTCCAAGGGTTCATTTTCAAGAACGGCAATTTGACTTCAGAAGTTGAGCTCAGGGAGACAGTTTAAATAGTAAGGTTTTATTTGAGACAAAGATGAAAATACATATGTTTTTCTCAGAGGTTTGTAGGTCTTTGGAACTCTTTTCTGGAGCATGGTGAGGGTGGGGATCATTGAACAATTTTAAGTCAGAGTTAGATAAATTCTTGACTATCAAGAGTGTCAAGCTTTGACTGGGGTAAGTGGATTGGGGGGTGGGGGCACACTTAGTTCAGCCATGATCTTATTGAAAAGTGGATCAGGCTGGAGCGGTTGAATGACCTGGGGCGGGATTTTCCGCCCCCCCCCCCCCGCCCCCCCCCCCCCCCCCGGCCGGGTCGTAGAATCGCCGGGGGACGGCGTGAATCCCGTCCCCGCCGGCTGCTGAATTCTCAGGCACCGGGGTTTTGGCGGGGCCGGGAATTGCGGAGCGCCGGTCAACGGCTGCTGGCAGCGGCCCCCCCAGCGATTCTCCAGCCCGCAATGGGCCGAGTGACCGCCCGTTTTTGGCGGGTCCCGCAGGCGTAAACCACAACAGGTCCTTACCAGACGGACCTGGCTCCACGGGTGACCTGCAGAGTCCTCGGGGGAGCGCAAGGGTATCTGGCCCGGGGGGGGGGGGGGGGGGGGGACCCCACGATGGCCTGGCCTACGATCGGGACCCACCGATCCATGGGCGGGCCTGTGCTGTGGGGGCACTATTTCCCTCCGCACCGGCTGCTATCAACCTCCTCCATGGCCGGTGCTATGAAGAACCCCCCTGCGCATGAGCTGGGATGACGCCAGCATACGCTGGCGCTCCCGCGCATGCGCCAACTCGCGCAGGATGCCGGAGGCCCTTCGGCACCAGTTGGCATGGCGCCAAGCTGCCATGGCACCAAACACTCCGGTGCGGCCTAGCCCCTGAAGGTGCAGAGGATTCCGCAGAGTCGGGGCGGCCCGACGCCGGAGTGGTTCATGCCACTCCTCGGTGTCGGAGTGGCCCGCCGCGCCGGTTCGCAGAGAATCCCGCCCCTGTTCCTGATCCAAATTCACATGGTCCAAGTTCAGATCTAAATTTACTAACAATTCAAAGCTAGGTGGGAATGTAAGCTGTGTGGAGGAAACAAAGTGCTTTCAACGAGATATAGGGAAGTCACATAAGTGGGCAACGTGATGGAAAATAGAGAATCATTTTTAAAGCTTCTGGTGTTCACCTGGCTGGTGCTCTGGAACCAGGGGAAACAGTCTCAGAATGAAGAGCAGGCCATTTAGTACTGAGATGAGAAGCAATTTTTTCACTGAGAGGGTGATGAATCTTAAGAATTCTCTCACCCAGAGGATTGCAGAGATTCAGTTGCTGAGTATATTCAGGATTGAGATCAATATGATTTTTGCACATTAAAAACATGAAGGGATCATAGAATCATAGAATTTACAGTGCAGAAGAAGGTCCATCGAGTCTGCACCAGCCCTTGGAAAGAGCACCTACTAAACCCCACACCTCCACCCTATCCCCGTAACCCCATCAATATGGAGGTAGTGTGACAAAATGGTGTTAAACTAGAAGATTAGCCATGATGTTATTGAATGGCAGAGTGGACCTGAAGGGCTGAATGGCCTATACCGACTGCCTTTTCGACTATTCTTGTTATTTTTTAATTCATTTATGGGATGTCGGCGTCGCTAGCTAGGCCAGCATTATTGTCCACCCCTCGTTACCTTTCAGAACATGGCCTTCTTGAACCGCTGCAATACCTGAGGTGTAGGTACACCCATTGTTCTGTTAGGGAGGGAATTCCAGGATTTTGATCCTGGAACAGTGAAGCAATGGCGATATATTTTCAAATCAGGGTGGTGAGTGAATTGGAGGAGAAACTTCGAGGTGATGGTGTTCCAGGTACCTGATGCTCTTGTCCTTCTAGGTGGTAGTGGTCGTGGGTTTGGGAGGTACTGCCTAAGGAATCTTGGTGAGTTCCTGCTGTGCATCTTATGGATGGTACACATGACTGCCAGTGTTTGTTGGTGGTGGAGGGGATGAATGCCTGTGTCTTTCAATTCAGGGGTGCTGAAGACAGAACCATGGCCAGGATCCTCCAGGGTGGCCAGGCCCGCGATCGGGGGCAACCGATTGGCGGGCACGCTAATTCCAGGGGGGGGCTATGTTCCTCCGCGCCGGGCTCCTATAGGGCTCTGCCATGTTGCCCGTGGGCTGGTGTGGAGATGGCCGTGGCGTGCATACGTGGTCCCGCACCGGCCGTGGTGGGCCAGCTTTCGGTGCTGGAGCAGCGCACAGACCTCCGGCGCCGTTCTAGACCCCGAGGACGGGGAGAATGACTGGGCCTGGAGGCCCGTTGACGCTGGCGTTGCTCGCGCTGGTTTTGGCGCCGGTTTCAACACTTGGCCGGGATTTCGGAGAATCCCGGCCCATGTTAGTGTGTGATGGCCATAATCATGAATTTCATTCCAAAGCACCAGAAACAGTCCCAGAACAACACTTCATTAAAATTGAATTCGACTTGTGCTTTTCCTTGTCTCAATAAATTATCTGTGCCTTTGACCTAAGTGCTATTGACACTGAAAACGTGCAAATATACTGCACATGCTTTGGAACCAGGTTTTAAAAAATTTGGGGCAGAAGTTTGCTGGTCCTCCCGCCGATGGGATCTTCCCTTCTTCCCGAAGTCAACGGAGTTTTCAATGGCTCACTTCATTTAACAGCCCCACTCCTACCGCAAGAGGTCTGTGAAATTCCATCCATAATTCGAATCAACAATATATGTTAGTAGTTTAAAGATAACTTCATAGTTGTCGTTAAATAGTCCTGTGAAAAATCTGGATACTTTGTGAAGAAATATTTACTGAATAATACATTTTGAAAAAAATTGATTCAAGGTCATAAGATAAGTTTGTAGCACGTGTGGAGTTCGCATTAATTTAATATTACATTCACTGCACTGTATAATGTAATTAGAAATCGTTTTGGCAAAATTAACCAATGTTAAAAAAATGAATTATTAATACTGTGCACCTTTTCTTAACTTCTGTTCAATTTGAAAAATTTAAATAAAATTAAAAAATATAATGGGCAGACGTTGTCGTGGTGGATATCTGACAGTGATTATGGTTTGTAAGACTTGGCTCTGCACCCTTCAGCTCAAAACAAGATATGCCAACAAGGTTACAAAAAGTGCAAGTTCAGAGAGGAAACCAGAACATCCGGGATCTGATTGAACAGGGCAACTAAGAGGCCATTTCCGAGGAAATAAACACAGGGAGGACCGAAAAGGATGGGGTATAAAGCGGGTGAATTTTAAAATAAATCAGACACAGAAATATGAGTAACGTTAGGGAACGAAAGTCTTAACACTAAAAAGGAAAAAGCGACAGAAGCAGTAAGAATTCTTCAGACACTGTTTAAAATTTCTCCCTTCAAAATTCAAAATCTAAAGGAATGAGATGCCATTTTTTGGAATAGTTAAATTTTAGTGGTAGAAAGTTTGATTGGCAGTAATTGACAATTGTCACATCATTATGAGGATACATCTGCGACTAATTACCAGCCCTGAATATCTGTGACAGTTTTAGTTAGTATCGACTCATCAATACTATAATATCAATGCATGTCAATGTTAAGTTAGAAAGTGAAATGCTCATTACATGAAGCTGACGCAGAGTGGTACATCATCATCAGCAAGGTTTGGCTTTTGGCATTGAAGCATGTATTTGCTCCTCACCTGAAGTTGCTCTACTGTAAATAACACCAGTAGCCAGTAGGCTCACCAATATTTTGACTGCAAATGTTTGGCCAATCGTTCCATCTCCAGGCTTGAACCAAGTTGTGCAATGCTTTGCTGGTGATAAAACTTTGATAATCAGCTTGAGGGAATGGAAATGGTACTGACTTTACTTCAGTGTTTATGAAAGTATTCATGTAGGTCTTTGTTTCCCGTTATATGAATTACAGGGCAGTCATTTAAAAAAATTGTTCTGATGGTGCCCCTTTGACCATTTTCAAACTGGCACACCTGGCACCAGAAGATCTGCACTGGGATTGAAAATTTACAGTTACCCTTTCAATATTTTCAATCTTACGTGGAACATGTACTCTAGAAGCTAAACTGATTTCATTTAACATTTTCATGTCATGCTATTTCTCATCATTTCATTCTGTATAAAATGGCTATTTCTATCTCTGTTAGCTGTACTTAGCATTGGGATATTCTTCCTGCTCAGTTCATCTAGGTTAACTTAGTTCAAGATTCATATCTGAGTTGCAGGTGAAACTGTTCTCCACAACTCCTTTCACGCTAGGACCTCTCCCTGCTTCCTGCTCAACCTTATGTTCTTTACATGCTGCTCCTGCCAACCTGTTCTTAATATGTTCTGTGACCTCCTGCACAGTAAGCCCTTTAGACCTCTTAAAGACAGTTGCTGGATAATGGACAAAATTCAAATTAGGGCTGATCAGTGGAAAATAACATTCACGTCACACAAATGCCAGGCAATACCTATCTGAAATAAGACAAAATCTAAAGATCTTCCCTTGTCATTCAATGGCATTACCATCAACTGTTACTATCAACATCCTGGTGGCGCCATTGACCAGAAACTTAACTGGACCAGCAATATAAATACTGTGGTGACAAAAGTAGGTCAAAGACCATTCTGCAGCAAATAATTCACTTCCTGACTCCCCAAAGCCAGTCCACCATCTACAAGTCACAAGTCAGGAGTAGGATGGAATACTTCCTACTTAATTGAATGAGTGCAGTTGCAACAACACTCAAGAAACTTGACGCTATCCAGGACAAAGCAGCCCGCTTGATTTGCACTTAAATTTAGTAATCTCTTCCACTACCGATTCACAGTGGCAGCAGTATGCACCATCTACAAGATGAACTGCAGCAACTCACTGGGGCTCCTTTAACAGCATCTTCAAACCCATGACCTCAACCACCGAGAAGAAAAGGGCAGCAGATGCATAGGAACCATCATCTGCAAGATCCCCTCTATGCCACACACCATCCTGACTAGGAAATGCATAGAATCATAGAATTTTCAATGCAGAAGGAGGCCATTTTTGTTTGGACACAAAGGGCAATTCATCAAGGCCAATCCACCTAACCTGCACATCTTTGGATTGTAGGAGGAAACCGGAGCACCCGGAGGAAACCCACGCAGACACGAGAAAACGTGCAGGTTCCGCACAGGCAGTGACCCAAGCCGGAAATCGAACCTGGGATGCTGGAGCTGTGGAGCAACTGTGCTAACCACTGTGCTACCGTGCTCCCCACCATTGTTGCCCAGCATTGTTGTTCTTTCTTGGTCAATATTCTGTACTTCCTTCCCAACAATTCTGTGAGTGTACCTACAGCATGTGGACTGCAATATTTCAAGAAAACAGCTCAAGAGCAATTGGGGATGTGCAATAAATACTGGCCAAGCCAGCAGTGGTCACATCCAATGAACAAAATACATTATTTTTAAATTTAAAAAGAGCAATTGAGGCAAAGAAGGCCGGAGATCAAGAGTATGAGCTGAGACTGAACAGGATCAATGGAGCCTGGTTGGAGTGACAGATCAAGGCCGGGATTCTCCCCTACCCGGCGGGGCGGCGTGTTCTGGCGTAGCGGAGTGGTTGGAATTCTCCGCACCTTTAGGGGCTAGGCCCGCGCCGGAGTGGTTGGCGCCATGGCGACTGGCGCCAAAACCGGCGCTAACGGCCTTTGGCGCCCACTGCCCAACATCGGGGCTGGCCAAAAGGCCTTCGTCGGTTTGCGCATGCGCCGGTGCTTCAGCGGCCGCTGATGTCACCACCGGCGCATGCGCGATAGGGGGGTTCTCTTCCGCCTCCGCCATGGTGAAGGCCATGGCGGCAGCGGAAGAAAAAGAGTGCCCCCACGGCACTGGCCCGCCCGCCGATCGGTGGGCCCCGATCGCGGGCCAGGCCACCGCGGGGGCATCCCCGGGGCCCGATCACCCCGCGCCCCCCCCAGGACCTCGGGGGCCCGCTCGCGCCACCAATCCCGCCACCACCAGAGGTGGTTGAAACCACGTCGGCGGGATTGGCCTCTCAGCGGCGGGACTTCGGCCCATCGCGGGCCGGAGAATCGCCGCAGGGGGCACGCCGATCGGCGCGGGGGGTCCGCCAATCGGCGCGGCGCGATTCCTGCCCCCGCCAATTCCCGGGTGGCGCAGAATTCCAGCCACAGTGAGGGCGGGATTTACGCCGGCCCTGGGCGATTCTCCGAGCCTGCAGGAGGGTCAGAGAATTTCGCCCCACGTTCCTTGTGAGAAAAAAATAACAAAGTGTTACATTACGGGAAAGCAGATAAATGATTTCATAATGAGCGATTTTCTTTTTTTCTTGCTAAACTAGAGCATTGCTTAAAACTAGCAGCTGGGAAATTAAAACAAAATTCAATCAGGGTAAGTATGACAATAATTGAATTAATAATAAGAGTATTAGCACAGAGCAGGTCTCGAGGCCTTAATGAATATTAATAGTTAAACAAGGTACTAACTAGATTCTAAGAGAGGGAATAGAGTTTTTTAGATCCTGATTAACAGCTGAGACTTGTTGCTCACAATTCCTCCGTCAATGTGGGAACTTCAGGACACATCTTGTGCCTTGCACCACCATGTGTTTGGGAAGTTTCACCAGCTGCTTGAGCTCGAGCTCAGGGTTTACAATCTTGAGGAGCAACCCACTGCAGCGCATCAGGGTGGTTAAGAATATCTTGAAAGGCAGAGGAAGTCCAGGTTAGTAGATGGATGGCCATCCAGTAAAGAAATGAGAAGCAGGAAGTGCAGGAGTGATTGGGATACGTGTCACCCTCAAACCAGTACTCAGCATTGGAGATTGCTGGGAATGATGGCACCTTGAAGGCGTGACTTTAAGACCATAGCAGCAATTGCCAGGAAAATAGGAGGGAACAGGCAAAAGTAGAAATGCAGATGTTAGGAGATTCCATCATTAGTGGGACATACGTGTGTTTCTATGACTCTCATTACGAGTCTCACATGCTATGCTGCCTCCCTGATGCCAGGGTAAAGGACATCATGGAGATGGCACAGAATATTCTGTGGGGGAAACAAAATGAGCCAGAAGTTGGTACCAACAGCATTGAAAGGACAGGTATTGACGTCCTACGGTCAGACTTTCAGAAGCTAAGGATCAAGTTAAAAGTAGGACCTCAAAGGACCTCCAGATTACTCCTCATGCCATGGACTAGAGACAATAGAAATAAGAAGGCAAGGAGGATCAATGCATCGCTTGAGGTATGATACAGAATGGAGGGTTTTAGATTATTGGGGAATTGGGAACAGTTCTGGGGCAAGAAGTACCCATTTAAGAGGATTAGGATGCACCGCAATAGGACTCATGTCCTTATGGGGAGCTTCACTAATGTGGTTGGAGGAGGGGTATTAAAACTAAATTGGCATGCAATAGGTGTGTCCATAATGATGTAGAAAAGGGGAATATGTCACTTAAAGGAGTGAGAGTGTTGAATAGTATTAGGGAATGAATTTTACTTTATTGGATAGGACAAGACTACGAAGGACTATGAGAAATACAAGGATATGTTAAATAACTACAGGAGGAGAAGGCACCACAAATATCCCCACCATCAATGATAGGCGACACCAGCAAATCAATACAAAAGACAAGGTTGAAGTTTTTGCAACCATCTTCAGTCAGAATGGATGATTGAAGTCCATGGGATCACATTTTGATATCACTCTATGTGATATCAAGAGATGGTTGAAGGTTTTGCATACAGCAAAGTCGATGGAGCCTGATAACATTCCGGCAATAATACTGAAGATTTGTGCTCCAACACTAGCTGTGCCCCTAGTATAGCTATTCCAGTACAGCCAGACACCCAGAAAAGTGGAAAGTTGTCCTGGTATGTCCTGTCCACAAAACGCAGGCCAAATCAAAGCCGTCCAATTGCCACCCCATCATCCTCCTCTCGATCATTAGGAAAATTATGGAAGGTGTCATTAACAGTACAATCAAATGGCAATTACTCAGTAACAACCTGTCCACTGATGCTCAGTTTGGATTCTACCAGGGCTAATCGGCCCTTGACCGCATTACACCCTTGGTCCAAACATGAAAGAAAGAGCTGGACTCAAGGGACAAAGTGAGGGAAATTGTTCATGATATTAGAGAAAGGATAGAGTTGGGGAAGAGGACTGACTGAATTACTCTACAAAGCTGCACCATGGACGTGTTGGGCTGAATGGCTTCCTTCTGTGCTATTATGACCATATGGCCTGAATCTTATGCTTGTTGGGCACTCGTGATCGGCGCCCATGACGTGGATGCAAAAATGTGCTTGTGGCCGCAATCAGGCCCCAATCCTGATTTCACATTGGCTGGCAATTAACTGGCAGCCAGCATGAAACGTGTGTTGAGAAAGTCTCAGCATGCCTGAGGGTGTGGCAGGAAGGGGGTAGGCAACAAGTGAAGTGAAGGTGAGGTGTTTCCAGAGAGCTACCTGAAGGCTGACACTGTGGAGCTGCCTCAGGGAGCTGCGGTACTGTATAAATGAAATGAGCTCAAAGTAATGCTGCTCACTGTATCTATACTGTAAATTCAAGAACCTGGCAGCAGGCCACAAACGTCTTCTTTTATTTATTTCTTTTATTTTATATCATCCTGACTTTTTTTTCTTTTTTAAATTTAGAGTATCCAATTAATTTTTTCCAGTTAAGGGTCAATTTAGCGCGGCCACTCTACCTACCCTGCACATCTTTGGGTTGTGGGGGCGAAACCCATGCAAACACGGGGGGAATGTGCAAACTCTACATGGACAGTTAACCAGAGCCGTGATAGAACCTGGGACCTCGGCAGCATGAGGCTGCAGTGCTAACCACTGTGCCACTGTGCTGCCCAACCCCGGACTTTTTAATCACACCTGGAATGTATTTATTGCAAAGCATAATTAATAGCCGTGAGCCCATTGGCGAACTGTATAAGTGGATGGGCCACGTAAAATTGCCACCCATTGCTTCCTTCATGGACTTAAATGCCAGTGGGTGAGATTGAAGCTCCTGCCCGCGCCTGCTGACCATAAAGTTGCACACAAGAGCGATAACATTGAGACGTGCGCTTAATGTCTTCTTGCTCAGTTTTATGCCCTCCTGGGTCAGGCACGCCTCCACTCCATCAATGTAAAATTCTGGTCTATTGTGGTGAATGTATTATGACAGCCATTCACCACTGTCTTGCATTGAACTATGTGAAATGAAATGAAATTAAAATCGCTTATTGTCACGAGTAGGCTTCAATGAAGTTACTGTGAAAAGCCCCTAGTCGCCACATTCCGGCCCCTGTCCGGGGAGGCTGGTACGGGAATCGAACCGTGCTGCTGGCCTGCTTGGTCTGCTTTAAAAGCCAGCGATTTAGCCGAGTGAGCTAAACCAGCCCCTGTTGTTGCCCTTGTGGGCTCCATCTATGGACCATTGTATTGTATTACACCACCTTGTATCATTTTGGTACCCTTGTGGGCTCCGCCCCCTTGAGGGGAGATATATAGAGCTGCTGCCCTGCAGGTGGCTCTCAGTGCAGAGCAGTCGCAGGCAGGCACAGTTCCAGCTGATTAAAGCCACAGTTCACTTCAACTCTCCATTTCATGTGAATTGATGGTCGCATCACCTATGACTCTACTATAGCCATTTTAAACCCAGGGTCATGACCTGCGGGTGGGTCAGGGATGAGTGTCAGGAAGTTCACGGAGCCATGTGTTGCGGCATTCCTGATTACGGGGCCATGCGTTGCGGCACTCCTTATCGTGGGAAGAAGTGCTCAATAGCGCGACCGGCTTTTAAAAGTGCTGGCTGCGACCGGCTTTAAGAATGCTGACCGGTCCACATATGCGTGCCCCCTAAGCAGTGCACAGGCCTGGAGCCCAGCCTCCTCCAGACATCAGCAGATTTTTAAAAATCGCTGGAGTCTTCCTGCCTGGTGCGGCGCAGAGAGCATGTCACACACTCCGTATGCTGACGTCACGTGTTCATGAGTTTCCTCCATTTTGCAGCTGCCAGCAGTGCCGGTGTGAACTTCAGGGTCTCTGGTGAACAACCCATAATGAAGAAGCTGAAAACAGGAACAAAGCAGGATAAAGATGATTATTTGAGGTGTGGGTTATTAATTATGCTGCTGCAAAACAGGATTCAAAGTTCATGTGTGTTATATGCAGGGAAGCACTGGCAAATGAAAGCTTAAAACACTTAAAACTTCAAAGGCATTTGAAGACTAAGCATGGCGAGTCCGAGGACAAATCTCTTGATGTTTTTTAACGGATGCAGTGAGAACTTAAATCATCGGCTGAAGTCATTATCAGAAATGTAACATTGAATAACAAAGCAGGACCGTCACAAAGTTCAGGCAGCGTGGGTTACGAAGGTTGGCCGACATGGGTCGTGAAGGTTAGCTGGCGTGGGTCATGAAGGTCGGCTGGCATGGGTTGTGAAGGATGGCTGGTTGGTAAAAATGGGCCCCGGGCAAAAAAGTTTGAAAAACACTGGTCTACTCTATAAGGACTTTCAGGGGCAGAGATGAATAATGGCAAATAGTTTTCCTGATCATGAGTTGAAAGTTGTACTTTGCTTGCTTAAAGGACACCTATGCTGTATTTTCTGATGTCTTGTTGACAAGTAAATATTGCAGCCAATTTTCTGAAATCATGGTGTCAGGTTGGAGTCTTTTCCATCAGTCGCACATATTGGAAATTTGGGCAGACATTGCAAAAGTGTTTCCGATTATTAAATATGAAATACGATTTCCAGTATAGGATACTGACAGGCAAGGCTCTCTGCCTGCAAAGCAACATTTCAAAATGCTCATTATACACTGACTAAATGGTATAAACAACACAAACACGGTTGTCAGGTCAGTGTCCAGAAAGCAGATGTGGTCAACGCATCTATGGAAGGATTTTTGTACAACGGACGCTGTTAAGCGAAAGTCACTAGTTTTGCTCCTGGGATCGAGAGTTGTCCTGTGATGAGAGGCTGCCTAAATTAGGTCTATATTCTCCAGAGGTTTGAAGAATGAGATGTGATCTCATTGAAGCACACAAGATTCGGAAAGGACTTGACAGACTAAAGTCTGTGAGGTTGCTCCCTGTGGCTGGAGAATCGAGAGCACAGAGGCACACTCTTGGGATAAGGAGACAACCATTAAGGACTGAGATGAGGAGAAATTTCTTCACTCAAAGGGTTGTGTTCTCCGACCACATTCCAAGGTCAGAAGTTGGAAGTCGGGGCTCTGAGGAATCACTCACCTCTCCCGCTAAACATATACACGACGAAAAGTAACATTTTCATTATTGGTCAGCATGCCAGGAAAACAGCAAGGATGGAAAAAAAAACATTTGCCGAGACAGGCTTTTATCGTACTTCCAAAAGCTTGAATTCTGCTTGAGCTCTGCTTGAATTAGTTTGCTTTCGGAAAGAGCTTGAATTCATTTTCACTTTATAAATGTCTCAGAAGCAACCAAAATGCTTCACTTGAAAGGAATTACTTTGAAGTGCACTCACTGTTAGCATCTTTTTCTAACCCAGAATTTAGATCCATGAGCTGGGCTTTAAGTTATGAAGTTTTCCCTTATGTATTCATGACCTCGGAGTTCACAGCTTCTGAGGATTGCTTTCTTGCCCCTCACTTTCACTTTCCTGCCACTCAGTTTTGCTTCCCCGCCACTCAGTAAGACTGGCATATATATTCTTGTAACGTCTCCATGCCTTCTTTGCCGATGCACAACCTCACAGTCCAGTGCCCTTGAGTGGCATATGAAGAAGTGGTCGTGATGTCTTCCAGCCTTCTACATGTGCAAGTGCATCTTTCTGCATCCTAACTGTTTCCAACAAATCAACAGCCAATACAAAAAGTAAAATATGCATAAAATATAAATTGAGCAACTATTTTTTTAAAAACCAAACAAGTTCCATAAAAGCGGCCACACAAGATCAAGTGGATAAATGAAAACCTTACAAAAGGCATGCAAGATACAGTGAAAAGAACAAAAATCTATGAACACCAAAATAGATGCACAAATTATGCAAACATGTACAAATGATACCATACCAAAGAGAGCAGAGCTAGAAAGACTGAGATAATGAGATAGATACAGAGAGAAGAGCGGACTGGAAATGAGATGCTATAGCAGGGAAAAATGAAGGAAAATTAGACCAAAAAAACTCACAATCCTAACCTGACCTGAATTTTATTTCCTCACACCTCCAGGATCCAGCATCAGTTCTTCTTTCATTGCCTAAAGCTGCATTTAAATGATGATGAGGAGATTGGACCTGGCAAACCAGACAACTTTCCTACTACTGATACCTGCTATGAAAAGCAAACTTACTTTTGTGTTGAGATGGAGGTCAGGAAATTCAGCCGCGATTCTCCTGATCCCAACTAAGTGCTAGCTATTGCCAGCAGGAAAACCAGAATGATTCCTGCTGGTGCTAGGAGCGACTCCAACGTGCCATGCATTTGGAATTTTTTAAAACCTGAATCAGGTTTAGAGCACCACTCCATGTGGGGTGTGTGTTGGAACTGAGAGGGGTGGGACCGAATCTCTCTCATTTGAAACATCGCTCTAATCGCAAAAAGCAGCTGCAGCACCCCGTGGACGCTGGCACACCCCCCCCCCCCCCCCCCCACCTAATCACTGACAAGGCCCCCCCCCTCTCAGAACTCCCCTTCAACCCTCCCAGGCTCCCCCTTCAAATCCCCCTGCTCATATCTCCCCCTCACCCCCCAGTCCCCCTTTCAGGCCCCGACTCTTGGCAATGCCAAACTTGCAACTTGCAGTCCGAGGAGTGGCAAGTGGATAACTACCCTGAAAATAATTGTCACAAGCGTGCCAAGGGGGGTCTTTCATGGGAGGTGGGATCAGGGGCTTGTGCTGGAGGGCTTCAACCCCTTGAACAATCAGTCATTATTTAAAAATTAAAGTTTTCTCATAATAAAATGAAGTGGTCCAATCTGTAACCCTAAACCCTTTAAAACATCTGTCAGTATGCCAATTGTAAAGGTATCTGAGATAAAAGTAAAAGTAATCCTTTAAAATGTCATTGGTCTTTGTGTATAGGCCTAGAAGGCTGAAAGCTGTGAACTGCATTGTTTCCATTCAATTTTGTGCCTCATTGCCTGCTAAAATATTTTTGATTGACAGGTTGAGGCAGTTTCACAGGGGAGATTCAGATTGTTTATTTATTTGGCTCTACAGGGATCCATTAACTCAGGGGAGCAGGTTGTTTCCAAACTGTAGCATTTTTATGAGGCTGTCCCTTTGTTCTCAAGTGCTTCCTAGAAAGAATAGATGTTAGGGTCCAGTTATTCAAAGCTCATGCAATTTTGTTGTTTTATTATATTCACAAATGTCTTGAATCTCAAACTTTGTCTCAAACTTTAAACAAAACATTAGTGGTCCCAAACCCAACCATATCAAAACCACGGAGACCTTGTCAAAACTTACAACACATCATTGACCAGAAGAAAGCTGGCAGTAATTCCCGGGCCAGCTAATGTAATTCAATGTCCTTTTCTTGGATGGAAAGGGCTCAATACTGGGAATTTCACTCTCTCCTCAAGCTCCAAACACCAACATCAACCGGAGACCTAAAGTCAAAGTTACCGCCATGGGGTGGCATGATGGCACAGTGGTTAGCACTGCTGGCTCACAGCACCAGAGACCCAGATTCAATTCCAGCCTTGGATCACTGTCTGTGTGGAGCTTGTACATTCTCCTGGTGTCTGCATTGATTTCGTCCGGGTACTTCAGTTTCCTCCCACAGTCCAAAGATGCTCAGATTAGGTGGATTGGCCATGCTAAATTGCTCCTTAGTGTCCAGGAATGTGCTGGTTAGGTTACAGGGTTATGGGGATAGGGCATGTGGGTAGAGTGCTAATTTGAAGGGCCGGTGCAGACTCAATGGGACGATTAGCCTCCTTCTGCATTGTCGGGATTCTATGATTCTATGATTCTAAGATCTTTCTATCAACTTAAATTTACCCTCAGTTCCTTCTAGTATAAGGAAGATTATTCTTGTTGTAGCACAGCCACCATTTTCCTCCCACAGCATGTGGGCTTCCTCTGGCTAGCAGCAACTTTCTGGGAACTTCGCCTACCTTACATATATATTGTAACCAATATAGCATTAGCAATGAGTGAGAGTTGGGATAAAAGGAATTGAGTATCGAGTAATGTGGTGGCCTTATTCAGGTGGAACATAAGAAAACATATGGATGGAGAAAGAAAGAGACCAAATAGAAGTTCGGACATTTGGGGAAAATTCAATAAGGCCAATTTTCTGGCATGATTAACCAAGCCTGGTCCCAATGAGATAAGCAGCCAGCAAACTGGCAAAACCATGTATTTACTCTTCCTGCTTTGTTAAGAGAGAAGATAATGAGGACCCCTCTTCTATACAGTCCCTCTGTCGTCTTCCTGATGCCATTATACAAAATGAATTGTGAACTATTGACAATGTTATTTGCTTCCTCCTGGATTGATCCACTGGTGTAAGAATTTAGAGTCATGGTGATCTTGATGGCAATTTATGCCAATGTCACCCTGCTGTGAAGCTGTAGTTCCGACTGTAGGAAGTGGCCACCTCTTAGTTAAAAGCAGCCTCTGACTCTGGCTCAGGTGGAGGTCGGAGAAGTCCTCTCTGAAGACCTTTGTTAGCATTGGATCTTCTAGTGAAACTGCTTGTCCTCGCTCTGTGCAATGACTCACCTCCCTGCTGCCCGTGCTCCATCGTCAAGTCTTGTTGCAGCCCAAGAGGAACTTTAAGGTAGCAAGCATTACTGAAAGCAGGCTTTCTCTTGACAGGCCTTCCAACTCTGCTGACCTTCCGGTTAAAGTTGAGCACACTCCTTTGCAAATCTAAAAAATCTCCCTAAACTGCTCCAATATCACTGAACACAGTACTTCCACTCTGTAACAACAAAAGAAAATCAAAAGCATCTCACCTGGAAGTTAAATGGTTATGCCTTTAAACAAGCTAGTGGGGATGGATCTTAGAACTGATTGAATGTTCAGCTGAGAGTGACTGAGAGAGTGTTAACAGGATCTGCCAGATCCAAAGTGGCAGATTAGACACCAAATCAGTGTTAACTGCTGTTTGACGTCACAATCCACCTACTCTGCATGCATAGCATGCTCTTGCTCGTGTTCTTAAAATCTGGCACATCACATGGGCTGCAGCAGAAGTGGTCCGGCTGACATTTATAAAATTTGCGGCTTCTTTAGTGCCGTCACCAGCCGTGCTACAGAGCTAAATTTTGTGGCCAGAGAATTGAACAAACAGAAAATTGTAGGCACAAAGAATTCGAATGAAGATAAACAACAGAGCTGTTACATAGAAATAAAGAAACATTCATTTTGCCTTGTATATTAGTAAAATATGTTTTCTACAATAGTAGTAGTTGTCTTTCCTCTGGTTAATTGACATTCAGATGCTCAGAGTTTGGCGTGGGGAGGCTAAGAATATGTTCAAGAGCACTTGAGTGATGTTGGAGTACCACATGGAACTGTTTAAAAAAAAACAATATTTACAGTATTTCTGCTCCCACTGAAAATGTATTAATGCCTCAAATGCTAGCTTCCTTTCTTATTCCAAGTCCCCGGATTCTCTGGGGAGCTCGATCAAATTCCATTCACAATTCCTCAGATTTTATATCTCTCTTGTTGTCCTCCCAGAACCTATCTTTGCATTCTCCATGCTCCCAAGCTACGTCCATATTCTCCTGGTCTTTTCCAGCTTGATGCCAATGTCCCACTCGCTCAGATTTTTTCCCCCACAAATATTGCAACAGACTCTCAACATATTTCACAAACATGATTACTGTACCAACTGCTTACTCAGTAGCATTTCAATAGTGCCCTCCTAAAATGTGCAAGAAATGAAATGAAAATCGCTTATTGTCACAAGCAGGCTTCAAATGAAGTTACTGTGAAAAGCCCCCAGTCGCTACATTCCGGCGCCTGTTTGGGGAGGCTGGTACGGGAAACAAGATAGAAACAAGGGGTAATTGTCACAGAAACATTGCTGGTTTTGAGTTGTACACATGCCTGATTTTACTCCAGTGGAAGTAAAATTGAGCAGAGGTGGTCATCCAATCCATGGGCGAAATTCTCCGACCCCCAGCAGGGTCGGAGAATCGCCTGGGGCCGCCGAAAATCCAACCCCCACCGTGGCAGAGGTTCTCCGCCACCCGGGAAGTGGCGGCGGCAGAATCTCGCCACTCCGATCGGAAGGGGCCGAAGTCCCGCTGCTGGGAGGCCTCTCCCGCCGCCGAGGTTTGAACCACCTCTGGAACGGCGGGATCAGCGGCGCGAGCGGGCCCCGGGGTCCTGGGGGTGGGGGGGGGGCAGGGGGCGATCAAACCCCGGGGGGTGCCCCCACGGTGGCCAGGCCCGCGATTGGGGGCAGGCTCAGACTCCGGGCCAGTCTCCTGGGTGCACTATTTCTCCACCGCGACCGCCACGGAAGCGGAAGAGAACCCCACATTGCGCATGCGCCGACCGGCGAAAGTCTTTCGGCCAGACCCGCTGCCGGGGGCGCCGGTTTTTTGCGCCAGTCTTCTGGTGCCAACCGCTCCGGCGCAGGGCTGGCCCCCGAAGGTGGGGAGAATTCCCCACCTTTGGGGAGGCCCGACCCCGGAGTGGTTGGCGCCACTCCCCTACGCCGGGACCCTCCGTCACGCTGGGTAGGGGAGAATCCCGCCCCATAGCTGCCAAGTTTCCGCCCATGTCCCAAGTGAAAATTACCTCCTGTTGAGACACAGGAACAGTGGAACAATTGTTCTTTCAGCCCTTCAAGCCTGTTCTTTCATTCAATTCGATGATAGCCAATATGCATCATAGCTCCATCGGGTTCTATAAGCGTTAATATTCAATCTAACAAAAGTCCATCACTTTGTTTTTGAATTTTTAACTGACCAATTATCAACAGAAAAAGGGGAGACTGATGGGGAAATGAGATAGAAAAAAATGAGGGAAATAGAGTGTGAAGGAATTGGATACACTCAAATAAAATATCATAATCTGAAAAATCTCTGAGATCTATACAGTGGGAAAAAAATAAAGGAACAAAACAAACAGAAATCTTTAACGAGTGGGACGGAGTCGAAATAAATGCTCAATTTTTTAATGGTTTGTGAGGAACGCTGGATGAAGTCAATAAAAATAGAAGCTCGGAAGAAAATTAAAACCCTAACACAATCACTGTGATCAGATAACTTTATGATGTGATTCCACACCTTGATGCTTTAATTCTTAACAATATTATAAGTCTTCAATTTGAAATACGTATTTGTAAATTTGAGTAATTGTACTTCGCATCCAATTTATGAAAGAACTTGTGCAATTTACAATTTTGCTGCAAAGCAAATTAAAATTATGTGAGCTACAGTAGACAATGCTGTTATTTTATTCTGATTAATGTTTCAGTTGAATATTGTTTCGTTTCCCCTTGTGCTGCACTCACTGTAAAATGCACGTTGCCCAATCGTGAAAACTTATCCATGTTTTTGCCATTGGGCTTCAGTTGTTTTAGAACGAACGTGTGTGACCTTTGAAGAGGAAATAAGTTTTAATTTCAATAAAGTAAATTCCAATAAAGTAAGTCAAAGATAATACTGCTGGCCATGAGGAAATTTCAGTCTTCACTGCTAGAGATAGTTCAAGTAGAATCCTTTAAATAGTATTTTTCTTCTTTCTAAATGGCAAGGGTTATGTGTCAAATATATGCAACAATTATTGCTGTGTGTTACCCTGGTATTGACTGAAATGTTATTCTTCTGACATTAGCAGATAAATCAAGAGATGTTTTCCAAAATATTTGAAATCATTTTAGTAATAGTGACTATTGTTATCCTGAGGATATTATTTGGCAAATGCACCATGGGCATGTGAACCAGTATTGGCTGTATCCCAATTTGCTGCTTCCGTCCCCCGAGACTAATGTTTCTGCATAGTTATATGTCAGCTGAGTCACAGAAGATCAGGTATTTATAGAAAACATATGCAAAAGGTTGATGGCTTGTCCAATCATTAGCACCAGATACTGACAGCTAAATACAAATTGAGAGCAGCAAGTTTCACTTGCTAGCAAATTTACTCTGTGAAGACTTCATTTTCCCATTTCATTTGAATATGTTCAGAGCTGCTCAAAATGTACAACTATATATCTGGCATATTTTTTATTCTTGAAAGCTCATTATTTTACTGCAAGGTTAGTGAACCTAGACCACGAGGTACAGATTATCCAGCAAAGTATTAATCAAAATATACAAGGAAAATGAGATCACTGTGTGCTGCCAAACAGGCACCAGCTTTTAGCAAGGAACAAAATACATTTATTGCTTTTTATTAAAAGATATTATGGGTAATTTATCTGCAAATCACAGTCTTAACACCATTAACTATCAAATAATTTAATGTACTCTCCAATAAAAAAACATTCAGATAATTTTTCAGCTTTTCCTATGAATTAATTTGTTGAAGGGATTTGCTGCAGTTGTAATACAATGTTGATGGTTTTCTTAATGTTAAGAAGCAAAACATATTAATAAATAATCTTTTGGACTCCTTGAGTAACAGTGTTCATTTGGTTTATTGATGAAGAAATCTGTGCACTATATGTATCGATGCAAATCTTTATTATGTTCTTGATAGAAATTTTATAAAGTTCAGTTATTACCATCTGAATTATTTCTTGAAATGCTTCAAGCAGCAACAGGAAATTCAGCAGTGTTCACAAAAACAATCTCCTGTTAACAAACTCATTTGATTATAGTCACCCAGTAATCTAAATGCTAATAAGAATCCAGTTACTACTGTATTTACCAAAAGTCACAAATCTTATGTCAATAATGTTTTACCTAAACGAAATGCATATGAACCAGTGTAATGAATTTCCTTCCATCACCATTTAAAAGGGATAAACATAATCAAGTAAGACTATGGATTGTGATGAATAAGATGCAAACTTTATAACTGTGTGTTACAGAGAAATCAATGAAAGCTTTTTTAGCTCAGTTCAAGATATGTGTAAGTGTCCTTAGAATGCTATTGATAGTTGCAGTCTGTAATAAATATAACATAACTGCTGAGGTTTACCTCTTTTCTTTGTTCTCCATTACCAATCACAAAGAATTTTTCTCTTGGTTAAATTTAAAGAAGCGCTGTGTTAAAGGTTTAGCTATCTATCTGATAGCTGCCACCGTTGGAGCAGCTGGATTACTTTGTTGGAAGCATTATTGAATGTTTGAAGATGACACTGGAATTGTCCTTTAATTAAAGCTTTTATTTATTGATCACTTGCTGTAAGAAGATTGATCATTTTGGAAAGCCGTGTCCCTTGCTTTCAGATGCTATGGTCTTAGGATTCTTAGACAAACTAGCATTAGCGTAATTCTGTAATAAATTAAGGAAAATATGATGGTAAAGGATGTATTTATGTAATGTACTTTGGATGGTAAATCTTGATAATAAACTGAAGATTATAAATAGTTAATGCCACTTTGTTGATATTAAATGTGGGCACCCTTATATCATTGCTTGTCAAGGATGTATTGATTTCAGTGTAAAAACAGAAATCAAAATGGACTCGTAAAACATGTAGAAATATATGTTTTCTAAGAAATGATATACTAAGGAGTGAGGCATAGCAGTTATGCAATCTTTGGGTTCAAATTATGTTTATCAGCTTTTTGAGCTTAATTTTTAGTTTATAACATAATCTGAACCCTTTGAATATAATCGAGCCTTGTAATCCATAAGAGAATTGGCATTTTTTTCCGCAGAATTGATAAAACTAGGTGAGAACCTGACTTGGTTGCCTTTCCAAATGTTTCAATTTAGGTCTTGCAGGTAAGTGTCTATCATATTACTGCAGTGGGTTTTTTTATGAATCTGAATGCTAAATACCACTCCATGCAGTATCAATCAGCAAATGCTAAAAGTTCACTTATCTTCTCAGCTCATTTAAATTAGTTGACAATTTTATTCAAATAACATTCAATATCATGCAAATATGTTAAATGTTGAAGGTAGATATTGAAATGTTAAGAAAAAAGATTTTGCTCATCGTACAATATTGGTAATAAAATTCAGACGTGATTACAACATTGCAGTCCACCAATATAGATAAGCAAAATAAATCTTTGTTATTTATATGTTAACAGTTTTATTTAAATTTTGATAGCCTGCAATAATTTCTATCATTTTATATGGCGTATCAAGCCTTCACTTTATGTAAGGTAGGACTGCAATAGTAATGGGACTAGCAATGGAATTAATGTGCACGTGTCTGTCTGTATTGGCAGTCTGATTATGTGTAAATCATGCAATTCCTTCATGAAAGTCCCATGCATAAGAAATTATAGAATTATAAAATGTTGAATTACAAAGCAAGCGAGTGCAAATGAGATGCTAGTGCAGCTTATTTATGGAGGCATTTTGAACAAAACTTTAACTATAGTAGTAAATTGAATTGCCCAGGGGACACAGCTGCTAAGGGGTTAAATATCCTTTCTGTCCACTATCTTACTGTTTTCTGCGAGACCTTGAATATGGAAATAAGTATTTTATTGAGAAAGAAATGTTATGTATAAGTAGTAGAAAGGATCTGCCTTTAATAGAAAGATATAAATGCACAGCAATGCAGGCACGCTCTTCAATCTGCCTCTTCAAGTGTTCAAGTGCCTCGAAGACCATTTCAGCAGGGTGTGATATTTTACTCTCAAAATCTACATTGAAATGTAAATTACTGTAGGTGCTATGGTGCAGACTGTCAGGAATCTGAAATAAGTTTACCCACAGCTTAGGCTGTAGCCTAATGAGAATGAGTTTTTTTCTCGACAAAGCTAACTTGTCAAATACATGGTACTACAGTTCATAGCTGTATGCAGTCGAAGCACTTGGGCACCAATGGTTTTTGAATAAAAGTAGAAAATGAATATACCAGAGGTGCAAAAATTTAGGCCAACCATGTAGTGTTACTGACTGACCTGGCGCGTCAACCAAGGTTTAAAGTCACTAATGTTGCATAAAGCACTTCAAATTATCCAATAAGGGAAAAAAAATCTTCCAATCCCATTTCCCCATGTTTCTGTCTCATGTTTCTAGGTTGACCTTGTAGTGTGGCCTATATGCCCAAATCTCTGCTAAACCATTAGCCCTTGCAGCCACCTCCTGGTTAATCTTTTATCTCTTTCCCGATTCCCAACTTGATCAAACTATTAACATGCATTTCAGTTTGATACGATTTTTGTGGATGAAAATCCAGCTCACAACCAAATTGGTGGTTGAACCAACCAATGAACTGATCTGATCTGTTACATGAAAAAAGTACCTTTTTAATTGGAGATAGAGTTTAAGGCTATTTCTGCTTCTTGCAACTGATTATTCTTTTGCAGATAGATTTGGTTGCCATGCATCTCTCTGTAGTTTCCTATTAACTAATGGCCCATCAAGGGGAACCCAGCCCGGGCATGGGAGTTAGTCTCCCAACCTTTTGCATAAAAAGGTTGTTTTAGGGGCTGGTTTAGTGCACTGGGCTAAATCACTGGCTTTTAAAGTAGACCAAGGAAGGCCAGCAGCACAGTTCAATTCCCGTACCAGTCTTCCCGAACAGGTGCCGGAATATGGCGACTGGGGGCTTTTCACAGTAACTTCATTGAAGCTTACTTGTGAAAATAAGCGATTTTCATTTTTAATTCAAAGGAAATATTGAAGCAAGAGGTGTCTGTTCATCAGTGCCATCCAGCATTTAGACATCAGCAGAGGTGGCCCTGTGGAAACGATTGAAAAGGGATGTTGCAGCACAGCATTGCACAACTCCAATTAGTGGAAGTGACATTTTTAGGACCAAATAAAATTCCATCAATGCACCTTATTGGCTGTTTCCCCCACTGCAGGAGGCCTCTGAGGCATGCTGCTGCAATCCATAGCACCTAGACTGGTGGTTCCTCCTTATCTATGTGTCTCTGAGGCACAGTTCTACCACATTGAAGATAAACCCTGATTATAAAATGGGTGTGGGGGGGGGGGGGGGGGGGGGTAAACATGAACCATTTTAGGGGCTGGTTTAGCACACTGAGCTAAATCACTGGCTTTTAAAGCAGACCAATGTGCTGCAGGATTTTATGATTTTTACTAAACTTACATGGTGCATTACATAACGAAAGAGAAAATGCTGGAAAATCTCAGCAGGTCTGGCAGTATGTCTAATCTCAAAAATTTATCTTAGAAATAAACTATATTAAAATAATGCAGAGGCCCTGCAGCGCTATTTTCTGGGCCTCCTAAATGCTTAGTAAATAACATTTAGTGCCAAATGTGCAAATTTGAAAACATTTGCCTTGTAGCACACACCGCATCACACTGGAGTTTATTTAGATAAATGTGAGGTGATGCATTTAGGGTGATCGAATCGGGGCAGGACTTACTCAGTTAATGATACTGGAATGGATTCTCTGATCCCCGACGCCAAAATCGAGTTCGGCGACGGGGCGGAGAATCCCAATGACGACAGAATTGGGGTCGGCGCCGCTTTTGCGATGCTCTGCTCCCTGAAGAGTGGCATACTCGAGGAGTACGTCGCACACTGTATCCACAGCCTCAGGTCATTGCCTGAGGCCGAGCCCGCGATGCTCCATCCCCGACCAGCCAAATTCCCGACGTCCTGGGACACGTGTGGTCTCATCCATCGGGAACTCAGCGTGGCAGCTGCAGACTCAGTCGGGGGAGGGCCGATCAGCGGGCAGGGGGAGCTTTATTCGGGGCACTGTGGTGGAGTGGTCCAGATCACTCATGAAGCACGCCGCGGCCGCTGCAGGCCACCGCCATGCGCATGCGCGGCCATGGACCCACCAACGTTACAGGCCATGTCGGTAGCTAGATCTGGGAGCTCTATGCTGCCTGGCTGTTTTGTCTTTTAAAAAGCATTTGGACAGTTATTTGTGTCAGATGGGTGTAGAGGGATATAAGCAAATGTGGGCAATCAGGACAAGCTTAGTGGTAAAAACTGGTCTGCATGGACAAGTTGGGCCGAAGCGTCTGTTTCCATGCTGTAAACCTCTATGGCCCTATCATTGGTTCTAACAAAACTGATATCAAGTGCCTAAAGTTTGAGTTGTGATATAGGATTGGAGAAATGTGGGCTTTTCAGCCATGAAAGAGGCACCTTATGGAAGTATGCAATATAGTTAACAGAATGTATAAGAGAAATTCAGATAATTACTTCAAGTTAAATTAAAAGAGATGGACAAGGGCACAATGGTTTAAAGTGGTAAAAGAAGAGCTTTGAGCCAATATCAGGACGTACTACTCACTAACAAACAGTAAGAAGCAGGTGGGACTGGCTTTCCCAATGGATTAGTGGAGAGGAAAACCTCAGAATCACATGCAAAACAATTGGATGTTAGTGACTGAGAATCTCCCTGAAGGGTAGAACTAGAAAGAGCAAAATGATTGTGGGGATTGGTGGTGACTGTCCGTTTAAGGCAACACAAGGGTCATCTGGCTTGGGGGACCAATTGGGACTCAAGGCGCAATGCTCAGGCATCGTTGCGCGGAGAGGTAAAAAAAGAGAACAGTGTCGGGCGCCAAACAGCTTGCGATGCAACCGGTCTGCTCCCGTAGGCAAAATCGGGATCACTGCCACTGTGTGGCAAGAAACCAATTATCATCACTTAAGCCCTATTTTCATACAGTTAACAAGAGCCAGCCCATATCCAACAGCCTCCCGTGATTCAGCGATCTCTCCAGCATGTGGTCACGCAAGCGCCGATTAGTACTATTTTGAAATATAGGCAGATGGGCTGCTGCTGGGAGCTGAGGAGGTGAACCACCATTTTTACTCGCAGGCAATGTGCCAGGACCACTGGGCATGCTGCCCCTGTGCTTGGGGCTGTGGTTGGGGGCGGGAGGGGGAGGCAACTGGGGAATGCAGCCCCAGTTGGGGTGGGCCATCATGGGGTGCTGGGGGTATCTTGGCTGGGGGCAGGTGGGAGTGCGGACGTGTGTGGGTCAACCATGCCAACCCCTGTACCATGTTTTCCCGTACCGGGGCCAACACCAGCCCCTGCCTATCTGCCCCACCGACCACCCATAACTCCCACTGGTCACGGCTGAAGGCTATTGCTAATAGGGAATTGGCAATCATGGTTACGTGAACACTTCACACAACCCAAGTGGATCCCCGTGGGTGGGTAGGCCATGTAGCACGTGCGGCTTATAGCCCAGCATCCCAATCACATCTTGATGCATGGCCACTTGAACACTGCGGGAGGCAGCATCGCAGTCTCAGCGGCCAACCTCCAAACACCCAGGGGATAGGCCCAATCCCGGGCACAAATCAACGGCTGGGTGTGTGTGGGCAGGGCATGTCAGTTGGAGGACAGGTTTAGCGGCTGGTTTAGCACAGTGGGCTAAATAGCTGGCTCGTAATGCAGCGCGGGTTCAATTCCTGTACCAGCCTCCCCAAACAGGTGCCGGAATGTGGTGACTAGGGGCTTTACACAGTAACTTCATTGAAGCCTACTTGTGACAATAAGTGATTATTGTTATTATTATTAGGGGGGCATGTCTGGGGGGCTGGGGGATGGGATTGGTGGTTGGTCTGCATCGCGGAACAAAGAGCCTGAGTTGTGGTTGTGTTGAGAGTGTTTTAATGTTTCTCGTCCAAGTGTACACCAGTGCTCCACTATCCTGATGGTGCCGCCACTATCTCCACCCTCCCTCCCCCCAAACCCCCATAAAGCTCCCTTCCCCTCCCCAATGCACACCCCACTCCTCACCCTCCACCTACCCTTGCCCCCCCCCCGCCTCAGTGCCTTCAGTGCTCCTCGATTTGTTTGGCCTTCCGTGCTCTACCGCTATGTCTCGGAGTGTCCCCATAATGTACATCAAAGGTGGTGGCAGCCAGCTGCTTACCTCATGCCGTAGCATTCTATGCTCCTGGCGAGCGGCACACATGCAGAGCCGTGTTGCCCTGTTCCGGGTGCTGGCAGCGAGGCGCGGCCTCATCAGAGGGAGCTGGTGGCCACCGTTGCCAGTCCATAGGATGGGTCCAGGTTGCCACCCAATGAGCCCTCCTCCCTGGAGTTCACATTGGGATGGAGGGACAACTGGTTTGAACCCCAGCTACCCCGCCAGCTCTGGTAGCCCCCCAATGTCTGCAGCATTATAACGATGCCCTAGGTGATGCTGCTCAGTGACTGGGCTATGCTCTGCAGTGACTTGGCAGTGCCCATCTCTGACTGGGACAAGCTCTGCAACGTCTTGGCCCGCAGCACCTCATCAAAGTCAGCCTGGTACTTGGTCATGTTCTCCATTGAGTCAGATAGTCTGCCGAGACTCTCAGCCATGACTGTCACCAATTGCGCCACGCCTTGGACACCTTCACTCATGCTGCTGACGTTGTGCACCAGACTCTCCATTGCAGTTGTCACCCTAGCACTATTGGCCTCAGTGCCACTTATTGCTGGCGACATCTCCTGCACCCATAGCCTCTGGGACTCCTCCAATCGGCTATGGACTTGCTGGAGTGTCACTGACATCTCCCTCTGAATGTCCCGGCTGCACCCATACATCTCCAACAGCTCCGGGTAACCCTGTTCCAGAGGCTCAGCATCTGGCTGGGCCTCAGCTGGGTCCTGGGATCCAGCAGCCCTCAGACTACTGTCTCGCCTGGGGGTTTCTGCCTCCACCTGATGTGCATCTGCAACTGTGATTGTTCCCCAGATGCCTGCCCACTAACGTTTCCCACTGAGGTGTGTGTATCTGTGCTGGTGGAGGGCAGGGATAACTGCTGTGATGCATCAACTGTGGCATCCTTGGAGTTCTCCTCCGAGGTGGTCTCATGGGAGACAGGGAGGTGGGATCACCCCGGATGTGCCAGTGCCGTGGGCTGGCGGACTTGCTGGGGAATGAACGTGTGGTCAGCAGGAGCGATGCGTCAGTCTGTGTGACAATAACAACTCACGTGTGACAGTCCATCTGGATGGGGCCCAGTGGATCCTCATCTCTGTAGCGTTTGCTGACCTCCGCATTGTGATCTTCTGTCCTCGGCCACCACCGTCACTGCCAGGGCCCGTTCCTCGAACATGCGAATTAGGAGCAGAAATAGGCAATTCAGTCCTTTGAGCCTGCTTCGTCATTCAGTCAGATCATGGAGGTCTCTTCCTGATCTCAAATCCATCTCCCCACCTTTTCCCCTTTAACCCATTTTTTAAAATCTAAAATCGATTCCACCGCACTATATGGCAATGAGTTCCCCAAATTCACTAATCTCTGCGAGAAGTAGTTCCTCCTCAACTCAGTTCTAGTTCTACCACCTCTCAACCTATGGGCGGAATTCTCCGCAAGGCCCGACGCTGTCGTGAAACCCGGAGAGGTTCGCGACAGCGTCGGAGGCCGCTTCTGGCCCCCTATTCTCTCTCCCCCCCCGGGGGGCTAGGAGGGCCGTGCCGTAAATCACGGCCACAGGGCCTTGTCCCTGGCGTCAAGGCCCGGCGTGCAGAGAATGACACGGCCGGAGCGCCTAATGACGTCAGCCGCGCATGCACGGTTGCCATCTTCCCCTCCGCTGCCCCGCAAGACGTGGCGGCTTGATCTTGCGGGGCGGCGGAGGGGAAAGAGTGCGTCCCTTTGAGACGCCGGCCCAAGCACTGGGCCTCCCGAGCACTGTTGTGGTGCTCACTCCCCTCTCCGCCCCCCACAAGACACAAAACAGCTGTTGGCGCCATGTTCACGCCGGCAGCGACCAGGTGTGGTTGCCGCCGGCGTGAACCGGTCGGGAACGGCCGGCCGCCCGGCCCATCCGGCTCGGAGAATTGCGGGTCGCCGTGAAAAACGGCGGCCCGCGATTCTCCGAGCGGCGTGTCGCGTTTCATTTTGGGGGGGGGGGGTGGGAGAATCGCGGGGGGTGCCAGAGCGGTCCTCCCGCGATTCTCCCACCCGGCGTGGGAGCGGAGAGCGGGAGCCCTATATCCATGACCTCTCGTTCTAGATTTCTCCACAATGGAGAACATTTGGGGCGCGATTCTCCGCTCCCGGGAAAAATTGTGAAGGCCGTCATGAACTCGGTCGAGTTTCACGACGGCCTTGGAGCCCGCTCCTCTCACCGATTTCACCACCACCCGGGGGGCTAGGAGCGGCGCTCCATTATTCTCGGCCGCGGCAAGCATCAAGGCGGCACGCCAAGAATGATGCGACGGCGGCGCCTATGTGACGTCAGCCGCGCATGCGCAGGTTGGCCGGCTCCAACCCGCGCATGCGCGGCTGACGTCACGATGGCTGACAGCTCGAACCCACACATGCGCGGTGGCCGTCTTCCCTTCAGCCGCCCCGCAAGACGTGGCGGTTTGATCTTGCGGGTCGGCGGAGGGTAAATAGTGCGTCCGATTGAGACGCCGGCCCGACGATCGGTGGGCATCGATCACGGGCCTGTCCCCTCCCGAGCACAATCATGGTGCTCATTCCCCATCAGGCCCCCTACAAGCCCCAAAACGGGCATCTCACAGCAATTTCACAATGGCAGCAACCAGGTGTGGTTGCCGCCGTCGTGAAACGGTCGCGAACGGCAAGCCGCTCGGCCCATCCGGGTCGGAGAATCGGCGGTCGGCGTGAAAAACAGCGACGATTCTTCCGAGCGGGGGCTGGGAGAATCGCGGGGGGCGCCAGGGGGTCGTGTAATTAGCCGGGGGGCCCTCCCGCGATTCTCCCACCCGGCGTGGGGAGCGGAGAATCGCGCCCTTGGTCTTTGTTTACTTTGTCAATCCCATTTAGTATTTTATACAACTCGATCAGATCTCCTCTCATCCTTCTAAACATCAGAGAGTTTAAGCCCAAGTGTTTAAGCCCATATGTCAACCCTTTCATCCTCGGAATCAACCTGGTGAACCTCCTCTGAACTGCCTCCAAGGCCACCACATCCTTCCTCATATAAAGAGACCAAAACGGGACACAATACTCCAGATGTGGTCTCACCAACACCCTAAACAATTGCAACAATACTTCTCCACTTTTATACTCCAGTCCTTTTGCAATAAACGTTAACATTCCATTTGCCTTTTTAATTACATGCTGTACCTGCATATCGACTTTCTGCGATTCATGAACAAAGACACCCAGATCCCTCTGCCCAGATGCATCTTGAATCTGCTTTCCATTTCGATAATAATTTGCTGTTCTATTTTTCAGCCAAAATGGATACCCTCACACTTATCTGCATTAAACTCCATCTGCCGAATTTCGCCCCAATCTCCTAGCCTATCTACATCCATCTGTAAAATCTTTATCTCCTCTTCACTGCCTGCTTTCCCATCTATTTTAGTCTGTCCGCAAATTTTGCTATGTAACACTCTGTCCCTGCTTGCAGATCATTTATATAAATTGAAAACTGTTGAGGTCCGAAGACTGCCCCCAGATAGTTACAGTTCGCCAGCTAGAGAAGGACCCATTTATCCCGACCCTCTGCTTTCTGTCAGTCAGCCAATCCTCAATCCAATCTCATTTTCTGGATCAGTCTTTTATGCAACACCTTATCAAATGTCTTCTGGAAGTCCAGATATACCACATCCAGAGGTTCCCCATTATCCACCTTACTGGTTTCGTCCTCAAAAAACTCAAGCAAGTTTGTCAAGCACGACTTACCCCTCATGTTATGATGCACAAGGAGGCCATCTGGCCCATTTTGTCAGCATTGACTCTCCAAACGTGAATCATTACTTAGTGCAATTCCTCTTCCTTTTCCCCATCGCCTGCCAAGAAACAATCATCAAGTAATCATATACTACCCTCTTGAATGCCTTACTTGAACCTTCCTCCACCATACTTCCAAGCAGTGCATTTCAGACCCGAACCACTCATGTCAAAAAGCTTTTCCTCACGTGACATTTGCTTCTTTTGCAAAATACTTTAAATTTGTGTCCTCTCGTTCTTGACCCTTTTGCGAACAGGAACAGTTTCATCCTATTATCTCTGTCCGGCCGTCACATGATTTTGAACATCTCCATCAAATTTCCTCTCAGCTTTCTTCTCTCCAAGGAGAAAAGTCCCAACCTCTCCAATCTATCCTCATAACTGACATTTCTCATCCCCAGAAACATCCTTGTGAACCTGCACAATTCAGCTATGGCATCTTCAATGATTTAAAACTTCTATAGCCCTGCTCTTTTGGCCAAGAGCAATGTATCCTATTTGCTCTCCTTCCCTGTCCTTTGACCTCCTGCTTAATTTCTATTCACTGACCTTTCCTGTAATAACACATGTAGACTTACTAATGTACTCACACTGATTTCCTCCATCTTTGTCATCAGAAGTTCACAAGCTGTTTACAACCAAAGGAGATCATTTGTGAATGTAAAAACAAAAATGATTTATGAATAAGAAAACAGCAGCCTCATGGTTGTACTGAGCTCCCTGCGTGTCTTTTGCCTAAGATGGCTCAATCCCCAGGGGTGATTACGCGCTCTGAGGGCGCAATTTTCCAGAAAGATTTCTAAATAGGGGAGCGGGCAGGAATGGCCGTGGGCTCCCCGGCAATGCTATTCAACGTTACTTGCCCCACTTAACAGGACCCCATGGGTTCACGCCGCAAATGAAGGCTCACCAGCCGAATAGCCAGGGCTACGTCCTCCCCCCCCCACCCCCCCCCCCCCCCCCCCCCCCCCTCCCTCCCACCTCTCCCACAAGCACTTAAAGAGCACTTCCACAGCCAACCCCACTCAGCTCGCAGGCATGGCGCCAAAATGAACGGCCCCACGATTCAGGGATGCAGACCTGGGGAAGCCCCCAGGCGCAGTGAAAGCCAGGAGGGATATCCTGTTCTCCCGGGCGTCCAGGAGAGTGATCCAAGGGGGCTCATGAAGTCGCAGCGGCCATGAGCTCATGCAGCACGACCAGGAGGACTGGCCTCCAGTGCCATAAGAAGGTCAACAAGCTACACCGGGCAGCATGGGTGAGTTGTCACCAACACCACCGCACCGTCATCCCCCAACCGTCCCTTCACACCCCCTTCCCCAGCACTGTAACCCATGCATGTGGCTAATGATGTCCTCTCTGTGTCTCGGCCAGAGAAGCTCTCCAACAATTGCCGGGAGAGGGTCCAGACTGGCGGGGAGGTGCCGGACCTTAGAGGAGTTAAACAAATATTTTTGCATCAGTCTTTACAGTGCAAGATACTTTGAACAACCTATCAAGACGAAAGAAGACGGGGGAGGAATTAAATACCATCACTATCACTAGAGGAGTAGGGCGGAATTTACTGGCTGTTCATGCCAGTGGGATGTTGATTAGAAGCTGTAAAAACCAGATCTGTCACACAGGAAGTGGCATAATTGGGTGGATATGAGCTGGAAGCATTTGAATGCCTTTATGACAGGCCCGAATGTAGAATCGTTTTATGGAAGGTCTGTAGAAATATTTGAGAATGAGTGCATTTGGAAGTGAGCATTCACTGGCAAGCACAGCATTTATTCTTCATCCTGAATTGCCCTGTATAATGTGGTATGCCATCTTCGATTTGTTTATTGTCACGTGTAGCGAGGTACAGTGGAAAGTGATTTTCTGCGAGCAGCTCAAACAGATCACTTAGTACATGAAAAGATAAGGAAAAGAAAATACATAATACAAGGTACACAATGTAAATACATAGACACTGGCTTCGGGTGAAGCATACAGAAGTGTAGTATTAATCAGGTCAGTCCATAAGAGAGTCATTTAGGAATCTCATAACAGAGGGGAAGAAGCTGTTTTTGACTCTGTTAGTGCGTGTTCTCAGACTTTTGTATCTCCTGCCCAATGGAAGAAGTTGGAAGAGTGACTAAGCCATGTGGGAGGGGTCTTTGATTATGCTGCCCGCTTTCCCAAGGAAGCGGGAGGTGTAGATAGAGTCAAAGAATAAATAAGAACAAAGAAAAATACAGCACAGGAACAGTCCCTTCGGCCCTCCAAGCCTGCGCCAACCGTGGTACCTGCCTCAACTAATACCGTCTGCACTTACGGAGTCCGTATCCTTCCATTCCCACCCTTTTCATATATTTGTCTCGATGCCCCTTAAATGCCACTATCGTACCTGCTTTCACCACCTCCCCAATGTCAATGGATCGGAGGCAGGTTTGTTTGATGGATTGGGCTGTGTTCACGGCTCTTTGAAGTTTCTTGTGGTTTTGGGCCGAGCAGTTGCCATACCAGGACCAGGACAGATTTTTGGTGATGTGCACACCTAGGAATTTGAAGCTCTCAACCATCTCCACCTCGGCGCCATTGATGCAGACAGGGGTGTGTATTTGCTGTTGTTGCACCACTCCACTAGGTTCTCTATCTTACTCCTATATTCTGACTCATCGTTGTTCGAGATCTGACCCACTATGGTCGTGTCGTCAGCAAACTTGTAGATAGAGTGGGAACCAAATTTTGCCACGCAGTCGTGTGTGTATAGGGAACATAGTAGAGTGCTAAGTACACAGCCTTGTGGGTCCCCGGTATTGAGGACTATCGTGGAGGAGGTGTTGTTATCTATTCTTACTGATTGTGGTCTGTGGGTCAGAAAGTCGAGGATCCAGTTGCAGAGTGAGGAGCGAAGTCCTAGATTTTGGAGCTTTAATATGAAGACTTCTTGAACTCTTGATGTCTATGTGATATAGGTACACTGACAGTGCTATTAGAACAATGATTTAACAATGATTTAGTTCCAAGTGAGGATGGTGTGTAACTTGGAGGGAAACTTGCAGGTGATGGTGTGCCGAAGCGTCTGCTGCCCTAATTCACTCAGGAGACAGATGTCATAAGTTTGGCAGATGCTCTCAAAGGAACTTGATGGGTTGGTGCATCGAGTAGATGGTGCACACTGTTGCCACTGTGCATCAGTGGTGGAATGAGTATTTAATGTAGCCATTGGCATGTTTATCAAGCAAGCTGTTCTGCCTTAATAGTATTGAACTTCCTGAGTGTTGGTGGAGGTGGAGGTGCACTCATTCAGGCAAATGGAGAATATTCCATGAAACTCCTGACTTGTGACTTGCTGATGGTGGACAGGCTTTGGGGAGTCAGGAAGTGAGTTACTCGCTGCAGAATTCCAATGCTCTATCCTGGCTGCTCTGCCTTTTTGTTTCTCTATTTTCTTTGCTTTCCTCCTTTAAGACGTTTCCTAAAACCTGCCTCTTTGACCAAGATTTTGGTTATCATCATAGAATTTACAGTGCAGAAGGGAGCCATTCTGCCCATCGAGTCTGCACCGGCCCCTGGAAAGAGCACCCCACCCAAATCCACACCTCTACCCTATCCCCATATCTCAGAAACCCCACCTAATTTTTTTTTTTGGACACCAAGGGAAATTTAGCATGGCCAATCCACCTAATCTGCATATTATTGGACTGTGGGAGAAAACCGGGGTATTCAGAGGAAACCCTCGCAGCCACAGGGAGAACGTGCAGACTACGCAAAGACAGTGACCCAAGCCGGGAATCGAACCTGGGACCCTGGAGCTGTGAAGCAACTGTGCTAACCACTGTGCTACCATGTTCCCCCTAACCTGGTTATCTGACCCAGTTTCCTGGGCTGGATTTTACAGTACACCATGATCATTGCCCCCAGAGTAAATATTCTGTCAGCAGCCCCTCAACCGTTTAATACACGACAGGGCATTAATTGTCTCGAGGCAAGACTAATGTGTAACTTGGAGGGAATTGTCCCCATCCCTGGAGGAAGTTCCACTTTTGAGTTCTGCTTGCCAATACGATTTGTGAGCACTTTGTCCTATCAGCAGCAGATTTACGTGGTGCCCACTGCTGGACCACAGACAGTCCCCAAAGCAGAGGAACAAACAGAGCCGGACTGAAGTTAAATCTGATGTATCAGCAGGTGCTGGTTGTCAAGCCCCAGTGTGTGGGCTGAGGAGCATGTGGGAGCAGGATTGAGAGGCTGATAGAAGGTTAAAGATGGGGTATGATCCTATTGGGATGGTGTCCAATGGGCACAAGGGGCCCACTTTGTCTCATAGATAAAGTAGTGGTGGGGGCGGGATGAGACACTTAAGAGCCATTAATACCAATTAAGGGTTTCAATGGGCCCTAGAACAATGTTTTTCAAACTTTTCTTCCGGGGACCCATTTTTACCAACCACCCAACCTTCGGGACCCAACCCGGCCGATCTTCCCGACTCACGCCAGCCAACCTTCGTGACCCACGGCGGCCGACCTTCATGACCCACACCAGCCGACCTTCGCGACCCATGCAAGCCAGCCTTCGCGACCCACGCCGGCCGACCTTCGCGACCCATGCCAGCCGACCTTCGCGACCCACGCCGGCCGACCTGCACGACCCACCATTTTCTCTTACCTTGTTTGTTGCTGACAAAATATGGGAAATGGTTTTGGGTCCCTTTGGTCCCAATTGTCCCTTTGTCCCTTTGGTCCCTTTGGCCCCCTAAACTTGAGAAAAAAAAGGCTGTGACCATATAAAAAAAATGCGGCCGCACTGCGCCTGCGTGTCCGATCATCAGTGGGCATGCGCATCGTAGTTTTGCGCATGAGCACCGATGATTGGGCATGCATGTGCAGTGTGGCCGAATTTTTTTTATCTGTTCTTGGCCATTTTCAATGCCGCTCGCAGCCGGTATTATTAAAAGTCGGCTGCTGTGGTTGTTGCGCTCGGATTTGTGCAATCAGGAGCGCCGCGACAGACGGCTCTACGACCCTCCCGACACCCGCCCACGACCCATCCACGGGTCGCGCCCCTGGGTTTGACAATGCCTGCCCGAGAGTGACCCAGTGCCTCCACTGCCCATCATAAAATAGGGGCTGGTTTAGCTCAGTTGACTGGACAGCTGGTCTGTGATCCAGAGCAAAGCCAGTACAGCGGGTTCAATTTCCATACCGACTGGGGTAATCCATGAAGGCTCCGCATTCTCAACCTTGCCCTTCTCCTGAGATGTGGTGACCCTCATATTAAATCACCTCCAGTCAGTTGTCCCCCTCAAAGGGGAAAACAGCTTATGGTCATCTGGGACTATGGCAACTTACATCATAAAATAGGATACAGGTCAGGGCAGGTGAAAAGGTGTCGGGCAGGTCATGTGTTGCATCTGCTGCATTTTGCAAGCATCCCGACCTTCAGGCATGCTGGCAGGGGAACTAAAAATCCAGCCCCTTATTCATTTAATCTTTTGTATAATGCACCAGTGAAGTACCTTGCTACATCTTATTACAGTGTAGGTGCTGCAGTAATCTCTGTATATGTAAATACATGATTAGTTAATGTGCAGTCAGTGCAGTCAGATGATCACTAGATGACAACACTAACAGGAACTATATAAGCAAGCTCAAACAGTTTTCCCGCGGTCTTTAAATTATATAGTGGGGGAGGGGTTCAGTTGCATGGAAAATTGGAAAATTAAAGTTAAAGGCAAAGGTAGAGGTGCAGGTTAATGATGAGGACTTTAAACTAGTTAAAGGGGCCGAGGGCTCAGGAGAATTTAGTAAAGTTTCAGAACAAGTAATAGAACAAAGCGGCAGGAATCTAATTTCAGGCACAGCAGGTAAGTGGACAACTGTGAGAAGGGGGATCGGATGCGAAGGCTTATGTGACGAACATGCTCGAGAAGTTGATAGGGACTGAGACATCTCCTCGGCCTTTGGAAGTGGATAGAGCGCACAGAACCCTCGCGAAGAAGCTCTGAGAGAACGAGCCACCGCGAGCGATGGTGGTACGTTTGCACCGATTCCTGGACAAGGAACACGTTCTGCGGTGGGCCAAGAAAGAATGGAGCAGCAAGTGGGAGAATTGTGAGCTGCGCATTTATCAAGACCTGGACGCAGATTTGGCCAAAAGGCGAGCTGGGTTTAATCGGGCAAAAATGGCCCTCTTTCAGAAGGGCGTGAAGTTCGGGATGTTGTACTCAGCCCATCTGTGGGTCATATGAGGAACGGGATTTTTACTTTGAAGCACCAGACGATGTACGGACTTTAATCAAGGAAAAAAGACTGGAGGTGAACTAAAGACACTGAATTCTTGGAGAGTATTGTATTGGTGATTTGTAGAAAATCACTTTTGCGCTGGTTTGAATAAGTAGTGTTTTGTGCAACAAGGGACTGTTTTGATGGCTAAAGTTAACTTTGTTTTACTGGGAGTTGGGTGGAGGGGGGATGGTTTCTGTGGTTGTTTTTTCTGTGGCTGATTTTCCACTTTTTTTTCTGATGTTTGTTTACTGGGGAATGTGATGCTTTGAATATGTTTGTCCAAGTGGGGGGAAGAGGAGAGAGAACAATGGGGAGACAGACTGTTTGGTGCCATGGGTGGCAGCTATCCAGTCAGCTTGGTTCGCTGACGCATGGAAGCACAGTGGGGGCACGAGCAGGTGTTAATCTGGGGCTTGAGATGGGGGTTTGGGTTTCCAGTGCTGTTACCGGGGGGAGGGGGGGGGGGGGGGGAGAGGGGGGGGGAGAGTGGAGCTGCTTTGCTGACAGGGGAGGAACTATTAATAGGGGACAAATGGGAGATCGGCAACAGCGAATGCCAAAGTGGGGGCTCAAGGAGGCCGAGGGGCGCGGGCTGGAGTCTGGTCTAAAAAGGATGATGGCTAGTCGGGGGGGGGAGGGGGGGGGGGGGGCAGTGTGTGCGGGAAGCCCCCCGACCAGGCTGATTACATGGAGCGTTAGAGGGTTGAATGGGCCAGTCAAGAGGGTTCGCGTGTTGCGCATTTGAGGAGGCTGAAGGCAGACGTGGCAATGTTACAAGAGACACACCTAAAGGCTTTGTCCAGACCAGATTGAGAAAGGGGTGGTTTGGCCAAGTATTCCACTCAGGGCTGTGGAATACCCATGTCCACAAGACATACTCTCGCATCAACTTTTTTGTTCTGAGCAGGGCTCTAATACGGGGGTTGGTGGATACTGAGTACTCGGCAATCGCAGTGTCGGATCATGCCCCACATTGGGTAGATCTACGGGTTAGTTTGGAGAGAGGACAATGGCCGCTATGGAGGCTGGATGTGGGGTTGTTAGCAGATGAAGCAATCTGTGGGCAGGTGAACAAGTCCATCCAAAATTACCTGGAAGCAAATGATAGCAGGGAGGTCTCTGCAGCAACAGTTTGGGAAGCTTTGGAGGCAGTGGTAAGAGGGGAATTTATCTCGATACAGGCCCACAGAGTAAAGGCGGAACAGGCTGAGAGGGATAGGTTAGTTGAGGAGATACATAGATAGATAAAAGATAGGATCAGGAGGAAGCCTTTTGGCCCTTTGAGCCTGCTCTGCCATTCATCACAATCATCCAACTCAATAGCCTAATCCTGCTTTCTCCCCATAGCCTTTGATCCCATTCGCCCCAAGTGCTATATCCAGCCGCCTTTCGAATATATTCAAATTTTTAGCATCAACTATTTCCTGTGATAATGAATTCCACAGACTCAGCACTCTTTGTGTGAAGAAATGTCTCCTTATCTTAGTCCGAAATGGTTTACCCTGAATCCTCAGGCTGTGACCCCTGGTTCTGGACACACCCATCATTGGTAACATCTTCCCTGCATCTATCCTATCTCGTCCTGTTAGAATTTTATAAGTCTCTATGAGATCCCGCCTCATTCTTCTCAACTCCAGCGAGAACAATCCCAACCTAGTCAATGCCTCCTCATATGACAGTCCCACCATCCCTGGAATCAGTCTGGTAAACCTTCGCTGCACTCCCTCGAGAGCAAGAACAATCTTCCTCAGAGAAGACCAAAATTGCACACAATACTGCAAGTGTGGCCTCACCAAGGACCTGTACAATTGCAGCAACATATTCCTGCTGCTATACTTGAAATGTCTTGCAATGATGGCCAACATACCATTAGCCTTTTTTACCGCCTACTGCACCTGCATGCTTACCTTCAGCGAATGGTGCACAAGGACGCCCAGGTCCCGCTGCACACTCCCCTCTCCCAATTTACAACCATTCAGGTAGTAATCTGCCTTCCTGTTTTTGCTCACACTTATTCAAATTAGACTGCATCTGCCATTGGTTTGCCCACTCGCCAACCTGTCCAGATCTTGCTGTAGGATCCCTGCATCCTCGTCACAATTCACACTCCCACCTAATTTGGTGTCATCTGCAAACTTTGAGATGTTATATTTTGTTCCCTCATCCAAATCATTAATATATATTTTGAATATATATGGGCAGCATATATTTGGGCAGCACGGTAGCATAGTGGTTAGCACGATTGCTTCACAGCTCCAGGGTCCCAGGTTCGATTCCCGGCTTGGGTCACTGTCTGTGCCGAGTCTGCACGTTCTCCCCGTGTGTGCGTGGGTTTCCTCCGGGTGCTCCGGTTTCCTCCCACAGTCCAAAATGTGCAGGTTAGGTGGATTGGTCATGCTAAATTGCCCTTAGTGTCCAAAATTGCCCTTAGTGTTGGGTGAGGTTACTGGGTTATGGTGATAGGGTGGAGGTGTCGGTTTGGGTATGGTGCTCTTTCCAAGAGCCGGTGCAGACCTGATGGGACGAATGGCCTCCTTCTGCACTGTAAATTCTATGAAAATTCTATGAATAGCTGGGGTCCCAGCACCGATCCCTGTGGTACCCCACGGGTTACTGCCTGCCAATTTGAGAAGGACCCATTAATCCCTACTCTTTGTTTCCTCTCTGCCAACCAGTTTTCTATCCACCTCAAATCATTTCCCCCAATCCCACGCGCTTTAATTTTGCACAATAATCTCTTATGTGGGACTTTGTCAAATGTCTTCTGAAAGTCCAAATATACCACATTGACTGGCTCCCCCTTGGCGACTGTACTGGTTACCTCTTCAAAGAATTCCAACAGATTTGTCAAGCATGATTTTCCCTTCATACATCTCTGCTGACTCTGATTGATCCTGCCACTACTTTCTAAATGTTCCGCCATAAAGTCCTTGATAATGGATTCAAGCATTTTCCCCACTACCAGTGTTAGGCTTACTGGTCTATAATTCCCTGCTTTCTCTCTACCTCCCTTTTGAATATTGGAGTGACGGAGCTACCCTCCAATCTGCAGGGACAGTTCCAGTGTCTATAGAATCCCGGAAGATGGCCACCAATGCATCCACTACTTTCAGAGCCACCTCCTTAAGCACTCTGGGATGCAGATTCTCAGGCTCTGGGGATTTATCTGCCTTCAATCCCATCAGTTTTCCCAGCACCACCTCTCTACTAATGTTGATTTCCTCAGTTCTTCCCTCTCACTAAACCTTTCATTCTCCAACATTTCTGGGATCTGATTTGTGTCCTCATTTGTGAAGACAGATCCAAAGTATGTATTTAATTGCTCAGCCGTTTCTTTGTCCCTTATTATGCATTCTCCTGTTTCTGTCTGTAGGGGGCCTACATTTCTCTTTACCAATCTCTTTCTCTTCACATATCTGTAGAAACTCTTACTGTCAGTCTTTATTTTCCCTGCAAGCTTCCTTTCGTTCTCTACTTTTCCCTTCTTAATCAATCCCTTTGTCCTTCTTTGCTGAATTCTAAACTGCTCCCAATCCTCAGACCTATTATTTTTCTTGGCCAATCTGTATGCTTCTCCCTTGTATCAGATACTATTTCTAATTTCCTTTGTAAGCCATGGATTAGCCCTCTTACCCCGTTTGCTTTTGTGCCAGACAGAAATGAACAGTTGATGTATTCTTTGAATGTTTGCCATTGTCAATCCACTGTCATCCCTTTAAGTAACTCTCCCCAATCTATCAAGGCCAACTCATGCCTCAAATCCTCATAGTTCCCTTAACTAAGATTCACACCCTAGTCTCTGAATCAACTACTTCACTCTCCATCTTGATAAAAAATTGTATCATGTTATGGTCGTTCATCCCCAAGGGGTATCGTACAGCCAGATTGGCAATGATTCCCTTCTCATTACACAGTACCCAGTCTAAGATGGCCGGCTCTCTAGTTGGTTCCTCCACATATTGGTCAAGAAAACCATCCCATATACACTCCAGGAATTCCTCCTTTACGGCATACTCCAGGTGGACAGGAGATACTCGGAGGACCCAGCCACAAAGCTACTGAGGGAGTGACGGAGGTTACAGGCGGAGTTTGGGTTGTTGACTGCAGGGTAAGTAGTGGAACAACTGAGGAAGGCAAGGGGGGCGATTTATGAGTATGGGGAAAAGGCTAGCAGAATGTTAGCGCACCAGCTCAGAAAAAGGGAGGCGGCCAGGGAGATAGGGAGAGCAAAGAGTAGAGGTGGGAATACGGTCCTGGACCCAGTGGGGCTAAATGAGGTATTTCAGGACTTTTACAGCAAATTACATGAGTCGGAACCCCCAGCTGGAGTGGACGCGATGAGGCAGTTTTTGGGTTGGTTGAGGTTCCTGAGGGTGGATGAGGATCTGGTGGAAGGGCTGGGAGCCCCAATTGAAATTGAGGAAATAATTGAGGAGCTGGTGGGAATGCAGTCGGGCAAGGCCCTGGGGCCGGACGGCTACACGGTGGAATTCTATAAGAAATTTTCAGAGATATTGAGCCCACTGCTGGTGAGGACATTTCATGAAGCAAGAGAGAAGGGAGTCCTCCCCCAACAATGTACCAGGCCTCGATTTCATTGATCCTGAAACGGGAGAAGGATCCGGAGCAATGCAGGTCATACAGGCCAATTTCTCTACTGAATGTGGACGCCAAACTTCTGGCTAAGATACTGGCCACAAGGATAGAGGACTGTGTCCCGGGGGTGATAGGGGAAGACCAGACAGGATTTGTAAAGGACAGGCAACTCAAGGCCAATGTTCGAAGGCTTTTAAATGTTATTATGATGCCTTCAGAAGGAATGGAGATGAAGGTGGTGGTAGCGATGGATGCGGAGAAGGCTTTTGATCGGGTGGAGTGGGATTACCTGTGGGAGGCGCTGGGAAGGTTTGGATTTGGTGAGGGCTTTATTGACTGGGTGCGGTTGCTCTATCAGGCACCAGTAGCGAGTGTGCATACGAACCGGCTGAGGTTGGGGTATTTTAAACTACACCGAGGACGAGGTAAGGGTGCCCCCTCTCCCCGCTACTGTTTGCTCTGGCCATAGAGCCATTGGCCATGGCATTAAGAGCCTCTAGGAACTGGAAACGGCTGGTTCAGGAGGGGGTGGAGCTCTGGGTCTCACTCAACGCAGATGACCTGCTCTCATATAATTCAGACCCGTTGGAGGGGATAGGGGAAGTTATGTAAATCCTCGGGGAATTTGGTAATTTTCCGGTGTAGAAATTGAACATGGGGAAAAGCGAGATGTTCGTGATACAGGCGAGAGGTCAGGAGAAGAGACTGGGAGAGCTGCCGTTTAGAATGGTAGGTAGGTGCTTTCGGTATCTGGGAATCCAGGTGGCTCGGGAATGGGAGGCACTGCACAAGTTAAACCTATCCCGGCTGGTAGAACAAATGGAAGGGGACTTTAAGAGATGGGACATGCTCCCGCTATCACTGGCGGGGAGGGTACAGAATGTGGAAATGACGGTCCTCCCCAGATTCCTGTTTGTCTTTCAGTACCTCCCCATCTCCATCCCAAAGGCCTTTTTCAAGCGGGTAAATTAGGTTATTTTGGGCTTTGTGTGGGCAGGTAAAACCGCGCGAGTGAAGAAAGTGTTTCTGGAGCGCAGTTGGGGGGGGGGGGGGGGGGGGGGGGGGGGGGGGTGGGTTGGCTCTGTCAAACTGTTGCAATTACTACTGGGTGGCTAAGAAACCATGATAAGGAAGTTGGTAGTAATGGAGGGATTGGTGTGGGAGCGGATGGAGGCGGCGTCATGTAAATTCACAAGTTTGGGAACACAAATATCAGCACTTCTTCCATTCTTGCCGGCCCAATGTTCCACAGGTCCGGTGGTGGTGGCGGCTCTGAGAATCTGGGGGCAGTGGAGGTGATATAGAGAGTGGAGGGAGCATCAGTTTAAGCCCCGATTTATAATAATCATTGGTTTGTACCGGGTAGGCTGAATGATGGATTCCGGAGATGGCAAAGGGCAGGAATTAGGGGGATGAGGGATCTATTTATAGACGAGAGCTTCCCCAGCTTGAAAGTCTTGGAGGATAAATTTGAATTGCCAGCAGGGAATGGGTTTAGGTATTTGCAGGTACGGGACTTCTTGAGAAAGCAGGTTCCGGCCTTCCCGCTGCTGCCAACACGGGGGATACAGGACACAGTAGTCTCCAATACCTGGGTGGGAGAGGGCAAGGTATCAGATATTTACCATGAACTTTTGGAATCTAGGGAAACTCCAGTGGAGGAGCTTCAGGCCAAGTGGGAAGATGAGCTAGGAGGAGAGATAGAGGCGGGTGTGTGGGCGGATGCCCTAAGCAGGGTTAATACATCCTCATCATGTGCCAGGCTTAGCCTGATACAATTCAAGGTAGTCCACTGGGCATACATGACGGTGACCCGGATGAGCAAGTTTTTTTGGAGTAGAGGACAGGTGTGCAAGGTGTGCGGGAAGCCCAGCAAATCATGGCCACATATTTTGGGCATGCCCGAAGCTTAGAGGGTTTTGGCAGGGTTTCGCTAAGGCGATGTCCATGGTACTCAAAACACAGGTGATGCCGAGTCTGGAGGTAGCGACTTTTGGAGTGTCGGAAGAGCCGGGAGTTCAGGGGGAGAAAGAGGCCAATGTCTTGGCTTTGCCTCCCTGGTAGCCCGGAGACAGATCTTATTAATGTGGAGGGACCCGAAGCCCCCGAGTGTAGAGACCTGGGTTAGTGACGTGGCTGGGTTTCTCAGTCTCGCGAAAATAAAGTTTGCCTTAAGAGGATCAATGGTTGGGTTCACCCGGAGATGGCAGCCGTTCATCGACTTTCTCGGGGAAAATTAAAATGTCAGCAGAAGCAGAATTCCAAAGGCGGGGGGGGGGGGGGGGGGGGGGGGGGGTTGTAGAGAGGGCCGGACTGTTGTTTTATGGTTGGCGTGTGTGAAGCTTGTGATGGGGGGTGGAAATGTTTATTGTACCATGTTTATGTCACTGTACTGTTATTATTACCCTAATAAAAATACTTTTAAAAATGTGAGAAGGGGGACAGTCAACACAGGACTGAGGGGGTTGTACCTGAATGCGTGCAGTATATGAAACAAGGTAAATGGGATTGTAGCGCACGTTGAAATTGGCGGGTACGATGTTGTAGGCATCCCAGAGATGTAGCTGCTGGAGGATCAGGGCTGGGATCTAAATATGCAAGGATGTGTGTCCTATCAAAGGGGCAGGCAGCAGGCAGATGTGCACATGGGGCAGGGTTACCTGGTTAGTACAAAATTAAATTAAATTGAGAGCAAGAAGTGATATAGGGTCAGAAGGTGTAGAATCTGTGTGGGCATAGTTGAGGAATTGCAAAGGGAAAAAGACCCTGATGGGAGTTATATACTGCCCTCCGAGCAGAACTCAGGATGTGGGTCAGGAAATAAATCATGAGATGGAAAAGGCATATAAGAAATTCAGTATTACAGTAATCATGGGGGACTTCAATTATGCAGGTGGATGGGGAAAATCAGTTTGTAGTGGATCCCAAGAAAAGAAATTCATGGAATGTCTAAGAGATGTTTTTTTGGAGCAACTAGTAGTAGAGCCCCCTAGGATTTGGTGATGTGTAATGAGGCAGACTTGATTAGGGAACTTAAGTTGAAGGAACCTTTCGGGGGCAGTGACCACAATATTATATCCTTCACCCTGCAGTTTGAGAGGGAGAAGTTGGAATCAGATGTAACTGTATTACAGTTGAATAAAGGTAACTAAAAAGACAAAAGGGAGGAGCTGACCAGAATTGATTAGGAGGGGAGCCTCGCAGGGAAGACAGTGGACAGCAGTGGCCGATGTTTTGGGGGGGGCTATTCAGGAGGCACAAAGGCAATTCAACACAAGGAAGGGGACACATGGTAAGAGGAGGACAAGGCAACTATTGCCGATGAGGGAAGTGAGGGACAGCATCAAACATAGAAGCATAGAAGATAGGAACAGGAGGAGGCCATTTGACCCTTCAAGCCTGCTCCACCATTCATTATGATCATGCTCATCAGTTTGATTCTGCCTCTCCTCCCACCCCAAATATCCTATGATCCCCTTTACCCCAAGTGGGCGGCATGGTGGCACAGTGGTTAGCACTGCTGCCTCACAACGCCAGGGACCCCAGAGTTCAATTCCGGCCTTGGGTCACTGCCAATGTGGAGTTTGCACTTTTCCCTCGTGGCTGCGTGGCTGCGTGGGTTTCCGCCAGGTGCTCCGGTTACCTACCAAAGTCCAAAGATGTGCAGGTTAGGTGGATTGGCCATACTAAATTGCTCCTTAGTGTCCAAAGCGATGTGTAGCTTAGATTAAGGGGCTAATAGGATAGGGCGGGAGAATGAGCGAGCGTGAGGCACTCTTTCAGAGAGTTGGTGCAGATTTAATGGGCCAAATGGCCTCCTTCTGCACTGTAGCGATTCTATGGTTCTATGATTCTATGATCAAAGTGCTTCTTGAAACCATAATGGTCCATCCTGTATCATCTGTGACTATGGCCCCTGATTCTGGATTCCCCCACCTTCAGGGACATCCTTCTTGCATCTACTCTGTCTACTCCTATTTGAATTTTATAGGTTCCTATGTGTCCGACCCTCATTCTTCTGAGCTCCAGCAAATACAATCTGAACCAACTCAATCTCTCTTCATATGTCTGTCCTGCCATCCCATGAATCAGTCTGGTAAACATTCGCTGCTCCTCCCTCAGACAAAGAGATCAAAACTGCACATATATTCCAGGTGGGGCTTCACCAAGGCCCTGTATAATTGAAGCAAGTCATCCCTGCTATTGTACTCAAATCCTCTCACTATGAAGGCAACATATCATCTGCCTTCCTTGTGGCCCGCTGCACTTGCATCTTCAGCATCTGGGGCGGGATTCTCCCCTACCCGGCATGACGGAGGGTCCCGGCATAGGGGAGTGGCCCCAACCACTCAGGGGTCGGGCCTCCCCAAAGGTGGGGAATTCTCCCCACCTTTGGGGGCCAGCCCCGCGCCGGAGCGGTTGGCACCAGAAGACTGGCGCAAAAGACCGGCACCCCCGGCAGCAGGGCTGGCCGAAAGGCTTTTGCCGGTCGGCGCATGCGCCGGCAGTGACGTCAGCGGCAGCTGGCCACTGACGTCACTGCTGGCGCATGCGCGATTATAGATAGAGAAATACAGCACAGAACAGGCCCTTCGGCCCACGATGTTGCGCCGAACTTTTGTCCTAGGTTAATCATAGAATTTTGGACAATTTTTCATGGCCAATCCACCCAACCTGCACATCTTTGGACTGTGGGAGGAAACCGGAGCACCCGGAGGAAACCCGCGCAGTCACGGGGAGGATGTGCAGACTCCACACAGACAGTGACCCAAGTCGAAATCGAACTTGGGACCCTGGAGCTGTGAAGCAATTGTGCTATCCACAATGCTACCGTGCTGCCCTTAAGAAGTTAACCTACACTCCATTATTCTACCCTAATCCAAGTACCTATCCAATAGCCGCTTGAAGGTCTCTAACTTTTCCGACTCAACTACTACCACAGACAGTGCATTCCATGCCCCCACTACTCTCTGGGTAAAGAACCTACCTCTGACATCCCCTCTATATTTTCCACCATTTATCTTAAATTTATGTCCCCTTGTAATGGTGTGTTCCACCCGGGGAAAAAGCCTCTGACTGTCTACTCTATCTATTCCCCTGATCATCTTATAAACCTCTATCAAGTCGCCCCTCATCCTTCTCCGTTCTAATGAGAAAAGGCCTAGCACCCTCAACCTTTCCTCGTATGACCTACTCTCCATTCCAGGCAACATCCTGGTAAATCTCCTTTGCACCTTTTCCAAAGCTTCCACATCCTTCCTAAAATGAGGTGACCAGAACTGCACACAGTACTCCAAATGTGGCCTGACCAAGGTTTTGTACAGCTGCATCATCACCTCACGGCTCTTAAATTCAATCCCTCTGCTAATGAACGCTAGCACACCATAGGCCTCCTTCACAGCTCTATCCACTTGAGTGGCAACTTTCAAAGAACTATGAACATAGACCCCAAGATCTCTCTGCTCCTCCACATTGCCAAGAACCCTACCATTAACCCTGTATTCCGCATTCAGATTTGTCCTTCCAAAATGGACAACCTCACACTTGTCAGGGTTAAACTTCATCTGCCACTTCTCAGCCCAGCTCTGCATTCTATCTATGTCTCTTTGAAGCCGACAACAGCCCTCCTCACTATCCACAACTCCACCAATCTTCTTATCATCTGCAAATTTACTGACCCACCCTTCAACTCCCTCATCCAAGTCGTTAATGAAAATCACAAACAGCAGAGGACCCAGAACTGATCCCTGCGGTACGCCACTGATAACTAGGCTCCAGGCTGAATATTTACCATCCACCACCACTCTCTGTCTTCTATCGGTTAGCCAGTTTGTTATCCAACTGGCCAAATTCCCCACTATCCCATGCCTCCTTACTTTCTGCATAAGCCTACCATGGGGAACCTTATCAAATGCCTTACTAAAATCCATGTACACTACATCCACTGCTTTACCTTCATCCACATGCTTGGTCACCTCCTCAAAGAATTCAATAAGACTTGTAAGGCAAGACCTACCCCTCACAAATCCGTGCTGACTATCCCTAATCAAGCAATGCCTTTCCAGATGCTCAGAAATCCTATCCCTCAGTACCCTTGCCATTACTTTGCCTACCACCGAAGTAAGACTAACTGGCCTGTAATTCCCAGGGTTATCCCTATTCCCTTTTTTGAACAGGGGCACGACATTCGCCACTCTCCAATCCTCTGGTACCACCCCTGTTGACAGCGAGGACGAAAAGATCATTGCCAACGGCTCTGCAATTTCATTTCTTGCTTCCATAGAATCCTTGGATATATCCCGTCAGGCCCGGGGGACTTGTCTATCCTCAAGTTTTTTCAAAACGCGCAACACATCTTCCTTCCTGACAAGTATCTCCTCAAGCTTATCAGTCTGCTTCACGCTGTCCTCTCCAACAATATGGCCCCTCTCATTTGTAAATACTGAAGAAAAATACTTGTTCAAGACCTCTCCTATCTCTTCAGACTCAATACACAATCTCCCGCTACTGTCCTTAATCGGACCTACTCTCACTCTAGTCATTCTCATATTTCTCACGTATGTGTAAAAGGCCTTGGGGTTTTCCTTGATCCTACCCGCCAAAGATTTTTCATGCCCTCTCTTAGCTCTCCTAATCCCTTTCTTCAGTTCCCTCCTGGCTATCTTGTATCCCTCCAGCGCACTGTCTGAACCTTGTTTCTTCAGCCTTACATAAGTCTCCTTCTTCCTCTTAACAAGACATTCAACCTCTCTTGTCAACCATGGTTCCCTCACTCGACCATCTCTTCCCTGCCTGACAGGGACATACATATCAAAGACACGCAGTACCTGTTCCTTGAACAAGTTCCACATTTCACTTGTGTCCTTCCCTGACAGCCTATGTTCCCAACTTCTGCACTTCAATTCTTGTCTGACAGCATTGTATTTACCCTTCCCCCAATTATAAACCTTACCCTGTTGCTCGCACCTATCCCTCTCCATTACTAAAGTGAAAGTCACAGAATTGTGGTCACTACCTCCAAAATGCTCCCCCCACTAACAAATCTATCACCTGCCCTGGTTCATTACCAAGTACTAAATCCAATATGGCCTCCCCTCTGGTCGGACAATCTACATACTGTGTTAGAAAAGCTTCCTGGACACACTGCACAAACACTACCCCATCCAAACTATTTGATCTAAAGAGTTTCCACTCAATGTTTGGGAAGTTGAAGTCGCCCATGACTACTGCCCTGTGACTTCTGCACCTTTCCAAAATCTGTTTCCCAATCTGTTCCTCCACATCTCTGCTGCTATTGGGGGGCCTATAGAAAACTCCCAACAAGGTGACTGCTCCTTTCCTATTTCTAACTTCAACCCATATTACCTCAGTAGGCAGATCCCCCTCGAACTGCCTTTCTGCAGCTGTTATACTATCTCTAATTAACAATGCCACCCCCCCACCTCTTTTACCATCCTCCCTAATCTTGTTGAAACATCTATAACCAGGGACCTCCAACAACCATTTCTGCCCCTCTTCTATCCAAGTTTCTGTGATGGCCACCACATCGTAGTCCCAAGTACAGATCCATGCCTTAAGTTCACCCACCTTATTCCTGATGCTTCTTGCATTAAAGTATATACACTTCAACCCATCTCCTTGCCTGCAAGTACTCTCCTTTGTCATTGTTACCTTCCCCACTTCATCACTACGTGCTTTGGCGTCCTGACTATCGTCTACCTTAGTTGCTGGACTACAGATCCGGTTCCCATTCCCCTGCCAAATTAGTTTAAACCCTCCCGAAGAGTACTAGAAAACCTCCCCCCCAGGATATTGGTGCCCCTCTGGTTCAGATGCAACCCGTCCTGCTTGTACAGGTCCCACCTTCCCCAGAATGCGCTCCAATTATCCAAATACCTGAAGCCCTCCCTCCTACACCATTCCTGCAGCCACGTGTTCAACTGCACTCTCTCCCTATTCCTAGCCTCGCTATCACGTGGCACCGGCAACAAACCAGAGATGACAACTCTGTCTGTCCTGGCCTTTAACTTCCAGCCTAACTCCCTAAACTTGTTTATTACCTCCACACCCTTTTTCCTACTTACATCGTTGGTACCAATGTGCACCACGACTTCTGGCTGCTCACCCTCCCCCTTCAGGATCCTGAAGACACGATCAGAGACATCCCTGGCCCTGGCACCCGGGAGGCAACATACCTTTCGGGAGTCTCGCTCGCGACCACAGAATCTCCTATTTATTCCCCTAACCATTGAATCTCCTATTACTATTGCTTTTCTATGCTCCCCCCTTCCCTTCTGATCCCCAGAGCCAGACTCAGTGCCAGAGACCTGGCCGCTGGGGCCTTCCCCCGGTAGGTCATCCCCCCCAACAGCATCCAAAACGGTATACTTGTTTTGAAGGGGAACGGCCACGAGGGATCCCTGCACTGTCTGCCTGTTAGTTTTCTTTCCCCTGACTGTAACCCAGCTACTCTTGTCCAGTACCTTTGGTGTGGCTACCTCCCTGTAACTCTTCTCTATGACCCCCTCTGCCTCCCGGATGATCCGAAGTTCATCCAGCTCCAGCTCCAGTACCTTAACATGGTCTCTGAGGAGCTGGAGTTGGGTGCACTTCCCGCAGGTATAGTCAGCGGGAACACCAGTGGTATCCCTCACCACCCACATCCTACAGGAGGAGCATGCAACTGCCCTAGCCTCCATCCCCTCTTACTTTACAGAATTAGCTGCCCCTTGGACCAACTGGACCTCCGCCCTCCGACTCTACTTCCAGTCAGCTGTACTCTAAACTCCTGGCTCCCTTCACGCTCTTTGATAAATATAGGAAATGAAATGTAAGGAGCGCCTTACTCCCTCCTCACCTAACTCCTTCAGTCACCAAACTCTCACTGTAGCACTAATGCCACAAGCTCAGCGCTCCCTCAGTCACCAAACTCTCACAGTAGCACTCAAATGCCACAAGCTCAGGGGTTCTCTTCCGCTTCAGCCATGGCGAAGGCCGTGGCGGCCGCGGAGGAAAAATAGTGCACCCTGGGCACTGGCCCGGAGTCTGAGCGGGGGGCACCGATCGCGGGCCAGGCCACCGTGGGGGCACCCCCTGGGGTTCAATCGCCCCCCGCCCCCCCCAGGACCCCGGGGCCCGCTCGCGCCGCTGATCCCGCCGTTCCAGAGGTGGTTCAAACCTCGGTGGCGGGAGAGGCCTCCCAGCAGCGGGACTTCGGCCCATCCGGCTGGAGAATCACTGCAGGGTCCTCTCCGATCGGAGTGGCGAGATTCCCGCCACCGCCACTTCCCGGGTGGCGGAGAATCTCTGCCACGGCGGGGGCGGGATTTTCGGCGGCCCCAGGCGATTCTCCGACCCTGCTGGGGGTCGGAGAATTTCGCCCCTGGTGTATGAAAACATTCAGGTCTCATTGCACAATTCTCCCTCCCAATTTATGGCCATTCAGGTAAAATTCTGCCTTCCCATTTTTGTTTTCAAAATGCTACCTTACATTTATCCAAATTATACTGCATCTGCCATGCATTTACCACTCACTCAACTTGTCCAAATCACACTGAAAGATCTCTGCATTTTCTTCACAGCTCAGCCTCCCACCCAACTTTATGTTATCTGTAAATTTGGAGATATTACAGTTTGTTCCTTCATCTAAACCATTAATATAGATTGTGAATAGCTGAGGCCCCAGCACCGATCCCTTCGGTACCCCACTAGACACCGCCTGCCATTTGGTAAAAGACCCAATAATTTCTACTCTTTGTTTCCTGTCTGCCAACCAGTTTTCTATCCATCACAGTACATTACCCCTAATCCCATGTGCTTCAATTTTATGCGCTAACCTCTTATGTTGGCCTTTGTCAAAAGCCTTCTGAAAGTCCAAATAAACCACATCCACTGTCTCCTTCTCATCAACTTTGCTCGCTACACCCCAGAAGAATTCCCGTAGATTTGTCAAGCATGCCCTTCATAAATCCATGCTGACCCTGTCCGATCCTGCCACTGTTATCTAAGTGCTCTGCCATAAAATCTTTCCCCACTATCAACATCAGGGCTTATTGGTCTATAATTCAGTTTTCTCTTTATCTTCCTTTTAAAGAGTGGAGTTACATTCACTACCCTCCAATCTGTAGGAACTATTCCATAGTCTAGAATCTTGGAAGATGACCACCAATGTCTCCACTATTTCTAGAGCCATTTCTTTATGTAATCTGGGATGTGGATCTGGAGCTGCCTTCAACCCCATCAATTTGCCCAACACCATTTCTCTACTAATATTGATCTCCTTCAGTTTATCCCTCTCACTAAACCCAGCATTCCTCAACATTTCTGGTAGCTTATTTGTGTCCTCATTTGTGAAGACAGAAGACAGAAGTATTTAGTTGTTCCCCATTATAAATTCTCCTCTTTCTGACTGTAAGAGACCTACATTTTTATTCACTAATCTTTTACTCTTCACGTCCCTGTAGGCGTTTTACAGTCAGTTTTTATGTTCCCTGCAAGCTTACTCTCGTACTCTATTTTCCCCGTCTTAATCAATCCCTTGATCCTCCTTTGCTAAATTCCAAACTGCTTCCAATCGTCAGACATTTTAGGCGGAATTCAAAAACGGCGTGAACCACTACGGCGTCGGGCCGACCGTAAGTTGCGGAATCCTGCGTCCCAGAGGGGGGCTAGCACCAGCGTGATGCCAATCGCGACAGCATGAACTGGGAATAGGGTCACAGGCCCGCACGCCGTCGCTCCACAAAAGACGCCATTGCCAGAGGGACGGCAAAATGGCCGTCAGTGCCGAGGTTCCAGGAGCGGGACATGGAGGCGCTCCTGGATGCAGTGGAGCAAAGGAGGGAGGCCCTGTACCCCGGACACGGCTGCAGGGTCGCACCAAACATCAGCCGGCGCCTGTGGAGGAAGGTCACAGAGGCCATCAGCGACGTGGCCGTAACAGCCAGGACAGGTAGAAAGTGCCACAAGAAGGTCAATGACCTAGTCAGGGCAGCCAGGGTGAATACACCCCCCCCTCAATTTCCTCCCCCCCGGTTAGGTGGCACAGCCCTAGCTGAAACCAACATGGCTGCATCCACCCATGCAGGCTGCATTGGCAGGATGGGCTGTGAACCTATGCCAACATACACACGACCGCTGGTCCAGGAGAAGCACGCCCATAGCAACCCAAAGCGGAGGGGGTCCACCTGAATTGCGCCCCCTCACCGTTCATGAAGAGAGGGCCCTGGACCTTGCAGGCGGACCCAAGGACCGAGAGGTTGCGGAAGCAGAGGTTGGGGACGCAGCACTGTGAGACCCCCTCATTGCCTTTCCCCTTCCCACCCCTCCCCCTTTCCCTCTTCCCTCTCCCCCAACCCCTCTTCTCCCTCTTCCCCCTCCTCCCTTTCCCCTTTCCCCTTCCCCCATCCCCCTATCCCCCCATCACCCCCTCCCCCCTCACCCCTTCACCCCATCCCTCCCTCCCCCCAGCCCCCCTTCCGCCTATCCCCCCGCCATCTACGTGTCTCACCATGCATGAAGTATTGTGTATTGCAGGACCAAATGTCAACCCACCTGCCCCTGCGGAGGCCAACCGCCCCCAGGACATGCCAGGGGGACCACAAGACAGGAACAGACCCGGGCCATCACCATACGATGGCCCCACCCAGTGCCAGGGCACCCACAGGACAGAGACTGACCTAGGTCGTCAGGCATACGACGCCCCCACCCAGTGCCAGAGCACCCACGAGCCAGGGATAGACCCGGACATCAGGCATACGCCACCCCCATCTAGTGCCAGTGCGGCAACGCCATAGGGCCATATCCAGCGACGGGGAGGACAGCCACACCAACAGGCCCCCGTCCTAGTTGCCCCAGGACACTGACACACAGGAAACACCCACTCAGGACATCCACACACAGGACACAACCACCCAGGGCACCCACACACAGAACACACCCACGCAGGACACCCACACACAGGACACAACCACCCAGGGCACCCACACACAGAACACACCCACTCAGGACATCCACACACAGGACACAACCACCCAGGGCACCCACACACAGAACACACCCACGCAGGACACCCACACACAGGACACAACCACCCAGGACACTGACACACAGGACACACAAAGACAGGTGACGGATGGACAGGAAACACCACCCCAGGGGACCCTGGATTTTGGGTCCGATGAGGACCGCGACATGATGCCACTGCTATCTCCACACCCTCCACCATCGCAGAGACACTCACCTCGGTTGGTCACTTTAGCGATGAGGCTTCTGGGACACTCCACACAGCCGTCCTGCTAGAGCAGGTGGAGGTAGGAGCAGCCGAGGGGCCGGACGGTCGGAAGGCAACCAGCTGTCGCCCAGATGGGTCCCGGGCTCCTGGAGTTGCCACACCCACCCATAGGCCCAATGTAGTTACGGACTCAGGGACGATCGACGAGGGTGACAGCCGTCTTGCAGCACCTGCAGATGCAGGATGAGGAATCCACCCTTGTGCATGAGCAGGGAGTGATGCCGGTCATGCATGCCATCCAGGCCGAAACTGCACGGGTGGCGTCCGCAGTGGAGGCAATGGGTGCGACGGTGTCAGACACGGGGAGCAGTATGCAAGGCTTGGAGCTTTCCATGCAGGCGGCATCCATGGCCATGGCCAGCCTCTCACAGGCAGCCATGAGCCAGAGCCAGCTGCAGAATGCAACGGCACTCAACGCCGTGGCCTAGTCTCAGCAGCCCATGGCCCAGTCTCAGCAGGTCATCGCTGAGGGCATCGGTGCCATTGCCCAGGTGCTGGCCGGCATTGCCCAGACACAGGCAGGGTGGCCAACTCCTTGAGCTCCATGGCTGAAAACATGCAGACCCTTGTTGATACCAGTGTGGGCCTCCAGGACTGGCAGCGCCAGGTGCCAGGGGTACGCAGGTGCTGGATCCGTTCACATCTCCGAACCATGGAGAGGCCCGGGGGCCAAAAGGCACCCCGAGGGAGGGGGAGGGGCTGAGGCCCGTGCCGGTGCCTCCTGCAGGGGAGGCCCAAGAACACCAGAACATCTCGGACTCCCTCATTCCGTCCCAGGTGCATCTGGTGGGCAATGGGCAGGACAGGCTGGCAACATGCCATCCCGCTCACCTGAGGCGCAGCCTGTGCCATCCAGGCTGGGTCGCCCCAGGAATCGGCCACTAAAGGGGTCCCTAGTCACAGGACAGGAATCACAAGAGTCCACCTCCAGTTCTGCTGTACCGCCTGGGGAACCACCAAGACATCGTCAGAGGGCCCGTAAGACTACAAAATTAGACACTGAGTAAATTGGCATGGGTGCAGGGTACAGATTAGTTATAGGGGCTAGGGCACGTGTATGAACTATTTGTAACTAAAATAACTTTCACACCTGCAGAAGCTGCCTCTGTGCTCTGTCTGATGTGTGCGGGAGTGGGGTGTGAGATGAGCGCCAGTGTGTTTGTGAGGGGTGATAGGACGTTGAGCTCAGGTGAATGTGCCTCCCCTCCCTCCCCGGGTCGCCCTCGCCACCCCGCTCCCAGGCAGACTACGGGACCGTGCGCTGCAGTGTCCAGGCCGCATGCAGGGTTGGTCCAGGTGGAGGGTGTCATGAGTCAGACATCGTCTAACGATGTGGAGCCCGGAGCTCGGGTTGCCATCATGCTCCACGGCATGCAAGAGACCCGCTTCCACTGGTGAGTGTGTGAGCCCTGCCCATTGTGCCACAGACGAATGTGCAATGGAGGGGTGGCGTGCATGCGGGTGATGCGGCAGTGAACGGTGGGCGGGGTGAGTGTGGTTGGTGGTGGGCTGGGTGCGGGTGGTGGGCTGGTGCCGTACTGTGCTGTCCGTGCCCATACTCGCGATTCTCTCCCCCCCCCCCCCCCCCCCCCCCCCCCCCCCCACCCCCTGTCTGTGAACTATGCAGCTATCGACCCATCCTGTCCCCGCTGGCCCAGCCGGTGACGAAGGGAAGCCTCCCATCCATGTCCAGCCTGTTTGTCCTGTACATTGCCCCCATCCTCCTTATCTGGGGAAGCCTGCCCTTTGTCGTATTGCTCCTCCCCTTCCTCTGCCTACAGCACATCGCCCCTCTGCTGGGATATATTGTGCAGGACGCAGCAGATCACAATGATGCAGCCGACCCTATCCGACGCGTACTGGAGGGCCCCTCCAGAGTGGTCCAGGCACCTAAAGTGTATCTTTAGCAGCCCAAAGCACCTCTCGACCACATCCTAGGTCGCTGCCTGGGCATCATTGTTGCGGGTCTCTGCGTCAGTCTGTGGCCTCCGGAAAGGCGTCATCAGCCACGACCCCAATGGGTAACCTTTGTCGCCCAGTAACCAGCCCCTCAGCCGGGGGTTGGGGGGGGGGGGGGGGGGGGGGGGTGTCCCTCGAACATGGTGGGGATGAAAGATGCACATTGACCGGATAACGGTCGCAGATGTGCAGGATCTTCATGGAGTGGTCACAGACTGGCTGAATGTTCATGCAGTAGGTTCCCTTCCTGTTCATGAACACGGCCCTGTTATCCACTGGTGGCCGCATGGCGACGTACACCCCATTGATCGCCCCCTGGACCATGGGGATCCTTGCCACGGCAGCGAAGCCCGCGCCCGGGCATCCTGGTGGGTGCGGTCCAGAGGGAACTGAATATAGCGGTCCGCAACGTTGTACAGGGCATCCGTCACTGCATGGATGCACCTGTGCACCGATGCCTCAGAGATACCGGACAGGTCCCCACTCGGCGACTGGAATGGCCCCGTGGCATAGAGGTTCAGGGCGACCGTCACCTTGATGTCCACAGGTAAAGGGTGTCCTCCCACATGGTGCCAGGTGTGCCATCAGGTGGCAGATATGGGCGACAGTTTCCCAGCTCATCCGGAGTCTCCTCCGGCATGCCTGATCAATGAGCTCCTGGTACGACGAGCGACGCCGGTACACATGGGGCCTCATATGACACCTCCGTCACCATTGCACCACCACCAGCTCCTCCTCCCCTTTGCCCTGTTGGCAGGCTGCCACATGCCTCCCTGCGGCATGCTCCTCTGCGGCAGCCTCTGCCGCCTCCCTGGCGCGCTCCTGCTCCAGCTCCCATAGGGCAACATGTAGAACATGTAGCGGCCCCCGCTACAGCAGCCAACATCACTGGGTGATGCCCAAACATAACAGTCCGCAGGGTGTGGGGGTAGACGACATGTCATCATTGCCCATACCTCCCTCCGCAGGCAGGTGCCATGGGCTCCATGCTCGCCACTGTTGCCAGCTGGCACCTGGCCAGGCAAACCCCCCTCCCAGCCCGGCACTCTGATCCCTGGCACCCCCAATCCTCTCCCCGGCACCCCCATCCCCGGCACCCCCTCTCCCCGGCACTACCCGCCCCAGCACTCCCCTCCCGGTAACTCCAATCCCATCCCCTTCCCAACCCCAACAACCCCCAACCCATCCCCGGCACTGACCCCGATCCTTGGCACCACCAATCCCCTCCCCGGCAACCCCATCCCCAGCACCCCCCCTCCCTGGCACCCCCATCCCCGGCACCCCCCGATCCCCTCCCCGACACTCCCCTCCCCGGCACCCCCATCCCCGGCACCCCCATCCCCGGCACCTTTCCTCCCCGGCACCTTCCCTCCCCAGCACCTCCATCCCCGGCACCCCCCCTCCCCAACACTCCCCTCCCCGGCACCCCCATCCCCGGCACCCCCATCCCCGGCACCTTTCCTCCCCGGCACCTTCCCTCCCCAGCACCCCCATCCCCGGCACCCCCGATCCCCTCCCCGACACTCCCCTCCCTGGTACCCCCGATCCCATCCCCACCCCAACCCCAACCCTCCCCCCCATAACCCACCCCACCCCTGGCACCGACCTCGATCCACGGCACCCCCTCCCCGGCACTCCCCTCCCTGACACTCCCATCCCCGTTATTCCATCCCCTGCACGCCCATCCCCGGCACCACCGATCTCCTCCACACCCCCCACCCCCACCCCGGCACCGACCCTGATTCCCGACGCCCCCGATCCCCTCCCCGGCACTCCCCTTTCCGGCACACCCATCCCCGGCACAACGTTCCCCGGCACCCCTGATCCCCGGCACCCCTGATCCCCTCCCCACCCCAACCCCACCCCACCCCCCGGCACCGACCCCGATACCCGGCACCCCAGATCCCCTCCCTGGCACTCCTCTTCTCGGCACACCCATTCCCGGCACTCCCATCCCCGGCACCCCCGATCCCCGGCACCCCCGATCCCCGGCACCCCTGATCCCCGGCACCCCTGATCCCCTCCCCACCCCAACCCCACCCCACCCCCCCGGCACCGACCCCGATACCCGGCACCCCAGATCCCCTCCCTGGCACTCCTCTTCTCGGCACACCCATTCCCGGCACTCCCATCCCCGGCACCCCCGATCCCCGGCACCCCCGATCCCCGGCACCCCTGATCCCCGGCACCCCAGATCCCCTCCCCACCCCAACCCCAACCCCAACCCCCCCCCCCACCACCACCCCCGGCACCGACCCCAATCCCCGGCACCCCCGATTCCATCCCCGGCACTCCCATCCCCGGCACCCCCGATCCCCGGCACCCCCGATCCCCGGCACCCCTGATCCCCGGCACCCCAGATCCCCTCCCCACCCCAACCCCACCCCCAACCCCCCCCCCCCACCACCACCCCCGCCCCCGACCCCAATCCCCGGCACCCCCGATTCCATCCCCGGCACTCCCATCCCCAGCACCCCTAATCCCCGGCACCCCCGATCCTCTCCCCCCCCCCCCCGGCACCGACCCCGATCACCGGCACCCCCGATCCCCTCCCCCAGCACACCCATCCCTGGCACCCCCGACGTCCGACACGCCGATCCCCTCTGCACCCCAACCCCCCCCCCCCGGCACCAACCCCGACCACCGGCCCACACCCCTGGCCCTGGGGAACATCCTCCACTGGCACCCGTAACCCCCCTCCCCAGCCACGGCTGTGCCGTCTCCTCTCCGGTGGCTGCCCCATGCCGACCCCTACCTCCTTGCTCGCAGGCTTTAGCCAGCACAAATGGTTGATGCCGTTTAAAAGCTACTTTGAATTATGCTGTCGTGACCTCTCGTAACGTTGGCGAGACTTCGGCCCACCTTGGTCGGAGATTTGCAGCAGCCCTGGGGATCATCGTGTCGCGCCGATTCTCGTCATTCTGTGAGGCGCGCAGCGCGATTCCCGTCGGCAGGCTTTTTCGCGGGCCGGAGAATACGGCAGCCGCCGTCGGAGTGGCGGGGCGGTATTCGCTCTGCCCCCCCCCGGGGATTCTCCGACCCGGCGGAGGGTTGGAGAATACTGTCCTTTGTTTTTCCTGGCCAATTTTTATGCTTCTTCCTTGAATCCCTTGTAAGCCATTGATTGTTCACATTTTCTGTTTTAGTTCTGTGCCAGACAGGAATAAACAATTGCTGCAATTACCTCATGTGCTCCTTGAATGTTTGCCATTGCCTATCTCTTTAAGTAACATTTCCCAATCAATCAAAGCCACCTTGTGCCTCATATCATTGTAGATTCCTTTATTAAAATTCAGGACCCTCGTCTTAGAATCAATTACATCACTCTCCACCTAGATGAAAAGTTCTATCATATTATGGTCGCTCATCCACAACTAGATTGCCAATGATTCCATTCTCATTACACAGTAGCCAGTCTAGGTTAGCCTGTTCTCTCGTTGGTTCCTCAATCTATTGGTCCAGAAAACCATCCTGTATACACTCCAGAAATTCCTCCTCTATGGTATTGTGATTAATATGATTTGTCCAATTCATGTACCATCAATTGGACGTGAGGCACGATGAAGATCCAAACTGTGGCTTTAATCAGCTAATTGTTAGCCCGGTGGTCGACTACAGAGAAAAGCCGACTGCCGGGAACTCTGGGTACTTATACCCCACCTCAGAGGCGGGGTCTACTTGCCTCTCGACCAATTGGTGAGCAGTCACATGACTAGTCCCAGCCAATCAGACGAGAGGCACATGACATGGGCAGCACGGTAGCATGGTGGTTAGCATAAATGCTTCTCAGCTCCAGGGTCCCAGGTTCGATTCCCGGCTGGGTCACTATCTGTGTGGAGTCTGCACGTCCTCCCCGTGTGTGCGTGGGTTTCCTCCGGGTGCTCTGGTTTCCTCCCACAGTCCAAAGATGTGCGGGTTAGGTGGATTGGCCATGCTAAATTGCCCGTAGTGTCCTAAAAAGTAAGGTTAAGGGGGGGGGAGGGGGTTGTTGGGTTACGGGTATAGGGTGGATACGTGGGTTTGAGTAGGGTGATCATGGCTCGGCACAACATCGAGGGCCGAAGGGCCTGTTCTGTGCTGTACTGTTCTATGACCAGCCAGAGCCAATGGGAAACCAATGCTCTGCACCAATGGCAGTGCTCCCATTCATACCACCACACCAATCTATATGCAGATCAAAATCACGCATAACTACAAATGTTCCTTTATCATGTGCATCTCTAATTTCCTGTTTAATGCCTTTCACTACATCACAACTGCAGTTTGGACTGTATACAATGGCCACTAATGCTTTTACCACTAGGTTTTTGTCAACTCGACCCAGACAGATTCCACGTTGTAGGAGCTACAATCCTTCCTCACTATTGCATTAATCTCCTCTTTAACCAACAATGCAACTCCACCATCTTTTCCTTTCTGTCTGTCCTTCCTAAATACTGAATACTTTTGTGTGTTTAGTTCCCATTCATGGTCACCCTGCAGCCATATCTCTGTAATCCCGATTATATCATATCCGTTTACATCTATTTGCATGTTTAGTTCATCTGTTTTATTGCGAATGGTCTGCGAGTTAAGGCACAAAGCTTTTAGGTTTGTCTTTTTGATATTATTTGACCCGCTCCCAATATTTTTCATTGAGGCCCTGTTTGAATCTGGCTCTTGGTTTATCTGCATATCACTTTTCTTAGTCCCCTTTCTGTCTTTTGTTTTTTTTTCCTGTTTCCTCCTCCTCTGATTCCTTGTATAGGTTCCCACGCCTTGCCTTTTTAGTTTAAATCCGCGCCAGCCACTCTCGCAAATACTCCCCCTAGGACATCAGTTATGCCTAAGTGTAACCCGTGCAGGTTGTACTGGTCCCATCTCCCCCCCGAACTAGTCCCAATGCACCAGGAATCTGAAATCCTCCCCCTCACACCATCTCTTCAGACTTTTCCCGGCATAGAAGCAGAAGCCTAAGCGGGGGGATCCAGTTAAGAAGGTTGTGCAATGCTGGTCTGAGGCAACGGAAGAGCTCCTATGTGACTACTTAGAGTCAGTGGACTGGTGCATATTCAAGAACCCAGCAACCAACCTAGACGAATATGTCACTACCATCACAGACTTCATCAGTAAGTGTGTCAAGGACTACGAGCCAAAGAAGGTAGTATGTGAGTTCCCCAACCAGAAACCATGGTTTAACCGGGAGATCCACTCTCCACTGAAGGACAGGTCTGAGGCGTTCAAGGCAGTGACCCTGACCTATACAAAAAATCTAGGTACGACCTCCGCAAAGCCATCAGGGATGCCAAGAGACAATACCAGACTAAGCTAGAGCCCCAGACTAATGACACAAACTCTCATCATCTATGGCAAGGTTTTAACAATATAACGGGCTACAATGCAAAGCCGAGTAGAATCTCTGGCAACAGAGCACCCCTCCCCGATGAACTCAATGGATTCTATGCTCATTTTGTAGTGGAGATGGTTGGCAGCTTCAGAGTCCTTGGTGAAAACATCACCAACAATCTGTCCTGGTCCACCGACGCCAACGCTATGACCAAGAAAGCACAGCAGCGCCTCTAAGTCCTCAGTAAATTAAGGAAATTCAGTATGTCCACAATGACGCTTACCAATTTTTATAGATGTACCATAGAAAGCATCCTCTGACCAATCTGCCTGGGCAGTGCACAGAACAATACTTTTCACTGTACCTCAGTACACATGACAATAAATCTAAATCTAAATATTCACCCGATATATCCTGCAATTTCTACTCTGACTAGCATGTGGCACTGGTAGTAATCCTGAGATCACTACCTTTGAGGTCCGACTTCTCAACTTTATTCCTAACTCTCTCTATTCTGCTTTTTGGACCTCATCCCTTTTTTAAAAATCTATGTGTACCATGACTACTGGCTGTTCACAGTTCCCCTGCAGAACGTCCTGTGACTAGGCCAAGACCATCCCAGCACAAGGGAGGCAACATACTATCCTAGAGTCTCAGTTGCAGCCAAAGAAACACCTTACAATTGAATTGCCTATAACTATTGCATTCCCTCAACATCTCCCCTCTGCAACAGAAGCAAATGTGGTGCATCGGATTTGGCTGCTGCTTTCCCCTGAGAGGTCATTCCCCTCAACAGTACCCAAAGCAAAAGAATAAGCATATAACGTGGCATGGATTAGTGAGAAACCAGCAGATTGGGAAGCTTTTAAAAGCAAAAGGAGGACAACTGGAAAAGCAAGAAGGGGGAGAAGGTGAAATATGAGTGTAATCTAGCTAATAATATAAAAGAGGATTGTAATTGGTTTTTTTTTGAGGTAAGAGAGGGGCAAGAATGGATATTTTACCACTGTAAAATGAGGCTGGAGAAGTAGTAATGAGGAACAAAGAAATGGTAGAGGAACTGAACCGGTAGTTTGCACCTGTCTTCACAGTGACAGGCACCACCGCCAAAAGAGTGTTGGGGGTAGAATTGAGTGTAGCGGCCATCACTTAGGAGAAGGTGCTGGAGAAGCTGAAATGTCTGAAGATTGATGAATCTCCTGAACATGATGGACTACCCGCCAGGGTTCTGCAGGAGATAGTGGAAGAGATTGTGGAGGAATTGGTGGTGATCTGGAAAAAGGCCAATATAACACCCCTTTTAAGAAGAGAGCAAGACAGAAGATAGGAAACTACAGTCCGGTTAACCTGGCGTCGGTCGTCGGTAAGATTCTAGGATCCATTATTAAGGGTGAGATTGCGGAGTACTTGGAAGTGCATGGTAAAATATGGCTGAGTCAGCACGGCTTCATCAAGGGCAGATCATGCCTGACAAATCCGTTAGAATCCTTTGAGGAGATAATGAGGAAGTTAGACAAAGGAGAGCCAGTGAATATGATCCATTTGGATTTCCAGAAGTCCTTGAACGAGACGTCGTACAGGAGGCTGCTAATAAGATAGGAGCCCATGGAGTACTGCATGGATAGAGGATTGGCTGACTGGCAGAAGGCAGAGAGTGGGATAAAGGGGTCTTTTGGGGCCACAACTATTCACAATATACATCAACAATCTGGAAGAAGGAACTGAGGACATTGTTGCTAAGTTTGCAGATGATACAAAGATATGTAGAGGGACACAGCGTTGAGGAAGTAGGGAGGCTGAAGAAGGATTTGGAAAGGCTAGGAAAGTGGGCAAAAAAGTGGCAGATGGAATACAATGTGGAAAAGTGTGAGGTTATGCACTTGGTAAGAGGAATAAAGGCATAGACTATTTTCTAAATGGGGAAAGGCTTTGGAAATCTGAAGCACAAAGGAACTTGGGTGTCTTGGTTCAGGATTCTCTTAAAGCTAACATGCAGGTTCAGTTGGTAGTTAGGAAGGCAAATGCAATGTTAGCATTCATTTCGAGAGAGCTAGAATCCAAGAGAAGGGATGTACTTCTGAGGCTGTATAAGGCTTTGGTCAGACCCCATTTGGAGTATTGTGAACAATTTTGCGTCCCGGATCTAAAGTAAGGATGTGCTGGCTTTGGAAATGATCCAAAGGAGGTTCACAAGAATGATCTTGGGAATGAGAAGCTTGTTATATGAGACGCAATTGGGGACTCTGGATCTCTACTCGACGAAGTTTAGAAGGATGAGGGGGATATCATTGAAACTTACAGAATACTGAGAGGCCTAGATAGAGTGGACATGGAGATGTTGTTTCCAGCAGTAGGGGAGACTAGAACCAGAGGGCACAGCCTCAGACTGAAGAGTGGATCCTTTAAAACAGAGATGAGTAGGAATTTCTTCAGCCAGAGGGTGGTGAATCTGTAGATCTCATTGCCACAGGAGGCTGTGAAGGCCAGGTCACTGAGTGTCTTTCAGACAGAGATAGAAAGGCTCTTGATTAATAAGGGGATCAGGGGTTATGGGTAGAAGGCAAGAGAATGGGGATGAGAAACATATCAGCCATGATTGAATTGTGGAGCAGACTCGATGGGCCAAATGGCCTAATTATGTTCCTAAATCTTATGGTCCTACATCCAGGTCTTGTTACGTATGGACAAGGGCAGCTTCAGCTGAGGAGTTCCAAATGATACTTCTGACCCTGTGTTGGAGGGAAGGTCATTGAAATGAAAAAATGAAAATGAAAATCGCTCATTGTCACAAGTAGGCTTCAAATGAAGTTACTGTGAAAAGCCCCTAGTCGCCACATTCTGGCGCCTGTTCGGGGAGGCTGATATGGGAAATTGATGAAATAGCTGAAGTTTGCTGTTGGCTTAGAACGCTATGTTAAGGAGCACTTGCAGTGATGTTGTGAGTTGAGATGATTGGTCTCTAATAAGTACAACCATCTTCTTTTGTGCTCGTCTTGACTCCAACGCGATTCACCATTGACTTCACTTTTGCTCAGGCTTCTTGATGCTACACTTGATCAAATGCTATCTTGATGTCAAAAGCAGTCATTCTCATGACACCAGTTCTCAGTAAATGTCATAAAATTCTTTTAGTGCTAAATTATGGATAGGTTATAGGATGAATTTAGTTAAGTATTTAAACAATTCAAGGATACACTTGTCCCACTAGTAACTTAAATTATCATTAGCATCATGCATATATGGCAATCTCAATTTCATGCCAGTTCGTTCTTATTTCTGTTTTTGTTACTTTTCTTAAATTCTGGCATCTTTTAGTAGGTATCCAACCAGTTTTTCTTTGTACGTGACCTTAGGCCAAGATGGTGGTCTCCTGCAATGTCTTCTAGTTGTGAGATGGGATTACCCTCCACACTATAGAAGGAACTTTGCCGTGCCCTTAAGTCACTTACTTTCAGCTGTAGATCATTATCTATAAATTTGTGCTTTCTCCCCGTCTCTCTCAGAAATTGTGCAATCCACATTGGGATTAGACATTATCTATCATGGTTGCAGTTAATCTAGTCGAGTCGAATTTTTTTCATGCATAAACCAGTTATCCAATGTTGCAACTATACCCTGATGCACTTCGCCAGTTGCTTATTCCTGATGGTGCATTTTAAATAAAAGAAACAAAAGTGTGACTTGCAAAAGCATTGGGAATATGAGTTACACTGAAAGCGCTACAGTATTTTAAAATATATTTGGAAGATATAGCTTTTGGTGCAAGTTTTCTGCTTGTTAGATGGGCAAATCAAAGAATCAGGGACAGACTGATTCCTGGCAGTGTGGATTTTTACAGTCATTAATTGTACTGACCAGAAAATCGAGAGTTTGGCTCTTGATCTGTATGGCTTAATTCCTTATCCAACTACCTGGTGAGCAAAGTTTTGCACTTGGAGCCTTCTTTTGCAAAATTACCCATTGTATATTTTTATTGACAAAATACCATTGGTTTTATAAAGCATCTGCTTTTACACATCTGCGTGACAAAAGAGAAAGAGAAATTTTCTATTATTTAAGTGGTAAATATTATGCAAAGCTCTAGAATCTATCAAGATTGAAAGTGGAGAAAGCACGTTACATCCTGATCAGGAACTCCTCTATGTTAAAGATGCAGTGCTGCATCTCTACCCCTGATCACAGTAAATACCACCCCACTGGAGTGGTGATTGTTTTTGACCGGCACAGACGTGATGGGCTGAAGGGCCTTTTCTGTGTTGTCGACCTCTATGACTCTAAAACTTGGATGCACAGTCTGGGATAAGAGAATTTCGGACTGAGATGAAGAGAAATTTCTTCATTCGAAAGTGTTGCAAATCCTTGTAAAAGAAAGTTATTGGATAGTGGACCTGTGCATGGTCACACGCCAATTGCATGTCCAGGAAGTGTTGTGGTACATCCTGTTAATGCTTGGGGCTCACAGGGCCATGTTTGTGCAGTCAATGGCTCCCTGCACTTTTGGAAATCCTGTTAGCTCTCTGCTTCGGGCTCAGACTGATGCGACCATCAATTCACACGAGATGGAGAATTGAAGTGAACAGTGGCTTTAATCAGCTAGAACTGTGCATGCCTGCGACTGCTCTGCACTCAGAGCCACCTGCAGGGCATCAGATCTATATACCTCCACCGAGGGGGCGGAGCCAGAGGCAGAGCCCACAAGGGCACCAACATGATACAATGCGGTGTTATACAATACAATGGTCCATAGGTGGAGCCCACAAGGGCAACAACATAGTACAATACAATACAGTGGTGAATGGTTGCCGTAATACATTCACCACACAGACTATGAAGTCCCCTCTCTTCTTATTCAAGGCCTCTTACACTTCCCTGAAACAACAATGCACTGCAAACTGTGATATGTTGATAATGTTGGGTGATGCCATCTGGAAGGATCTGCTGATTTAGAAATTGAGAGTCACAGAGGTCTGCACGGCCATGTGCAGCACGATCCTCGCCCTGCTGTCGGGATGTAAATCCCGTTCCTGGTGGTAGACATATTTCAGTGATCATCTCTTAAGTGAAACATGACTTCTGCAGTGTGTTACAATGAGTTTGTTTGTAAAAGCCACAGAGGTAAAGTATAAGCAATTTGAAAACCTAGCCACCACAGACACTATTGATGACTGAGCTAGTGAGGTGTTCATTGAAGATAGTTGGTACGCACTGTGATTTAGTGTGAGCCCCCCTCCTTAGCATGCCTCTCTGGACAGCTTCACCACTCTGCTGTCTGCGCTCTATCTTTTTTTAAATTCATTTACGGGATGTGGCCGTCTCTGGCTAGGCCACCATTTATTGCCCATCCCTAATTGCTCTTCAGAAGGTGGTGGTGAGTTGCCTTCTTGAACCGCTGCAGTACTTGAGGTGCAGGTGCACCTTGAGCTGTTAGGGAGGGGGTTCCTGGATGTTGCTCCAGCGACAGTGAAGGAACAGCGATATATTTCCAAGTCAGGGTGGTGAGTGACTTGGAGGGGAAACTGCAGGTGGTGGCGTTCCCAGGTATCTGCTGCTGCTGACAGTGCTGCCGACTCCTCTGAGCTGCTTGTGAATGCAATAACCTTCCCAAACTCCTCTAAAATCACTGAGCTCATTGGCCGGGATTTTCTGGGTCATTGAATATGGAACATACAGTGCAGAAGGAGGCCATTCGGCCCATCGAGTCTGCACCGACCCACATTAAGCCCTCACTTCCACCCGATCCCTGTAACCCAATAACCCCTCCTAACCTTTTTTGGACACTAAGGGCATTTAGCATGGCCAATCCACCTAACCTGCACGTCTTTGGATTGTGGGAGGAAACCGGAGCACCCGGAAGAAACCCACGCAGACACAGGGAGAACATGCAGACTCCGCACAGTGACCCAGTGGGGAATCGAAACTGGGACCCTGGCGCTGTGAAGCAACAGTGCAACCGTAATGCCCATAATGCCCACCAGCAGAGGGAATCCCAATGGCCCAGTGAATCAGGCGTCGGGCCAAAATCACGAAACCCGTTGAGAATCTGCCAGCCCAAACTGGCAGCCCTGATGAATTTCCGACCAGACACGGCGGGAACATGTAAATAGCTCATTAGAGGTAGGATGCCTGACTCGTCTGCCTACTGGGATGCTCCACTGCTCCCCAGCCAAAAGTCCCGCTGGCATGTATTGGTGAAAGTCCTGAGAAACAGGATCTGGTGACCTGCAGCCTGAGGGGTGGCAAGGGGTGAGTGCATTCCCGACAAACGCCTCCAGGTTGTTTAGGGGGGTCCTTCATCAGTGGTGGGGTAAAGGGAGCTTGTGCTCAGCTGGAGCAGTGCTTTCCTGGGATGTGGGTCATTTGGCTGTCTTTCCAACTGTAGCCATTAAACAGTATGTCCATATCTCAAAAATACCGTTCTATGATATTAAAGTGAAAGTGTTCCCATCTACACCCCTAAAACCTACAAACAGTCTGTCAGTATGTCAAGTTCAAAGATCTGTGAGATCTGTGAGATATTCCCTTTGAAGTGGTTTTCTCAGCCAAATGTATGCCGAGAAGTCTAAAAGCTTTGAACTTTGAACTGCATTATTTACATTCAATTCTATTGACCTTTGCAGGTTTTCTCATGCAGGTGACAGTACTGGGCGGTTTCAAAGCGAGGGTTAAGATTGTTTATTTATAGGTCAGCACGGTGGCCTAGTGGTTAGCACAGCTGCCTCATGGCGCTGAGGTCCCAGGTTCGAATCCCGGCTCTGGATCACTGTCCGTGTGGAGTTTGCACATTCTCCCCGTGTCTGCGTGGGTTTCGCCCCCACAACCCAAAAAAATGTGCAGAGTAGGTGGATTGGCTACGCTAAATTGCCCCTTAATTGGAAAAAATAATTGGGTAAACTAAAATTTAAAAAAAAAAAGATTGTTTATTTATATAGCTCTGCAGGGATCCATTAATGCAGAGGAGCAGCTCTTTTTATGACTAGAGTTTTTTGTTCGAAAAAGAGGCTGTCTCTTTGTTCACAGCAACTAAAAGCTTTGTTCACAGCAACTAGGTGGGCAGACGAGAAGGGAGGTTGCGCAGCAGCAGCATTCTGAGATCAGGACGCCCTTTACAAAATGCATCCTGACCTCGAAGGAATGGGACCTGTCAGACAGATTATGGCCCGCTACTCTCAGGTGTTCCGAAAACCCCAGTGTGCCATTGAATGGTGAGTGAGTGTTTTTAATAGTGCCAGTGGGAATCACTCCAGTTTTCCCACTAGCAGGAGTATTTAGTCTCCAATCAGGAGAATCACACCATTATTTGCGTTCATTCTGCAGCAGTAAAAAAAATCAAAAGAACCTGATCTGGAATTTGGAAGCTGGCCCTTTAAATAGTAATATGTGGTGCGGCTGTTCGAAGAGGGCAACTCCTTCCTGAGGCTGAAAGCGCATTCAGCTGGAACTGTTTGATAATCTGTGCTGACATGATCCGTAAGTTCCAAAATAGCAGGTTATGTGCCTAACCAGCAGAAGATGCTGTTTGACTTCAGGGTCTTCCCACTCTACATGGCAAACCCATGCTAGCTCTAAAAGAATCATGTTGTGTTGCATAGTGCATGCCAGAGGTGGCCGAAAGCAGCATAGCCGCCATATTCCAACACGTTCTTGTAGCCTCAGGTGCCTGCAGCACTAAGCAGTAGAATTCTACCGTCAACATATTTTAACGTGATACTGGATGGAAGATGAATTGATGATAAAGGTGTTAAACAATTACTTTAAATGGGTTAGCATCTTCACTAAGACAGCAAGCAAATAAACTTATTAATCTTTGTCGAGTAGTAAACCATGATAATTTCAAAACCAGTGTTTTTTTCTAAATTACCCTTCCATTCCAGATGACTCTTCTCCCTGTTGCCTTGCAGTGTTTTCAAATACATGTTTTTCTTTCGACAAAGTCATACTCAGAACTATTTCTGTGCATTTTTGTATTAGAATTAGTTTGCTTTTTGTTTGCATTATTAAAGTGTCATAGAAATTCGGAGAAAAACACACAGAAGGAATGATGAAGCAGAGAAACAGTTGTGTGATAGACGATTACAAACACGGATGTAGACTGATAGATTCAGCTGACAGCGACAAAGATAAAATATCACATGGGACATCATTAGATAGAGTTACTTTAATTGCTGCTACTCTACCTCTGTGGCACTTACAGGAGGGCCCACTGTAACACAATATCCAAGTACAATATACACAACTATCACCGTGAGATTACATGAAATGATAATTTGTTGGTTGATATTAAATAGGATATAGTCTGCTCAGTCATACCATGTAGTTTATCAATGTCATCTGAATATTATAATACACCCAGATTGTGTATTTTATTCAATCATGGATGTGGGAATTGCTGGCTAGGCATTCATTGCCCATCTCTAGTTGCCCTTGGTGGTGGCGGGCTGCCTTCTTGAACCTCTGTTGTCCATGTGGTGTAGGCACGGGTGGCAATGTCCCTGTCTAGTCATAGAATCATCGACTCTACAGTGCAGAAGGAGGCCATTTGGCTCATTGAGTCACACTTTGGAAAGAGCAACCCACGTAAGCCCACACTTCCACCTATCCCCGTAACCCAGTAACCCCACCCAACCTTTTTGGACACTAAGGGCAATTTATCATGGCCAATCCACCTAATCTACAGGGAGGAAACCAGAGCACCCGGAGGAAACCCATTTAGTTCTCTTATCTAAATCATTAATATATATTGTGAATAGTTGGGGTCCCAGCACTGAACACTGTAGTACCCCACTAGTCACTGCATGCCATTTGGAAAAAGACCTATTAATTCCTCCTCTTTGGCTAGGATTCTCCGTTGCAAGTCTACCTTGCTATCGCTGCTAGCAAGGTTGAAGAATATTATGCTCAGCCAAATCTCCCATTCACTGCTGTGGGACTGAGGAATCCTTTGTTTCCTCTCTTCCAGCCAGGTTTCTGTCCATCTCAATACACTACCCCAAATCCCATGCTCTAATTTTACACACAAATTTCTTATGTGGGACTTTGCTGAAAGCCTTATGAAAATCCAAAAAACCACATCCACTAACTCTCCCTCGTTAACTCTACTAGTTACATCCTCGAAGAATTCCAGTAAATTTGTCAAACATGATTTCCTTTCGAAAATCAATGATGATTCTATCCAATCCTACCACTGTTTTCCAGGTGCTCTGCTGTTAAATCTTGTATAATGGACTCGAACATTTTCCTCACTACCAACACCGGGCTGACTGGTTTATAATTATTCTCTCTACCTCCCTTTTTAAATAGTGAGATTACATTAATTGTAGAAACTGTTCCAGAGTCTATTGACTATTGGAAGATGGTCACCAATACATCCACTATTTCTAGAGCCATTTGCTTAAATACTCTGGGTGGTAGGTTACCAGTCCTTGGGGATTTATTGGCCTTTAATCACATCAATTTCCCCAATGCCATTTCTCTACTAATACTGATTTCTTCCTGCTCACTAAAGTCTGTGTTCCACACCATTCCTGATACATTATTTATGTCATCCTTTGAAAAGACAAAGTATGTATTTAGTTGGTCTGCAATTTCTTTGTTCCTCATTATAAATTCCCCCGTTTCTGACTGTAAGGGATCTACATTTGTCTTCACCAATCTTTTTCTCTTCACATACCTATAGAAGCTTTTGCAGTCAGTTTATCTGTTCCCCAGAAGCTTACTCTCGCACTCTATTTTCCCCTTCTTAATCAATCCCTTTGTCCTCCTTTGCTGAATTAAAAACTGCTCCCAATCCTCAGGTCTGCTGATTTTTCTGGCCAATTTGTAGGCCTCTACCTTGGATCTAATACCATCTCTAATTTCCTTGTAAACCATAGTTTGGCCATCTTTCCCGTTTTAATTTTGTGCCATACTGGATTGAACAATTTTTGCAGTTCACCCATGTTCTCTTTGAATATTTGAATCCATCATAGCCAACATGCGCCTCATACTATCGTAGTTTCCTTTATTTCAATTCAGGACCCTCGTCTCAGGATCAATTACATGACTCTTTACTTCTGAGGGTGTTAATTCTGTGCAAGACTAATGTTCTGCTGATTGTGGTAATATTCTGGTTCCTCACCTGCATGCCCTGACAATAAATGTTTGCAGGTTATCCATCCACAGATGTACCAAAGCCAGTTCAATGCTTTCATCTTATAGCTACACATACATGCAATTCCACTGGATAATGACCAGGAATACCACACTGAGGACATTGACTGGAGTTTGGGTCCATAATTTCACCAGACTAATTTGACACAGATCTTGGATCTTATTCATTTGTGAAGCTTAACTCCTGACTGTTTGAGCTAACTGAACCATCGGGCGACGTCACTCTACACAACTTTTACATTTCTACTTGCTACATTTGTCATTTTGTTATTTCCTATATTATGGGGTGTTGAACAGTAGCACTGTCAGCATCATTTGACAAAAAAGATTTTGACAGTTATATAATGAATGCTGCCGGAGATTGCTATAGATTTTGTACAGCACGTTATAAAAAATATTGGGACTCAGTTTCTGCTTTGGCAGCAATTGATGATCAGAGTGCAAACTACTCAAATCTGTGCTAGTTTTAAGTGCTTTTCTTCATGTAAACTCATTGGCATGTTGCCAAATGCAAAATTTGCTTTAAACAACTGCTCCTTGAAATATTTACGGGTGGCAACTTCTGGTTTAGTTAATACAGTTGAAACTGGGTTGCGTAAAATAATAAATATTTTTAATCGGAGTTTCCATAGACTATAGTCCATCACCTATGCATAACCCGACTCAAAGTAATTGAAAATGGCAGTAGCTAACTATCTGCAGACCATTTGCTGATCACCTTGGGGATAGTATTCAGTTTCTTAGTAAATTGAAAGAAATGTTTGCATTCAGAAGCTTTTAAAATGTACGTATCAGTGTCCACCTGACTAAAAAATACCCTTAAATTTTAGATCCTCCTCAAAGACCTGTAAACAATGCAATTAGCAGAATGGTGAGTCATTCATTCTGGAGGTTTGGCCGTATTCTCGTGCCATGCTTTATAATCTAATTGGATATGGAACCTTTTTTAGCTCTGGATTGAAGCTATGCTTTAAATTCCACAATCGTTTGCACTGACTTGGCCCATTTTGGTCAAATTAGATAGAAAATTATATAGAAAAAATAATTAAATGGAAAATTAGATAGAAAAATAAATGCATTCTAGTGGATACTTGAACCAATACCTATGTATTCACTGTAATGGATTACTGGTTACAAAGTGCAAACTTCAGGTGTCTGTTTTCTAATAATTGACAAAGTGCATGTTTTAAGCAAATTCTGTGTATAAAACTCTACATTTAAATGGCCTTAAAAACACAAAGATCTCTTAGCAGAGTTACATTAAGTGCTGTACCTAGTGTTATATGGGACAATTTTATCTTTAGTTATTTGAACAAAGATAAAAACAATCATGAAAATAACATGCAACGGTTACTTTACTCCTGATTTCACAAGTGGCAACAAAGTGATTTGGACTTATGTTTGATATTTTTTAAGCATATGCAGAGGAGATCAGAAGTGCCAATTGTTCTCTGGACTGTGGTTACTGACTGTGCAATATGGAACTGCATATGTTCAGTTTGGTATCTTGGCTGTGTGTGTCATTCAAAAGTCATGATATGTTCCTGAGATAACTGTTACTCCTGTAGGTGGCACCACTCTAGGCCTTTTAAATATCAAAGTGTCATTGTTTGTGACACACAATTGCTGCTCGGCTATACCGAGAGTATATATTCGCCTGTAATGGTACAATCTGACCACTAGAGTCCCAATAATCAATTAGTTAAATTTGTGAACCTTCTTTTTCTCACTAACTGGCATTTGTGTGTCCAGAATAATGAAAATGAAAATCGCTTATTGTCACGAGTAGGCTTCAATGAAGTTACTGTGAAAAGCCCCTAGTCGCCACATTCCGGCACCTGTCCGGGGAGGCTGATACAGGAATCGAACCGGGCTGCTGGCCAGCTTGGTCTGCTTTAAAAGCCAGCGATTTAGCCCAGTGCGCTAAATCAGCCAACTTTTTAAAACATTACATATTTCACCATGATTACATTGATCCACTGATATGTCTTTCTTGTAATGCTTTCTTGAAGTTTATTTTTCAACCCTGACAAAAAGCCTGAGCTTGAACTTGATATTTTTTTCAGAGCTGTGTTCATCGATCAGCTGAATTTGACCTGTATGATGAAAAATCTGCAATTAATTCATCACTCCTATTTAGTCAATTTTACTGATTAAATATTTTCTTACACTTTCAATTTTGGGAAACACAAGGATACATTTCAAAACATTTATCAGTTGCATTTCAAAGGCAGAAAATTGTTATTAATTATTCTTCTGTGCTTTGCTATCAGATGGAAATAGTCGTTTCTAATTCCTTACTTTTTTGGGACAGAGATCTTAATTGACAACTCTACAAGGTAGAAAAACAGGGTGGTTCCTCAGCAAAAGCCAGTGGGAATGACATTACGCTCGTGTACAGGAGTGGGTAATGTGTTGAGGGCAGGGTGCTACCAGGGATGCTAAGGAATAGTTCTTAAGGTTTGATTGATTGATTGATTGATATTTATTGTCACATGTACCGAAGTACAGTGAAAAGTATTTTTCTGCGGCCAAGGGAACGTACTTACATAGTAGTACATAGTGGACAAAAGAATAATCTACAGAGTATATTGATAGTGGTTCATCAACAAATAGTGATTGGTTACATTGGTTACAGTATTGCTTAGTGCTGTGGGCGTAGCAGTGCTGGAGGGAAAGGCAAGATTGCAGCAGGGGAGGACCAAGGATCCATCATGAGGCCTGGAGTAGCAGACAGAGGTTCCAGTTGAAGACGTAAAGGACAGTACGGGAGTAAGGCGGAGGATGGGGGCTCTGAAGACTATTTTTCCATGCCATTCATTCAAACCTATCCATTGGTGCCTTCTTTCCAGTCACACCGTACCATCCCACCCACTATCTCAACCTGAAAAGGAAAAGATAAAGAAAATACAAGACACCAAAATGAAAGGCAACATTTTGTATTGATATAGTACCTTTCACCATGTTAAAGCATCCCAAAGGGATTTTACAATCTAGTCCCTGATGTAATGTAGGAAATGTGGCAAATTGCGGGCAAAGAATTTCCACACAAACAATGAGAGACTGATATCATTTGTGTTTGGTTATGTCAAGTTATAGCATTGGGAGTTCAGTTAGTCTTCTTTGAATAGTACCATGGGTTGTTTCGTATCTACTTCAGAGGGCATACAAGGCCTTGTTTTAACAGGTCTCCAAAAGATGGCACCTCCAACAGTTCAACACTCTCTCAGCGCTGCACTGAAATGTCAGCCTAATGAGCAGAATTTCATCCTTCTGGCTTTCTAAGGTGTACTCACATCCTTCCAACGTTTGCAGCTTGACTTTTTCCTTTTTCATATGCAACAAATACAGAGATACAGCCAGCAGTACTCCGATGATCGGGCCTGTGGCACTACCGTTTTAAATAAGTGGCCTCATAGAAAATAGAGCAAAACCAATGGAACAGGGTGTAATTTGGAAAAAAGACACTTACTAAAGGGAATTAAAAAGTAACATTTCTTCAACTTGCAAACAAAAGTCTTTCAAAGCAACAAGCCTCAAAATGGATGATGGTGCCATTCAGTCAGTGCTGACATTATATCAGGAATGAAAAGCATTGCATTTTCTTCGATAGTATGGTGGGAATAGGCTACCTAAATGCTCATTGATGTTTGAAGAGCAATAAGCATTTCACACTGGCTTACTCTCTGTTTCCCATCTGTGTCTCGCTGGATTATAGCATGAATGCTTTGGTTAATGGTAGGGCCAGGCTTTATGTACCTGATAGCAATCTACACATCACCATTTCACCACAGATATATGGTGGCTGGTGACCATTTTGAAAGGTGATCCAGCTCTGCATGAATATATAAATTAACATGACTAAATTGGATTTCCAGTCCTTCATTATCACATACATAGTCTGCTGAAAATATACCTATTTCCTGGGCCTTCAACCAACTCCCTTAAATCCCAGTCATTTCCCTTTTAAATTCTTTATTAGTACAGCTCTCTCATACTGGGGCTGGTTTAGCTCACTGGGCTAAATTGCTGGCTTTTAAAGCAGACCAAGTAGGCCAGCAGCACGGTTTGATTCCCGTACCAGCCTCCCCGGATAGGCGCCGGAATGTGGCGACTAGAGGCTTTTCACAGTAACTTCATTGAAGCCTACTCGTGACAATAAAGCGATTTTCATTTTTTCATTTCATAACTGAGATTCCAACTCAGATCTCACAAATTTCTGTCTCTGCACAATTCTTTCTTAGGTTATCCATGAGTTTGTGTAACTAAGCTGTCTTGTTACCTTAGCTACAAACCCTTTTTGCAGGGCAATGTCCTTAGTTTAAATGCACAGCTTGTGTTGACAAGCTCCCTCACAAATATGCTACTTACTGTAGTCAGGCAGTCGTTTCTAACTTGGATATTTCAAGAAAATGCTTGCAAAAGTCACAAGGTCTGGCAGCATCTTTCATCGGGGGTTCTGGTCATCGCCACCTATAACGTTAACTCTGATTTTCTCTCCTTATTGATGTTGCCAGCATTTCCTGTTTTTATTTCTAATTTCTAGCATCTGCAGCATTTTACTTTTTTATTGGATATTTCTCTCTTGTTTGTTTTTATACTTGCCCTGGATAAGCAGTCAAAGCTCATAGAGTGCCATTTTTGCTGCATCTGTGGGCAGCAAAACCAACATCAAAGTGAGACCATAATAGGTGTAGGATGGCTTACTATCAAAGCAAACAGGACTAATCAGTCAAGAGTGGCCCTTTTCTATTTCTATGAGGAATAGAGTATTGGAAGGTGATGCTTATTGCTGACCTTTGCAGCCTCCTGCAAGAACAATAGCCACCTGCTTGGTCTGGAACCCATGACTTGCCAGCAGCTACAAAAGTGACAATGCTGTTGAATGTCTTTGCCTTCGGATCTTTGTGGCCTGCCACCCAAGAGAATCTCCTGCATCCTACAGTCTGCAGTTGACATGGGCATTTGAGAGAAAACCAATGTGATTTGTCAGGGCCATGCAGTGCCTCCCTGTGAAGGAGAACAACCAAACTGAGACAGTCTTGGTGTTTGTAGCTTCTCTCGCGTGTAAGCTACTATCGAGATTGCCTTTATTGCACCACAAAACCAGCCAAGAGCGTCTATAAACAGGAAGGAGTTTCACTCCATCAATATGCAGCTTGTAATTAATCACAACCAAAGAATCATACAAGTTTGTGCCAGGTTCCCAGATAGCTGTCACGATTAATTCATTCTGTGTCTCCCCAAAGTTTTCTACCCTACCTGGAATATTCGAGGATGCCTGCTTGGGGAGAAAGGTTATTCTCTTCTAACATGACAGATGACATCCCCTCAGAGCTCCAGCATGCCTGAGCAGCTCAGGCATAACCAAAGCCATGGTACCACAAGGAATATCACTGAGCTCACTGTCGTGTTATTCACCCTAGTGTAACACGGACTGCAACTGGATGCAGTTGGACTGTAAAGCAGACACCAAACTTAAGACGTTGATTCAATACGATTTATTGAACTTCTGTAACAGTGCAGACAGCTTGCTGTGGGTTGACACTCTACTACTCTAAGTGTACTAACTCTAACTAACTAGACCAGACTAGCTCTGAGCCATATAGAAGAAGGTGCTAACTGATATATACACCCTGACTGTCACTACAGTTGTCACCAGTGGAAAGAGGCGGAGTGCTAATGCCTCGTGTGTTTTACGGTAGGAAGCCCCCCTCTAGTATTCTGTCTGGTGATTGGTTGTGTTCTGTCCTGTGTGTTGATTGGCTAACCTGGGTGCCTGTCACTACCTGTCTTTATCTCATTATGTGCGTGAGTGCATATTATGACAGCCCCCTTATAAAAAAAAATTGTTGGTTGCTGAGAGCATATACGACATATATACAGATATAACTATTTACAGCGAATGGCGAGTGAATACATGTGTATATGGAAGGTGTCTATCGTGCAGATACAGAACAATATGTACAAAAGAAATGTCTATAAGTCCAATCTCTGGGGCTGGCGTTGGATCCTTGTCGACCGCCTGGGCGGTGGAGGTGGGGATGACGGCATCTTGACAGGCGGGATTGCAGCCAGATTGGTGGCTTCGTGAGCGAGGTGTCAGGAGAAGGCATAACAACAGCTGGAAAAGTGAGATCCGGTGGAGGGCAGGCAAGTTTGCATAGTGCCCTTCTGCTGCGCCTGACAATGGAGCCATCAGCCACGCGAACCACAAACGACCTGAGAGCAGCCTGTCAAACAACAACAGCTGGAGCTGACCAGCCTCCATCAGGTAACTTGATACAAACAGCATCTTCTGAAGAGAGCACAGGCAATTCAGTAGCATGAGCATCGTATGTCAGCTTTTGCCGGTTCTTGAGTTGCTGCACCTTTTGCAGCACTGGGAGGTGATCCAGGTCTGGTAAATTAATGGCTGGAACAGTCGTCTGCAGGTCTCGATTCATAAGGGGTTGTGCTGGAGATATCCCGGTGGACAGAGGGGTTGCCCTGTGCACCAGCAGCACAAGGTTGAAGTCAGAAGCTGAGTCCCCAGCCTTGCAGAGCAGTTGCTTCACGATATGGACCCCTTTTTCGACCTTCCCGTTAGATTGCGGGTAATGCGGGCTTGAGCTAACGTGCTTGAATTGGTACAGCTTGGCAAAATTGGAACACTCTTGGCTGTGGAAGCAGGGACCATTGTCACTCATGACAGTGAGCGGAATACCATGCCTGGCAAATGTCTCCTTGCAGGCCTAGATGACTGTCCTTGATGTGAGGTCGAACAGTTTCACCACTTCCGGGTAACTTGAGAAGTAATCGATGATGAGCGCATAGTCACGCCCAGTGGCGTGAAAAAGGTCGATCCCCACCTTAGACCACAGAGAGGTCATAATCTCGTGTTGCTGGAGTGTTTCTTTGGGCTGAGCAGGCTGGGAACGTTGGTAGGTCGCACAATTGAGGACCATGTTGGATATACCCTGGTTGATTCCAGGCCAATAGACAGCCTGCTGGGCCCTGCAGCTACACTTCTCAACACCGAGGTGTCCCTCATTGATTTGTTTGAGCACTAATCTCTGGAGGCTGCGAGGAATAACAATATGATCTGGCTTGAGGAGGATCCCGACGACTGTCAGGTCGTCCTTAACATTAAAGAACTGAGGGCATTGCCCTTTCTGCCAACCATTTGCAAGGTGATGCGTGCCCCGCTGCAGAAGAGGGTCCTTGGCAGTCTCTTCTCGAATGTTGACCACTCTTTCATCTGAGGCCGGGAGGTTGCTGGCACACAGTTACACCTGAGCCTCAATTTGGCGGATGAAGTCTACATGTTCACAGGGCGAGGTGATGGCACGCGACAGGGCATCCGCAATGGTTATCTCCTTGCCCGCTGTGTATACCAACTCAAAATCATACCTGCGGAGTCGAAGGAGAATGTGCTGAATCCTGGGCGTCATGTCATTCAAGTCCTTATGAATGATATGGACTAAGGGCCTGTGGTCAGTCTCTACTGTGAAGTTGGTAGACTGTAGACGTAGTCATGGAACTTTACAATGCCGGTTAGGAGGCCCAAGCACTCTTTCTCTATCTGGGAATATCTCTGTTCAGTGGGAGTCATGGCCCTTGACGCATAGGCCACTGGAGCCCAGGACGCGGAGTCATCCTTCTGGAGGAGCACCGCACCGATGCCATCCTGGCTGGCGTCTGTGGAGATTTTTGTCTCCCTCTCCGTGTCAAAAAACGGCGGTACCGGAGCAGTGGTGAGCTTTGCATTTAACTTGAGCCACTCTGCTAGATGTGTGGGTAGCCACTGGAATGCAGTGGACTTCTTCACCAGATGCCTGAGAGCCGTGGTGTGTGATGCAAGGTTGGGAATGAATTTTCCCAAGAAGTTAACCATACCGAGGACGCGTAGTACCACTTTTTTGTCTTCCGGGGTCTTCATGGTGTTTATGGCCTTGACTTTGTCCGAGTCTGGTTGCACACCCAGCTGGGATATTTGATTGCCCTAAAACCTGATTGATGACATGCCAAAAGAGCACTTGGCCTTGTTCAACTTGAGGCTGTTTGCATGGATGCGTTGAAAGACTTGTTTGTGACGAGGTATGTGGTCGTCTGGGGTTGTGGACCATATGATTGTATCATCAATGTAGACCCGCACACCCTCAATGCCCTCCAGCATCTGTTCCATGATCCTGTGAAAGATTTCAGAGGCTGAAACAATACCGAACGGCATGCGGTTGTAACAGTACCTTCTGAAAGGTGTATTAAACATGCAGAACTTCCTGCTGGACTCATCCAGTTGTATCTGCCAGAAACCACGCGATGGATCTAGCTTCATGAAGAATTTGGCGTGTGCCATCTCACTGGTTAGCTCCTCCCGCTTTGGGATCAGGTAGTGTTCCCACATTATGTTCCGGTTAAGATCTTTGGGATCTATACATATGTGCAACTCTCCTGAGGGTTTCTTTACACAGACCATCAAGCTGACCCAGTCATTCGGTTCCGTCACTTTAGAGATTATACCCTGGTCTTGGAGCTCCTGCAGCTGCGCCTTTAAACATTCCTTCAGAGGAGCCGGCACCCGGCGTGGTGCATGGATCACAGGCGTGGCATCAGGACTGAGTAAGATTTTGTAGCGGTACGGCAGCGTGCCCATCCCACTGAACCCATCCGGATATTGCGACAGGATTTCATCAATGTCAGCCTGAAGATTCACATTGGCAGAGGACATGGCATGTACGCGCTGGACAAGATTGAGTAGCTTGCATGCATGGGCACCAAGCAGGGAAGCCTTGTCAGGCTTGATGATTTAGAATCGCAGTGTGGCATTGATGGTCTTGGAGGCATGCAGATGAGAAGACCCTAATACAGTAATGGCATTGCCATTATAATCAATAAGCTGGCAGACCGGTGGAAGAATTGTGGGTTGCCTTTTGATGCAATCAAGATCTGCTTGAGATATATGAGATTGGCTGAAGCACCAGTGTCCAGCTTGAATCGGATGCTGCATTGGTTAACGTGTACGACAGCACGCCATTCATCCGCAGAAGACACGTTGAGGTTAGATAGGCGTCTTGCTGAATTTGAGGAGGCATTTCCACATGTAGTGATGATGCCCACATGATATGGGGACTCCAGGCAGTTGTCCTCTGGATCCGTGGTGCTCCCAGGATCAGAATCCAACAGCTCTTGCTGCACACTTTGAATGCGTTTGCATTGGAAATGGGATCGCTGGCCCACGACCGGTGCTGCAGACCAGCACAAGGCTGCATAATGTCCAGGCTTCCCACAATTTAAACATCGCCTGCCTGTTTCAGGGCATTGCCGCTTTAAGTGGGCGGTGCCGCAGTTCAGGCACGTCATGACGTTGACGCTGTTACGCTCCATGCGTCGTCACACATGCGCAGTGCGGTCAGCCACTGTTCGCACCTGTGCAGTGTGGTCTTCGGCTGCTTCGTTCTCCCGTTCCTGGTGCGCATGTGTGGGACCCCGGGAAAAGCACGTAAAATGGCCGCCTTCAATCGCTATTAAGGCGCCGCATCCAGGCGATGGCCTGTACACTCTCTGCCTCGTGGGTGGCAAGTTGGTCCTGTTCTGCTGAATTAAGACGGGAGTACCGACTTCTCGCCTGTTCATGCACTTTACATGTCTTGATTGCGACTGGCAGGGTCATGTTTTTTATTTTTAGGAGCTGCTCCCGCAGGGCGTCGGAGTGGACCCCAAACACGATCTGATCCCTGATGATGGAATCACCATAGTTGCAGGACTGCGCTAATATACGGAGATGAGTTAGAAAGGATTGGAAAGGTTCATCCTTACCCTGAAGGCGTTGCTGGAAGACATAGCGCTCAAAGCTCTCATTCATTTCGACTTCACAGTGACTGTTGAATTTCGCTAAAACGGTGTTGAATTTGGTCTTGTCCTCACCATCGGCAAAAGTGAATGAATTGAAAATTTGGATGGCTTGGTACCCCGCAGTCGATTGGAGCAGCGCGATTTTTCTGGCATCGGAAGCATCCTTGAGGCCCGAGGCCTCAATGTAGAGACTGAACTTCTGCTTGAAGACCCGTCAGTTGGTGCCGAGATTGCCGGAGATCCGTAACTGTGGAGGAGCCTGGATCTTCTTCATGCTGCTGGAAGGCACTTGCTGGTCGTCACTGAATTATTCAAGGTAAATTACTGAGATGAAGTAGACTCCTGGCACCATGTCGTGTTATTCACCCTGGAGTAACAGGGACTGCAACTAAATGCAGTTGTCTGGAAAGCAGACACCAAACTTAGACGTTGGTTCAATACGATTTATTGAACTTCTGTAACAGTGCACACAACTTGCTGTGGGTTGACACTCTACTACTCTTGAGTGTGCTAACTCTAACTAACCAGACCAGACTAGCTCTGAGCCACGTGTAGAAGGTGCTAACTGATATATACATCCTGACTGCCACTACAGTTGTCACCAGTAGAAAGAAGCGGAGTGCTGATGCCTTGTGTGTTTTATAGTAGGAAGCCCCCCTCTAGTGTTCTGTCTGGTGATTGGTTGTGTTCTGTCCTGTGTGTTGATTGGCTAACCTGGGTGCATGTCACTGCCTATCTTTATCTCATTATGTGCGTGAGTGCATATTATGACACTCACTATGGAGCTCTGGATAGGTCACAAGGCTCCCTGCAAATATGATCCGGAGAAAGTCTTGAGCAATGTTGCTACAGAGTGAGCCCCAAGAGGACTTAAAATCTGAGGAGGATTGGTTGGGCAAATGCAAGGGAGGAAGAAGGGACGCAGCAATGCCATGCAGCCAGAAATGGAAGGATGAAATACTTCAAGTGAAGCTCCAAACTTCAGGTGAACTACCAACTCTCACCCATTAAACTGAAATTTATCTCTCTCTATTAATTGCCATTCAACTTGATTCACCACTTCCTTATTAACCCTACATTGTATAAGAAAACATATTGATCAATGACGCACTGGGTAGGAAGATTCACGAGCTGCTCCATAAATGTACTGCAGACCAGGTGGCAAAAGAAATGAAGATTTTAATCTGCACCCACAATCAGTTGCCTCAAATCATTAATCACCCAAGTGTCAACTCATCATATTTTTTTTAAAGGTTTACTCATTGTGCTATTTCTATGAAATGCTTCCCAATGGATTATGCAGAGCCGATTGTCAGCTCCTCTGGATAAGGTTGGAATATTTGACATGCTTCTGGCCAGTGACATGGTGCTAATGGACAAATGAAAAGGGACTAAATTAGACAGTAACAAATGCAAACTAGGCTCATCATGTGCAATTACCCCACACCCATTCAATGTGATGCTGGCAGCTCACCAACTTTGTGTTCCCTGCTCATTACCATGATCATAGCATGCAGTCAGTGCAAACCTGCTGTGGAGTGGCTGAACAATTCCGCAAAGGGTGCAAAATTGTAAAAGGCTAGTACAAGTTAAAGCTAGTTTGCACTGCATAAAGCTCAGCCTGCACCAATAAAAGGGAAGATGTATTGTGGTTGGAGCAGGTGATGTGTCCTGATACAATAGTCTCTGATATGGAAGTGGTAAAACAATATGGCAGAGAACATGCTCGAAGGTTCTTGGAAGCTGCATTAGAGGCCTTGGAAGAGAAGCAAAGGAGGGAATAGTGCTGTCACAACAGGGGACCAAGAAGCCATCCAGCCATCATTCAGAGGTTTGTGGGAGTAGGGAGTTGTGCAGGTCAATGTCAAGATTCACCGTCTGAGGACTTGGTGCAGTGCTGTAAAATCAGTGACCTCATGAGAGTGGTTAAGGTCAGTGAATTGATCTTCAAATGACATATCACATCAACTGCACCACTGGCCTCAAACACTGCTCAATGCACCACACTCCTATGACCAGTAACCCCAATCAAACAGAACTCTTACAGAAAATTCAAAGCTGCACCACACCCTTGCACTCTTAGCACTGCTGCAGGCCTCTTACTCACAACCCACAGGTTGCGCACGCTGCCAGCTATTCAACCACATCACCCAAATACATTGCATCACACTCACTCACACACGACCCTATCTCTCATAGGGCAAGGTGGTTCACAACCAAAGACAGCAGGAGCTAACTGGAAGGGGACAGCTGCACTTTTGATCCCCATAAGGGGAGGTTGATTGCCATCAATAGACCAGTATTGCTGACACAACGACCACCAGCAGGGCTGAAATACTGAAGATCATGGCAATTTCACAAACAAACTCCTCCCAACCCACTTCCCCTTTATCCTCCAGTCTCTTCCTGATTCAGAAGCTTCAGATGATGTTTGGACCTATAGTTTCACTGCCTTCCAACCCCCTTCCCCCCTCACTATAACCTCACCCTGTGCATTACTACTTTTGGATACTCAAAAACTGCAACCTCGTCAGACAATAATAGAAGAGCAACAAGACACTGATGATGAAGAAATATAATTTATATACGCACATATCAACGAGGAGCAGGCATGGCCATTCAGCCCTTCAAGCCTGCTCTGCCATTTAATAAGATCATGGCTGATCTGATAATGACCACAAATCTGCATCCTGCCTACTTCCAATAACCTATCACTCCCTTGCTTACCAAGAATTTATCCACCTCAGTCTTAAAAATATTCAAAGACTCTGCATCAACTCGGGCAGCATCGGGCAGCAGGGTAGCATGGTGGTTAGCATAAATGCTTCACAGCTCAAGGGTCCCAGGTTCGATTCCTGGCTGGGTCACTCTCTGTGTGGAGTCTGCACGTCCTCCCCCTGTGTGCGTGGGTTTCCTCCGGGTGCTCCGGTTTCCTCCCACAGTCCAAAGATGTGCGGGTTAGGTGGATTGGCCATGCTAAATTGCCCTTAGTGTCCTAATAAAAGTAAGGTTAAGGGGGGGGTTGTTGGGTTACGGGTATAGGGTGGATACGTGGGTTTGAGTAGGGTGATCATGGCTCGGCACAACATTGAGGGCCGAAGGGCCTGTTCTGTGCTGTACTGTTCTATGTTCTAACTGCATTTTCAGTTTTAATTGTGAGATCCATTGGGTGCGATTCTCCGCAAATGCGGAGAGTCGTAAAGGCTGCCGTGAAACTGGCCGTGTTTCACGGCAGCCTCCGCGCCCCCTCCCAGGACCCGATTCTCCCCCCCGGTCGGGGCTAGCATGGCATCGCGGGATTAGCGACCATTGCTAAGCCCGCGCGCCAAGCGTCACGGCGGCTGACGCGTACGATGACATCAGCCGCGCATGCGCGGGTTGGACGGCCATCATGTCCCTCAGCCGCCCCGCGGATTGATCCTGCGGGGGGGCGGAGGAACAAAGAGTGCGCGGGTATCGGACCCGCTGTCCGCGATCGGTGCCCACCGATCGCAGGCCCATGCCACCCTTGGCACACCCATGGTGCGGCCGTGCCAATCGGTGCCATGGTTGTCCGGGACGGCACTTTGCGGCCGTTTTCACGAACGGTGAGAGCAGGTGTGTTTGCGTTCGTGAAAACGGCCGTAAAGGCCTGGGAACTCGGCCCATCGGCCAGGGGAGAATCGCTGTTCTCCGTAAAAAACGGTGAGCAGCGATTCATGTTGTGGGGCGGCCGTTGGGGGGGAGAATAGCGGGAGGTCGGGAAAAATGTCGGGAAGGCCCTCCCGCTATTCTCCGACCTGTCGTGGGCAGCGGAGAATCGCGCCCCTTTTGAACAGTGATGCCTTGTTTGTAGGTTCGCCTACAAGAGGAATTTCCTTTCCACATCTACCAATGTAAGAAAGTGTGAGGTAATTCATTTGCAACCAAAAAAGGATAGGGCAAAGTACTTTCTAAATGCAATGAGGTGAGGTACAGTGGATGTCCAAGGAGACTTGGGGGTTCAGGTGCATAGATCCTTAAAGTGTCACAAATAAGGGCAAAAACTAATCTTAAAGGCTAATGAAATGCTAGCCTTTGCAGCTAGAGGATAGGTGTAGAAAGACAAAAAAGTTATGTGGCAGCTATACAAAACCCTGGTGAGACCTCATATGGAGTACTGTGAGCAGTTCCTGGCACCGCATCTTATGAAAGATATTTTGGCGTTGGATGGAGTGCAATGTAGATTTACTGAAATGATACCTAAGAATGTGCAGACTCCACACAGACAGTGACACAAGCCAGCAATCGAACCCAGGTCCCTGGCGCTGTGAAGGAATAGTGGTAACCACTGTGTTGCGATGTCACCCGTAGACAATCTCAGCATGTCTGACAGCATCTATGGAGAGAGAAGGGAGCTAACATCTCAAGTCTGGATGACTCTTTGTGAAAGCTGGAGAGAACTGGAAATAGGGTAACATTTATACTGTTGTGGGGTGCGTGGAGCGGTGGGGCTTGATCGAGGGCCTGCGATAGGTGGAGATTGACAAAGATGTCATGGACAGAAAGATAAAAGGAATGTAAATGGAGGTCATTAACGCTAAGAAGGGTGCTAATAGTGACGCATAAAAACATAAAGATAATTATTTCCGCTAGTTGGAGATTCTAAAACTAGGGGCACAGTCTAAAAAGTAGAGCTAGACCGATCAGGAGAGATGATATAAGCACTTCTTCAATCAAATGGTTCCACCTGGGTGCCAGCCTGACACTGCAGGGGTGCACAGAAGGCACAGCCAGGCTGGCAGGGGCACTGTCAGGGTGTCAGTGTCAAGATGCCTAGGCGGCATTTGCCTGCCTTTAGGATTGTGGCTGGGGCTGCCCTGCTCATGTGAGGTGGGGTGAGGGGGCTCAAGGGCCCCTCAACAGGTGAGTTGGAGCATTGGATGGGGCCAGGGATCGGGCAGGGGGAGGGGTGTCAAGAAATCGGGGCACCATTTAAAATGGCACCCCCTTCTTTTCCTGTACTACGGAGCTCTGCTCACGGGAGCTCCTCAGCGCAGGAAATGCGACTAAGTCCAGACTCGGCTGAGCAATACCCATTGAGGCCCAAAAGAAAAAACATTGTGCCGTTAGCTAGCAGGGTCGGTCCCGGCGCCACAAGTGCCAGATCCAACCCCTCTAAACCCCACCAAAACTGACATTTGTTTTTGTTAGATCGCACCCTTTAAGGGATATGAGCCAAGGGCCAGGTATAAGGAGTTAGGTCACAGATTAGCCATGATCCTATTAAATGGTGGGGCTGGCTCAAGGGGCTGAATGACCTACTCCTGTTCCTATATTCCAATGTACCCTGTCAAGTCCCCTCAGGATCTTATATGTTTCAGTCATCTTGCCTCTTACTCTTCTAAACTCAAATGGCTACAAAGCTAGCCTGTCCAACCTTTCCTCACAAAACAGCCGATCCATTCCAGGTATTCCTCGGATTCCTTTATGCTGCTGAACAGGTATTCAACTGTGCTTGGTTAAGAAAGGGGTTAACTCGAGCAGTGAGCTCCAAAATACCAGTGTGGGTATCAAATCAACGTTACACCTTGATTGATATCTTAATTGCCTGCTCCGTATACTTCCAGCGGATGCTCACTGCGCATGTGCAAATGCGCTCACCGTTATGGAATGCAGTACAACTCCAATCGGAAGTGTGCATGCGCACTTCAGACACCATTTTGGACATCTAAGACACTCATAGTGATCAAAGAGAGGGAGCTATGGATAAAAAGTTTGTACAAATTTGTCATAATACGACTCAGTCATGCCCCAGTGCACCACAGAAAATAAATCTCCCACCGACAGCATCCTTAATTCCACAACTGGAAACTTGTGTACATTTTTCCTCTACTATAAAAATGATAAAAATTTGGGGCATATCTGCAAATGAAATTCGGAACCATCTGCAACTATAGTAGCTGGAATGAATAGGTTGTATCATGAAATATAGAAAATGGAAGCAGGAAGAGGCCATTCAGACCTTCGAGCCTGTTCCACCATTCATTATGATCATGGTTGATCATCAACTTTAATACCCTGTTCCTGCCTTCCCTCCCCTCTCCCTTCCTGGATCCCTTTAGCCCCAAGAGCTATATCTAATACCTTCTTGAAATTACACAATGTTTTGGCCTCAACTACCTTCTGTGGTAGCGAATTCCACACATTCACCACTCTGAGTGAAGAAATTTCTCCTCACCTCAGTCCTAAAATCTAACCTGTCTAATCCTGTTAGAATTTTATACGTTTCTGTGAGATCCCCTCACTCTTCTAAACTCCAATGAATATAATCCTAACAGATTTAATCTCTCCTCATATTACCGTCCCGCCATCCCAGGAATCTGCCTGGTAAACCTTCACTGCATTCCCTCCATTGCAAGAACATCGGGCGCGATACTCCACTGCCCACGACGGGTCGGAGAATAGCGGGAGGGCCTTCCCGACATTTCTCCCAACCTCCCGCTATTCTCCCCCCCCCCCCACGGCCGCTCCACGACACGAATCGCTGCTCGCCGTTTTTTACGGCGAACAGCAATTCTCCCCAGGCCAATGGCCGAGTTCCCAGGCCTTTGCGGCCGTTTTCACGAACGCAAACACACCTGCTCTCACCGTTCGTGAAAGCGGCCGCCAAGTGTGTCCCGGACAACCATGGCACCGATTGGCAGGGCCGCACCACGGGCGTGCCAAGGGTGGCATGGGCCTGCGATCGGTGGGCACCGATCACGGGCAGCGGGTCCGATACCCGCGCACTCTTTGTTCCTCCGCCGCCCCGCAGGATCAGTCCGCGGGGCGGCTGAGGGGCATGACGGCCTGCGCATGCGCGGGTTTGACGCATATGCGTGATGACGTCATCCACGCATGCGCTGGTTGGAGCCATCCAACCCGCGCATGCGCAGCTGACGTCATCGTGCGCGTCAGCCGCCGTGACGCTTGGTGCGCGGGCTTAGCGACGGTCGCTAAGCCCGCGATGCCGTTCTTAACGGGGCCGCGCTGCTAGCCCCAACCGAGGGGGAGAGTCGAGTCCCGGGAGCGGGCGCGGAGGCTGCCGTGAAACACGGCCAGTTTCACGGCAGCCTTTACGACTCTCTGCATTTGCGGAGAATCGCGCCCATCCTTCCTCAGATAAGGACACCAAAACTGGACACAATACTCCAGGTGTGGCCTAACCAATGCCCCATACAATTGCAGTAAAACACCCCTTTTCCTATACTCAAATCCTCTCGCTATAAAGGCCAACATACCATTTGCCTTTTTTACTGCCTGCTGTACCTGCACACTTACTTTCAGCAACTAATGCTCAAGGTCTCGCTGAGTATCCACCTCTCTCAATTTACACCTATTCAAATAATAATCTGCCTTCCTATTTTTGTTACCGAAGCAGATCATTTCACATTGATCCACATTATACTGCATCTGCCATGTATATGCATGCTCACTTAGCCTGTCCAAATCCTGTAAGTATCCTCCTTGCAGATCACCCTCCCGCCCAACTTTGTATCATCTGCAAATTTAGAGATAATGGGCACAATTCTCCCCCCCCCCCCCCCCCCCCCCCCCCCGCCCCCGCTCGGAAGGATCGCCGTTTTGTACGGCGACCGGCGATTCTCCAACCCAGATGGGCCGAGCGGCCTGCCGTTCGCGACCGTTTGACGTCGGCGGCAACCACACCTGGTCGCTGCCGGCATGAAACGGGTGTGGAGATGCCCGTTTGGGACTTGTAGGGGGCCTGATGGGGAATGAGCACCACAACTGTGCTCGGGAGGGGACTGGCCCGCGATCGGTGCCCACCGATCATCGGGCCGGCGTCTCAATCGGATGCACTATTTCCCCTCCACCGCCCCACAAGATCAAGCCGCCACATCTTGCGGGGCGGCTGAGGGGAAAGATGGCCACTGCGCATGCGCGGGTTCGAGCTGTCAGCGTTGTGACGTCAGCCGCGCATGCACGGGTTGGAGCCGGCCAACCTGCGCATGCGCGGCTGACGTCATTAGGCGCACAGGCCACGTCATTCTCGGCGCGATGCACCCGCGGCCGAGAGTTATGGAGCGCCGCTCCTAGTCCCGACGGGAAGGGAGATTAGAGGGCGAGGAGCGGCCTCAGAGGCCGTCGTGAAACTCGGCCGAGTTCACGACGACCCTCCCGATTTTTCCTGGCAGCGGAGAATTCCGCCCAATATATTTAGTTCCCATGCCCAAATCATTAATATATAATGTGAACAATTGGGGTCCTAGCACAGATCCTCTAATAACTGCTTGCCAAACAGAAAAAGTCTTATTTATTCCAACTTTTTGCTTCCAGTCTGCTAACCAGCTTTCAATCCATCTCGAGACACTGCCCATAATCCCATGCGCTTTAACTTTACATATTAAACTACTATGTGAGACCTTGCCAAAAGCCTTCTGAAAGTCTAAATAAACCACATCCACTGGTTCTCTCTGGTCAACTCCATGAGTTATATTTTCCATGAGGCTACATTGGAAAGGCTGGGATTGTTCCCACTGGAGTTTAGAAAAGTGAGAAGTGACTTGATTGAAATATATAAGATCCTGAACAGTATTGACGAGATGGAAGGGAGGTTTTCTCTTGTGGTTGAATCCAGAATGAGTGGGCACTGTTTTAAAATTAGGGGTGGCCCTTATAGGACAGAGCAGAGGAGAATTTCTTTCTTTCAGAGGGTTGTGCGACTTTGGAATTCTCTGCCTCAGAAGGTGATGGAAGTAGAGTCACTGAAGCCAAGCAATGTACTTCGAAGATGATTGCTACATGAACAATCCTGTTATATATTACTTTTAAGACCATAACAAATATCTCTTGGCATCAAAATAATTAATTGTTGTTTTTCTTCTTCTCACTTGCAGAGAAAAACAGGATTTTCAGCTGGGGCAATGGAACCAATGGACAGTGAGTAGCTCTGAATCCTTTTGTGTGATAGTCCAGAGGACTAGCTCAATAACCAAATTGGCAAACGTCTACTAAAGAGCAGTTTTATGTTTGTTATTTCCTGGTGAAGGGCCTTTGACATGTCTGATTTCCAGTTGTGCACTTCTGGCAGATGAAGTTCGTTTTGTGACCATAATTTTGTTAAGTCAGCACTATGGTGACAAATGGTTACTATGGGCTTTTGGGAAGCATCAGTGGAAAACGTGCTTCCGTAAATTTGCAATGATACATGAGCTATTTTTGTGAAAAATCCTTTGACTGCTTCAAGATATTATCTGAGATGAATTAGCTGCTAGTTTTATGTTCGCTGTGCTTTATTCCAACTGTTCCTCTGATTTGGTGTATCTTCAATAAAGCATTTTTTAGACTGGAGTTCTGCTCCAAAAGCTTCAGTCTCTTAGGACAGGGAAATAAGTTGGTACTTTAATACATTTTTAGCACCACTGTACCCACTTGTTAAATAATTAACTGAGGTGGTTGGTCTGACTTCCAAATGTTCTTAATTCATTGAATCACGGAAAGGTTACAACACAGAAAGAGGCCATTCAGCCCATCGTGAGTGTACCAGCTCTCCTTCCATTTCCCTCAGTCCTGTAAATATTTTCCTCTTCAAATAATGATCGAACTCTCTTTCGATAGCCACAACTGAATCTGCCTTCACCGCACTCTCAGGCAATGCAATTCTGATTCTAACCAGTCATTGTGTAAAACATGTCACCATTGTTGCTTTTACCAATAACCTTAAATCATTGTCCTCTGGTCCTTGATCCTTCCATCAATGGGAACAGTTTCTCCCTACCTATCCTGTCCTGATCCTTCATGATTTTAAATGCTTCTACTGAATCTATCCACATTCTTCTCTTCCCCAAGATGAACAGCCCGTGGTCCATTCAATATTTACATAGAACATACAGTGCAGAAGAAGGCCATTCGACCCACCGAGTCTCCACCGACCAACTTAAGCCCTCACTTCCACCCTATCCCTGTAACCCAATAATCTCTCCCAACCTTTTTGGTCACTAAGGGCAATTTATCATGGCTAATCCACCTAACCTGCATGTCTTTGGACTGTTGGAGGAAAACGGAGCAGCCAGAGGAAACCCACGCAGACATGGGGAGAACGTGCAGACTCTGCACAGACAGTGACCCAGCTTGGAATCGAACCTGGGACCCTGGCGCTGTGAAGCCACAGTGCTATCCACTTGTGCTACCGTGCTGCCTTACCACAATCTATCTACATATCTGAACTTCCTCATTCCCAGAACCATTAGCAAGAAACTTTTCTGCACCATATCTCATGCTTTCACATAATTCCTGAATTGATGTGTCCAGAACTGGATGCAGTATTCCAGGTGAAGCCAAACCAGTGTTTTATAAATGTCACCTTTGCTTTTGTATCCTATGTCCCTATTTATAAAGTCCAGGATCCCATATGCTTTTTTATAAATATTCTCAATTTGCCCTGACATCTTCAATGATTTATGCACATATACCCCCAGGTCTCTTTTTTTCTGCACCCCCTGCATCCCTTTAGAATGGAACCCTTTGTTTTATGCTGCCTCGCCCTATTCTTCTTACCAAAAATAGTTCAGTTTTGGGCACATTTAGCAGGGTGTTTCTTCACGTTGCAGCGCTAAGAATGGCCCCGCTCTCAAATGGGAATTTTTTTTTTGGCCTCGGCAAGGAACGGTCCACCGAGGCCACGCTTACCTCGCTTCCTGCACTGGCGAACTCAGCTATTTTTAAATGCCACCCGATCTCTCGGCCCCACCTAGACTCTCCACCACAGCCTCTGGACCCCCCAATGCCACATTGTTTCTGTTAGAGGGTCCTCAAGCACCCCCTCACACCATCTCATTATGCACCCCTGGGCCTGATCCCTGGCATCTCCGATCACCTGGGAGACACCCCCATTTGTCATATGCATCATCCATATTTGTGTGGATCAGTGCTAAATTATGCCATGGTGCTTGTTCCGGACCTCAGGCACATCGGGTGCCAAAATATTTATGTGAGCCTAACTACTCACTTTGTAAATCTGAATCACGCAAGAGTGAGACCCAGATCGCGACGTCTTGTGAGATCCCGTTAGGTCTCGCGAGGCATCCCAAGCGTCACAAATTTCGCATGAGGCTTCTCATGAGATTTAACAGCCTTGTTGCATCACCGCGTCAGGTGCCACAAGGCTGTTTGATCATGCCCGAGGGCATTACTGTTTCTCAGGAAGAGCAAGGGTCTAACACTGACCTTGGGGGGAACCTACTCCTCCTGTTTGATTAAAATTTTAAATGTGGCCAATCTAATCTTTTCTTCAGTGTCTGAGAAGTAAATGAGAAAAGCATGTTTTTACCACCTGGACGTTAAGCATCACTTAGCAGAACACGAAAAGAAGAATAGTCAGGGTGGATCATCTGTCATAAGGAGCCCACCCAATTTTCCTTCCATTAATTTAAATGTGATTCAACCTACAGCTCTCTTGATGTTTAATAGGATTATATCTGGTTAGTACTTCTCATGGCACCTGTCAAAGTTTGTGCTTCACTTCTACTTAAAAGTGGATAGTGCTAATAATTTGACATGCGCTGCATCAAATATATCACATTTCTCATAATGAATTTGCTGAATATTAATTAGACCCTACCTGCTGCAAATCCTAAAACTTTAATCACACAGGTAGCCCATGGCTAAGGTAGTAATCAGTTCTAGGAATGCAAGCTTCTTTCCTAACCAGTTTCCCAGAGTTTCTACAAAATAATTATTGGCAATCTAACTGGCAGCTCAATAGCCCTACCAGAAGCCTATTAACTCCGTTGCTGCCTGCAGGGTCTGTATATAGTTGCAATAGGTAATTAGATTCTTAGTCTTGTCTGAATGACGGTGATATGCTATTGAATCTCTGTGTACTGAGACGCTGTTGCATTCCTGGAAGAAGATGGTCCTCCCTGCTAAATTAAGCTTTACTTCCCATGACCTTCATTGATTCTGAAAGTACAGCCAACTTTAACTGTATGTAGGTCAGAACCTGAAGGAAATCTCTGAAACCTGTTAGCAATTGATTCTGTTTGGAGCCAGCTGCTGCCCAGTATTGTATAAAGTATAACGGCTTGCTCTGTTGACCTGCCCTTGTGCTATCCCTGCTGTGAACTAGAGGATTATGTGACCGTGGAAGCTGATAGCTAGCTGTCCTGCTACAATTCAGGTGCCCTTGTCCACCTGGTCACTTGTTCTACTTGGATTTCTATATCCTGTGGGAGTAGCATTTTCAAGGAACTGAAATTACCACTGATACCAGGCAACATTATTGGTTAGCTGAAGAAAATCATGTTATCTCAGTAAACTTCTTAATTAGCGTACCGGCACTACAATTTCAGGATAAGAATTGCTGTTAATATTACTCAATGTCATGGTGACTTGATTCTTTTACTCTGCCTTCACAGTGTTTGGTCCATTTCACATCAGGATAGCTGAAAAATACGCCGCTGATTGTTTTTTTAATTGTGCCTGATGTCTTCATGATGGTTTCTGATTTGGAGATTTAGCAATGTTGCTGATTATAAGAATGAACTATTGAATTATGATAACCACCTGCAGACAAATTTATTTAAGCAGGTTTCAATACATGGCAGTCTTTCAATTAAAACCCCAAATTTGTAAGTCAATTTTGAGACCTGTACGCAAGGTTCTTGATTTTTATAATGCGCCATACAAATAGAGAACATTTATATCACTAATGAATGAATTACAAATTATTTTAACCAGTAAAAATGCTAAATGCCTGTGCATAACTTCCTGCTGAAATTTGGTAACATGGAATTTGATCTTTTTCTCACTTCAGTCATAACTGAAAACCGATCAATTCTCAAGCCTCTTAAGTTATTGGCCAATAGTCCAGAATGTTAAATATCTGGGAGTATTGAGACCATGAGATCTGTCAATCACTATTGGTGAACCGTGGTGAACTAATTCTGTAACCCATTCAGTTAATGTCTACCTGTCCCTGAATATACTGGCACTTCAAAAAAATAGTGGTATTTGTCTGCTCACCAACGAACACCTCCAACCAACAGCTTAAACCAGCAGTAAACACTGTAGCCTTATGCTGGCTACAATAGGGTACTCTTACTCACCCAAAAAGACCTTCAGACATTGTGATTTTCTGTTTTGTTTTCCATTTAAGCGTTACAAATATTTGAAATAAAGTATTTAATTAAACAGGTTGAAGCAATTCAATTATTTTGTGTATTAGTAAAAGAGCAAATATCTATTATATCTGGAAAAAGTCCATTTTACATCTCTTTCTCTCTTGGAATTTCTTAGGCTTGGCTGTGGAGATAAGAAATCAAAACGGACACCTGTAGAAGTGTTTTTGCCATCAAATCCTGATGGTGAAATCTGTGACACATTGATCACTGGTGTGGCCTGTGGGAGTCGACATTCCTTCATCTGGACTGACACAGGACATTGCTACAGTTTTGGAAACAATTTCTACGCTCAATTAGGCTATGACTTTCGTAAGGGGAATTATAAAGAAAACCAGGTAAATATTACTCTTGCCATATTACTTGTCATGTCTCCCCTTACTTATCATCCCCTAATTGGTCATTTACTTTTCATATGATATTTTTCATCAACCTTTTTGGCAAACTTGGAATTTTTCTTTGCTTATTGACCCATTTGCACTCAAAACTTAGGCAAAAAGTAAAATATTTGCTTCTCCACCCCACTTACCACAGATTGTACAACCGGTTGAATTTTCCCAGCTTTTGAAACTGTAGGACTAAATTCCATTCTGAACCAAGCAAAAGCATTGTCAAAAAATGGAATTGGAACAGAAAAAGGAAGAAAGGACTCGCACTTGCACAGCATCTTACATTACATCAAAAAGCCATAAAGCACTTTACAGCCAATGAAGTTATTTTAAACATAGTCACAGCTGCAATGTAGGGAAATGTTGGGTCAGGTGTAGTCCATTCAGTTCCTTAAGCCTGTTTCATCATTCAATTATTTTTTTTCTAATTAGGTTGTTGTTGATCTGCATGTCAACCCTATTTACCCACCTTTGATATACACCCCTTGATACTCCTACCAAACAAAAATCCAACAATCTCAATCTAAAACATTTCTATTGATGCATGAAGTCTTTTGGGAGAGCAAGTTCCTCTATGTGAGAAAGTTCTTCCCAATTTATCTCAGTTCTGATTTAAGATCATGCCTTCTAGTTCTGGATTTCCACAGCAGAGACAATTCTTTCTCTGTCCTATCAAAGCCCCTATACATTTTAAAACAACTCAATTGGATCACCCCTCAATCTCTGGAACGCAAGCGAATACAAAGTTTAAGCAACCTATCCTCATAATTTTAAGCTCTGAAATCATTCTGGCATATCTATGCTGTACCCCTTCTAAAGTTTCTGAAGATTTCCTGAAGTTTGCTGCCAGTACCTAAAGCAACGTGCCAGCCAATTTGTGCACATCAACAATCCATTAGAGTAATGAGATAAATAATCAGTTAATCTGTTTCAGTTATCTTGGTTAGGATAAATATTGAGAAATACACCAAGAAAACTTTGTTAACCCTCTTGGGACAGCATTATAGTATATTTTATGGTCACCTGAGAGGGAAAATGGGACCCTGGGCTAACATCTACAGCACCTCCAAAATACAGTTCTCCATCAGTCTTGTCAATCTCAATTTGCTGCTTAAATCTATATATTGTGTTTAACTTCACAACCTAAAGTTTCAGATGGAGCTCCAGTGAAAAGTAAGTAAACAGAAGCCGAATGGCAATTCAGTGGTGATTGCCGTTCCTTGGAAGATCCAGCCAATATTCATTTACAGCAATTATACAATTTGTCAACCTTCCCATCTGATTCGTGTTACTTGCTGCTCTCTCCCATTAATGATGGATAGTACAAATCCAGAGGTGACCATTTCAAATCCTCTCTGTTAAAACTATTTATGCACTGTGGAGGCAATTGTCAGGCAGTGCTTGTGATTTACCTTTTCTCTTAGCCTTAGTTCTGTAGTTGCAATTGTAAGTTCCATATTACTAAGACATTACAGTTTCTTGATGTTGTCTCTTTTGGGAATTTTATTCTGGGACAAATATGAGGAGGAAGGAGAAAAGTGCTCCAGCTACCTGGACAGCAAACAGAAGGAGTCGTGTTTGGAGGAATTCTTATCTTTGCAGAGCTTACAGGCCCAGAGAAACATAGTTCTCAAAAAAGCTGCCTATAAAAATGATTCAATCCTTTAGGTAAGCAGTGATTTTACATCATATTTTTGCATTCATTCATGACTTACTGGCTGGGCAAGAAGAATAAGACCTACAACCAGCTGCTACAGCCAGTACTGCATTACAAACTACAGTCAATTTGCCTCCAGCTTCTTCCAGTCTACCACAGGAGCCACCAGCAACACTGCCAATCGTGCTTCTATTAAACAGATGACTGATGCCTTGATTGCTCCAGCAAACACATTCACCATTTTTTTCATGTAATTGAGAAGAAGCTGGGTAAGACTCTGAGAGTCTTTGCAGAGATTACAAGAATCCCCCAATGAATGCACCCACAACAGTTTCCTCACCCCTTCATGCAACTGCCTTCAGGAATCATAAGACATGAGAGTTTTTGTGCTATTAATGTGGAACTGGTGTGTGATGCCCAGCAGCTTGTTGTGCAGGGCTGTGCGTAATGCTGGTAGTTGTTTACATACTTTTGCATTGCCAATTATCAATTCCCCCACTCTTTGCCCAGGCATATTTGGTTTATGACTCTTCTTAAGAACTCACCTGGCTACAAAGAGTTGCTTTTAGATCCATGAACTCTCCTTAAGCAGATCATTGGAGTCCTCAAATCACAGATGTTTGGACAGGTTTGGTAAATTACTGCAACATAAAAGTAACCATTATGATTGTGGATCATTGTATTCTGCGTGCTCGGCAATGCATGAAGTAACTATTGAAGTAATCTTCAGCCGGGAGGGCGGGATTTTCTGCGCAGCCCGTCGCATGAGATTTGGTGGTGTAGGTGGCCCACGAGCAGGATCTTCTGGTCCCGATGTTGTCAACGGGATTTCCCGTTGAATGCATCCCTCATCACTGGGAAACCCGAGGCAGGGATGTGCCGTCGGTGGTACCAGAATATCACGCCGGCGTGAACAGCCGATAAATTCCACCCGGAGTAACCTTCATGTTGAGAGAGGACACTTGACATGGAGCTGGTAAGGAAGAGGAAAGACTGCAATAGTCGCCTACAACCAGAACTTTTGGAAGTAGCTCAGTTAAGAGAGCTTCTGGTGAACAAACCATATTCCCCTGCAGTAACAGTCATGCTCAACATACACCCCAGTTGGGCAGCACAGTGGCGCAGTTTCACCCCCACAACCCAAAGATGTGCAGGGTAGGTGGATTGGCCACGCTAAATTGCCCCTTAATTGGAAAAAATGAATTGGGTACTCTAAATTTATTTTTTAAAAACATGCCCCAGTTCTTGCATTTACAATTAACAGCATTTTTATTAATGCCAGAATTGATGTTTGTATCAATTGACATTACAAGAACATCACATCACTGCAGAAATATTCTGAAATATTCTCTGTGCAAAAAAATTAAACAGTACATTAGTTTTACTGGTTCAGAATGGCAACTTTTAGTCAGCACATAGTATTTGGAGGAGGGAAGAATTGATGGTGCTGAGTCACAATAGGATCCTCTAGGACTGTGCAGATAGTATTACAGCTTTGAAGGTAATTCTAAGCTCTGTATCCAAGATGTGACCATTACATTTCTTTCAGTATTGCAACCAGGTCCTGCAGCAAATGCTTATCATGGTCACATATACCAACTATCACCTCGTCCATTGTTGTGGTTGACCATACGTGAGGATGACAGTCTCCTTTTCACTACGAACGTGCTTTCCAGCATCACCACAGCTGCATCTGAAAATCTACTTCAGAACCTGCAGCATAATATCACTTCCTGTTTCCTAAACAGGGAACTGCTTACAGGAGAGAGCACTTCAGATAGGCAACGCTTCAAACATGCATGTGTGGGGTAACCTAGAAACTCTGAAGGTCTCTCCAGGTGGCTGTTGATATAACTCACCTAGCTTCTGTCAGTCTCCCAATGAGAGGTGGAAATTGCTGTCCACCACAGAGTTTGTCTCTCATTTGCCAACACAATCTACTTATAATTAATCAAAATCAGTCACATTTTCCATGAGAAAGACATATTCATTTGAGAGAAAAAGGCTAAATTGTTGAAACTTGAAATTGTCCACAGCCTTGCCATTATATCTTGGGCTGTAAAGCAGAAAACCCTGAGATTACTGCATTACTGCATTAATCTATGTGGAACAAATCACTGTTCCAGGGATTTGCCTTTAAGCCACACTCAGAAAAAGGCCCACTACTGCCTCCGAACAAAAGGCCAAATTTGAAGCATATTGTGAACTCTATATGGCCTAGAAATTGGATCCTGATGAGTGGATACTGGCTACATTTCCTAAATCTAATGTGGATCTGGAAGAACCCTGCTTTTCTCAGCTATGCGATAAAGGTGCACGGTAGCCTTGTGGATAGCACAATTGCTTCACAGCTCCAGGGTCCCAGGTTCGATTCCGGCTTGGGTCACTGTCTGTGTCGAGTCTGGACATCCTCCCCGTGCGTGCGTGGGTTTCCTCCGGGTGCTCTGGTTTCCTCCCACAGCCCAAAGATGTGCAGGTTAGGTGGATTGGCCATGATAAATTGCCCTTACTGTCCAAAATTTCCCTTAGTGTTGGGTGGGGTTACTGGGTTATGGGGATAAGGTGGAGGTGTTGACCTTGGCTAGGGTGCTCTTTCCAAGAGCCGGTGCAGACTCGATGGGCCGAATGGCCTCCTTCTGCACTGAAAATTCTATGATAATTCTATGATTTACACAAACACATTTTGTAAAAAGGGCCTGAAACTGAAGTTGGGCCCCAATTTGTATATTTGGTCCTGAACACCTATGCGAGACCTTTGCCAATACAATGGGCTGTACATTTCCAATGTCCTGGACCATATTGGACCATTAGGCATATGTTTACGCGTGTAAATTGTGTAAAATATGATCCAATCTCTCGAACCATTTAACCTTTACTAATGGCTTTGACTGTAATCTTTTCCTGCCCTCGTATCTGAAATTCACTGAACGATGAAGGCTCTAAATAATGATGTGCAAACCTACCTTCACTGCTAACTTTTTTGTAAACTCAATCTCAGTGCATTAGTAAATCACTTGTTTGAAACCTTACTTTTCATTGCAAAATGTAATTTCATAGCTTGAACATAAATTTTAGTTTTTTAATATGCTTTTACTGATTAAAATTCCCATCAACAATAGTAATTACACCATCATCAAAGTGTATTGTAATTGAAGCAATTATGTAGGTTATCCTGAGTACTGCACAGCTCCTATAAACATTTGTGCAGTTCACTGACCCTCAAGTGTGACTTCATGGTAGCAGGTGAAAGCGTTGCAGGAATAATCGATTGGCCTTGTCAGAGAGTATATATTGAAGGTGACCGAAAGGCCTTAGAAAGAAAAAAATCTACATTTATCTGCTCTTCATGCCCTCACAACCTCCCGAAATTCCTTGCACATAATGATCAACTTTGGTGTTAGTAACTGTTGCTGCAGGCAGTTTTCATACCAAGAAGTCTTACAACACCAGGTTAAAATCACCATCATTTTTAGATTTAGTTTCAGATTTCCAGAGTCTATGGTATTTTGCTTTTCTTCCGCATTGCTTCATTGTAGTTGGAGGGCTCAAGTATGAAAACTTGATGTGGAGATGCCGGCGTTGGACTGGGGTGAGCACAGTAAGAAGTCTTACAACACCAGGTTAAAGTCCAACAGGTTTGTTTCAAACACTAGATTTTGGAGCACTGCTCCTTCCTCAGGTGAAGGAGGAAGGTCTAGGTTGAGCAGTTTAGGTTTCACCTAGAATGAAACAATGGAGAGGAAAAGCAAAATACCATAAACTCTGGAAATCTGAAACTAAATCCAAAAATGATGGTGATGCTTAATAGGTCAGGCAGCCAGTTGGGTGTGCATGAGATAGTTGACATATCAGATACAAAATCTTGCCTTAGGACAATGATCGGATAATCTGTTTGTTTGGGAGTGTTGGATGAGGGAGGAATTCCTCCATTTTTCTTCTGATGTGCCAAGAGATCTTTTATGTCCAACTGAACAGACAGATAGGCACCCAGTTTAATCTTTCAACTAAAAGACATTGTAGTACACCGTCACCACAACATTGAATTATTAGTTTAGATAGCCTTGCAGTGGGGTTCAAAGCCATGCACAGCTGACTCCCAAAATAAGCTGACCATTATGATGTCCTTCACACATTGAAATATTTGTATTCTGACCTTTAGTCTGCATTTAATGACTGCATAAATAAGATCACCTCCAGACCTCATTATTCCAGAACTCTTTTGGTTTATCTCCCATTCTCCACGTTTCATAGATTTTTTTAGTTCAACTGATTATGCTATCCATATGCCATGCTTCACCAAGTTGGAGAGATGTTGGAAACAAAGTCACAATGGCAGTAGTTTGAGCTTCCATCAAAGCTGTCAGAACTGTCATTAAAGACTCCGTAGCTAAGTGCCATATTGCAGAATATATAAAGGTGATAATTAATTGCATTTTAAGGTAGACCAATTTATGTAGAGTTTGAAAGTTACCACCAATTAGAAGTGAAGGAAATAACTTTGAAGATAGTGACAAGAACAGAGTATGTAAGCGGCAGCAGAAGGAAGACCTCTGAAATGAATTGCTATGGTTGGAGGAGAATGACAGGAAGCAAGAGAAGGAAAGGAAAGGAGAGCTACAGATGGTGCAGGACATTAATCTGCTTTACCACCTCTGGCCACTGTTGCTGCAGACTCTTTGTCATCCATTGGAAAAAACAGCTTACTCTTTCTCATTGTCTAAGGTTTGGGCTTCCTTGTCGAATACCTCCTAGTCATCATCTTCACTCTACAGCAGTAACTGCAACCTATAATTCAAAACAAAGTGTAACTCTTTAAGTGATGCAGGTTGTCTTTTTAAAATACCATTTCCACCCAATATCCCTCACCTCATTCAACAAATTATTAATAAACAGAAGAAGTCATTTTGCCAATCATTATCAAATGGCCTCCTCTTTACTCCCTCTGTAGCCATCTCCAGTACTACATCTCCCTTGAATTCTTTAATATTATATGGATGGCTGGTTTGTGATGCAGAGCGATACTGACAGCACGGGTTGAATTTCTGTACCGGCTGAGGTTACCATGTAGGCCTGCCTTCTCAACCTTGTCCCTCGCCTGAGGTGTGGTGACCCTCAGGTTAAATCACCACCAGTCAGTTCTCTTTCTCAAAGGGAAGAGCAGCCTATGGTCCTCTGGCACTATGACGACTTTCATTCCATCCCCAGTCTCTTGCGAATACAGCAGCGCGGGTTCAATTCCCATACTGGCCTCCCCATACAGGCGCCGGAATGTGGAGACTAGGGGCTTTTCACAGTAACTTCATTGAAGCCTACGTGTGACAATAAGCGATTATTATTATTATTATTATTATTAATTCCTTACAACATTGGTTGCTGTGTCTTCAAATGCCTAACTCCCACATTCTCTCCCTAACATATTTTAAAGGGAAGACCCTCCTTGAGACCCGGCTCTTTAACTTGCTTTTGGTTTATTGCTCAGGATCTTTTTCTTCCTTTATGCCTCTGTGAAGAATTGTAGAACAATTTTCTTTGCTAAACGTGGTAAAGTATATGACATTGATGTGATGAAGGAAAATTAGAGGATTCGCGAGAACACTAAGATAGACTCAGGAAAGCAAGAACTTAAAAAATATCACTGGGATTGAGTAGAGAAAGAGACAGCTGGAGATTGGGAATGCTAAACAATGAACAAAAAGACTTAAAGGAAACTAAAAAATTGGAGAAAAGTCAAGAAAATGTAAGTTGGTGAAGAAATGAAAAATGCTAAAACAATAGAAAAAACTCATGGGGCCAGAGAAACTAGAGTGTGGAAAAATACTCTAGAATTAAACGAGACTAAAGTGATTTTAAAAAAGAGCAAAAAAACCATTAACTTTTACATTAGTGAAAAAGATTACAGAATGAAACTGAGGGAGGGATAATTGATCACACAGATATGCTGTACTATGGCTTGGCATGTGTCCAAGTTTCTATTACACTAACAGGAAGGAGTGGATTCTGATCCTGTACCGAAATTATAACTGTAGATTAAAAAAGCAGGCCAAAAATTGTGGAGGAGACAAAGATTAATTATCTCTGTGCATACACAGTAATGTTTGCATTACAAACAAATTATATTTGCTTGTATTTAAACAGTGCATAAATCTGACACATGCAGATGAGTAAGCTGCAATGCCTGTTCGGGATGAGTGAGCACACTTGTTTGAATGTCATATTTATCCCTGTACTTTGTCAGAAAATTAACTTCTTTGGAGTTTGTACTTGAGATGAGCATATGGTTGCTGATCTCAGGAGATGACAGCCTATCCAAGCGATAGCTCCATGCGGCTCCAGCAGTCCTCCGCTGGCAGATGCTTTGGGCTTTTCTGCGATTAAGCAGAGATCATCACTGTTTTCTTTGAGCACTGCTGTGCCTTGTACTCTGAAGTGTTTTGTTAATCACTGTCTGCCTTCGACAGAAGCTGCCAAAGCTCTCATTAAGTTTGAATTCTGAACTGTCATGCTCGGATGACGGAATTTCATCCCTTTTCTGCATGACTGGGATTTATCATGGAAAGATGCCAGTTAGAAAATCCTGACACTAACATTTATTTGTTTTTGCACTTCACTAACAGAAAAGGAGATCATTTTTATTTTTGGTCTAAATCCAGAAATAGTTAATTTGTCCACAACCACTCATTATTTTCCAATATCATTCTCTTCTCCTAAAGTTAAAGGAATCCCTGTCCCTCGTTCATATTAGCAGATTTCTACACATCTGCCCATTTTGACACAACACAGAGTATTTCTGATTTCTGTCATGAGGTTTACTTATTAGTGCTCTACTCTTTTTCGACCAAGTGAACTAAACGTATGTAACATAATACTTTATAAATGACACCAAATCCAACTATTTCAGCATTTTTTTTCATGCTTCTGAATTTCTTCCACATTACCTGTTTTCTCATTGATGATCAAGTCCATAGGTGCAGAATGTCAATCCACCCCTAGAATTTCTGCCTATTTTGTGGGGAAACAGAAGCTTTTTTGTTGAAAGAGGATACAAAATCAGGCAAATAAGAATGGCTGTTTTGTTCCTACATGCCTTATATCAATAGAATAATTCAGGTTGCTGTTGTTAATAATAAATCATGGTAATTTGTGGGTCATAGGACAAAGCAATGTGAGAGAAACCTAGAAGATGGCTAGATCAAGTGTTTCTAGAAAACATTAACCTCAATTCAATTCCAGATAACAAGTGGCTGAATGGGTCTGTTGACAGCTGCCCCTGTATTTGCTCGCAGTTCCTCAGTGGGGCTTTTGATGCTGTTTTGACTGAGCTCACTGCCAACCAGTTCCTGTCTGTGGTAGGTATTCAAGGGTGGCCATATCTATAACACTATGCAGGTTTAGATTGCACCTTGAACCTCACATTTTCCTTATCTTGAGAGAAAAGTAGTGTTCAATAGCGTTAAGATTCCAACAAAAAGGTATTTTAAAATGTCACTGATAGCAATACTTTGTCATTCACTGAAGCAGTTTTTAAACAAGAATGTATAAATATGTATGTATATAATATGTATTATATAGATTATTTATATATGAACAGTAGCCGGCAAATTAAGAAATATTCTGATCATGACTAAATGCTTAGATTGTTAAGGTTGAATTTATTAAACCAAATTATAGTTCAAGTCGGATGGTATTCATTGGAAAGACGGAGGCTGAGGGGAGACCTGATTGAAGTCTACAAAATTATGAGAAGTAAGACAGGGTGAAAAGTCAGAAGCTTTTTCCCAGGGTGGAAGACTCAATTACAAGGGGGTACAGGTTTAAGGTGAGAGGGCGAAAGTTTAGGGGGATGTGCAGGGAAAGTTTCTCATGGAAAGAGTGTTGGGTGCCTGGAATGCTCTGCCAGTGGAGGTGGTGGAGGCAGACACGATAGCAACGTTTAAGATGTATCTTGATAGATACATAAATGGAGGGATACAGATCGTTTGGGCAATGAGTAGTAGGCTAAGTAAGGAATCTGGAATGGTGTAGGCTCGGTGGGCAAAAGGGCCTAATCCTGTGCTGTAATGTTGTTTGTTCTTTATTCTAGATGCAACAAGCAAAGGTAAAGTAAAAGTCAACATTAAGGCTGAGATTGGACAGCCTCTTTGAAAAGTAACATAACTCTGCAATGGGATTGAATTTGTTTCAGGTCTCGAAGATGTTGAGTGTGAGATTCTTTGTTTGTTTCACCACAGTTCAGAAAAGATTCCCTAGACTGATACCTGGGATGGTTGGGGTTTATCTTATGAGGAAAGGTTGGAGAGGTTGGGCCTGTATACATTGGAGTTTAGAAGAATGAGGGGTGACCTTTTGAAGCATACCCCTGCGCTGATTTGACATGGTGGATGCAGAAAGGGTTTTACTCCTTGTGGGACAGACCAGGGGACACAGTTAAAAAATAAGGGGCTAGATTCTCCATCGGTGGGAACCTCCATTTCATTCTGCATCCTCTGGGTGAGGAGGGACAGAGAATCCCGTCCAAGGGTTCTCCTCTTTAAGATGGTATAAGGAGACAGTTTTCTTTCAGAGAGTCACAGGTCCTTGGAACTCTTTACCCCAGAGCACTGGAGGTAGAGTCAGTGAATATTTTAAGCCAGAGGTATCATAAAATCCCTATAGTGCAGAAGGAGGCCATTCGGCCCATTGGGACTGCACAAACTCTAGTCCCAATGCCTTGCCTATCCCCATAACCTCACCTAATCATTTGGACACTAAGGGTAATTTAGCATTGACAATCCACCTAACCTGCACTTCTTTGGACTGGAGGAGGAAACTGAAGCACCCGGAGGAAATGCACGCAAACACGGGGAGAACATGCAGACTCCACACACACGGTCACCCAAGGCCAGAATTGAATCCTGGTCCCTTGCGCTATGAGGCAGCGGTGTTAATCACCATGCCACCCTCGGTAGATAGATTGTTGACTAACAAGAGAAGCAAAGCCGACCGGGGTAAGTGGGAATCAGCGCCGGCCCTAGGGTTGCTGGCGCCCCGGGCAAGCTGAACTTCGGCGCCCTTCGGGGGGGGGGGGCTCCGTTCACCGGGGGGGGGGGGGGCGCCGCGCCGGAGTGACCTGGTACATGATCGGGACCCACCGATCGGCGGGCCGGTCTCTCTGTCGGCAGGCCTCCTTTCTTCCACCGGCGAGCCTGGATCCATCCGCCATGTTTGTGCGGGGCGGCCTGGGGGAGGGTGGCCACCGCGCATGCGCTGGTTGGCACCGGCCCAACTGCGCATGCGCGGGACCCGAGTCTTTTACGCGGCGCCGGGTCTCTGACGCCGGTCACGCACTCCTTGATGGCACCCCCTAGCACATGGCGCCCCGGGCGACTGCCCGAGTTGCCGGTACCTTGAGCCGGCCCTGGTGGGAATATGGAGTTGAGTCCACAATCAGATCAGTGGTGGGACAAAATTTGGCAAATGGAGTTCAACATCAATAAGTGTGAGGTTATTCATTTTGGGCATAAAAATGGGAATGAAACTTATTATCTAAATGGAGAGAAACTTCAAACTGCTTTGGTGCAGAGGGATCTGGGTGTCCTCGTGCAGGAATCACAGAAAATTAGTACACAGGTACAGCAGGTAATAAGGAAGACAAATGGAATTTAGGCCTTTATAGCTAAAGAAATGAGTACAAAAGTGGGGAGTGTTGCTGCAACCACATTGGTGATGCCTTGTACCTGGAGTATTGTGTACAGGTTTGGTCCCCTTTATATAACAAGGAATGCATTTGAGGCAGTTCAGAGGAGTTTCACTAGATTGATTCCAGAGATGAGGGGCGCGATTCTCCGCTTCCCACGCCGGGTGGGAGAATCGCGGGAGGGCCGGGCGACTCACGATACGCCCCCCTGGCACCCCCCGCGATTCTCCCACCCCCCGCTCGGATGAATCGCCGCTCGCCATTTTTCACGGTGACTGGTGATCCTCCGGCCCGGATGGGCCAAGCGGCCTGACGTTCCAGACCGGTTCACGACGACGGCAACCACACCTGGTCGTTGCCATCGTGAACAACACGCCAAATGCTCGTTTATGGCTTGTGGGGGGCGGAGAGGGGAGTGAGCACCACGGGCATGCTCGGGAGGGGACTGGCCCGCGATCGGTGCCCACCGATCGTCGGGCCTGCGTCTCCAAGCGACGCACTCTTTCCCCTCCGCCGCCCCGCAAGATCAAGTCGCCACATCTTGCGGGGCAGCGGAGAGGAAGATGGCAACCGCGCATGTGCAGTTGGAGCCGTCAACCGTCGTGACGTCAGCCGCACATGCGCTGGTTGGAGCCGGCCAACCTGCGCATGCGCGGCTGACGTCACTTAGGTGCCGCCGTCATGTCATTCTCAGCGCGCCGCCTTGAAGCAAGAATCAAGGCCCGGCGGCCGAGATTTACGGAGCGCCGCTCCATGCCCCCTTGGAGGGGTGAATAGGGTGCGAGGAGCGGCCTCTGAGGCCGTCGTGAAACTCGGCCGAGTTCACGACGGCCTTCCCGATTCCACGCGGGAGCGGAGAATTCCGCCCGAGGGGTTTGACTTATGAAGAGAAATTGAGAAATTTTGGCCTATAGTCTCTTGAGTTTAGAAGAATGAGAGGAGATCTAATTAAGGTAAATAAGACATTAAATGTATTTACAAAGTAAATGTAGAGAGGATACTTCCTCTGTGGGGCAATCTAGAATGAGAGGTCATAGTTTTAGGATAAGGGGTAGCAGATTTAAAACAGTTGAGAAGAAATTACTTCTCTCAAAGGACCGTGAATCTGTAGAATTCACTACCCCAGAGTGCAGTGGATACCGAGACATTGAGTAAATGTATGGAGGAAGCAAACAGGTTTTTTATTAGTAATGGGTTGAAGGTTTATGGAAAATGGGCAAGAAATTGGAGCTGAGGCACAGAGGAGATCAGCCATGGTTGTATTGTCTGGTGGAGAGGGCTCGAGGGCGTACTCCTGCTCCCAGTTCTCATGTTCATCCAGAGCGCTAGTGGTTATGGGGAGAAGATGGGGGAATGGCATTCATTCAGAGAGCTGGTTCAACTCTACAGACCAATGGCCTCGTGAGCTGTAACATTCTATGATTCTGTGCTATCTTCCAAATATTATTTGGTAGTAAGGAACTTCAATAGCTGTAGTGAGCATGTTTAGAAATGTTGAAAATATTTGTAAGCAAGAGTGTGAGAAAATTATTTATTTCTAATAACACCAAGGTCCATTTAGCATCTGGATTTGCCTTGATCTTGGTCCTTCCCACCAATGGGAACAGCTTTTCCCTATTTGCGTCCTCTAGTTTTGGAGCCAGATTTGACGCAATCGGCCAAACCAGTACAACAGATTGGAGAATTTTAAATGTTACTGAGTCAGACATAAAACGACTTACAGTCATGGTTTTGCTCAGGATTATTCTGGTTCTTAATTCAATTTGCCTGAATTAGGTCCTGCTGAAAAATCTGGTCATGCCCACTTGTCAAAATTGTAGAGTTCCACCTATTACGCTGATTAGGAAAAGTTATTTGAACACTCATTTTCTTAAATCACAGGCACTAGCTGGCTTGTTTTTAAAAAATTGTTTCATATCAAAATATATTTAATGTTCAATGGAAGTGACTAGTGTGCACCAATTAAATCATTAAATTATACAGCATAGTTAATTTCAAGCTATTGGTGAGACCACATCTGGAGTATTGTGTACAGTTCTGGTCCCCTTATTTGAGGAGGGATGTAGTTGCATTCGAGGCAGTTCAGAGGTGGTTCATTAGATTGATTCCAGAGATGAGGTGTTTGTCTTATGAAGCTAAATTGAGCAGTTTAGGTCTCTCTCGAGTATAGAAGAATGAGAGGAGATCTAATTGAGGTATATAAGATGATAAAAAGTATTGATCAAGTAGATGTAGAGCGGATGCTTACTCTTCTGGGGCAATCTAGAATAAAAGATTGTAGTTTTAGGATAAGGGGCAGCAGATTTAAAACAGAGAACAGAAGAAATTACTTCTCCCAAAGGGTCGTAAATTTGTGGAATTCACTACCCCAAGAGTACAGTGGATGCCGGGACATTAAGCAAATTTAAGGATGAGATTTTAAATTCGTAATGGGTTTAAAGGTTATGGAGAACGAGCAGGAAGTGGAATTGAGGCCAAGAGATCAGCCATGATCTTACTGAATGGTGGAGAGGGCTTGAGGTGCTTAATGGCCTACTCTTGCTCTCAATTCGTATGCTTGTATGTTTAGACAGAAAAAATAACCTGCCCTAGTCCATAGAAACAGAGTAAAACTAAAAGTTGGATTTAGAAAACCATCAATGCAATGTTGCTTAGTATGATTTGCCTGTTGATTTTAAGCAAACCAGTTTGGTTCATTGAGGTGCTTTGCTGACAAATTAAAAATGAACTCCACAGGACTTAGAGGTTTGAAAAAAGTGACCTGTTACAATTCAAAATGGATAACAATATATTTAGATTCACAACACAGTAGTAACTCTCAAGTTAGAATGCAAACACATAAACTAATTACAGTACATCACTGTAAATGTTGGTAATAAAATTAATGTCTGCATCAAACTATTATGTTGACAGATAATGTAAATATTGTAAATGAAGGTCATCAAATGCAGAATTTTAAAAAAAATGTAGTTTCCTAATGTTAGAGTCAATAATTACTGTGCCCATTTATATAAGTGTTCCGGGCTGTGCCAGCTCATTCTGGTAAATCTCTTCTCTACTCTCACCAAGATCCTTAACATCCTTCCTGATGTGTGGTGCTCAGAATTGGACATGATATTCTAGCTGAGGCTCCACCAGTGATTTATAAATTACTTCCTTACTTCAGGTACTCGTATTACTCGTAGATATTACTTGAATGAATAGTATTCTTTCCGTTATTTCATGAATGTGTTCAGTATTCTTGCCTCTACAGGAAAGTATTTTTTTTAGCACACAATCTAATCTTTTGCATATGCATATAAGGAAGCAAGGCCCAGTATAATCTACATGTGAGATTAGAGGTCAGGACATAATTGCACCAGGATGTACAGATGTAACTCGGTCATTATTTTAAAAATATATATTCTATTCTTTTCTTCATATTATAAATTTCTATCTCTGCATTTGTAATGGAAATTGTCCATATAAACTTGACATGCTCAAATTATGCATTCTTACTTTTATTCCAAAACTTTGATAGGCATTAACATTTGAAACTGAAAGAATTTAATTCATAAACGGGCACACATTCTCTGGTTTGTCCAGTGCCGCTGAAAGTGAGTTAGGGTTATGGTTCGGAATTTTGGCTGGAACGCCAAATTTTATGACCTCCTTCAGAACAGGTCTCGTAACAGACGTGACTGGGGTGTAATCCACTCTGTTATTGAAGATTCACTTCACATTGAGAGTAATGCCATATTGATCAATTTCATGCAAAAAAATCACTTGATCTAAAGTGTCTTGTTGGAAATCATGGGGAACAAATGCTTGATGAACTTTTATGTAGCAACATTGTAAACATTTTCTCTCTGAATATATCATATGGTAATTATGATGATAGAGAGGAAAGTATATAAATGGCCTTTTGCAACTGCGGTACTTTTGTGACCTAGGTCAATAGTGTGCTATGTGAACACAGTTAGGATTAATTAACTTAATTTTAAGAAACTGTCTCTTAAAAACACTGAAGATTGGTAAAACTGCTCAGATTAAAATGACAGTAGCATGGTAAAATATCCAGTTTGAATGAATTACATTTAGACATTGAGTAAAATATTTATCTTGGATCCAGATTCTCTGTTGGTACTAATTCTTATCTGTGAACGGATTTTTTTCATGATTATCACAAAGTCTCAATTTCCTGTTATCACGAATCACTGTCACTTTATTAAGACAGGATTTATGATCTGCTACCGTTTTAAAAATATCATTATTCCTTTCTAATAAGTAATGGTGACATATAACATTTGAAACAAATTAACTTATCAAGTAGGTTTTGTAAAATATGCTATTTTCTAAAATGGCAATTCTTTTAAATGCTCTGTTATTTCCTTTGTTTATTTTTGATGTAATTAGTTAAGATTATCTTGCATTACATTATGTTTGGAGTTGCCCAGAGGTTCCGCATCAGAGACTATTGTAACACTCATCTTCAAACTGACTAGCTGAGTTTCAGTGGATGACATTTATAATGGGATTGACTATTAATTCTGTTAGCTGGTTGAAACCTTGGATGTTGTAATCCAGCCACTGTAGTCTGTTTGAATTAGATAAATCTTCACATGTACAGCTCTGGTCTGTGGCAAGCAACAGATGTGATAGTATATATTAGAGTATGGCTTTTGGCACTACAAGACTTGGACATACAAAGAATTCCGATGATAATAGATAACAAAATGGGGACATGTGCGCAGTAATGGCTATTTTGCAACAAGCATAAAATGCTGTGATCATCACATATGCCGAGGCCAGCTAAGATGTTCAATGGTAGGTGTGTGCAGAGCTGATAAATATACTTGTATCCTGTTTGCTACTGTTTATTCCACTATTCGTCTAACTGAAATTTTAAATCAACAATGAAAAGATGATTTGTGAGTGGTACTTTTAACATAGGCCTTCTCAGTAACTTTGAATCCACATACCATTGATGCGTTGTTGAACCCAGGTAGATGTATCATAAGTGATCATGCCCACAGTCACATTTATAACTGTTATTTATGGTGTTGGAAACAATAGAACAATATTTTATTGGGTCATTTTGATTTACATTTGATACAATTTGTTTGCCATGGGGATGTAATTAAAAGATTATTACTCATTGACATTGATTACTTCTTCAGTGCATTGCCAGTTTTTAAAAATTGGCAAATTGCATTTTCCAAAAAAACTATTTTTTATATAGAATTAAAAGATACAAAATATCTTCAAGTCTTTGTAACTGCACTCCAGCCTGAATTGTTGAAAATATGCAGAATATCAGGTAATAGAACATATTTTGAAATTGGAAAGAAAGTTCAATATTCAGAGAGTTAATAGATTCACTGGCTGGCTTAAACAAATTCAGTAGACTGATCTCCATGTCCTATGGATGTGTAGTTGACTGCATGCAGGGATTTGCTCCGCAGGGCTGATTCAATTGAGACAATCTTTTTCTTTGCTGAAGTATTATTGGCAGTGAATCATACTTGCAATGTTAGCAGAATTCTATGCAATATTAGAACTCTAAACAAATATGGAACATATATTTTTTACTGAGACAAAAGATACAACAGAATTTTCACTACAGGAATCCCATTTTCCTTGGGATAAAACGGTGCAAATTATGTTTATGCTGATTTTGTGCTATGCTGAGATGCATTTTCTCTTTTGACCTTGCCTTGGGGCCAAGTCTTTCTTCTGCATGTCATTTTAATCACCAAATGGCACTAATAGGTGGAGGAATCTATGGGTGGGAAACGTAGTTTATTTTCCCTATTTTTTTCACCGGTTCAAATAACTAAGCCATTAACATAGCAAGAGCCAAATAACCAGAGGTGAGTAATTCAAAGGCACAGTACACAGAATAACATGGCCTTGGGGTATGCTATTATCTGTGTATGGAGCAGAGGAAGAAAGAAAATCAACAGAGGACATAGATGGAGTGGATCTATTGGCCTGTTAGAAGCTTATGGTCTCTGTTGAATTGACAGTGCCAAAGCTCATTTTGTCTTCCGAGCCTGACTGTTTTCAACTTATGTATGAAACTGTGTGTGAATCTAGGGAGATTGAACCATTTATTAGTACACATTTGCTAACCTAGTAGTGAAGGTGACATTTTTCAACTTTTTACCAGTAGCTCAATTCAGCCATCTGTTGGCACCAACAACATTGCTGTGTAGTGTATTTAGCAGTTCGCAACTTCACTGGTCCATCAATTGTATAGTTACTTCTCTCTAGCGTCTGAAGAACAAAAACAAGCAGAGGGATAGTACAATTGGGTCTGAAACAATTGATTTATAGTGTTAAGAATATAAGAAAACACAGAATAAGGGAAGGCCATTCAGCTATCCAAATCTACTTCTTCCAATGAGCCATGTCAGATTTCCCCCAGATGATTTCACCTTTGCACACATTTATGTCAGGCGTATTATCTTCTATGAAACAAAGACTGCAATTTTCCTCAGGTAACTATTGCCATAATAACTGAGGAAGACCATCAAGATATCAATCTGTCATTCATCACAACTATTTATAGTACATCCATTCATATCATTTGGATTAATCTTCCATTGAAGTTGGTAAACTGCAAAGTGGGATTACTTATGGACGAACTTTAGCAATATGACTGATTGCACATTCTCCCCCGTGTGTGCATGGATAGGTGGATTGGCCACGCAAAATTGCCCCTTAATTGGAAAGAAAAATTAAAAAACAAAAAATGAAAAAAAAGAGGAATGTGACTGACACATACAATAATCACAACATACTTCTTCAAACAAAATATATTAATATTCATTGATTTGTTGAATTATATTGCCTTTTCTAGGCATTAGACCTCTCCTGTTCACTCTTTCAGTAAATGTATTGCTGTTGTTCCAGAATAGTAGTCATAATAATAATCTTTATTAGTGTCACAATTAGGATTACATTAATGCTGCAATGAAGTTACTGTGAAAATCCCCTAGTCGCCACACACTGGCGTCTATTCGGGTACACCGAGGGAGAATTCAGAATGTCCAATTCACCTAATAAGCATGTCTTTCGGGACTTTGTGGGAGGAAACCGGAGCAAACCCATGCAGACATGGGGAGAACGTGCAGACTCCGCACAGACAGTGACCCAAGCTGGGAATTGAACCCAGGTCCCTGGAGTTGTGAAGCAACAGTGCTGACCACTGTGCTACCCTGCTGCCCATAAGAGGGAGGTAACCATTTTAATTACCAACACATCAATAACAGACATACAGCAAACAATGAAAACATTAACTATACAAATGCTGAACCATAAAACTGCTAAATACTATTAAAACTTAAACCATCTTCAATATTTGGTATCATTTCTAACTTCAATAGTTCTGATTTTGCAGGAGTAACGATGGCAAAACTGTTAGTGCCGCCTTTATTACTCCCTGAAATCAACAGCAACTTCTGGAATCTAAACACATGCGGTAGAGTGTAGAAATCCAGAAGTTCTGGCCAATGTTCAATGCTTCTCTACAGAGTGCGCAGTTAAGGTCCACCCAGACTGCAATCAATTAGAAATCACTGAATTAATGAAAACTTGCCCTTTTACATTACTACAATCATTGTAAAAAAAACTTTGAAAAAGTTACACCTTGCTGTCTGAGGTGGAATTGGGCATTTAACATCACATTGGGTCTTGAAGTGAAGCCAGACTGTGAGCAGGTTACACAATGGCTGATAGTGCAGACAACATCTTAGTTATCCTGGAGATCGATAAGGGTAAAGTCACCAATGCTAAAGTCATTAATCCATTGGAGACATATTTCAATCTCTGGAAGAACCTCATCATGGAACATGCAATGTTCAATAAATGTACCCAGAGGCATGGGGGAAAGCAATGACACATGTATTAATGATTTGTACCAATTAGCAGAAAACTGTGACCATGAAAGAGGAGCTAATTCACACCAGAATAGTGGTTGGAATAAGCATTTTAAGACGATTCATAGTCTGGAGGTGACGTGACACTGGGGAAGGTGATTCAACTAAGTCCACTAGCCAAGATCAGGCAGAACCAATTGGTAGTCAGAGGAAAGGGAGAGACAGCCCATTTACCAAGTAACAATACAGTTGAATTCATCAAACATAAAAAGGGGGAAAAGCGAAAAGGAGACACATGCAGCATGAAAAGAAAATGAGGGCAGCCCAGACTAGCATTTGCTGGTGCGGAAGAGAAAGACATGAAGAATAAAGGAATAAAGGGTATGGTATTCGGGCGGGAAGTGGAGCTGAGTCCACAAAAGATCAGCCATGATCTCATTGAATGGCGGAGCAAGCTCGAAGGGCCAGATGGCCTACTCCTGCTCCTAGTACTTATGTTCTCATATTCTTATGAGCGTAGGAATTATCCCACTTGTGGTTCAAAAATATGACACATTTTTAGGCAGTACGTCACAGTAGAAAAATAAGCAAATCAAACGTTTTAAAAGGAAACAAATTCCATGAAGTTGAAGATTCACAAGACATTGAAATACATTTCTTAGGAGAGATTTAAGCAGTAAGTGGAAACTATTGGAGTGCAGAGGTCCTGTTAGAACTTCACAGGACACACTTTAAATTATATACTGGTGCAGCAGTTTCAATTATTTTAGATGCTGAAGCATGGTTAAACAAGAGAGTTCTTCGACCATGCTACAAAAAGTCACACAGAGCTGAAGGATCTGGAGCACTAACAGCTTCTTTAAAGTAATTATTGAAGTAGCATACATGGTTCAAGGTCAGAGTTGTTCACTTTTAATAGAAAAGCTTGTATGGAATTGAATCTAAACCGCAGAATGGAAGAAATAAGGAATGGTGAAGATCAATCAGGAGACTTCAAAGCAGAATTCCCAAAGTTGTTTACATGATGAAGAGACCAAAAAGAGAGTATGGTATAACACTTTGGGTGGGATTCTTCGGTCGGCAAAGCCGAAATTGGTTTCGGCAATCAGCCGGACAATCCCCGTTTGCGCCAAAATCGGGGTGGCGCCGGTTTTGCGATGCTCAGCCTCCTCAAAAATGGTGTACTCGGGGAGTACACTGCACGCCGTATGGACAGCCTCAGCCTGCCGGCGCGGAACACTTATGGGCTCGAATGCATTTGAGGCAGTTCTGAGGAGTTTCACTAGATTAATTCCAGAGATGAGGGGCGCAATTCTCCGCTCCCCACGCCGGGTGGGAGAATCGCGGGAGGGCCGGGCGACTCATGAAATGCCGCCCTGGCACCCCCCGCAATTCTTCCACCCCCTGCTCGGAGAATCGCAGCTTGCCGTTTTTCACGGCGACCGGTGATTCTCCGGCCCGGATGGGCCGAGCGGCCTGACGTTTCCGACCTGTTTACGCCGGCAGGCAACCACACCTGGTCGTTGCCATCGTGAACAACACGCCAAAGGTTCATTTGTGGCTTGTGGGGGATGGAGAGGGGAGTGGGCACCACGGCCGTGCTCGGGAGGGGACTGGCCCGCGATCAGTGCCCACCGATCATCGGGCCAGCATCTCCAGGGGACGCACTCTTTCCCCTCCGCCGCCCCTCAAAATCAAGCCACCACATCTTGCGGGGCAGCGGAGGGGAAGACGGCAACCGCGCATGTGCGGGTTGGAGCTGGCCAACCTGCGCATGCGCGGCTGACGTCACTTAGAAGCCGCCGTCGCGTCATTCTCGGCGCGCCGCCTTGATGCAAGCGTCAAGGCCCGGCGGCTGAGATTTACGGAACGCCGCTCCTAGCCCCCTAGAGGATCGGTGCAGCTGTTGCGCCATTTTTTCAATAGCACCACTGTTCCAATGCTGGCATTAACACTTAGTTTGGAAATCCAGCCCTTTATTTCCAAAGGTAATGATTAGAGAAGGAGTAATTTCACCCACAGATGGGAGTTTACTCAGTAGATGGGAGTTTATCAAAATTAGTGAAGAACTCAATATTGTCTAAATTAGACGCTAGCAGCAGATTCTGGAATATACCAGGAATATAGAAGAGGACTCCAAGTTTGTAACAAGTTTCACCACACCATTTGGAAGATTCTGTTTTCACAGATTGGAATAACATCAATACCAGAGATTTTTCTAAGCACAATGTCAAATATTTTGGAGGGCTTACACAGAGTTATTTGCCACATGGATGATGTGTTGATACATGGATCCACTCAGGCTGAGCATGACATGAGGATGAGAGCAGTGCTGAAAAGGCAGTATTGACACTCAAAAGTAAGTGCAAGTTTTCAAAACAAGCAATCCAGTTTCTTGGTCATATAATGGATGCATCAGGAATAAAGGTTGTTCCATTGAAGGCTAGAGTCATGGAAGAATTTCCAACTCCAAAGAACATCCTGGAGTTAAAAATGTTCATGGAGAAGATGAATCAAGTTGCAAAATTCCTGAAAAGAACCTTAACAGAGTTCAATGAGCCAGTGTATTAGTAGTTATGCCAAGACAATAAATGGTGTTGGGAGGCAGCACATCAGGTATCATTCAAAAAATCAAGGAGAGGTTGATATCATCAGAGGTATCAAGACATTATGACCTGAAGTTATTTGCAACATTAACAGCGGTTACATCCTCCACCGGATCGGCGTGGTACATTTTCAGATACAAAGAGATGGAAATCATAGACCATTTTATTATATATCGCAGTTATTAACAGATAGAGAGAAGAGATACACATTTGCATTAGGAAGCATTAGCAACCACTTGGTCATGCAAGAAATTGACTGCCTGTATTTTAGGTCTCCACATTACGATAGAAGCAGCTATAAACATATAGGTACATGATTGAATTCAAAAGATCTTCTAGTGATTACATTAAGAATTTAAAGATTTAAATTAAGATTGATGAGGTTTGACACTCATATGGTATATGTTCAAAGGAAATAAGAGCCCAGAACATATGCATTATCATGTATTGAAACAGAATCTAGTAACATGAATTTGTGGACGAAGTCGAGGATTTTGCTTTAATGAGTCCATGCATTACCAGCAACTACATAAAGATTGAGTGAAATCAAGAGCCTAAAAACTCAGATGAGGAAATATTTTAGCAGGTACTCATGCCCACATTGTTTGTTACCCTTTGGGGAATAATGGGGAGAAGGGACAGATGGATTGCCCCGCTGATTTAACCATGTTGAATGGTTCTGGTTGCTTCTATTTTGAACAAGTCCTGGTGTTGAACATGAACGCAGCGATAGGGACACGACCACTGCACTACAAGGTGTCCCTAGACAAGGAATGTAAACAGATCAGAGAATTTTGAATTATAGGATGCCTAACATATATATCACATATTTTGAGACCATGGCCTGGATTCTCCATTCTGGAATCTAAGTGCTCCCGCCAGCGTGGTCTTGGTGCGAGTCTCTTTCCTTAACAATGCACATCTATGCATGGTGGTGAGCTTGCAGGATTCCATTGAAATCCGGTATTGGGCCGTCTATTTTGAGCAGGCGTCCTGATCCTGAGATTTTGAGGTTTCCAACAACGCAAATCCTGCCTTCCCCTGCTCCCCCCAGCACAGGAAAAATTTGTTCCCTTCCCCCTCAAAACAGCTTGCATACATGAGGGTGAGTCAACCCCTTCCACGGACCCCTCCCAGCATCTTCATCAGAGACCCTCATCAGAGGCCCCCATTTGAGGCCCCATCACAGAGCCCCATCAGACCATCCATCGGACCCCCCAACAAAGACCCCCATCAGAGCTCCCATTAATCATCCCTCCCTCAAAGCTGAAGAGCCGTCCAAGCAATACAGAGAAAAATCACTGCATTTTCACTGATCCTTTCATAACATCTGCTGCCTCAGGCAAAATTATTTCAAGCAGCAGCAGTAACAAGTGTCAGAGGCTTCTTGGAGAGCCCAGAACACTTGAAAGGACTTCAAATCATCTGCCAGCCTTTGAAATGTAAAATTCAATTCAATTTCACTGAGAAAAACCTTTTACAAGCTAATGATTGACAATTTTATGAGTCAGGCACAGGAGCTTTTTGGATTGTTTATTGATCTTTCCCGTTGGACTTGAATGCATCTCAAATATTCTGCTTTGATGCTAACCACAATGTTTACAAAGACTGGTTTTGATTGACAGCTCCTCACTACATCAAAAGGAGCCAAGTGTTTTTTTGCTGTGAAAGAGAGGAAGTGAAACCACCTAGCTGCTTTTGAGTGGTGAGGAGCTGTGAATCATAGCTGTGAATCATAGAAAGAGTGTTTGTAAACATTGTGGCTAGCATCAAAGCAGGGTAATGGAGATGCAGTCAAGCATGAAGGGAAAGATAATTAAACAACCTGGGCTGGATTCTCCACAGCCCGGTGCCAAAATCGCGGACGGTGTGGGGGCGGAGAATCCATAATCGGGCCCGGCTCCTGGTCGGAGACTCTCTGGGATCTGAAAATTGGCGATACCGCAGGTTACACCATGCGGCTGGGGGCCCATTGATAGAGGCCTGGCAAGCAATCCTCTTCTCTTGACTGGCTGAATTCCCGATGGTCTGAAACTAACCACCTATTGCCGTTCTGGATGCTGGCATGGTGGCGGACTTAGTCTGTGGCCGCCCTGGTCAGGGGCGGGGGGATGGGACACCTGGGGGGGGGGTGCCTTATAGCCGGCCGGGGATTAGATCCACATGGTTAGATGCTCAGGCGCACGGCAGATCGGAGATGTCGCCTTTCTGAGTGTGGCTCCGCGGTCCGAGTCTGTAATGGAGCTTGGCAAGGCCGCTGGAGGCTGCCACCATGCTCATACACAGACTCCAAACCAGAGGTGCGGGGGCCCGCATCCACAGCTAAAGCTGCGAGATTTACTCCAGGACCCTGCTAGCCCCCTGCAGGGTATTAAATTAGCTCCACTTGTTTATGGGAATTTCTGGAGTAAAACTCCACCGTTTTTACACCGGCATGTGGACATAGTCCCATTTTGGGAAAATCCAGCCCCCTGTTGTTGGACCAATAATTACTGGTTAGTGAAATGTATTGCTGTGTAAAATCGAATGGACGTTTTGCATTTCAAAGGCTATTAGGGGATTTGAAACTCTCAAGTTTTTTGAGCTTTGAGGAAGCCTCTGACACTTTAATAGTTGCTGCTTTAAAATATTTTGTCTGAGGCAGCAGATGTGGGAAAAAGTAAGTGAAAATGCAGTGATTTTCAGCTTTTATGCAGAGACGACTGATGGGGGGGTCTGATGGGGATCTCTGAAGGGGGTCTGATGGGGTCTCTGATGGGAGTCTGATGGAGATCTCTGATGGAGGTCTGATAGGGGTGACTGATGGGGGTCTTTGATGGGGGTATGATGGAGGTGACTGATGGGGTCTCTGATCACGGTTGCTGATGGGGTTGACTGCTGGAACGTATGATGGGGGGTATGATGGGGAGGTCTAATGGGGACTGGTGGGAACCCAACCTCCAGGATGCTTGGGGACCCCGCTGCAGTCTGGCAACAGCAGAGCAGCACTTCACTCGTGCCCTGACCCCCTTGACCTCCTCAAGCTCTCATATGGCAGGGCAACTTGGGCAACCTCGCTCCATAGCTCGCACGGTTGATTTCCCAATGAGAGGGTTAGAGCATCATAGTCGGGAGAAGACTCGGGCTTCAAACCTGTTCATTGCATGCATATATATGCTTTTTTCAAAACAGTTCCAATTAAGAGTCTATTTAGCGTGGCCAATCCACATATCCGGCACATTTTTGGGTTGTGGGGGTGAGATCCACGCAGACACATGGAGAATGTGCAAAGTCCACGCAGATAGTGACCTGCGCCAGGATTGAACCTGGGTCCTTGGGGCCATGAGGCAGCAGTGCTAACCACTGCACCACGGTGTCCTGCATATACATGCTTAACATTGATTTACATGTTCCTGCTAGGGCGGGGCAGGTAGTTTGCTGAGGACTACGATGGGACAACAGAGCATTGCAACAGGGCAGGTGCCCGATGCCGAATCTATTTTTGGGGAGACCCGTTATTCTCCGCTCGATCGGGAATCCTGATACTGGTGTCAGGCAATGGAGAATCCACCCCTATATTTCAAGCAGTGAACACATCTAACAGTGATTGATGATTTACTGGTATAGAATGAGTGAATTGGGCTGGTTTAGCTCACTGGGCTAAATCGCTGGCTTCTAAAGCAGACCAAGCAGGCCAGCAGCACGATTCGATTCCCATACCAGCCTCCCTGGACAGGTGCCGGAATGTGGTGACTAGGGGCTTTTCACAGTAACTTCATTGAAGCCTACTCGTGACAATAAGCATTTTTCATTTCATTTCAATAGTACCCCAAGAGTATTGAGACTTGAAATCTTAAAATACCTACTTCAAAGTAATTCAGGTATTACCAAGTGCAGAGCAAGAGCACTGTATTTGGTTTTGTGGTCAGAGTGGTCTCGAAGTCATGGGTAGAAATTATATCCAGATGTATCACATAAAAAAGGAATCAAAGGAACCCCTAAAGTAATCTTCTTTCCAAACTCATGGGAACACTTTTTAATAATAATCTTTATTGTCACAAGTAGGCTTATATTAATACTGTAAAGAAGTTACTGTGAAAAGTCCCGAGTCACCACATTCCGGTGCCTGTTTGGGTATACAGGGGGAGAATTCAGAATATTCAATTCATCCAACAGCTCGTCTTTCTAGACTTGTGGGAGGAAACCGTAGCACCCGGAGAAAACCCATGCAGACACAGGAAGAACGTACAGCCTCCACACAGGCAGTTACCCAAGCCAGGAATCGAATTTGGGACCCTGGATTTATGATGCAACAGTGCTACCCACTGTGCTACCGTGCCACCTAGGAAAGGATTTAGCAACAGAGTGAAAACAGAGAACAGAGAGGTTACAATCATCAGAAATGAAAGGGGCACAGAAGCAGGTGATCCTGAATTACGTACTAGTTTGAATTCTGTTCAATAGTATTCAGAGGAACAATAGCAGAAAGAATGGCTTATTCCCTGCAAATGAGAGAAGACCAAGGGATGATAGAGACATGAGTGTAAAAGCAGGTGAGAATCTCAGAAAAACACAGGAGGGAAGATAAAACAAGAATAAAACATGAAGAGTGAAATAAAAGCACCATTTACCAAAGCGAGCAAAAAGAGGCTTAATTTGCTATAAGATTTCAAAACACAAATGTTCAGAATCACCAGAGACTGAAGAATTGGGTTTCGAGAGCATCAGAGAACATTGAAGACTGAACAAAGACTTGGGGCGAAATGTAGCAGAATGAAATGTGTTAGACGAGAGGATTAATTGTAACAGTCTGTGATACCATAGAAGGAAGTGACATACACTCCTGTAGTCTGAGAGAGTCTGGGAAAAAGCAGCATGATCAGATGCTAGTTAAATGAGTGTTCTCATAACTGTAAATATATTACAATAAAGTTAGAATGTTTACAGCTAAAAGTCTTCAGCAGTTTTTGAAACTACTCCAACCCAGTTATTAGCATTAAGGACACTGAAGAAATGAAGCAGTTCTATATAGAGGGAGAGAGAAATTCAGCTCCTCCAGACTGCTGTCACATACAGTAAATTATGAGTCATCACAAATTAGTTATAGTACCACATGGACCTGAAAGCTGAGGAAAGTGCATGTCACACCGGACATAAATAGGGTAAAAAGACTTCTTTCAAAATGAAAAGGTGGAGAGACAGGGAAAATGCAATTCTATCTGCTTTTCTCAGATTGTAATTAAACAAAACATCCATGCAATTTATTGAAAATATCAGCAATTATCTGAATTTATGATACATCAAAATTTTCCAACACGTTCTTTGTGAAGATATTTTACTTATGCAATATCAATATTTGTGCTTTAATATTCAAATTTCAATACAATGGATTATTTTGATTGGTTGTGTTTTTGATAGCCTGAATTCTGCTGTGTTATCAAACATTGCAAATACCCAGTAATCGCAGTTTGTAATTCCAAGTGAACTTTTTGACTGGACTGCCTTCATTAATTTACTAACAGCAAACCAGCCCCTTCTGTTGATGATATCACAATTACCATAACTAGTTGTCATAATAACTTCCTCATTAGCCATGTAAAAGTGTGTTTAAAGTTAGTTTCGGGAATGCACAATGAATAGCAGAAGACCCCATTATATTCCATTCTAAAAGTTGAGTGTTATAAATCTCTTTCTCGACTATTATTTGTCACTTGTTAAAATGTTTCCATTGAGTGAATAAAATGGACATTTCATTACTGTATATATATATATATATATATCTATATATGTTTGCTATTTACAGCATTAAAGTAAAAAACACATCTATATTGATTTATATTTGTTTTCACATTACAGTATGACACATTTTGTAGTTAAACATTTTGGTCTTTGAAATAATGCACATGATGGAATGGGATTGATTTTGCCGCTTACTTCGCACATCCTTGTTAGTATAATTTTTGAGAAATGGAATATTGTGGATATTGAAGAGTTAATAGCTCAGGTATAGAGTATGAGAATGGCAGTTGGCAAAAGTTAGCAGGTAGCTGTCACAGTAAATGGCAGCAGCTGCTTGGAGTTCTAAAGAGCATGTCCCAGTCAGAACTGAAAACTGATGGCATCTACATTAATACTACCTTAATGGCCCATCTGCTGCTCCATAGGGTCCCTAGCTGCAGTATGGAGTCATAGGCATTTGACAGGCAGTCTCTGTATGCCAGAAGTGCATCATACCACATGTTTGAGGCTGCACTGTATCATTCTGATCTGTCAAACTTTCTCAGTCATTTATCAGGCAAGAAGTTGTAAAGTTTTTTTACACGCGAATGGCTTTTGACATGAGGGAAGCCATTTTGGCAAGGAACAGGGCTTTTTTTTTAAAGTTATGGAAGCTCAGGCTGCATGTCACTCTGCTTAGGAAAAGAGACTTGATTCTTGATAAGCAACGCTGTACATTCAGGCAGATATTATGACAGGCACATAGGAAAAATGAGTTCATCTGACAGTCAACAGTTCAATGTCAAATGCATTCTTTGCAAAAGCAGTCGCTGTGCCTGATGATAGTTCTTCCAGTTATATGGTGGTGCGAGTGTAATAAATGAGTGGTTATGCATTATTAATGAAGAATGCATGTCAGACAAAATTTGAGCATTTGACTCAAGACAAAATACGATGGGATAGAGAATATTTCTCCACTGTACCAGTTTTCCAGCCATAATGAATGCAAGGGATAATAATTTAGCTGTAAAACAGCATGTGTCCAATCTGCACAGGCACTGGTCCCACTCGCAAACTTCTGTGGTCCAATTTTTAGGCATCCTATGATCTAGCATGCCATCTGAATCAGATGGAAAAAGGCATGAGAAGCAAGCAAAATAACCAGCAAGAGATCAAGAAAACAAAAACTAAGTTGGCAACCAGCTATAGGTGTAGATTGGAAAGCCAGGCAGAAGAAGGGCGAACCTCAAAGCTTATAAAGTTCTGCCAATCCCCTTGTACTTCAGACAGAAATCTCCATATGTCTCATCTTGCTGCTGATGTAGTTATCGTAGAGGAATGAGAGCAACTCTGAGGAAGTTCATTTTCTAGTCAGTAGTCAAAATTGGAATATGAGATTTTAGCTGTCCATAAGTAATATATGTGATACGTTTGATGAGCACATGCTAACTTGATTACACTATTAGAAGATGGTTTTAGTCAGTATTCAGTTGAACATTGGCTAATTATAGCAACTGAGGCATGCTTATTCTTGGGAGTAAAACACTCTGGGCCCACTTTCAGGATCAGGTTTGTCTACACAATCAATGTAAACTTAAGCAGAGAGGTCTGAAACTAACCTGACATTGGACTTTAGGACTCACCTACATGTTCGGGATGAGCTGCCAATCGCACTTCCACAGGAAGTTCACCACTTGAGAAAAGATGAATTCTGGGAATCCTGGCTTACCAGCAGTGGCCTGCAGGCAAATTTCAGGGCAAGTCCAGGCACTATTGGAACAACAATAGTTAGGACTGTGGACTAGGGGGAAGCACTCTTGTTTTCTTTAAAACAGTAAACTTTAATACACTTTTGTATTGTTCACTGCCATAGGGGTATCAAATAATCCGAAGTGAGTCAGGCCTGATTTCTGTCCCGCTCATCGATAACCTATTTTGTAAAGGGTGTTAGGCCTCTTATATTGAAAGCACAGAATGCGTGTTTGAGAAATTTGCCCCAGTTGCATAAAAATTTGCCCACAATTTTAGCAGTGAGTTAAATGCCAGATCTGGTTGGATGCAGTCTGTCCCATTAATACATTGGTATGCTTTCCGCTGATTTATGTCTGAAAAACAGATGTAATAATTGCCACATTTTACTCGTTAGAATCTAATGATAACTACGAAAGACATATCCCTTAGTCATTTGCAAAGTTTTTCCACTCCAAGATGTTTGAGTTCTATAATTTCAAAAGATATTAAGATACTTTTATAATAATGATCCTCATAAAATTACACTTATTAATTGGATTTTTCAATTTCTATTTCTGAGACATGTTGCCAAAGCTTTTTGTCTTGTACTCATCAGGACAAATGCAGGAATACTAAATTTCAAACAGTCACATCAATTTCTACTCCAGGAGAAAAGGATGTTGATTGATTGGTGTTGTAGCATGACCTGTAAGGGGCTGGACTACACAGACGATGCGACCGACTCGGGGCTAATCGCATGGGAGGGCACAAACCCAGGCCAATGGGAAGTTTACGTGGGGCCCTGGCAGTAGGGTCCTAGGCAGTATGGACCAGGGAGCTGAAGTGTAAAGTCCTGTTGTATAGTGTTCTGTGCCTGTTATCCAACTGCCTTTTCCTTTCATCAATAAATCCCATTTTATATTACTGGACACCTCTAGTGTATGTTTTGAGCCACCACAATTGGCAAATTCCCTCTGATTGGTTGAAGCATTGTCATGGGGAATGTATAGGCTCCTCAAGTTCTGTTTATTTTTCTATTTGGATCACCTCACCTACACCCAAGTTACTTAAGTCTGTAGGATATTACATTTTGGCTGGTAGAGTTCTCGGTGGCCGCTGTTAAAAGGGCAAGTTAATGAGGCATGCTGATGGGGAAAACATTGGCACAGCCTGCTGACCTTTGGCCTAAAGATTCAGTAAGCATCCTGTGTTTTGTGATCCAATGGCTCTACGAAACTCCAATGTTCTATGGCAGCGCAGGGACTTTTGATTGCTAGTTAAGTCTATGATTTGAATTTGATACATTGTTGGTTAAATATTACTCTACTCCAGGTGTTTGCAGACAATCCGTTTGTTGGCATTCATAATCCAAATGCATTGCAAGGTAGCCTCTGTCAGCTAGAATTCCAACAATTAGAGTTGACTGCATGTGTCAGCCTCAGATGGTAAGAATTCCCCCAGGCCATATTAAAGTCTTAGTATTTTATACAAATACACAGATGGTATACAGATTTTTATAGAAACAATGACAGTTTTTTTTTTGGCTCTAACATGGCAGTCTTCAATCATTTTTTCCTTCTGTTTGAAGTCATCCCTGATCAATATGCATTCTTTGCAGATGGAATCCTATTCCATTGATTTGATATATTTTACTCCTTCAAACCCACTGACAATGTTGAGCTGAACAGCTGTTAATAGTATTGAAGAATAACTTTAAGAGCCAGAAAGACAATTGTACAAACAATGCAAAAATATTAGTAGGACTGCAAATCATGCAGTCAGATGAAACTAATTAAATTTGGAATAAGAATTACTTTGATTGTTCTTTTATTGAATTTGCAACACTATTTGGCTAAACCAGTCGGTGTTGGTATATTTCTTCCACACCTTGATTGCATGTTTACAATTTCCCTCAAAATCAGCCAAGGGAAAACTTCATAAATGTACGTACAAGATTGCTACATTTAGCAGCCAGAGGAATTCTTCAGTTATTGGAAATTGCAGGGGAATTGGAGAATTATAGCGGAAGAAGAAATTCGGCAAAATGTATAAAGTAGGTGGAGTATTGAAGACCTGACAATGTAGGAACAAATGTCTTTGGGAATTTGGGAAATGACAGATGTCTGGAATTCATTTTTCATGCCAGCAACTATGAATAAAAACAACATTTTGGGGGGTTTATTCTTGAATGTCAAAGCAAGTTCCAAATCTGGCTAATAGCTTTAGGGATCAACAGTGTGTACAGATGGCCATGTGGAGTTTGCACATTCTCCCCATGTTTGCATGGGTTTTGCCCCACAACCCAAAGAGGTGCAGAGTAGGTGGATTGGCCACACTAAAATTGCCGCTTAATTGGAAAAACTGAATTGGGTATGTAATGATATGTATATATGTAGACAAGTAAAGGGTTAATTATTACATCTCAGTGTAACACAACCACCGGAAGGCACCATTAGTTCCCACTACAAATATATGAACTCAGGGGATATTGGGTATTCTAACCAGGGGTTTCTGGGCAATAGAGTGTGAGAGAGATAGATCACAGCATAGTTAATAATAGATAGAAGCAGCATGTGTAGTTTAAATTGGTTATTACTTTAATATAGATTATTTTATTACCAGTTATAGTTCTGTGGAGTGTGCAAACTCAATATTAATCAATCGTTATTCAATAAATCAGTTTTGCTTTAAGTTAAAGATTGGTGGTTTCTTCAGAATCACACCATCAGACCATTCTGGATTATGAAGCAAAGAGCAACGATATATTACTAAAGAGTAATATGACATTATACTAGGTGATTGGCTACAAAAACTAGCTAGCATAATCTAGTAAGGTTAGAAAAAAGAAAAAAATTAAGAAGCTATTCGACTTGCAAAGCACCAACCTCAGACTGCAGGACTTTTAAAAATCCAGGATCAATGGATAAAGCTTAGGCTCCTCGACATCTAAGGATCACCAGTAACCTAAATGTAAACTGCCGTTTGTTTAAGCAGCAATTCCAAATTTATTTAGAAGCTTCCGATTTGAATAATGCTACCAATGCTCGTAAAATTGTTCTGCTACTAACTATGGCTGGTCCACATGCAATTGAGATCTATAATTCCTTCCAGTACACGACGGATCAAGATAAAACAAAATCTAATATAATTCTTGCAAAATTTGATAACCATTGTAAAATCCAACTAATGAAACATTTGAGAGTTTTATATTTAAGAAGAGATAGCAAAACATGGGTGAATTGTTTAACAACTTTGTTACTGATCTGAGACTGCGAGCACAATCCTGTAATGTCTCGGCATTGATAGATTCCATGATTAGAGACCAAATTGTCTTTGGCATTAGTGATAAAACGCTTGGAGAAAGATTACTTAGGCAAAAGGATCTAACTCTAGAAATTGCGATTGAAATGTGTCGTGTTCATCAGCAATCGGAAAATCAATACCAAGAGTATTATCTCCGTGAAAAGGGCGCGAAAATTTACCACGAGGTAGAGTGTGTTAAGGCAGCGTTGCAGACGAAGAAGATGCACGTTTCGGACAGCAGCCATCTTGCGCGCGCGCATTCTAACCCTGCACATGTGCACTTCGTCAAAAGATGTGAGATGGACGGAAGCCGAACTTGTTGACGTCAATGTCATGAAGTATTCAAGATGTGGAACCTCTCACTTTCAAAAAATGTCGATGTGCTCAGATTGAAAAGGAGTGTCTTTGACTACTAACTGGCATATTGAAGTTCCATGACTATGTCTATGAACTCCTCACTTTCACTGTAGAAACAGATCACAGACCATTGATGCATTTAATACAGAAGGATCACAATGACATGACTCCACGACTCCAGAGAATTTTGATGAAGCTCAGAAGATACGACTTTGACCTCATCTATACTCCTGGAAAAGACCTGATAATGGCAGATGCGTTATCATGCTCAATCACTTAAAAAAGTGAACCTTTTGAGTTCATACAGCATGTTGAATCTCAAGTACAGATATGTGCGGAAAATCTTCCGGCCTCGGATGTAAAGATTAACCTCATCCGAGAAGAGACAAAGAAGGATACAATGCTGCAACGCGTCATACACCATATCAACAATGGGTGGCCGAAAGGGCATTGTCCTCAATTTAGAAATATTCAAGCAGATTTGACAATCGTGGATGGATTACTGCTTCGAAATGAACAGATAGTCATATCACTGTGTTTCAGACCGATGATTCTCAACCAAATTCATGAAGGTCACCTCGGCATGAGAAGAGCAAGCGAAGGGCGAGACAAGCAGTATACTGGCCAGGGACATCACTGATATGGTACTTGGATGTGAGACATGTCAGAAGTTTCAACCTGCACAATGCAAGGAGAAACTACAGCAACATGAGTTGGAAACCTCTCCTTGAGTCAAAGTTGATATAGATCTATTTCACAGCAATGGTCGTGATTATGTTCAGATATTGGACTATTACTCGAATTATCCGGAGGTCTTGAAGCTACCATATCTGACATCCAAATCTGTCATCAAAGCAAGCAAATAAACTTTTGCCAGATATGGAATACCTACCACTGTCATGTCAGACAAAGGACCGTGTTTCGACAGCAATGACTGGGCCGAGTTTTCACAACTTTACAACTTTGCTCAATTAATGTCAAGTCCAGATTACCCACAGTCGAACAGGAAAGAAATTAATAGATAGAAGCAGCACGTGTAGTTTAAATTAGTTATTACTTTAATATAAATTGCTTGATTACTAGTTATAGTTCTTGTGGTGATATGCATCACTGTAAATACACTAGGGGTTAATGTAAACACACTAAGATTTTGCAGTTCTGTGGAGTAGAAAAAGGAGTACATATAATAAAACAACTTATAAATAAAGCTTTGGATTCTGCGTCAGACATCCATCTTGCGCTACTTTCCTACAGAGCAACTTCTCTTTCAACTGGACTATTAACTGCACAGATGTTAATAAACAGAGATTTGAGAACAACATTACCATATCAATACCTCTTCCAAATCCAGATCATCTGCCAGTGATGCAGAAAATGAAACAGCAGTGTGAACGACAGAGAATGTACCATGATCAGCATACAACCACTCTGGACTCATTGCTTCCAGATGATACCGCCATTATCAAGATACTGATGGAGGTTGGTCTGCTCCTGCCAGAATCATCAGACAAGTGGCACCACGTTGGTACATAGATCAGATGACTGAAGGAAACATACTTCAAAGAAATCGTCGAGCACTTCACAAATTTAAGCTGCACACCAAACTTTTTCCAGACTTACAACTTAATGAGATAATTTTTCATGATACTTTAACCAACACTCAAGGTTGTGATGACACACAACGAACTGTAAAAAAAAACTCAACGTCATGTCCTCGTGAATTAAGAAGATCAACGAGAAGAAGAAAACCTAATAGACTGAATTTGTAAATATTTACAGTAAACTGTGTGATCATTACACATTTTGCCATGAACAAAGATATACATATCATGCTTTGTTATAATATTATTCTACGTTTTTCCTTTTGTTACACATAAGAAAGAAATGTTAAGAAAGGGGATATAACGATATGTATATATGTAGACAAGTAAAGGGGTAATTGTTATGTCTCAGTATAACACAACCACTACAGGGCACCACTAGTTTCCATTATAAATAAAAGAACTCAGGGGATCTTGAGTATTCTGACCAGGAGTTTCTGGATAGTAGAGTGTAAGAGAGGTAGATCACAGCATAGTTATTAATAGACAGAAGCAGCATGTGTAGTTTAAATTAGTTATTACTTTAATATAAATTGCTTGATTACTATTATAGTTCTTGTGGTGATGTGCATCGCTGTAAATACACTAGAGGTTAATGTAAACACACTAAGACTAAGTAAACACTAGAGGGAGCACCAGAGACATCATGACATGCAGGCATACAGCTAATGAACACATAGAATAGGACACGACCAATGGGCAGTCAAGACACCCAGAGGTGACTCTACCGCAAGGGGGCAACCCATATAAAAGGACAGGGCACACATGCTCTTTCTCTTTCCACAGGCGACACTTAGAGAGAAGGACAGGGGCAGATCAGAAGCATCACACCCACAGCATAGCTTAGAGCAGACTGGTTAGTTAGACTGAGTTACTGTAGCAAGATTGGCAGGAGAGTCAAACTCAAGTAGGAGAATTGTTAACTGTTCAATAAATGTGCTAAACCGATCTCCAAATCTGAACCTTCCTTTGTCAGAGCATACATCAAGGAAGCAGCTTATGTTACACGAAGAACCATAACACAATATGGTACCAGTGAGTGCCTGTTGAATCTATATAGTTCAACTCAACATATCCGTGACTACCAACAACAGCACCCAGGCAAGATGATCAAAATTCTACAGTTCTGTGGAGTGTGCAAACTCAATATTAATCAATCATTATTTAATAAATCAGTTTTGCTTTAACTTAAAGATTGGTGGTTTCTTGAAAATCACACCATTCTGGATTACGAAGCAAAGAGTAACAATATATTACCAACGAGTAATATAACAGGGTACACTAAATTTTAAAAATAACACTGTGTACAGACAAACAATTATGAATTAAGCATGAATTGGGCAGCACGGTGGCACAGTGCTTAGCACTGCTGCCTCACAGCACTAATGACCTGAGTTTGATAACAACCTGGGTGTCGACGTGGAGTTTGCACATTATCCCTGTGTCCATGTGAGTTTCCTACAGGTGCTCCAGTTTCCTACCAAAGTCCAACTATGTGCAGATTAGGTGGATTGGTATTGCTAAATTGCCCCTTATTGTTCAAAGATTTGCAGGTTAAGTTACAGGGATGGGACGGGGGAATGGGCCGAGTTGGAGTGCTTTTTTTGAAGGATCCATGCAGATTCGATGGGCAAAAGGCCTCCTTCTGCACTGCAATGGTTCTGTGATTCACTCTGCAAATATGCAAAATAATGCCGAAAAACTAGATAATAGCTCTTAAAATCAAAGGATGTATGACTCGAGGAATTTCGTGTGTCATCTATTAGGCAATGAAATTGTTGATTTATGATTACTCAATCAACCATTGATTAATTTATGGGGTTTTATTAATATTTATCTGAGAAGTAGAGAAGAAAAAGGGAAATTGGTCCAGAAATTGGTTTGTGTCTGACTTTGGGTGCAAGCCCAGCAGAAACTGTGAACTGAATTTGATGAACAAATAGATCTCTTGCATCATCAAGATACGATTGACATATTGGCAATGCCACTTTTGCCAGTTATTAAGAAAAACAATTGGTGAGTTTGGAATAGGCAGACAGACAGACGGACAGATAGATTGTTGGTCTCTCAAGGAGTCAAAGGCTTTAATTCTTCACCTGCCGGACACACACTAAGCAGGATTGGAAGCGGATGATCGGCCTCTATGTGTGATTTCACATTGGCTAGCCAATTAACAGGCAGTAAGCATGAAACACACACTGTGAAAGGCTGAGCCCTGCCGGGGTGGGTGGGTGCTGAGAAAAGCGAGTGTGTGATCAACATAAACATAGAACATAGAAAATACAGTGCTGAAGGAGGCATTCGGCCCATCGAGTCTGCACCGACCCACTTAAACCCTCACTTCCACCATATCACCGTAACCCAATAGCCCTTCCTAACCTTTTTGGTCACTAAGGGAAATTTGTCATGGCCAATCCACCTAACCTGCATGTCTTTGGATTGTGGGAGGAAACTGGGGGCACCCGGAGGAAACCCACGCAGACACGGGGAGAACGTGCAGACTCTGCACAGACCGTGACCCAGTGGGGAATAGAACCTGGGACCCTGGCGCTGTGAAGCCACAGTGCTAGCCACTTGTGCTACCGTGCTTCCAATGTGCTCCCTCAGGGGGAGAGCGAGACTGGAGCTGTCTCAGTGAGCTGCAGACTGGTGAAAAGTAAATATCGATGGAAAAACTACGCCATGAGTGTTTAAGTGGCACGATCAGCCACAGTCATGCCCTGGATCATGGTTACTATTTCAACTTAAAGGACGTCTTGCCAATCAGTATGCCCGCCAACTGTAAAGGCAGGCGGGCAACGTATAATTCCTGTCAATCGGTATTTTAAATTGGTGTTTTGATTCTTGATTGTCAGTGGGCGCACACCCAAACTTTGGACGCAATGTTCTAGCCAAGGGATATGGGTGGGAAATTGAAGTCCAAGATCAGTCAAGTTCATATTGAATGACAGAGCAGCCTCAGCGAGCCATCCAGTCTACTCCTGCTCCTATATTTTATGTTCCTGTGCTAAGAGGAGGGTGTTGGGATAGGACAATTGATGGATGGCAAAAACCCAGAGGCAGAAGTTTGGCTTCTGTGCACCTGAGAAATAAACTGATCCTGAAGTAGGCATTGTGCCCAAATCTGCGTGGGTAATGGGAATTTCAAGCAGGCACCCTGGAGGTCAACTGAGTGCCCGAATGATGCAGTGCATACTCAGTGTGGAATGATCGCATGCATGCCATACACTATGTTGGACCTTGCATCATTGTTAAGAAATTAATTTTGGGGGCCTTCTGTTTGTAGAGCATGATATCACATACTCAAAATGTCCCAAATTGCTTCACAGCCAATCAATTGAACTATTATGATCTCACTGTTATTGGCTGAAAATAGGTGCACAGCAAGGGTCCATAAGCAGCAAAGTGGTGAATGATCAATTAAGCTGCTTTAGTGGCTCTCGTTGAGCGATAGGTATAGGCCAGAACCCTAACCCTAACCCCTTCTCCTCTTTGAATTATGTCTGGGCACCTTTATATTTACCAAAACAGAAATATAGTTTCCTGTTGGCACTGAATGCTTTTGTTCCTCCTTGCCCCACAAAAATAAAAGATCGAAAAGATTAAGATTCTTACCATGTAAATATGTTTGGTAAGTGACCCAATGATATTTGTAGACTGTTACTGTTGCACATTAATCAGTCAGCTTCAAAGACCCCTCCACGAAGATTTCCAAGTTTAACTGGCACTCATCTTCCCTTTTATCCCAACTTTTTGTCTCCCTCGCAGTTTTACAATTGCTTTTCTCCATGCCACTGCGCACCTCCCCACCCCCCAATCCCTTACCATTCAAACTGATATGCTTTTCCCCATCCCAGTTTAAGCTCGTACTATTCTCCCACGTGGCACATTCAAGCAGGAATCCTGATTCCTCTTTCCCCTTTCATCCCTGTTCAAGCTTGCATTTCCCCCGTAATATTAATTTGGTGGGTATTTCTCCTCTTCCCTCAACTTCTTTGGCCTGGATTCTCCATTCCAGAAACTAGGAATCACGATAAATGCGCACTGAGGTTAGGAGTGCTGGCGAGGAGTGATTCATGCCATGCAAATAAACCAGCACACGCCCCATGTGCGGCCCGCCCAAGTCCAGACCCACAGGCATCTTATTTGCTGGAGCCGTCATTCCCTTTCAGCGTCTGACACGCTGCAGTGGCTTTTAACTGCTCCACTCAGCACAGACTGTCATTCCAGCCAAGTATCTGGCTGCACGAAGACCAATACCAAGGTTCCTGGATGCTGACATTGATTGAATGCTGGATGCCATTGAGGAGAGGGTGACACCCTCTTCCCCAGGGTGGGGGGGGGAGACTCAATCCTGTGATTCTGAATAAGGCCCGGGGTAAGATGGCAGAGGCTGAGTGCTGCCAGCCTTACCAGGAGGACTGGCACACAATGCCATCGGAAGATTAACGACCTCTGTTGAGCAGCTCAAATGAGTAACCACCTCTGTGTCCCTGGCATCATTCCCATCCCTCACTTCTCTCATCAGCCCCCAATCCCTGAGAGGCCAACAACACCCCACCTTTCTGCATCTCCATTACAACCCACCCTCCACAAACCACCAACACATGTGTTTCCCTCTTTGGCCAGGAGCCGTGCGCACACATGCCATCAGATACAAACCTCCCGTAAAACCACGTCCCAGCGTCTTACTATTTCCTTTCTGTGTCCCCAAGGATAAATCAGGCCATAATCTCCGGGAACGTCAGAAGACGGAGGGGGCATCCCAGATATTCAGGTCAGCAACCCTTCTGAGAAATAGGCCCTCCAACCCATGGGGCAGCCCGAGGAGAGGGCAGTGGCAGGAATGGAGCTTGGCATGTGCCAAACAAGTGAGAGTCCAATGCAACAGACATCCGGTGGAGACCATGGTGTGCGTGGTTGCACACAGGGCAGCTCCTGCCTAAAGACATAGAAAAGAGCTCTTTTTACCCAAGGAGAAACCTGGATGGAAAAGTGTAGCTGAAGGCCGGAGGAGAAGCCCCCCCCCCCCCCCCCCCCCCCCCGGTGTTGCATGCCTGCTGGTTACCAAGCCCAGGAGAAGGTGAAAGACGTGGCTAAGGTGTTGGAAGAGACGTGTGTGGCACAGCAGCTATTGGAAGGATGGCAGAGGGGCAAGGGCCAGTGCAGGATGGAAAGCCCCAGATGAAAGAGGTGATGGCTTTCATCAGGAAAGAGTTCTGCCAGCAAAGGAAAGAGATGCAGGAGAGCCAATCGAAGGCCATTGAAGGGGCTGTGGCACCCCTGAAAACCTCGATGAAAAGGGTCGAAAATTGCCTCAAGGCACAGGGGTTGCAGATGAAAATGAAAATCGCTTATTGTCACGAATAGGCTTCAATGAAGTTACTGTGAAAATCCCCTAGTCGCCACATTCCGGCGCCTGTTCGGGGAGGCTGGTACGGGAATTGAACCGTGCTGCTGACCTGCCTTGGTCTGCTTTAAAAGCCAGCAATTTAGCCCAGTGTGCTAAGCCAGTCCGAGAGATGGAGAGGGTAATGTCGGACCAATCGGGTGGTGGCATTGCAGGCAGTGCCGGGGCTCTTAGTAGACCTTTGCAAGATGCTGAGAGCAAAGTTGGAAGAAAAAGAGAATAGGTCGGAATGGCAGAACCTGTGCATTGTCGGCCTGCCTGAAGGAGTGGAAGGCGCGAGTGCCACCAGATACATTTCGAGAATGCTGGTGGGGCTGGTGGTGAAGAGGATGCTGGACAAGGCCTCAGAGGTGGACAGAGAACAGGGGTCTCTGATGCAGAAGCCAAGAGCTGGGGAGCCGTCATGGCTGGAGAGCGTAAGACTCCACACATTCGTGGAAAAAGAGATCCTGCAGTGGGCTAGGGAGAAACGGAGCTGTGAATGATTTGATTTGATTTATTGTCACATGTATTAGTATACAGTGCTACTGTTTCTTGCATGCTGTACAGACAACGCATACAGTACACAGGGAAGGAAGGAGAGATGATAGAATGTGAGGGGAACAAGTTCCGAATATACCAGGACATTGGTGCTGAACTGGCAAAACAGCATGCTGGGTTTGTGGTGTTATATTGACGGCAGATCAGGTTCTGGGCACTATACCCAGCAAACTGTGGGTGACCTATGAAGGCCGGGAATACTACTTTGAGACCCCAGAAGCAGCCAATGACTTTATTAAAGAGCACAAACTGGGGGAGAACTGAACTTTTTGGGGAAACAGAGGTATTGGCACTTTGGAGTAATGGAAGATATGGGTAGAGTGGGAGATGGAAGATAGGGTAGGGAGGTTCTTTTCTTCCCAGGTGGAGAGTTTTTATTTTCTTGTTGGGTCGACAATGGGTAGCAGGGATTGTTGCTCTATTTATCCGGATATAAATACAGCAGTCAATATGGTCACCTTCCTTAATCCCAATTATGTTTGGGCTAGAGTCGCCAGGTATCTTTCGATACCGCCACAAGGTTCAAACCCGAATACTGATCAAAGAACCAATGCACCAGTTAGTTAGTTCAAAGTCAATACTATTTATTTGCACACACAGTAATATCTACTCATGCACAAAATACCACAAACTAAACTGTCTCTAAAGCTAAAACCTATACTTAACTTAGGGTGCCCACTGAGTCAGAGGAACAATGCCCGTTGTTCGGATCTGAGACGGTTGGGTTCGAAGATGTAACAGGAGAGCAGCTAAGGTCGTCCGTCTGATGACAAGCGTTGACCTTGGACTTACTTGCTTCTGGTGCAGCTGGTGGACGGGTCTCTCCGCTTTGACAGCCGAGCTTGGACTCTCACTTGGGGGCTTCTTCTTATACGCGTAGGGGCTTCGCTGCTTTTGGGCGGGCCTTGAACTTGGCCACGATTAATTGGGCCGTATCTTGATCACTCGTATTGATCTTGACCAATAAAGGGGTGGGTGCCCCGATGGCTGGGCGTGTCTTTGGTGGCCATTGGCCTTGCTTTGTTTGTGTCTTTCTGGCGCCGGGAGGTCTGCAATAGAATCGGTTACTTGAGTGTCATTCCTTTGTTCCCGGAGATGGGCCATCAATATGTTAATTGCCTTACAGTTTTAGTCTCGTCTGGGAGTTGCCTTCTCAATACCAATACAGGCTCTGTGCCTGCTTGCTTTCCTAACGTTGTCCATATTTCCCTACAGTCATTGCAATCATCCGTTTTGTATTCTGGAAGTGGCCATCCCAGATGGCTACAGGGTGTAGAGTTTGAAAGGGGACAGTCCCCCCCCCCCTCCCAACCCCCAAGCCCCCATTCTCCTGCTGATGTCGCGGTGTTTTTTATTTTTTTTTCAGCAGAGGCGACCTGAGGTTTGGGCTGTGCTTTTGTTTGGGTGGGCAAGGGGCAGGTCCACGGCGAGCCTTCTACATAGACCAAAGAGTTGAGGGAGGGCATGAGCCTTTGGGCAGGATTGCACAAGTAATGCTGGTGAAGGAAGTGAGGTGGGGAGATGACCGCAGGAGATGGCTGAGGAGGGAAGGGGGGTTGGGGTGAGAAGGGAGGTAGATGCGGCATGGCAGGGTTGGAGAAGAAGCATGGTGAGGGGCGGAGAAAGGGTGATCTTGAGTGGGCCCAATGCAGGGCGAAATTAAAAAGGGCAGAGACGAAAGGAGAGGATGGTGATGGCAGAGGGTAATGGAGGCGTAAGCCCCCGGTAACGCTTAGAACTTGGAACGTGCGAGAGTTCAATGGATCTGTGAAGAGATCTTGGGTCTTCCGACAACTCAGGAGCTTGAAGGCGGGGTGGCCTTTCTGCAGGAGATGCACCTCTGCATGAAGGACCAGGTTTGGTTGAGAAAAGGATGGGTGGGTCAGGTATTTAATGCAGAGTTTGACTCGAAGTCGCCGGGGTGGCCATCTTGGTGAGCAAGAAGATTGGGTTTGTGAGTGCGAAGGAAGTGAAGGACCCGGGGGGGGGGGGGTGGAGATATGCGATGGTAAGCGGGGTATTGGAGGGGACGCCGGTGGTGTTGGTGAATGTGTATGCATCTAACTCGGACAATGTAAGGTTGATGAGGGGGTTGCTGGCAGCGATCCCTGACTTGGCTACCCACCAGTTGATCATGGGAGGAGACTTTAATTGTGCTCGAGAGCCAAAGGTGGACAGGTTGAGTCCATGTCAATGGGAAGGATATGGATGGCAAAGGGGCTGGGAGGATTCATGTACAGGAAAGGTATGGTCGACCCATGGCATTTTAAGAACCCAGGGGGGAGGGAGTATTCCTTTTTCTTGCATGTTTACAGGGGATACGGCAGAATTGACTTTTTCATGGTGATCCATGAAGTGTTGGGGTGGAGTGGGCAGAGTACGTGGTGTTAGTAATTTCGGACCATGCGCTCCACTTAGATCGGGACAGGAGCAGAGACCGGAAGAGGTTTGATTTGGAGTTGTTGGCAGACAGAGAATTTTGTGATAAGGTGCGGTCGGTGATGAAAGATTATGTGGAGTTAAAACCAGAGTAGGAAGGTGTCATTGTCCACATTTTGGGAGGTACTGAAGGCGGTGGTCCGAGGGGAGATTACCTTGTTTAATGCACATAAGGATAGGAAAAGGAGGTGATGTGACCATCAATTCACAAGACATGTGGTTGGAAGTGAACAGTGGTTTTAATAGTTTTACAACAGAGCCTGCCTGCGATGAGATGAACTGGCAGGCAGGCTCACGACTGCAAAGCTTTATACTTCCGGTTAGTGGGAGGAGCCATGGGCGGAACCATGGGCGGAGCCAAGGATGGAGCCCAGTACAAACTCCTCGGGCGCGATTCTCCGCTGCCCACGACAGGTCGGAGAATAGCGGGAGGGCCTTCCTGACAATTTTCACGCCCTCCCGCTATTCTCCCCCCCCCCCCACGGCCGCCCCACGACACGTTTTTTACGGCGAACAGCGATTCTCCCCAGGTCGATGGGCCGAGTTCCCAGGCCTTTACGGCCGTTTTCACGAATGCAATCACACCTGCTCTCACCGTTCGTGAAAACGGCCGCAAAGTGCCGTCCCGGACAACCATGGCACCGATTGGCACGGCTGCACTACGGCCGTGCCAAGGGTGGCATGGGCCTGCGATCGGAGGGCACCGATCGCGGGCAGCGGGTCCGATACCCACACACTATTTGTTCTTCCGCCGCCCCGCAGGATCAGTCCGTGGGGCGGCTGAGGGGCATGATGGCCTGCACATGCGCGGGTTTGACGCGTCTGCGTGATGATGTCATCCGCGCATGCGTGGGTTGGAGCCGTCCAACCCGCGCATGCGCGGCTGACATCATCGTGCGCGTCAGCCGCCGTGACGCTTGGCGCGCGGACTTAGCGACGGTCGCTAAGCCCGCGATGCCGTGCTTCACGGGGCCGCGCTGCTAGCCCCGCCCGGGGGGGAGAATCGGTTCCTGGGAGGGGGCGCGGAGGCTGCCGTGAAACACGGGCAGTTTCACGGCAGCCTTTACGACTCGCCGCATTTGCGGAGAATCGCGCCCCTCATCTCCCCCTTTTGGGCAGAGCCGCGCAACTGCTCGTATACCGAGCTTACAATAACACAACACACACAATATAACACAGTGTGAATTACTAGATTGTAATTCACCACATTCACCCCCAGCGGGGTTGATGGATCTACAAATTGAGTCGTTCCGGCAGTCGAGCCGTCCTCAGAGATCTGCAGCCTCTTCTGGTGGCTGGGTGGTGGCGGTTGGCGAGGGTACCATGGCGGACTCCGTGGGTGATTCGGTCTGAACTTCATACCCGACTGGTTCGACTGGTGACGGGGAGTGCCGGAAAACCATAGGCGCAGGGGCGCGGAGCACGGGCAGTGAACCTGCAGGCGTGGGGGCGCCGGGCGCAGGGGGTTGGGTGGGGTGTAGTGTGAGGGGTACCTCGGCGGTAGTAGTGTCGGAGATGGAACCTGCAGGCGCCAGGTCCCGGAGGGAAACAGTGTCCCGACGGCCGTCAGGGTATTCAATAAAGGCATATTGGGGGTTCGAGTGGAGTAGGAGCACTCTCTCCACGAGTGGGTCAGTTTTATGGGTCCGGACGTGCTTCCGGAGGAGAACCGGGCCCGGTGTCTTCAACCATGCTGGGAGTGAAACACCCGTGGTAGTGCCCCTGGAAAAAACAAATAGCCGCTCGTGAGGGGTCTGGTTGGTGGCCGTACGTAGGAGGGACCTAATTGCATGGAGCACATCGGGGAGGACCTCCTGCCAATGGGAGGTCGGGAGCTTCCTGAACCGGAGGGTCAGTAGGACGGTCTTCCAGACCGTCGCGTTCTCCCTCTCCACCTGCCCGTTCCCCCTGGGGTTGTAGCTGGTAGTCCTGCTCGAGGCAATGCCCTTGTCGAGCAGGTACTGACTCAGCTCGTCGCTCATAAAGGACGAACCGCTGTTGCTGTGTACATAGCTGTGCAGGGCCCTAATGACTGTGTGGGAGGGCATATCGGGGCACGGGATAGCAAAGGGGAAGCGGGAGAACTCGTCTATTACGTTTAGAAAGTACACATTCCGATTGGTTGAGGGGAGTGGCCCTTTGAAATCGATTGCGAGGCGTTCAAAGGGCCGGGAGGCCTTTACCAGGTGGGCCCTGTCTGGTCTATAGAAGTGCGCTTTGCACTCTGCGCAGATCGGGCAATCCCTGGTGACGGCTTTTACCTCCTCGGTGGAGAAATGCAGATTTCGGGCTTTGACGTAGTGGGCAAGCCGGGTGACCCCCGGGTGGCAGAGGTCATTGTGGATAGCTTTCAGGCGGTCGTCTTGCGCGCTGGCGCATTTGCCGCAGGACAGGGCATCTGGGGGCTCATTGAGCTTCCCCAGTCGGTACATAATGTCGTACTTGTAGGTGGAGAGTTCGATCCTCCACCGTAGGATCTTATCGTTTCTAATTTTGCCCCTTTGTGAGTTGTCAAACATAATGGCAACCGATCTTTGGTCGTTGTTGAGGGTGAACCTCCTACCTGCGAGGTAGTGCCTCCAGTGACGTATAGCTTCCACGATGGCTTGTGCTTCCTTTTCGACCGAGGAGTGTCGAAGTTCCGAAGCGGAGAGGGTTCGGGAGAAAAAGGCGACTGGTCTCCCTGCCTGATTTAGTGTGGCTTCGAGAGCGACCTCTGAGGCATCGCTCTCTACCTGAAAATGGACGGATTCATCAACCGCCCGCATGGTCATTTGGCGATGTCCTCCTTGATGCAGGTGAAGGCCTGGTGAGCCTCATCTGATAGAGGAAAGATTGTGGCCTTAAATAGTGGGCGGGCTTTGTCCGCATACTGAGGGACCCGCTGGGCATAATATGAGAAAAACCCCAGGCACCTTTTGAGGGCCAAAGGGAACCCGGAGGAAGTGGAAGCGGCGGCCGTCGGCCTCGAACGCCGTGTAATGGGGGTCCTCCGGGCGGATTGGGAGCTGGTTGTATGCAGACTTCAGATCCACCGTGGAGAAGACTTTATAATGGGCGATCTGATTCACCATGTCTGCAATCCTGGGGAGGGGGTACGCATCGAGGAGCGTGAACCGATTAATGGTTTGCCTATAGTGCTCAACCATTCAGAAGTTTTCCCCGGTCTTGACGACCACCACCTGAGCTCTCCATGATCCCCTCACGTAGAAGCCTTGGACCTCGGTTCTGATAAACACCTTGTCTTGCAGGCTGTATCGCCTGCTGCGAGTGGTACGGGTTTGCAGTCCGGCATGAGATTGGCAAAGAGTGGAGGGGGGTCGATTTTTAGCTTAGTGAGGCTGCAGATAGTGAGTGGGGGCAAGGGCCCGCCGAAGCTGAGTGTGAGGCTTTTGAGGTTGCACTGGAAGTCGAGTCCCAGTAAGAGTGGGGCGCAGAGTTCAGGGAGCACGTATAGCTGGAAGTTAGCGTAGCTAGTGCCCTGGATCGTTAGGGTCGCGGCGGTGCGCCCTTGGAGGTGAACGGAGTGTGAGCCTGAAGCGAGGGAGATAGTTTGCCCTGCAGGGAAAATAGGGAGCAAACGGCATCTTACCAGATCTGGGTGTACGAAGCTCTCGGTGTTCCCGGAGTCGAAGAGGCACTGAGTTGGAAGAGGAAGGATCCCAATATGGCCGCCCCAGTGGGTTGCACGTGGCGGGCGGCGAGGAAGATAGCACCCAAGGCGGCCCCCATGAGTCGCACGTGGCCAGCCGCGTGGAGGGGGGTTGCCAAGATGGCGTCCCCCATGAGTTGCACGTGTCGTTTGGGGGCGGAGTCAGAGTGCAGGCCGCAGCATTTCGGGGCCTGCGGGCCTGTGCATTTTGAAAACGAGTGCTCTGGGCTGCGGGAGAGTGAGGAGAGGGGGCTTGCTTTGCCAGGCAGACCCAGGTATAGTGTCCTTTGCGACCGCAGCTGCTGCAGGTCACGTTACGGGCCGGGCAGTACTGCCGTGGGTGCTGGGGCTGTCCGCAAAAATGGCACACTGGAGCTGCGTGATGGGTGGGTAGCCGCGCGGCGCAGGCCTGGGGCAGTCTCTGGTTGGGGGCCCAGGATGGGGTAACTTGGTTCACGGGGAACGAGGTGAGGCTGCGGAATGAGACCTCCATGGTGGTAGCCAATTCTACCGTGTCCTCTAAATTCTGGGCCCCTTTTTCGAGCAACCGCTGGCGCACATAGTTTGATCTGAGCCCTGCCACGTATACATCTCTGACGGCAAGCGCCATGTGCTGTTCGGCTGATACAGCTTGGTAATTACAGTCCCAAGCTAAAGTCTTTAATTCCCGCAGGAATTCTTCCAAAAACTCCGCGGGGCGCAGGCAGCGGGTCGTAAAAATATGGCGCGCGGAGACCTCGTTGATGGGCCTCACGTACATTCGATCTAGCATGGCTAGTGCCCCCTACTCAACTATTGAGTTGAGTAGATATACGCTGGCTCACCCTTGCGTGCAGTAGACTGAGTTTCTGCTCCTCTGTAGTTTCTGGAGTACTTCATTCAGCCAGGTAGGCCTTGAAACATCTGAGCCAGTTTTGAAAGATTTCTCTTGCCTCTGCAGCCTGCGGGTCGAGTTCTAGTCGATCAGGTTTGAGGGCTGATTCCATAGTCGTTTTCTTCTAGTTTCCTAAGACTATTAAATTACTGTGACCATCAATTCACAAGACACGTGGTTGGAAGTGAACAGTGGTTTTAATAGTCTTACAACAGAGCCTGCCTGCGATGAGATGAACTGGCAGGCAGGCTCACGACTACAAAGCTTTATACTTCCGGTTAGTGGGAGGAGCCATGGGCGGAGCCAAGGGTGGAGCCCAGTACAAACTCCTCATCTCTCCCTATGGGCAGAGCCGCGCAACTGCTCGTATACCGAGCTTACAATAACACAACACATACAATATAACACATTGTGAATTACTAGATTGTGATTCACCTCAGGAGGGAAGAGTATGAGTGGTTATTGGGTGAGATAGTTGAGGTGAACAACGATTATTTGAGGACACCAAACATGGATGGATTGGCGAGAAGGAAAAAGCTACGGGGCAATTTGATAGGTTGACGACAGGGAGGGTTATTGGCCAACTGTAGGACAAGGGAGTGCAGTATGAATACGGGAGAAAGAAAGTCGAATGTTGGCACAACAGTTGCAGAGACAGGCCCGTCCAGGGAAATTTTGAGGAAACAGACAAAGACACTAGAGCTGGTGCCGGAGCCGGGGAAGATAAATGAGACGTTTAGGAAATACTATAAGGAACTGTATAGGGCGGACCCGGGTTCGTGAAGAAGGGAACATGGGGCGGTTTTTGGATGGGCTGGAGTTCCCACAGCTGGAGAAGGAGAAGAGGCTGGTGCGAGAGGAGCCTTTGGGGCTGAGGGTGGACGGGTATCGGAGCTAGTGTCGTCCAAGGATGTGGAGAAGGCATTTGACCGGGTGGAGTGGCGGTACCTGTTCAAAGTCCTGGGATGGTTCGGGTTTGGGCCAAAGTTTGTGGTGTGGGCGCACCTGTTACTGTGGTGAGAGTATGGAGCAACGATATGAGCTCATGAAGGTTCGGGTTACACAGGGGAACAAGGCAAGGGTGACTGCTGTTGATGCTGCAGTTCGGGCTAGCAATAGAGCCCCTGGCAATGGCCCTCAGGGTGTCGGCAGAGTGGCAAGGGATTACGAGGTGGGGTAGGGAGCATCGGGTGTCACTATATGCAGAAAACCTGTTACTGCGGGTGTCGGACCCGCTGGAGAGCAGGGGGAGGATTCTGGCCTATTAGAGGAGTTTGTGGCATTTTCAGGATACAAGTTGAACGTAGGGAAAAGTGAGGTGTTCCCGGTGAACGAGTTGGGTCGGAGAGCCAGCCTAGGAGGACTGCCATTCAAGGTAGCCATAGACAGGTTCAGATACCTGGGAATAAAGGTAACGGGAGAGTGGGCAATGTTGCAAAATGGAATTTAACAAATTAGCGAGGATGTTAAGAGGTGGGATATGCTGCATCTGGCTCTGGTAGGAAGGGTCCAAGTGGTGAAGATGAATGACCTGCCAAGGTTCTTGTTCATACTCCAGATGCTTCTGATTTTTTTGCCGAAAGCCTTTTTCCGGAAGGTGGATATGATTGTTTCAGAGATCGTGTGGGCAGGGAAGGTACCAGTTCCCGTACCAGCCTCCCCGGACAGGCGCCGGAATGTGGCGACTAGGGGCTTTTCACAGTAACTTCATTGAAGCCTACTCGTGACAATAAGCGATTTTCATTTCATTTTCAGGTGCCAAGGATAAAGAGAGCCCTGTTGCAGAGACAGAGACAGAAAGGGGGGTTGGATTTGCCAAAGTTGTTACATTATTATTGGGCGGTGATCGTAGAGAAGGTGAGACGGTGGTGGGAAGGAGAGGGGGCAGAATGGGTTAGGATGGGGGAAGAAACCTGTAGGGGGTCCAGCCTGAGGGATATGGTGACGGCAGGTTGGTCTATACCGCCAATGAGATATAGGGAGAGCCCAGTGGTGCAATCCACAGTGAAGGTGTGGAACCAGCTAAGGAGGCATTTTAGGATAGATGGAATGTCAGTATTAACGCCATTGTGCAAAAACCAAGGGTTTGAGCCAGGGGGGCAGATGGTATGTATCAGAAGTGGAGAGAAGTGGAGCTGGTGAGGGTGAGGAACCTGTACCTGGAAGAGGGGTTTGCCAGTACAGAGGAACAGAAGGAGAAGGCAGTGCTCCTGTAAGGAAGCAAGTTAAGATATTTACAGGTTATAGACTTTGCACGGAAGGTCCGGAAAGAGTTCCACAAGCTGCCAAAGTATGCCCTACTCGAGCTGCTGCTGCTTCTGGACATGGAAGAGGAGCCCATCAGATGAGGCTGGCCATCAGGGTCACTGCCCCCCTTCCAGACCCTCAGAACACCCTGCAGTACCACTCCAGGGAAGATATTAATGTCTTGCCACTGCTTTCACCTACATCATCCACCATCGCAGAGACAATCATCTTGGTGGTTAGTGTTAGCGATCAGGCTTCAGCGTCACCCTCTGGTGAGTACCACACACATGCTGCAGCACATCAGGTGAAGGGAGGACCTCCCGAGAGAATGGACAGCTGGAGGACTGCCGGATCCCAGGGAACAGCTGTCACCCAGACAGATATTAGGCTTCTGGAAAAGATGATCACTGGTGCAGATACAGCAGGGGAGCCAGAATTTACAGGAGGAGGTGTCAGCAATATTCCAGCACCTGCAAGTACAGCTGGAGGATACTGTTCACCTTCAGGTGCAGGAGATGGTGCCAATATGCATAGCAGCCAGGCCAACACTGAAAGTGTGGCAACTGCAATGGAAAACCTGGGGCAAGATGGCAGAGCCATGAGTCAGGGCGTTGAGCTGTTCATGGCTGAGGTGCAGGACAGGAGAGCTCAGTCACAGGTTGACATATCCCAGGCACAGGTGGACATTGCTGCACCGCTCCAGAGCTTGGCCCATTCACAAAGTGTCATGGTTGAGAGCACCAAGACATTGGCCAAGCGCTGACTGAACTTAGACACTCATAGAGGGAATTGTCACAGTCACAGAGGGATATGCCTGAGACCGAGAGGGACATGGCTCACTCGCTGAGGGACATGACCCAGCCTCAGTGGGTCATGGTTGAGGGCATTGAGACCATGGTTCAGACGACGGCGGGCCTCCAGGACTGGCAGTGCCAGGTGACGGTGGGGCCTCCAGAGGTCACTGCAGCTGCACTCCATCCTATGGAGTAGCTTGGTGGTCAGTGAGCACCCTGTGAGAGGAGGAAGTGATGGAGTCCATCCCGGCACTTCCTGCAGGCGACACGCTGGAACACCTCAGCCCTTCTGAATCCCCCCCACCTGAACACAGATGCATCTACTGGATAGTAGGCAGAACAGGCTGACACATCATCACCTGTGACACTTGAAAATAGGCTGGGCCCATCCAGGGTGGCACAGTTGTCAGCATAGTTGCTTCACATCTCCAGGGTCCCAGGTTCGATTTCCGGCTTGGGTCACTGTGCGGAGTCTGCACGTTCTCCCCGTGTCAGTGTGGGTTTCCTTCGGGTGCTCCAGTTTCCCCCCACAGTCTAAAGATGTGCAGGTTAGGTGGATTGACCATTCTAAATTGCCCTTAGTGTCTAAAAAAGGTTAGGTGGGGTTGTTGGATTACGGGGATGGGGTGGAGGTATGGGCTTCTGTGAGGTCCTTTTCCCAGTGGCCGGTGCAGACTCGATTGGCTAATTGGCCTCCTTCTGTACTGTAAATTCAATGATTCTGAGATTCTCTGATCAGGACCTACAGAGGATGAACGCCAAGGCCAAGACAAATAGCAGATCACCTCCACTCCTGATGTGCTATCTGGGGAAACACGTAGGAGAAGTGCTAGGTCACGAAAGATAGATGACACTTAAGTGGCACGAATGTAATAGAGAGTAGATAGCAAGGAGAAGGGCACACATGTTGTAAATAGTCACAATTAAACACTTTTGTACTACCGGTCCGATCTGCCTCTAACCTCTGTCTAATGGGTGTGAAGGATGGGTTGGGGCTAGTTGTAGTGCGGTGACCGGGTCAGGTCGGTTTGGTTCATAGGTGGTGGTGGGCCGGGGGGGGTGTGATGACCCATGAACATCCCATATGTTTACACCCTCACCAAAATGTGCAGGACATGGAGGCAGCTATGTGAGTCCGTCTTGTATGATTCATCCTGAGTGAGCCCTAATTATTCACTCTCTACCGCAAACCCCTCCCCCCACACCCACTGCGCCCCAACATAGTTGTGCCCATGAGACGAATCATCAGCATACATGTAGAATCATAGAGTCAGAGAATCCCTACAGTGCAGTAGGAGACCATTTGGCCTATCGAGTGACAACCGACCCTCCGAAGGAGTACTCTAATAAGCCCACTCCCCTGCCCTCCCCTCCATGGCCCCACCTAACCTTTGGACACTAAGGGGCAGTTTAGCATGGCCAATCCACCTGGCGGAAATCCACACAGACACTGGGAGAAGGTACAAACTCCAAACAGACAATCACCTAAGGCCAGAATTGAGCCTGGGTCCCTAGGTCTGTGAGGCAGCAGTGCTGTCATCCAAATGGACAATGAACTGAAACGAAAATCACTTAATGCTACAAGTAGGCTTCAAATGAAGTTACTGCGAAAAGCCCCTAGCCGCCACATTCCGGCGCCTGTTCGGGGAGGCTGGTATGGGAATTGAACCGTGCTGCTGGCCTGCCTTGGTCTGCTTTCAAAGCCAGCGATTTAGCCCTGTGCTAAACAGCCCCTAAATGGTATATTATCTTAGAGCAGGAGTCTTTGACTACATCAGACACAGAAATGAAAATATGAAATGAAAAAAGAGCACCAGAGTTCATCTCACAGCCATCATCCTCTATCCCACAGATAAGGCCCACTGATGCTGACAACTTAGGCCCATCACCCTGTGGTGATGTTAGTTTTACCCTCAAAGGGAGGAGGAGGAGGTGTGGTTGTGAGAATGAGTGGAAGTATAAGGGGATGGAAGGTTTGATAGTCTCAGGGGAAGTTAGATGTTGAAGTGGGTAGTGTTGGGAAAGAGGTGGGACAAGATGGCGGAACTGCCAGTGGGCTGGCCACATAGTTAATAAATTGGGAGGTGACGATGTTGCCCCATGTGTGATGGCCCTGGATCATATGTTGGGCAGCCTACCATGCCAGTTCCGGGACCATGCACGATCCCCCTGGACACCATCATCATCTTCCTCATCAGATGAAACCTGTCATTCTTCTTCCTTACCCAGCGCAATGTTATGGAGCACATAGCAGGCCACAATAATGCTCAGGACAGTCTGGTGAAACCCAGCAGAGCAGTCCAGGCATCGGAAAAGCTTCTTCAAAACGCCGATGCACAGCTCGATGACACTCCTGGTTGCTGAGTGAATGTCATTATAATGGTTCTCCGCCTCAGTCTGGAGCGTCTGCACAGGTGTCATTAGCTATGACCATAGTGGTAAGCCTTGGTGCCCATTAACCAAACCCTCACTCGAGGGAGTGCCTTCAAAGTGCTAGAAACCAATGAGTGTGTCAGGATGCATGCATTCTGCATGCTGCCTCGATATTGGGTGCAGACGTGTGTGATATGTAGCTGACAGTCACACACCAACAACACATTCATGGAGTGGAACTGCTGATGGAGAACACCTCATGTCGAACCATTGCTTGGAGGACAACATGTATGCCATCGAGCGATCCCTGGACTGGGGCATTCCAGCGATGGGGTCACATCCAACAGCCTGGACATCCTATTGGATCTGGTCGAGATTGAAGATGATTGTATGTAAATGGCCAGGCACATAGGGCATCCATGACAGGAAGAATGCACCTGTGTGTGGACATTTGCAAGATCCTGGTTCTCAGTCAGGACACCCAGCTTTAGGCACTTGCCACCAAGTGGTTCCCCGTTATTCCCTAAGATCTAAGCTTCGACACCCCAGCAAGCCCGAGAAGTTTCATAAGTTTGCTCACTTCCACTCAACGGCCATGGCGCCTAGATCCCGTTTGTAAATACTTGCAACAAATCATGCCCGCATGATTCCCGGCTGTAAAGGATCGAGCATAACATGGGGTGGGGAGGGTGCGCGGAATTGGGTTTCCAGCTCATTAATCAGATTTAAATACATGTAAATTGTGGTTTTGCATGGTGCACTGATGTGATGAATCAAGGATTTTAGACATATCGGATGATAAACATTTGCCAATTTAAGGGTTAAATGCCGGGTTAGAGCGTGTTTGACTGCAGTAGTCATGTTTTAAATGAATCTTGTTTTGCAAGATCAGAAAACGTTTAGGAACCAGAGGTTAAATTGACCAGAGTAAAAGCCTGGGCGAATGCAATGTTGTTTCACTAGGGGTCTCCCTGGATGTTAATGTGTTTTCAGCCTGGGGAGTTCATTTGTTTTCAACTTGGGGAAATTATGTAATTGCTGAGTGGAGCTAAGGCATTCAGACATTTTGAGAAATCTTTTGAGTTGTGTTCTGATCTGCCGAACACTGAGTCCACAATAAGGCAGCTTTATACCACAGTAGGATAGTTAAAAAGATTAGTAGCGTTTAAAGCAGTGTAGACATGCCTGAGGACAAGGGGGAGCTGAAACAAACTAGTTGAAATAGTTTGTTGAAGGTATCCAGCCAGAGTCTGCAGGGGTTCTAACGGGAGCCAAATCTGTTCTGGGAAGCAAGCAGAACTCTGTGCCATTGGGATGTAGGATGGATTGAGAGCTATATGTTTTTTTTTTCTTTCTTGTTATTTAATTGGAAATAGAGATCAAAATAAAGGGAATTGCATTTACTGCATTGAGTAGTATTGTTTAAAGGTAATTGCAAACTATTTTAGGGTGTGAGGTTGAAGATTTTCATGTTCATAATAAAGTTTTGCTTTAAAATACCAAATTCCTATTTCTTCATGCAATAACTCCTGGAGCGAAGTATCCTTTCAGCACAGTCATACAAAATAAAATAAAACATTGGAGCTTTGGTTCAGTATCCTAGACACTATCCGAGTAATGCTGATGTGAGGCAGGTAGTTCACTGCTGCCCGAGGTGGGGGACAGGAGCATGGCAGTGGGTTTGGTGCCTTGCACCAATCCTGTTTTCGGGGGATGGAATCCCGATCACAGCATTGGGCAATGCAGAATCCGCCCCTTTATTTCAGCTGGCACCTGCCTTCCTTCATTCACTGTGGTGTCGCACAGTTTTTAATCTGTGAATTACTGGTCCTGGCTTCTTCCCTCCTCCCCTTCCCAACTCACTATAGTACAATTCTACAAGGATTAGTTTGAATCCCCTGCTGTTAACTTTCCTGAGACCTAATATGCTGATTGCAGTTATTTCCACCTGTAATAATCAGAGACTTGAATAAACCTCTGTTGGCTCCGACAGAATGGGCTGCTTTGAGACTGAGAATCTACATCCTGCAGAGCTGTTTTATAGAAATTCCCTCTTAGCAACGTGTTTCCTGCTAGGTGTAAAGGCCCTTCCTGTTGATTCCCTTTTTTCCCCTTTCTTTATTTTTGTTATCATTTTCATCCATTGATGCTTAATGCACATATATCTTTAAGTCGAGCAGGGGAAATGACAAAAGAGAACACTGTGCTCGCTTTGGACAGCAGCACTCAGACTTTTCTGCACCCTAGAAATCCTTGGGACTTGGTTTGATTGATTGGCTGATGGTCAGTGAATTGGCCAAAAGACTGTGTTCTGCCCAGTGACAAGGGGTGACTGGGTCCTGCCGGAGTTGGGATGATTTTCAGAGAGCCAGAGAACAGGCAGTTGGAGACCTGGACAGTCAGAGGAAAAGAACCTGCTATCTCTTCTTTTTCTCCAGAAGGGCAGTATAGTTGCTGTATTTCTGAAACTGCAGAGACCGGAATGAATCTGCAGTGAAATGCTCAAACTGAAACTCTAGATTGAAGAAAGGTGTGCCAGAAACAATGACTCCTAACTTTTTACTTTCATTATTAATTTTAGACCCCTCTCTTCCCCTTTCTGTTTGTCTCTTTTGTGTGTGTGTATAGAGGGTGGAATGAGGTTATTAATAATAATCTTTATTAGTGTCGCAATTAGGCTTACAGTGACACTGCAATGAGATTGCTGTGAAAATCTACTAGTCGCACACTATGGTGCCTGTTCGGGTACACTGAGGGAGAATTCAGAATGTCCAATTCATCTAACAGTTGGGGGGAGGTTAGGAATTGGATAATAATTAATCTGTCGTATTTGCTGCATATTTAATTATGGTTATTGTTGGTCACAGCCAAAAACTTTGTGTGTTTTTCTGAGAATTATTTATCAATTTCAATTGTGCTGCAACTCTGGGTCAAGTGGGCTCGAATTGACCGCACACGAGTCCAAGGGGCGTAGCACAGGGGACTGCATTTCCTGTTCACTTTATCTGCAGGAAGATTGCATTTTCCTATTTGCAGGAACTTGTTTGAAAGGAACGTTCTCCTGCTTTAGACACAACACAACACAGAGAAATGTGAATAGGAGAAGGATATTGGGGCTTGAAATGTGAGGCGGTTCAGTTAGCCTTCATTCACTGTAGCCCCCGACAAAATAGAATTTGGCCTATGAATTTTTATTTAGCTTTAATCATGTTCAATGCATTTTCTATCTGATTTTGCACAAAGTACCTCCTATCTTATTTGTACCATTATCCCCTTATGGGGGATGGAAGGCTTGAAAGCAGTAACATGAATCATTCTTGAAGATTTTTTGGAACAAACACACACCCAGCTAGGCTCAGTTTAAGAAATAGTTTATTCGTCACACAACTTATGAAATAAATGGTCACTTAATGCAGTAAATAGTATGTGACTGGAAGCATCAAAAGGCATTAGAGGAAGCATCAAAATATACTATGGGCAGCACGGTAGCATTGTGGACATCACAATTGCTTCACAGCTCCAGGGTCCCAGGTTCGATTCCGGCTTGGGTCACTGTCTGTGCGGAGTCTGCACATCCTCCTCGTGTGTGCGTGGGTTTCCTCCGGGTGCTCCGGTTTCCTCCCACAGTCCAAAGATGTGCAGGTTAGGTGGATTGGCCATGATAAATTGCCCTTAGTGTCCAAAATTGCCCTTAGTGTTGGGTAGGGTTACTGGGTTATGGGGATAGGGTGGAGGTGTTGACCTTGGGTAGGGTGCTCTTTCCAAGAGCCGGTGCAGACTTGATGGGCCGAATGGCCTCCTTCTGCACTGTAAATTCTATGAATTCTATGAATACTAAAAGAAAAAGGAATGATTCAGTGCGTTTGTATGGATATTTAGCACCTTTTATAACCTCAGGACATCCCAGGTTTTTGTAGCTCTTCCAGTTCTTGTGGATTACAGTCACTGAGGTAGCAGAGGGAAATGTGACAGCCAATTTGGGCACAGCAAAATCTCACAAAACAGCACTGTGACAATCTGTTTTTAGTGATATTAGTTGAGGGATAAATGTTACCCAGGACACCAGGGTAACTCTCATGCTCTTCTTTAATTGAATCTTATGTTGACCTAAGAAGGCAGATGGGATCTTGGTTTTTCATCTCATCCAAAAGACTGCAACTCCAATATTGCAGTGCTATCTCAGGAGTGCACTTCAGTATCAGCCTAGATTATGTGTTCAAGTCTTCAGGACGGGATTTCAACTCACAGCCTTCTGACTTAGAGATGAACATGTGGCTGCCACTGAGCGAAAGCTGCCACCTGAATTAATAGGCGTATGGACTTGAGATAGAAATCAGATTGTGGGGAATGGGCAATACTCTCATTGATGATGCTACTAGCTGGAACTTCTTGACGTTAGTTTGAGGGAGAGCCGAATGTCTGTTTTCAGGTTGCCTCTCAGTAGCAGTTTTAATGCAAACAATTTAGTAACAAGGAATAATTGAGAGACATCTGTGGGTATGCCAATAGCTTTTTTTGCAGCATTAATCATTATATTGTGATCACTTCACCAAAAATTAATTATCTTAATCTCTTTAAGTGCAAGTTCTTCCTCATTTATTCTCTGAACTTTTCTATTTGTGATGTTCTGTAAAGGAAGTACACAGGATTGACACCAGGATTAAATTGATAGCTAGTGTCAGTGAAGCTGAAGGTGAGCTTTATTAAACCCCTTTGTACTCTATGATAAATGTTTTTGCTTTTAAATGCTATTGATCTATGTGTTATTTTTTGTAAATGACCAAGGCAGCCTTAAAATTTATTCGGATATCTGTGTGACAGAATAGTATCAGCAATATGCTCAGGCTTTTTGCTGACATTCAAATCTAAGCTTCGAGCTTCAAATTGTCCATTTAGTTGTGGTACAAATACCTAGTAAATTCAGGGATAAGCAAAACGCTTGGATTTGACACACACATTTAGGGAGTATCGACTGTCTCAGATCTTTGACATTTGTAGCCATTTCCTGTATGGCAGTAACAATGTTGCTTTGAAAAGAAATTGAAGATATTTTCTATCTTCAGAGCATGGCTTAATTTTGTGTGAAGTATGTTTGTAAAAAATATTCCCATGTAATCAGGGCAAAAGTAAAGTCCCTCTTGCATATGCCCCTTAAAGAAACCTGTCAAACTTTTGGCTCATCCTTAGACTGAATGGATTTACTAGAAGAGAAAATAATCTTGTGTGAAGTGAATGCAGCTCAGTCTGTAGGTGAATATGGATGAGATTTCCTACATCCTCGTTATTGTACTGACTCCTCATAAATGTGGGGGGAATTACGGACGAACAAAATGAAGCTGTTTTCCCTCTGAAATGGCAGTTAAGATAACTTGAGGAAACATCATTAAATGGGAATGCTGTGGTGGCCTTGACAGTTCATCCTGACTGTGTATAAAATTTGTGTCATTTTCCTGAGCCACTTAAAATCAGCTTTGATAGTCTTCAGATTTTTGCCATCAACTAGAATGATTAGATTATCAAATCGCTCCTGAAACATACATTGAAGAGGGAACAGGATAATTGCAGTTTTTCAGATTGTCTGTGAATAAGGAAAGACGTTCCCAGTTTAGCATCATAATTATTCAAGCTATATTTTCGCAGCTTAAGCCCATGTAACTCAAATGTATTGGACCATGAATATTTTGATAATATGACACTAGAGGGCGGTCTTAAGTCGCTGTAGATTGTACGGGGAGACATCTTAAAGAATTTCACCTCTGTCCATTCAAAAATTCAAAATAATCACTGTTGTACATTATGATGATTGTGTTCTTGAAATGACTTCATTGCAGTCAGTGCTCTTACATCAAATTCATTGCCTCAATAAGAAAATTACCTTTAATTTTACTGACTAATTTGCAATGATAAACTATCAGAAATTTCAGGCTGGAATGGTTTATATTTAAGAGTGATCTAAGAACATCATGATCATTGAAAAAATATGCTTCATAAACTAACTAAACTAAAATTTTGATAAGTAGATTATTTAGACAAACAAAGATAAAATTATGAGCAGGCATTATTTCAATTGTATAGCCATTGCTACATCAAAGATTCCGGGATTCATATAAATATAATAAAAGTAATAAAATGTTTATTTTCAAACAAGCGAATAGGCAGTGGTATACCACCAAAAGGTAAGAGAAAAAAAATCACAATGATCTGTTGAATCGCAACCAAATCCTGACAGGGGTGAACACTTAAGCAAAGCTGCAGAATGAGTGATGCAAATAGTTGGTAGATTAAATAAATGGGTCTGGATTCCCCGTTTCTGAGGCAGTGTGAACGGAGAATCCGCGGGATGTTCACAACAGGAAAATCGGCGCGAACCCATCACCAATTCTGGTACTGGTGAGGGGCTAGCACAGGTGCCATGTGAAATTCCTGCGGGACCGTGCTGAAAATGGCCGGAGAATGGCCGGGTCCTGGGCCGTGGATGCGCTGGGCTGACGAACTGCACCGGTGACGCCGTATAACATTGCTGTGCTTGAACCCTAACCAGCCACCTGTGACTTCACAGCTCACCCCCTGGCCAATCCCCACCAGCCCCCCCGGCCCTAGCAGAAACCCTCCCCCTACCCAGGCCAGCGGCACAGATCTCGGACGAGTGTGGCGGAGCTGGACACAGTCCACAGCCAGCTCGCCGTGTTCCCGACCGCTGGGACCACATGTGGCCAGCAGCGTCGGAAACCCGGCCCATCAATGGTGGATCATCGTGGGTGGACTGGCTGATGACGCGCCAATGGCATTGAATCGGCACGGGACACGCATCATCATGATGCCGGTTTGGAGGGGGCAGAGCATGGCAGACCGGCGTCAAACCGGTATTGGTCCCGATTCCGTGTCGGAATCCATTCTCCGCCCGATCGCCGATCATGATTTTGCCGTCGGGCTACGGAGTATCCAGTCCCATTACTCATGTGCTTATAAAGATCCCTTGCTATATTTGTATGATTCTCTAATTTATACTTTCTTGGCAATTTCAGAACATTGTAATATATATTAATCATAATATTTAAGTACAGGAAATTACTATTGTGAAAATTATAACAGGCAGACTAATTGTGACGATTGTTTTCAACTGTAATGATTTGTGGTTATCAAGTGCAATTTCACTCAAAATTACAGAAAGTCAAAGAAGTTCAAAGTAAAATTCATTTTAAATGTTTACCAATAATCTAACCTGTCACTACAGTGCAGTACTGAGGGAGTGCTGCACTACCGAAGGTATCATCCTTCGGATTGAAATGTTAAATCTCTCAGGTAGACATAAAAGATTCCATCGAGGTAGTAAAAACAATTAAGGAAGTTCTCTCAATCAGCATCACTAAAAACAAATGATCATGCTGTTTGAGGAACTTACTCTATATAGACTGGCTACTCTACTGCAATCCCCTTACACTGGAATAGTGACTGTGGTGGGTATTTTCCCAGGCAAATTGAGGTGAGTGTGCCCGCATGCTAGGAATTAAGTTCCCTGAAACTGATGTTGTGGAATCCATAATATCGTTTCTTAGTGAAAGACATGGGTCCGTGTGGAATCCATAATATTCTGTTTATTAGTGAAGGACGTGGATCAGTGTGAAATCCATAATATCCCATTTCTTAGTGAACGGTGTGAGTCTGTAGAGACAGAATGGTGGAGGTAGCCATAATAACAAGAATGCACTTTGCTGTAAACTATCATAACCTCCAAGGGCAGGAGAGGCGATGAGTATGCAAAAGAAGGATTCAAAGTGCTAATTTTTCTATTGGTACGTTTGCCCAGTTTTCTATTGGCTTGAATTATTGTCCTTTCATTGGTTTAAAATGAAAGTTTAACTGCAATATTATTGGTGTTGTGACATGTAAATGAGGGATTAGACTGCAACCTGTAACTTGATTGCTCGAAAAAGCTACAACTATTTCTGCTTTGCTGGACTGAGACAGAGCAATGCAGTGAACCCCACTCAAGGCACTGAGTTGCTCTCCTGGTGCACAAGTCAATAAAGTTAGAGAAAAGAGTACTCCCGTGTATGTCTTTCAGTAATTCCAACAATGTCAGGTAGGGATCCCCAAATCATACTGCCCTCTTAATGCCTCTAAAGGGCAGGATTGAAGGGAAGTAGATGCATTGGATAAGTTATTCAGATAACTAAAAAGCCTGGGGCAGCTCAGTGGCGTAGTGGTAGCATTGCTGCCTCACGGCGCTGAGGTCCCAGGTTCGATCCCGGCTCTGGGTCACTGTCTGTGTGGAGTTTGCACATTCTCCCCGTGTTTGCGTGGGTTTCACCCCCACAACCCAAAAGATGTGCTGGTTAGGTGGATTAGCCACACTAAATTGCCCCTTAATTGGAATAAATGAATTGAGTACTCTAAATTTATTTTTAAAAAGATAACTAAAAAGCCGATTAAGATCAGTTCCAACACAAATTTCTTAATTTCCCAGCCAGATCACTTGTTTCCCAACCTGTCAGCAACTCAACAAGGTCACCAATGCGAGTGAGCAGCAAGAAGAGATTCTTGAATGAAATGAACATGCTGGGAAGACTTTGATCAGTAGACTAAAGAGCTCCAGCCATGGTCATTGAGTGACGGCTATTCAAATCACTTTGTCTTTCAGAGAGAGTGCTGTCACTGTTTGACAGGTCATTGCCAACTTGTTGGGAGGCATTTTACCACCCCAACTGCAGTCTTCAACTGCACTTCCCTGCTGCTAGCCTTCACCCGAAAGGAAAGTGGCAGAGGCTTGAGCATTTGTGATATTTTTGTGGGGCACAGAGCAACATTAATATGCCTCTTGACCTCCTAAAGATTATTTACAGATCTTTATTCCCGTATTTTCTGAATAGCTTGCAGTTGCCCCTTTAAGAAACAACAAGTGTCAATGAGCAGAGGTCACACAGCACATTTTCTTCCCCAAGTTTCATCAGGTTTGTGATTTCCAAAGGACATTGAGGCTCCCATTTCATGGTTCCAACCAACACGGTGAAGACTGGAATATCCATGGGAACGGAGCAGTAAATACGACATTGGAATTTTAATCGTATTACTAATCCATTACCATTCAAGCAATGGGATGAAACATGTCCTAAATAATTTTTAAATGAAGTATTGCATCTTTCTCCTGAATAAGAGCTTTTGTACAGAGTTTTGACTTCGTAGAAAATGGCATTTTATATTTCAGTTCCACGACTGAGTTAGTCCAAAAATAAATGTTATTTGTGCCCTGAAAAAGCAGCACTGATTTTAATGGGAGCCAAGGCTTTGTGTAGGTGTTATAACCCGCATGTGTCTCATGGGGAGCCAAGTAGAATATGAGCTCCCCTGATAAGGGGGGCAGGGACCTTAACACTGTTCATGTGCCCTTATATAAATACAGTCGGACAGTCAGGCACCGACTTGAGAAGGCCCAGTAGGGAACTACTGGAGCTGTACACATTCATTAATGTGTTAAATAAATAAGTTTGTTTTTCTACAACTGGGTATGGACTTCTTTTGTGGCGCCTTACAAAGCTGGTGATGAGGATATAGACTCGTTCGCTACCAAAGATGCTGAACCACCTCCCCACATCTCTTGGATGCAGGTTGGAGATTTTGTTTCCATCATGCCTCTTTTTTGATGTTTGGACAGGTTTGAAGGTTGAAATCAGTATGCACCGTGGATGCAGTACTTTTTCAGAGCGAATAATATCGCGGAGAATGACTGCCAGGTAGTCATTTTGCTTTCTGCCTGTAGCACACATACACTTGGAGTGATACAGAGCCTGACCTACCCAGTGGCCCCAGACACTAAACTTTCAATGTTATTGTGGAGTTCGTGGGGCAACAATTTAATCTGACCCCATCGGAGATAGTGCAGCGGTACTGGTTTTATATGGCTGAAAGAATCCCGGGTGAGTCCATCACTGAGTTTTTATCGAGACGGCGAAAAGTTGCTTAGTTCTGTGCGTATGGTGCTGCCTTGTCTGAAATGCTACGTGTTCACTTGGTTTGCAGAATAAACAATGCGGCCTCGCTGAAAATGCTGCTGGCCAACCTTCGCTAGCTTTGGAACAGACTGTCCAAATTGAGCTCTCCCGCAAAAGTGCAAAATGAGGGGTGCAGAAGACGCAAGGAATGGAGGTGAACACCTTAAGATGTGCTCCCTCTCATGCTAGGGCTCCTCGCCACTCGTCCATCTTACCTTAGACCGAATGACATACAGGCCTGTCCCAGTGGCTGAAGAACAAACTTTCCCAGTGGGAGTCTTCTCTGGAGGCCGTAGAGGGGGAGTCAGTTCATTGTGGGGCTTGTGGTTGTCGAACCCAGTGTGAGCGCACCAGAGATTTGTAAACCCCTGGTAGTGACCATCCCCGACCAGCACACCACCTGCAGTTTCCACTTAGATGATCCAAGGAGGAGGAGGATGACTGCATTTAGTTGCATTGTGTAGTAGCCCCCCAAGTGGCTCCCTTTAAGGTTGCTGGTGTGTGAATAGACAGCTGCTCAACGTGAAATTGGACACTGTCGGTTTCCGTGATCAGTTAGCAGATGATTGACCGCATCAACATGGATGTTCAGACCCTGGATTTGGCGGGTACCCAGGCCAGATGGCCTCCTATATGGGGGAACCATCAGATATTGCAGCTAATACTATGATCCTAGAGGTTTATGGGAACCAGCCTGCACACCTTTCGATCATCATGGTAAATGAGCATGGGCCAGCTTGTTGGGCCGCCTCTGGCTGCATTACTACAGCTACAGTGGCAGTGCATTTTCCAGACAGGTTTTGGTGGTTTGGCAGAGATGCTGGGGAAATATCCTAAAATGCTCCACCCTGGATTAGGGAGGTTAAAAGGGGCCGTGGCCCACATACAGGTCGACCTGGAAGCCCCTCCTTGATATTTCTGGGCATTCTAGTTCCCTATGCTTTGCTCAAGAAGGTGGAGACAGAGCTTAGTTGGTTAGATTCCTTGTGTAAAATTAGGTCCATCAATTTCGCTGATTGGGCTACGCAAGTGGTGCCAGTCATGAAGCCAGGCAAAATGGTTTGTTTATGCAAAACTACAAGTTAACAGTGAGCGTAGCTTGATGATTAGACTGCTATTCCATGCCCCGCATTGAGGATCTTGCGAAGCTTGCAGGGGAACAGTCATTCATGAAGCTCAACATGAGACATGCTTAATTGCAGCTTAAGTTGGATCCTGCCTCTTGCAATTGTGTCACCATCAACACCGGGGCCTATTCGAGTATATTCAGCGGCCTTTCGGAATTTCCTCCACCTGTGATAATTTTTCAGCACATGATGAAGGGCATCCTGCTGGGACGGCTGCGTGTGGCCATTTATATCAATGACGTGCCGGTCACAGGTGTCTCTGAGCAAGAGAATTTGGATAACCTGGAGGCTGTGTTGAAGAGGTTTGCTGAAACTGGTGTTCACCTGGAGAGGGCCAAGTGCGGGTTTAATGCGAAGGAGGTAGTCTACCTTGGCTATCGGGCCCCCAACCTGACAAATGCCTCGGGAAGTTCCTTTCAAATTTGACTACTACATTGGCTGCCTTGTACCTCCTTCTCAAAAAGGATCACAAGTTGACTTGGGGTCGGCTGCAGGAAGCAGGTTCTTGGTGGGTAAAAGGACAGTTCATAGAATCCCTACAGTGCAGAAACAAGCCATTCAGTCCTTCAAGTCCTCACCGGCCCTTGGAAAGAACGCCCCACTTAAGCCCTCATTTCCTCCCTATCCCTGTAACCCAGTGACCCTACCGAACCTTATGGACACTAAGGGGCAATTTTAGCATGGCCATTCTACCAAACATGCACATCTTTGGACTGTGGGAGGAAATTGGAGCATCTGGAGGAATCCCATGCAACAAGTGGAGAAAATGCTAACTCTACACAGACAGACACCTGAGGCCGGAATTGAACCCGAGCACCTTGAGTTGTGAGGCAGCAGTGCTAACCACTGTGCCACCATACTGGAAGTTGTTGTCTTCCTGGTTGTTCACTCATTATGATCCCGCCAAGACATTGCCCATCACATGCATGCTTCACCCTATGGGATCGGGGCCGTATGCCCCACAGCATGAAGGATGGAAGGGAACTACCAATAGCTTTCGTCTCCCGTAAGTTGGCTGCAGCAGAAAAGAAGTACTTGCAGATAAAGGAGGAAGGCCTGCTGGTGCTATTCACTGTGAAACGCTTTCAGTAGTATTTCTATGACAGCCATTTATGCTTGTTTTGGATCATAGACCTTCATTAGGACTTTCCAGAGAAGATAAAACGATTCCGCTCATTGCTTCTGCGCACGTCCAGCTCCAGGCCCTATTACTCTCTGCTTACAGGTATTAATTTGAGCATAAGGCCGGGACTCAAATTGTGAATGCAGACACTCTGAGCAGGTTGCCTTTATCGGTAGGCCCTTTGTCGACCCCCACAACGGCCAAGGTGATCGCGACCCCGAATTTCATGGCCGTTTTGCCTGTCATGGCGTTGAAGATCTGTGACAGGACCCAGACAGGCCCAATCCTTTCCAAGGTGCAGCACGTGGTCCAATACAGGGGACAGTATTGACAGCTCCCAGGGAGTTGAAGACATTTTCCTCAAAGCCGTCTGAATTTAGCGTGGAGAATGATATCCTGCTGTAGGATATGAGCGTAGCTGTCCTAGACAAGTGGCAGGAGATAATTCTGAAAGAGCTCCTCAATAGTCATCCGGGCGTGTCCAAGATGAAAATGCTTGTATTCAGTTACGTATGGTGGCTGGGCCTCGACATGGACATCGAGATGATGACCCACCAGTGCTCTGTTTTCCAGGAACCTGAGAAGTTTACTCCAGCCACGCCTCTGCATCATTGGGAATGACCAGGCCGGCTCTGGGCATTGTTACCTGCAATTCTTTCAGTCCTTTTCAGGGGTCCACGTTCCTATTAGTCATCGACACACATTCAAAGTGGCTTGAGGTACACAAGATGGTGACCACGGCGCCATGGGCGACCATCGAGAAGTTACGTTTGTTGTTTTGCATAAACTGAAGTGCTGCTTGTCACTGATAATAGCACTACTTTCACGAGTGAGGAGTTCTCTAGGTTCTCCAATCCACTGGAGTGTTACATATTCCAACCGCCCCATACCACCCGGCTTCGAATGGTTCAGCGGAGTGAATGGTACAGACTTTTAAGGGATCGATGAACATTCAGCTGGCTTGTTTCTTGTTAGCTGCAGGACCACTCTGCACGTAGTGACTGGGGTAGCTGATGGGCTGGAGAATTCGTACCCACCTTAGCCTGATTTTTCCAGACATAGGTGTAAAGATACGATGCAACCAGGAGCAGCCAGGGCATTGTCCCACTTGATAATCCGGGCATTTGTACGAGGTGACTCGGTGTTTGTTTGAAACTTCGCCAATGGTGCCCAGTGGGTCTCCGACGTTACCCTCCACCAAATAGGGCCTCGGTTCTGTCAGGTGCAAGTCCAAGGTCAGACTATAAAAAAGCACCTCAACCATCTTCAGTTAGGGGGACCGCTTCTTCAGAAAGTTCCTCGTCCTCGGAACCTACTTCTAAAACTGCATCTGCTGCCTAATCAAGCTGCAGCGGAACCTCTTCTTTGGAAACCTTTTCAAGGACTGCATCTGCAGTCCTAAGGGGACCCCTAAGGGGTCAGGCCGCCAAGATAGCTGAGATTCTAGATGTTATATTTTAAATAATAATTTATTTATTATTTTAAATAATAATTTATTTAAAATTCATATATTACTCTTGAATCCACCAAAATGATCAATAGTCTTCTTGTTGGAAGATGAACTATTTAATGAGTAATAAAATAATATACTGTGAGTTATTTTACTCAATACTAAACTATCAATAAATAATTAACGTACAATACAGATAACTATAACTATACACTATTATAACAAACTAGTTCTTCTCTCACTCTAGTTATTCTATGTCTTGCTTGTTCACTGTTCTGAATCAGATCATCATGTCATCTGACTTAGAAAAGGCAGGAAATCAGTTCTTATAGGGCGCGATTCTCCAGAATGGAGCGCAAGTGTTGGCGCCGTCATGAACACTGTTGCGTACCACGACAGGGCGAAACGGGCACGGAGATGACCGATTCTGCCCCCCACAGGGGGCCAGCACGGCACTGGAGCGGTTCACGCCGCTCCAGCCTCCCTCCCCGGTGCCAAATGGGTGCCGCGCCAACCTGTGCATGCGCAGTTGGGCTGCGCCAACCTGCGCATGCGCGGGGGGCTTCTTCTGTGCGCCGACCCCGACTCAACATGGCGTCGGTGTTCAGAGGCCGGCCACACAGGAAAGTAGGCCCGGGGGCGGGAGAGGCCGGCCGGCTGATCGGTGGGCCCCGATCGCAGGCCAGACCCCATCGGAGCCCCCCCCCCCGGGTGAGGGATCGCTTTTCCCGCCCCACAGGCCGCCCCCGGCCCTTGACGCAGAGATCCCACCGACAGCGACCAGGGGTAAATGGTGCTCGGCCCATCTGGGCCGGAGAATCGGCGGTTCCGCCGATTCCAGCAACCCGCGTCCGGCCCCGTGCCAAACGTGCCGGTGCAAATGCCGGCAATTCTCCGCACCTTGGAGAATTGCGCGCCGGCATCGGGGCATCATGGCGCCGTTGCAGCGATTCTCTGGCCTAGCGCGTGGCTTGGAGAATCGCCCCCCCCCCCCCCCCCGCCCCCCTAGTTTAGAAGCTTAGAACAGTACAGCACAGAACAGGCCCTTCGGCCCTCGATGTTGTGCCGAGCAATGATCACCCTACTTAAACCCACGTAACCCGTATCCAAACAATCCCCCCATTAACCTTACACTACGGGCAATTTAGCATGGCCAATCCACCTAACCCGCACATCTTTGGACTGTGGGAGGAAACCGGAGCACCCGGAGGAAACCCACGCACACACGGGGCGGACGTGCAGACTCCACACAGACAGTGACCCAGCCGGGAATCGAACCTGGGACCCTGGAGCTGTGAAGCATTGATGCTAACCACCATGCTACCGTGAGGCCCCATTTGACAGGAGGTATTTGACTGTGAGCCATCTAGTCTTGAAATGACTGTACTACATTTACATACATTGATCATGTATATTGATATCTGACTATCACTACACTAGACTCAGACTCAGAGCTGGAAATGGAGGCGATCTCTGGTGGGGAGTCCTCAGATCCACAGCCTCCAGATCTGCAGACACTGCGATGTTTGTGCTGGAGGAGGCGTTCGTCCTCGGGATATACATCGCACAACGCCCGGTCAAACATCAAGAGAGTCCAGCGCACTCCTTAGCCACAGTCTTCAGAGTATTCTTCGGACTTTGCGGGGGAGGGATGTTCTCGCCCGCACAAGTCTCATGGGGCAGGGATAACCTACTGCCCTGTGGAGCTTGCAGAATACAAGCTCCCCCAATAAGGAGGCAAGATCCCTTAACATAGTTCATATGCCTTTATCTAAATAGAGTCGGCACTGACTAGAGAAGACCCAGTCGTAAGTTACTGGAGCTGTATATAACAGTAAATGTATCAAATAAATACATTTGTTTTTCAGTACAACTTGGTGTGGACTCCTTTCATTGGCCCTTACAAAAGTTGGTCTCTGGCCAGTTCCTGAGTTATCCCAATAAACTCTCCTAAGGCGAGAAGTGCTCTACAAAATGACAATACCTTTGGATATTTTGAAAGAGAAATATGGAGAGGGAGAAGTATTTTGTCAAGAGCAACTAAACATTACAGTGGAAGTCGTTTTACAAGTAAACAGCAGCTGATTCCTTTCAATGAACTTGAAGCTTATGTTCTTAAACTTGTGTGTGCAAACAAGCACTCACTGCTCTCAATTGAACATTTTCAGCTTTATTTACATCAAGATCAGCATCCTAATTGGTAATCATAGAAATCAATAGTTTGCATTGCAAGTTACACAGTGATGATCCATTGAAAATAATTTACAACTGCTTAATTGTCTCAGTGACTGTTTAAGAGGCACTGCATCCTGTTTAATTAGGAAATTAAATTAAATAGCTGATGTATGGCGAATACATGATTTTACTTGTCGAGACAAGAATGTTGAGGATTACTATTATTATAATGCAAGTTGCCTTGCATCATAATTTTTTTTGCCTATCTGTAATTGTTCATGTGTACTAAGGCGTATACAGTACAATGGTTTTATAATGGACAGGCGCTACCAACACTTCCCATCATTCATAATTTGACAGGCTTACCTTTCTGAACTAATCTCAGAACATTTGTATTTTCAAAAAGTTACATGCTTGGTAGCAACTCTTACTAATAAATCAAATGTAATACATAGTAATGTACAGTCGGGAGTAGGGGGATTGGTTTAGCTCAGTTGGCTGAATGGCTGGTTAACGATGCAGAGTGATGCCAACAGAGCAGGTTCAATTCCTGTACCAGCTGAGGTTATACATGAAGGTACCACCTTCTCAATCTTGCCCCTCACCTGAGGGGTGGTGACCCTTGGGTTAAATATATAGAAACATACATAGAAAATAGAAGCAGGAGGAGGCCATTTGGCCCTTCGAGCCTGCTCCGCCATTCATTATGATCATGGCTGATCATTGAGTTCAATACCCTGATCGCGCCTTCCCCACATGTCCCTTGATCCCTTTAGCCCCAAGAGCTATATATAATTCCTTTTTAATATTACAAAATGTTTTCACCTCAACGGCTTTGTGTTGTAGTGAACACCACAGATTCACCACTCTCTGGGTGAAGAAATTTTTCCTCACCTCAATCCTAAAACATTTTATTCTTATCCTCAAACTATTACCCCCTAGTTCTGGACTCCCCACCATTATAAACATTATTTCTGAATTTGTCCTGTCTAACCCTGTCAAGAGTTTTCTAAGTTACTGTGAGATCCCCAGCGTCATGGTGGCACAGTTGTTGTTGCTTCACAGTGCACGGGACCCGGGTTCGATTCCTGGCTTGGGTCAGAGTCTGCACATTCTCTCGGTGCCTGTGTGGGTTTTTCCTCCGGGTAATCCGTTTTCCTCCCACAAGTCCCGAAAGGTGTGCTTGTTGGGTGAATTGGACATTCTGAATTCTCCCGAACAGGCGCCAGAGTGTGGCGACTAGGGGAATTTCACAGTAACTTCATTGCAGTGTTAATGGAAAAGCAGTAGTGACACTAATAAAGATTATTATTATTATAAACTCCAGTGAATATAATCCTAACCGATTTAGTCTCTGCTCATATGACAGTCCCGCCAACCCAGAAATCAGTCTGGTCAACTTTTGCTGCACTCCCTCCTTAGCAAGAATATCCATCCTCAGAAAAGTATACCAAAACTGTACACAATACCCCAGGTGTAGTCTCACCAATGCCCTAAACAATTGCAGTAAAACATTTCTTTCCGATATTCAAATCCTCTCGCAATGAAGGCGAACATGCCATTTGCCATCTTTACTGCCTGCTGTACACTAGTCAGCTCTCTCTCAAAAGGGGAGAGTAGCCTCTGGTCCTTGGGGACAGTGGAACTTCCATTTCGTTCACACGTCTCCTATAATGTTCATAGCATAATTACAGATGAGAAAGACCATTTGGTTCACTTTAATTTATCTGTCCTGAAATTTGAATCTAATTGTTTCTTAAATGATTCCTTGTTTTTGCCACCAGGACTATACCTCAAAGTTTATTTAACATGTTTACTATTCTTCTACCTTCTGCAAGATTTTCTGCTTTAGCCTCGCTGCTGAAACCCTTATTCATCTTTCTACCCCTGTGCCCATTATCAGTGATTGTGGTTGCGACAGCCTTAGTCCCAAGCTTTGTAACAGTTTATTATAGCAGTAACAGCTTATTCTGATGGATGAGTAAATTTCAGGGCCAGTGGCACAGCTTGACAGTCCATCAGGATCCTTGAACATAACTATGTTCTGTCATCTACTGCACAGCCCACAGACAGTGCAGTGTTTCAAATGTTCTGTTTTTGATTCTGCCCTTTATTCCGATCAATGGTGGCAATGGTGGATGACCTTTTGTCGGGGTGACTGTGTCATAATCTTAAAATGCGTTCTTTCATTGGACGGGGTTTTCCAATCCCGTTAGTGTTCGGCACGTTTGGCGACAGGAGCAGAAAATATTGCGAGATGGTCAAAATGGTGTTTTACATCAGCATTAAAACTTGCCACGATCGTCCACTCCCCCGTCAGTGACAGGCCACGTTTTATGCAATTCAACATCAGGAAGCTTATTTGAATACATTAGAACAACAAAGAACAAAGAAAAATACAGCACAGGAACAGGCCCTTCAGCCCTCCAAGCCTGCGCCGACCATGTTGCCCGTCTAAACTAAATTCTTCCACACTTCCGGGGTCCGTATCCCTCTATTCCCAACCTATTCATGTATCTGTCAAGATGCCCTTAAACGTCACTATCGTCCCTGCTTCCACCTCCTCCTCCGGCAGCGATTTCCAGGCACCCGCTCCCCTCTGTGTAAAAAAACTTGCCTCGTACATCTCCTCGAAACCTTGCCCCTTGCACCTTCAACCTATGCCCCCTAGTAATTAACCCCTCTACCCTGGGAAAAAGTCTCTGACTATCCACTCTGTCTATGCCCCTCATAATTTTGTAGACCTTTATCAAGTTGTCCTTCAACCTCCTTCGTTCCAGTGAGAACAAACGAGTTTATTCAACCTCTCCTCATAGCTAATACCCTCCATACCAGGCAACATCCTATTGAGTCTCTTCTGCACCCTCTCTAAAGTCTTCACATCCTTCTGGTAGTGTGGCGACCAGAATTTAAAACTATACACCAAGTATGGCCTAACTAAGGTTCTAAATCCTGCTGTATCGTCTCATAGTCGCTATCCGCAATTCCACCAACCTTTGTGTCGTTCGCAAACTTACTAATCAGACCAGTTACATTTTCCTTCAAATCATTTATGTATACGACGAACAGCAAAGGTCCCAGCACTGAACCCTGCGGAACACCACTAGTCATAGCCCTCCAATCAGAAAACCACCCTTCCATTGCTGCACTCTGCTTTCTATGATCTAGCTAGATCTGTATCCATCTTGCCAGCTCACTTCTGATGCGGTGTGCCAGCCTGCCATGAGGGACCTTGTCAAAGGCCTTACTGCTGTCCACATTGACAACATCCACTGCCCTACCTGCATCAATCATCTTTGTGACCTCCTCGAAAAACTCTATCAAGTTAGTGAGACACGACCTCCCCTTCACAAAACCGTGCTGCCTCTCACTAATACGTCCACTTGCTTCCAAATGGGAGTAGATCCTGTCTCGAAGAATTCTCTCCAGTAATTTCCCTACCACTGACGTAAGGCTCACCAGCCTGTAGTTCCCTGGATTATCCTTGCTACCCTTCTTAAACAAAGGAATAACATTGGCTATTCTCCAGTCCTCCGGGACATCACCTGAAGACAGTGAGGATCCAACGATTTCTGTCAAGGCTCAGAGGTGAGCGCAGAGCTGGTGGAGTGGCTCTGCACATTGAGGGGCTGACTTGGGGTTCCATCTTTGACTGGGCAAGCCCGGGGTAACACTGGGGTAACATTGAAAGGGTACTGGGGACCTAGTTGGAGGGCATTGGGGGAAGATACTAGGGTATAGAGTGAAGACTCCAGTGGACCAGGGGCGAAAAGTCCATGGGACTGGGTGAAGACTCCAGCGGTCTGGGGGGAAGACTCTAGGGGACCGGTCAGATGATTCCAGGGGACCGGAGAGGAGATTGCAGGGAACCGGGGTGGAGACTCCAAGGGGTAAGGGGAAGACACCAGGGAACCGGGGAAGATTCCAGGGGACTGGGGGAAGACTCCAGGGGACTGGGGGAAGACTCCAGCGGTCCAGGGGGAAGACTGCAGGGAACCGGGGAAGATTCCAGGGGACCGGGGAAAGATTTCAGGGGCCCAGGGAAGAGACTCCCAGGGATCCGGGAAAGACTCCCGGAGACCGGTGTGAAGACGCCAAGGGACCAGCGGGAAATCTCCAGAGGACCAGGGGGAAAACTCCAGGGGACTGGGGAGGAGACTTGTAGTTTCACTTCCCCTGATCTGACCTCATCCTTCGTGATCTGTACCCTTGAGTTTCAGTGTCACTGGAGGCTGATGAGATAGAAGGCTCAGCCACAGCTCAAAGGTGCAAAGTGCACACATGGGCAATGATTGGGGTGAGTGGTGTTAGCCCTGTACATTGTGGGATACATCGTCATTCCTTACGAGAAATAGGATGACTGATGTATTCAGTCACTGTGAAGGGATGTCACCTACATGCTGGAAACGTTGCACAAAGCACATTTTAAAAATTATTTTATGGGATGTGGGCATCATCGACTGGGCCAGCATTTATTGCCGATCCCTAAGTGTCCCTTGAGGGGGCAGTTAAGAACCTGCTGTGGATCTCGAGTCACATGTCGGCCACACAAGACAGGTTTCCTTCCCTAAAGGACATTGCATGGGTTTTTATAACAATCAACAATGGTTTCATGATCATCATGAGATTTGCCATGGTCCTCAGAGTATTACCTCTGTCTCTGAATACCACCAGCCCACTGCCTTCCCTATGGAAGAGCCCTGGACTGAGAACCCTGCCTTTTTCTTGTGCAGAAATCAGGGTTTAAGGTTGGAATTACAGGAACACAGCTGATCAGAACAAGGAACTATGGAAAGTGTGCAATTAGTGAGAGTTTATTTATAGACGTGAACATTATGGACAATTGGAACTGGGGTTTCTACCCATTTCTAACCCTGCTGTGATGTACATTTCCAACTTCACAGTGGAGGACCTGCTGTCTGCCACACCCTGTCGTCTGTGATGACCTTGGCGCGCATTCTCTGGGGGGCCGAAGCTTGGAATGCACCGGCCCCACCCTTCTCACTCTGTGGAGCTAGAGCTAAAAGTGATCAAAGGAAGAGGGGATTCAGATTGGTGGGACACTCCAGGAGTCGCCTGGGTGGGTGGGGTATGCAACCAGTTGCTTCTTCTCCTTATGGGTGCCCGAGGTCCCCTTGATTCCTCCTTAGGGTAGTTGGAGTGAGATCAGAAAACCCCACTGTCCTCTGGCACTGGTAATTGTGGATCCAGCAAGTGTCTGCACTATGGAGTGCATGTCATGCAGCAGTGCAGGACAGATGTCTTGCACCAAGGTCTCCACGGTGGCCACCACCTTAGCTGTGTTGACCTTGCTGCATTGGAATGTCGACACAATCACCTCAGGTGATGGACTCCTCCATTCAGCTTTCCAATCTAAGGATTGTGTCAGACATTCCTTCCTGATTTTCCCTTCCTTGCCTTCGGAGCTCTGGCACGTTAGGCATGACTGAGTCAGAGACTCATCATCTAAGTGGGACTCAGCAGAGTCCTGGCTATCAAAAATGCTCCCGAGTGCCGGCACCTTGGGATGTACCTCCCTCTGACTGTTATGTATCTGACAGCACAATGTGCTCATCAGATTGTCACCCCAAGGCTACTTTAAGCTTTACAAGTCTTTAGAAACAGGAGACATAACTCACAGCATTGCTGTCTGATGCAGTGTTGGATCCTCACTTAGTTTATCTCCGCCAACCTCACCATCAGCATAGGAGCGGCCAACCCACCACTCAGCCAGCTGGATGGCTATGTCCTCAAAGACCATGGGGACCCTGAATTCTGGCATCTCTTTGCCCATCTGGGATCTCTCCCTCTTGTGAGCCAGCTTTTCCTGCATGAAGCCAGATGGAGAGTGTAAGCAGGATGTGTGCCAGGGTAGATGATGAGGATGCCTGCCATGTGTAGATGATAAGGGGGACCAGTGAGGAGATGAGGACACAGCCTGCAGAGAAGATGAAGATGTGTGTGGGAGAGTGAGTGGTGGTGACTCTTGATCTGGCAGTGAATGAGTTCCCTGTGGATATGTAGTGAGTATGTCAGTTGAGAATGATGAGAAATGTGACTTACCCTGGCAGAAGGGAGATGGTGATTCATCCCCTTGTGGCTGGATGGCCGCCCTCTTCTGCAGGTTGTTGGCACTCAAGATCGCTGTCATTACCTCCCATGCAGGGTTTGTGACCTTGCTGGCTGGTTTTCCTCTTGTGCGTGAGCATGATGATGGGCATCTACTGCTTCCAGGAGTCTCTCCAGGGAGGCATCTGAAAACTTTTTTGGGGGATTTCTTGGCAGCCGTCACTACCTGCTGACCTACAAAGTGTGGTTGCTGTGCCCTGAGGCAGCCTTTAAATGTGGCGCCCCAGTGATTGCAGCTGTGGTGTGATGGTGGGTGAATCAAAGGTTGCCTCACCAGCAATACTGTCATAATACGCACCCATGCACATTATGAGGTAAAAGCAGGCAGTGACAGACACCCAGGTGAGCCAATCAATATACAGAACAGAACACGACCAATCATAAAACAGAACACCAGAGGGGGGGGGTTTCTAACTATAAAACACACACGGCATCAGCACTCTGCCTCTTTCCACTGGTGACAACTGTAGTGATAGTCAGGGTGTACAAATCATTCAACACCTTCTCCACGTGGATCAGAGCTAGCCTGGTCTAGATAGTTAATGTTAGTTTACTTAGAGTAGTAGAGTCAACCCACAGGCAGCTGTGTGCTGGCAGAAAATTCTTGGCACTAAGTGCCGCACTATATGGTGGGAAAGACTGTCATTGCCATCAGCAATATTCTCATACACTCTGTGGAGGTGAAGGATGGGAGGTCATATCCTACATTTATTGCTCAATTATGGATTATTTATGGGGCTGGTTTTGCTCACCAGGCTAAATCGCTGGTTTTTAAAGCAGACCAACAGGCCAGCAGCACGGTTCGATTCCCGTACCAGCCTCCCCGGACAGGCGCCGGAATGTGGCGACTAGGGGCTTTTCACAGTAACTTAATTGAAGCCTACTCGTGACAATAAGCGATTTTTTTTTTCATTTCATTATAATAAATTATTATTTATCTTCATCTACGACAGACTCACAGTGCATTAGACTGAATATTCATAGCTAGAATTGGATAGCTATTGCCTTTCCACAGTCTGAGGATAGCTGTCGTTAATCCCTGTTTCTTTCTCCAATTGACCCACGCAGACAGATATCCTGGTTGTTATGTACTTGTTTGTGAAAACTGCTGATTATTCCAGGGTCATCCTGCAATGCAAACAAAACCCCTAGCTTCTTTTCTTTACTGCTATTGTCTTCTTAACCCCTTCTTCCATGTCTCTTCAACCCTCAACTCCAACAACAAGTGCAAGGAGCTCATGGACTACTACGTCACTAATATTGGGACAATCTGAACAACTGCATCTGCCATTTCCCTCACTTCCCCTAACCCACTGACCACACAGCCTCCTAATCCTCCTTCTGCCCCAGCTCTGAAATTGTCTTCTCTAGTTTCTCTCCTAGAGAAACTCGAGCCCTCCCTGAGGTCATCTTGTGATTCGACCCACCTTCTGCTCTCTCAACTCTTTTCCCACTAACCTGCTTTGACAAAAGGTCATCTGGACTAAAAACGTGAACTCTTTTCTCTCCCTACAGACGCTGCCAGGCCTGCTGAGATTTTACAGCATTTCCTCTTTGGTTTCAGACCACCAAACCTTCCTTCTTAGCTCCCATGTTAGTTGATAGCTGCTGTCATCACTCCACCCCACAAAAAAAAACAACCTGTCACCCCTCCATCCTTGCAAACTAACATTCCATCTCCAACCTCCCTTTTCTCTTCAAAGTCCTTGAATATGTTGTAGTGTCCCGAATTCATGCCCCTATTTTGTGAAATTCCATAATAGAACCCATCAGGCTGCTATCCTTGCCACAGCCCTGAAACAGCTCTTATCAAAGTCACATTTACTTTATTCATTCATTGGGTGTGGGCATTGCCAGCATTTATACCTTTCCCGTATTACCCTTGGGAAGGTGATATTGCGCTGCCTTCTTGAACCACTGCACTCCATGTGATGTTGGCACACCCACTGTGCTGCCAGGGAGGGAATTCCAGGATTTTGACCCAGCAACAATGAAGGAATGGTGATATATTTCCAAGTCAGTGTGGTGGGAGCTTCCAGGTGGTAGTGTTCTGCATGACTGTGACAAAGGTAATATTTCTCCTCATCCTTCTACACTTGACTACCCAGGTTTCCACGGGGGATCCCATCCTCCTCCTCCAATGCACCATTGTCCAGCTCTTTTAACCCCTTCACTACCTTTATATTTCAGGCTCCCGTATCTTTGTAATGTCCTCCAGCTCCACAATCCTCTGAGATAGCTGCATTATATTTCTGGCCTCTTCAGCACCTAATTCTAATTATTCCATCATTCTGGCCTTGGCTGCCAAGGCCCTGAGCTCTAAATTCCCTTCCTTTACCGCTTTGCCTCTCTACCACACTTATCTTCTTTAAGAAGATTATTAAAACCTACTTCCTTGACCAAGTTGTCTGATTATGTGGCTTGATATCATATTTTGTTCTATGATGCCTCTGTGACGTGCTTTGGGACATTTTTGTATGTTAAATACATGTTGTCATTGTTGACGTATCAGGTACAATCTACATTCCTTTGAAACGTTATGGGCAAGAGCTGCTGTTCTCATCTGGTCTTGACTGTTTTTGATGGCTGCTCAATCATCATATACTTACCCTTCTGCCTGCTTCTTTAACACTGCGTTTTTTCTTGGATTGAACAGAATTGCCTTTGGTGGGCAACCCATTCCTGCAGACCATCTATGCCTTTTGCTTTTCTGATTCTACTCCTGAATTTATGAAGGATAATCAAATGGAAATATCATCAGAAAATACAAGCCCCAATTCCCTGTTTGATGATGAAATGTTATTGACTTAAATGAGGAACAGAATTGTGCTGAGACCTGAGTTCTGGGTAATTCCTGCCTTTCGCCAGAACCTGATGCAGATTATTGTGCCCACACTGGCACCAATTGTGCACTGTGCCAAGAAATTCAATGTCTATCGAGTCATCTCACAGGGGATGTCGAGTTGGGAGATGGCTTATCACAGCCCAACCTTGTCAACAGCCTTTTGCACATGCAGGAACACAGCCAATGTGCAGTCTTTCATATTAAAAGCTCAGAGGATATGCTCTGATAGTCATAGTAAGTTGTCAGTGATGCTTCTCCCTTTCCTGAACCCCTTTTTGGCTTGCAGTCAATGTCCTTGATGTGATCTTGGAAGCAGCATTTGATAACTATCACCAGCAGCTTTCCAAAGCAGCTTAACAGGCTGGCAAGCTGGTAATTGCAGCAATCATGATAGCTTTGCCTAGTTTGTGGACTGTGGTGATGAAAAATGATACTTTAGCATTTCAGGAAGTGGCCCAACACTAATGATTTTGTAAAGACATATGAATTACATGATTCTTATACAGCTACTTTGCAAGTGTTTGAGCTATCATGGGGTGGGAACAGAGGAACGCCAGTCGGCCATTTTGAACCATTTTGTTTCATCATTCCATTAGATTATGGTTAATCTGTGTGTTAAATCCATCTACCTATCATGATAGACCACATCAAATGCATTACCCTCATTAACACTCCTGGTTAGCTCCTCAAAGAAATTTGATTAAATTTGTCAAACACGATCTTCCCTTAACAAATCCTATCATGGATCCATAATCCTTAATATTCTTGCCCAACAAAACATCTATAAATGCCACCTTTTAAATTTTCAGTTGACCTAGTCTTGACTGAATTTTGATGGAATGACTTCCAGACTTCACTCCCCTTTGAACGAAGTGATTCCTGATATCACCCTGAATGGTGGAGCTGGAATTTTATGGTTTCCCCACTTGTTCTGGCCTCTTCCAACTAAGTAAATAATTTCTCTGTACCTCCCCTATCAACTCTTCTAATCAGTTACCTCTCCCAGTAAACTTCTACACTCAAGGGATTACAAGCCCAATACTAAAACCTGTTCTCATAATTCAACCCTCTAGTCCTGATATCATTCTGGTAAATCTGCGTTCCACCACCTCCAAGACCAATATACCCTTCCTGAGTGGCTCTGCGTACTTCACTTCCCTGAGATCAGGTTAAAAACTGTGCCCATGATTTATCTCATGCATAATAATTCTGAGGGACAGAATATATCTGCACCTGGATAGACACAGATTAATCAGGGATAGTCAGCATGGATTTGTTAAGGGAAGGTCGTGTTTGACAAATTTAATCAAATTTCTTTGAGGGTTCACCAGGAGTATTAATGAGGGTAATGCATTTGATGTGGTCTATCTGAACTTTAGCAAGGTTTTTGATAAGGTTCCTCATGGCACACTGGTAAAGAAAGTAAGGTACCATGGGATCCAAGGCAAGTTGGGTCCAAAATTGACTGAGGGGCAGGAAACAGGTTGATGGGAGAGGGATGTTTCTGTGACTGGATGTGTGTTTCCAGTGGCTTTCCGCAGAACTCGGTGCAGGGTGCCTTGCTATTTGTGGTGTACATTAATGATTTGGAATTAAATGTAGAAGGTATGATCAAGAACTTTGCAGATGACACAAAAATTGGTAGAATGGTTAATAGTGAGGAGGATAGCTGTAAATCGATGGAGGATATCACTGGACCAGTCAGGTGGGCAGAGCAGGAGCAAATGCGTTTCAACCTGGAAAAGTGTGGGTAATGTGCTTAGGGAGGGCTAACAAGGGATTACACTATGAATGGTAGGACCCTGGAAAGTACTGAAGATCAGAGGGACCTTTGAGCGCATATCCACAGATTCCTGAAGGTGGCAGGTATAAGGTGGTTAAGAAGGCATATGGGATACTGGCGTTTATTAGACAAAGCATAAAATATAAGAACAGTGAGCTCATAAAACACTAGTTACGCCAGAACTGGAACACTGCATAGAGTTCTGGTCATTACATTGTAGGAAGGATGTGATTATTCAGGAGAGGGTGCAGAGGAGATTACCAGGATGTTGCGTGGGCTGGAAGGTTTGAACTACGAGGAGAGATTTTGTAGGCTGGGACTGTTTTTCTTGGAGCCGCAAAGGTTGAGAGGGGACCAGATAAGATTATGAATGGCATAGATAGAGTGGATAGGAAGGAATGTTTTTCATTGTTAGAGGGGTTAATAACCAATAGGCACAGATTTAAGGTAAGAAGTAAAAGGCTAAGGGGAAATTTATTCACCAAAAAGTGGATTGAAATCTGGAACTCACTGGCTGAAATGGTGGTTGAGTGAGAAACCCTGGTAAATACAATTGTACTTCTGTAACCTCCAGGGTTGTGGACCAAGTGCTCGAAAATGGGATTAATGTAGTCAGAGCTTTGTTGATTGGCATGTACACGATTGACTGATTGGCTTCCTTTTGTGTTGTTTACGTCTATGAATCTAAGAATATATAATGCAGCCAAGTTTGCTGAAAGTACAACGCTAGATGGAAATGTAAGCTGTGAGGAGAACACAGAGACTACAAAGAAACTAGACAGGTTAGCTAAATGGGCAAGAAGGTAGAAATTGTAGTATAATGTAGGGAAGTAGCAGATTTTTCACTTTAGCAGTAAGAATTTTTAAAAATTATATTTTTTAAAAAGCATGAAACTTATAAATGTTGATGTTCAGAGAAACATGGGTGTAATCGTACAAGAAACACACAAAGTTAGCATATAGATACGCCATACAATTACCAAGACAAATGTCATGTTGGTATTTGTAGCAGGGGATTGGTGTAGCTTAAGAAAGTCTTGCTTTAATTGTACAGGGTATTGGTGAGATCACAACCAGAATGCAGTGTGCAGTCTTCAATCCTGATAGGTGTGGCATGGAGGCAAGAAAACCTGGAACCTTGTGCCACTAGCCAGTTCTCCCGCTCTTGTTGAGGCCAATTTTAGAGATGGATGTGAATTTTTCAGTTGGCCTCCAGACCCTTACAGGTGTTGAGGAGTAGTGCAACTGCCTGGAACCAACCTTCCACCAATAGACTGGGAGCTAGTGCTCCAGGCAGCCACAGGCAGTCATGCGGAGAGGTTTATCCCCTAACCCAGACTTTTGGCCCAGTTGCTGAAACATGCTTTAAATTAAGTGGCTTCTTCAGTGGTGCAGGATCTGCTATTTGCCCTCCAGCTTCACAATCCCATTATCATTGGACTGATAATCCAGAGATCCATAAAACCATAAGATATAGGAGCAGAATTAGGCCACTCGGCCCATCGAGTCTGCTCCGCCATTCAATCTTGGCTGATATTTTCTCATCCCCATTCTCCTGCCTTCTCCCCAGAACCCCTGATCCCCTTATTAATCAAGAACCTATCTATCTACTGTAATGCTCTGGGGACCTGGGTTCAAATCCTACCTGGCAGATGGTAAAATTTGAAAATCTGGAATCAGAGGTCTAATGATTATGAAACCATTGTCCATTGTCGTAAAACCCCAATCTGGTTCATGAATGCCCTTTAGTGAAGGAAATCTGCCATCCTCATCTGGTCTGGCCAAAATGTGACTACAGATCAACAGCACTGTGGTTGACTCTGAAAAGGCCTAACAAGTCACTCAGCTCAAGGCAATTAGGGATGGGTAATATATATTGGCCCAACCAGAGATGCCCACATCCCATGAATTAAATTTTAAAACATTCTGAAGGGGCTTGTCAGGATAAACCTGGCTGGACAATTTAGAACACATTGACACAACTGCAGGACAAAGGATTGATCATTTAGGATTAGGGTGAGTTTCTTCACTCAGGAGTGTGAATCTTTGGAATTGTCTTCCCCAGAGGGTTGTGAATGTTCCATTCATTTAAGGCTGAAATTGACAGATTTTTGGAGTGAGATGTGAGGTAGAAAATCAGCTCTGATTTTATTGAATGGCAGGTCAGGCTTGATGGGACCATATGGTTTACATCAGTTCTTAGTTCTAATGACTTGGCACAAGACAAGATATAATTTGCCAAATTTTGGATCAACAGAAGTTTACAGAGCTAAACATATTCGATCTGTTAGAGCTGAAAGGCTCAATTGAGGAATAGTCGAGAGCAGGGTTTCCCAAACTTTTCTGGTCATGGAAACCTTTTGACCTCACAAGAGAACTGAAGAAACTCCTAAGAAGCATTCTTATTGTGATGAAGAGTTCAACAACAAAAAATGATTGTTTTCACGCAGTAGATAGAAACGTACAAAGACCTAACTTACAGAAAGGCTTTTGATTTCTTATATGTGCATGTTTATCACAGTATAATTAAAAAGTCCTCCTATTTAAAAAGGTACTTGAGTCTTACCTTTGTCATTTTTAATGGCAGGATTAATGGTGGAAAACAGGATTCTCATATTGGGCACACGTGCACACATTCACCTTTCGCACATACTCACAAAATCACCTCTCTCACACCCACACACTCACCTCTCTCACTCACTCACATCTCACTCACACACACACTCATCTCTCTCTCTCACACATACACACACACACACACTCATCTCTCACTCACTCACTCACACCTCACTCACAAACACACACTCACCTCTCACACACTTACTGACTTACTCACACACACATACTCATCTCTCTCACTCATTTGTTCACTTACACAAACACACACATACCTCTCTCTCACACACACAGACACACCTCCCTCTCTCATATTCACTCATTCACACGCACACTCACCTCTCACAAACTCAATCACTCACTCACCCACTCACCTCTCTTTCACTCATTCACTCACGCACACACAACTCCTACACATACACACCTCTCACTCACTCATTCACACACACTCATCTCTCTTTCCACACTCACTCACATACAAACACACTCACCTCTCTCGCATACATACTTGCTCTCTGTTGACCTGATATGGAGATTCGAGTTTCGTGCTTCTCTAGAAATCAGCCTCTGATTGGACGAAAAGCTTCGTAGCATGTTTCAAATTTTAATTATGAGCGTGGCCTGTCATGGAATCCCTGGGAAGCTCACGCAGGACCTAGTTTGGGAATCCTTATCTCGAGGTAACAAAAACATGAATGGCAATTTCACAGCTGTTGGACTGAGATAGAGACCTCAGGTGGAGATTGACAATATTATGGAAGTGGAATAATAGTTTTGCTAATGGAGCGGATATTCAGCAAAGATTTCTGAGATATGGAACTCAGAAACCAGATGCATCAGGAAGAATTGGGCTGTGTGAAAGTTAATATCTTTGGTAGCAATAAATAGCAGCTCGAGAAAAACATGTTAAAGTTGCTAATGAGTGAAGTTGATTGTTAAAGGAAGCTAATTACATGCAAAATATTCCCATTTACATTTGGAGTGTTATATATCTGCAAACTATGGGGGCAATTTAAGCATCGCATTGTGCCCAGAGAGGATCTAGGTGCATGTTTAAATAGTGGGAAAGGTCAAAATTGAGATTTACGGCGGGCGCAAATCAGTTTTTTTTCATCTTTATTGTCACAAGTAGGCTTACATTAACACTGCAATGAAGTTACTGTAAGAAGCCCCTGGTTGGCACATTCTGGCACCTGTTCGGGTACACTGAGGGAGTATTCAGAATATCCAATTCACCGAACACCACGGGCGGGATTCTCACCGGGGGGGAGGGGGGGGGGGGGGGGGCGTGAATCCCGTCCCCACCGGCCGCCGAATTCTCCGGCACCGGAGAATTGTTGTCCACTGTTGTCCAGTGAGGTGTGTGCCTCTGTACAAGCAGAAGGTGGGGGTGAAAGCTGGGATGCCTCGATGGTGGTCTCCTTGGAGATCTCCTCCGAAGTGGTCTCTTGGTTGGCGGGGCGTGAAGGGGGAATGACGTCAGATGGCAAGGTCCTAGGTCCTTTCCGATGTTGATCTTGCGAGACAATGGACATGTGGCCAGTGCGAGGGAAAGATCATTTTGAGGAACATGTATGAAGATCAGATGTGTGCAGGGCATGTGATGTCAGCCGGTGAATTGCGGGAGCGGGATTGTGAATTTGAGTGGTGCCAGGCAGAACTGATGCCAGGAGAGAAGTGTTAACTTAACCTTGCAGCTCAGTGGAGATTGTTGGTCTTCTTCCAATATCACGCTGCCCTCAATGAGCCATGAGGCGCGAATCTGGTGAATCAGGTGGCGAGATAGCCAATAATGGCAAGAAGCTCTTTTAGTAGCTCATTTCCCGCACTAAGCGCCGTTAAATACGGGTTGCGATCTCGCCAATGCAGCCGTCGAGAACCACCCTGCCAAATGCGCCCAAATGACACTTAGAAATGTTAAATCACCCCCTATATTGTGAGTATTGTGAAGGTAACATACATATTTAGATGCAACAACTGTAGTTTTTAACAATACTTATTTGTGAAAAACACATTACTCAGTCATTCAAGTCTGACTTAGGATGCGATTCTCCTATTTTCAGGCTATGTGCTCCCGGCAGCGGGAAATCCATGCTGTTTCCCATTGGCACTAGAAGCAATGCTGAGATGCCATTCAATGACACTTAGAATTTTTTTTTCACAGGATCGGGCTTTACATTTTCCTTGGGAGGGCAGGGCCTAATTATTCTGATGGGTTCCGTTCCTCAGGGGTCTGGGCGCCCGATCTCAGACTACAGTTCCAAATCCCTGCAAAAGTTGGCAAGGCCCCCATTTCAGCAGCCTTCTCCCCAGTCCCCCTTCAGGCCCCACCCCTTGGCAGTGCCAAACTTGAACCTTGAACTCCAAGGCAAGGGGATGGGTATCCTCCCGACACTTACCTCCACAGTGCAGAGGGGTCCTTCAGGGCAGCTGGGCATTGGGTGGGGGGAGCTTGGGCTGGGCTGGGCTGATGGGGCTCAGGTCACGGGTCTTTCTAGGGATGGGGTCGTTGGCTGGTCTTCCCATCTGCAGCCTTTAACTCCTTTAAACTGTGTTCAGGATTTCAGATTAATGATGTGGGAGAATAAAATGAAAGTGTTCTCAATTCCAGCCTTAGAACCTTTAAACTGTTTCCCAGCATGATAGAATGAAAGATCTTTGGGATGAGGGTAAAATTCTTTCCTTTAATATGGTAGAAAGCTTTTCCCTTTATCTTTTTCAAGCCTGTGTGCATGCCTCGAAGACTAAAAGCTTTGAATGACATTGTTTACATTGAAGTTTATGGACCATTCCCTTTTTAAAGAACAGGCAGTTTCAATGGAACGTTTTCTGCTGTATATTTAAATAGTTGTACAAGGGCCTATTAACTCTGAAGCACTTGCTCTTTTGAGCAGCTGTTCTTGCTCACCACAATTTTTCTAAGGAGGCTGTCTCTTTGTTCTGAAGAGCTTTTGAAAAAGACTAGGTGCTTTGACTGAGTGCTGCCCCAGCACCTGCTCTTTTATTGTGGAAAATAAACGGGACGCTTATGATGTATTTTCTTTATGAGATCGCAGGTTGCATGTGGTATATAAAATGCTCTTCATTGTTGGTTTATCCAATTCTATCTTCCAGATATTCATTTTTCCATCGCATGTATTGTTGCATGTTGGAACAGTTTAGTGGGCTACAAAGCACTGTAATATCCAAATGACAACTAATTGTACATTAAATAAAATATAAGACAAAAACTTCTGGTATAATATATTTTAATTTAATCACCTTAAATAATTCAGTCAAACCAATGACTGATGCTTGTTTGTGCAAATGTTTATCAATATTGTCATAGCAAAAATAGTTAAGAGAATGAAAATTCGAAATGTCAATACCCACTGTGCTCTTTTTGTTGTCATTTTAATTGCATTTTTCTCAGATAAAATGAATTATTTATTTGCAAAAAATATTATGAATGTTAAAGTATTTGATATTGCATTCACGTGGAAAGCAATATATTTTTTTTAAATACTGGAAGTGACAGTTCTGTAAACCCTTTATTAATTTACTTTACTGATATAAAATTAAATGATATAGAAACTGCAGATTATGAAATATCTCCACAATGAAAAAATCAAAAAGGGTGACAGTACAAGGTACAGTGACTGAGGGGAGCTCAGTGAATAGGCCCAGTAATACTAAAAGGAGTAAAACTGGAGATGTTAAGATTCAAAACAGAGGTAAAAAACCCAACATAAGTGTACTTTACCTGAAAGCTCGTAGTATTTGGAATAAAGTAAATGAGTTGATGGCGCAAATCATCGTGAATGACTATGAATTAGTGGCCATTACTGAAACATGGTTAAAGGATGGTCACGACTGGGAGTTAAATATCCGAGGGTATCAAACTATTCGGAAGGACAGAGTGGATGGTAAGGGAGCTGGTGTTGCTCTGTTATTTAACGATGACATCCGGGCAATAGTTAGGGATGATATCAGTGCTATGGAGGATAAGGTTGAATCCATTTGGGTGGAAATCAGGAATAGTAAGGCAAAAAAGTCACTGATAGGAGTAGTCTATCGGCCACCAAATAGTAACGTTATGGTGGGGCAGGCAATAAACAAAGAGATAACTGATGCATGTAGAAATGGTACAGCAGTTATCATGGGCGATTTTAATCTACATGTCGATTGGTTTAACCAGGTCGGTCAAGGCAACCTTGAGGAGGAGTTTATAGAATGTATCCGCGATAGTTTCCTAGAACAGTATGTAATGGAACCTATGAGGGAACAAGCGGTCCTGTCCTTGTCCTGTGTAATGAGACAGGATTGATTCATGATCTCATAGTTAGGGATCCTCTCGGAAGGAGCGATCACAATATGGTGGAATTTAAAATACAGATGGAGGGTGAGAAGGTAAAATCAAATACTAGTGTTTTGTGTTTAAACAAAGGAGATTACAATGGGATGAGAGAAGAACTAGCTAAGGTAGACTGGGAGCAAATACTTTATGGTGGAACAGTTGAGGAACAGTGGAGAACCTTCCAAGCAATTTTTCACAGTGCTCAGCAAAGGTTTATACCCACAAAAAGGAAGGACGGTAGAAAGAGGGAAAATCGACCGTGGATATCTAAGGAAATAAGGGAGAGTATCAAATTGAAGGAAAGAGCATACAAAGTGGCAAAGATTGGTGGGAGACTAGTGGACTGGGAAATATTTAAGGGGCAACAGAAAGCTACTAAAAAAGTTATAAAGAAGAGTAAGATAGAGTATGAGAGTAAACTTGCTCAGAATATAAAAGCAGACAGCAAACGTTTTTACAAATATATAAAGCAAAAAAGAGTGGCTAAGGTAAATATTGGTCCTTTAGAGGATGAGAAGGGAGTTTTAATAATGGGAGATGAGGAAATGGCTGAGGAACTGAACAGGTTTTTTGGGTCGGTCTTCACAGTGGAAGACACAAATAACATGCCAGTGACTGATAGAAATGAGGTTATGACAGGTGATGACCTTGAGAGGATTGTTATCACTAAGGAGGTAGTGATGGGCAAGCTAATGGGGCTAAAGGTAGACAAGTCTCCTGGCCCTGATGGAATGCATCCCAGAGTGCTAAAAGAGATGGCTAGGGAAATTGCAGATGCACTAGTGATGATTTACCAAAATTCACTAGACTCTGGGGTGGTCCCGGTGGATTGGAAATTAGCAAACGTGACACCACTGTTTAAAAAAGGAGGTAGGCAGAGAACAGGAAATTATAGGCCAGTGAGCTTAATTTCGGTAGTAGGGAAGATGCTGGAATCTATCATCAAGGAAGAAATAGCAAGGCATCTGGATAGAAATTGTCCCATTGGGCAGACGCAGCATGGTTTCATAAAGGGCAGGTCGTGCCTAACTAATTTAGTGGAATTTTTTGAGGACATTACCAGTGCAGTGGATAACGGGGAGCCAATGGATGTGGTATATCTGGATTTCCAGAACGCTTTTGACAAGGTGCCACACAAAAGGCTGCTGCATAAGATAAAGATGCATGGCATTAAGGGTAAAGTAGTAGCTTGGATAGAGGATTGGTTAATTAATAGAAAGCAAAGAGTGGGGATTAATGGGTGCTTCTCTGGTTGGCGATCAGTAGATAGTGGTGTCCCTCAGGGATCCGTGTTGGGCCCACAATTGTTCACAATCTACATAGATGATTTGGAGTTGGGGACCAAGGGCAATGTGTCCAAGTTTGCAGATGACACTAAGATGAGTGGTAAAGCGAAAAGTGCAGAGGACACTGGAAGCCTGGAGAGGGATTTGGATAGGTTAAGTGAATGGGCTAGGGTCTGGCAAATGGAATACAATGTTGACAAATGTGAGGTCATCCATTTTGGTAGGAATAACAGCAAACAGGATTATTATTTAAACAATAAAATATTAAAGCATGCTGCTGTGCAGCGAGACCTGGGTGTGCTCGTGCATGAGTCACAGAAAGTTGGTTTACAGGTGCAACAGGTGATTAAGAAGGCAAATGGAATTTTGTCCTTCATTGCCAGAGGGATGGAGTTTCAGACTAGGGAGGTTATGCTGCAATTGTATAAGATGTTAGTGAGGCCACACCTGGAGTATTGTGTTCAGTTTTGGTCTCCTTACTTGAGAAAGGACGTACTGGCACTGGAGGGTGTGCAGAGGAGATTCACGAGGTTAATCCCAGAGCTGAAGGGGTTGGATTATGAGGAGAGGTTGAGTAGACTGGGACTGTACTCGTTGGAATTTAGAAGGATGAGGGGGGATCTTATCGAAACATTTAAAATTATGAAGGGAATAGATAGGAAAGATGCGGGCAGGTTGTTTCCACTGGCGGGTGAAAGCAGAACTAGGGGGCATAGCCTCAAAATAAGGGGAAGTAGATTGAGGACTGCGTTTGGGAGGAACTTCTTCACCCAAAGGATTGTGAATCTATGGGATTCCTTGCCCAGTGAAGCAGTTGAGGCTCCTTCATTAAATATTTTTAAGGTAAAGATAGATAGTTTTTTGAAGGAAAAAGGGATTAAGGGTTATGGTGTTCGGGCTGGAAAATGGAGCTGAGTCCACAAAAGATCAGCCATTGAATGGCGGAGCAGGCTCGAGGGGCCAGATGGCCTACTCCTGCTCTTGTTCTTATGTTCTTATTATGTAATGAATACCAAATATCAGCTCAATAATAAACTGTTGTTTTATTAGAGACCATGCATGCAATTTCAAACAATGGGTGGCACGGTGGTACTGGGATGGCATTGTGGCACAGTGGGTAATCCAGCTGCTTCACAGCGTGAGGGACCTGGGTTTGATTTTGGCCTTGGGTTCCTGTCTACTCTATACTCCTGCCCCTCATAATTTTATACATCGCAATCATGTCCCCCCTCATCTCCTCTGCTCCAAGGAAAACAATCCAAGTGTATCCAATCTCTCTTCATAACTAAAGCTCTCCAGTCCAGGCAACATTCTGGTAACTCTCCTCTGCACCCTTTCCATCCCTGCTATAATATGGATTCCAGAACTGCATACAATACTCTAGCTGTAGCCTAACCAATGTTTTCTACAGTTCCAGCACAATCTCCCTGCTCTTAAACTCGATGCATTGGCTAATAAAGGCAAGTATACCACATGCTTTCTTAACCACTGTATCCATCTGTCCTGGTGTACATGAACACCAAGATCCCTCTGATCCTCGGTGCGTCCCAGGGTCCTGCCGTTTATTTTGCATTCCTTTGCCTTGCTTGGCCTGCCAAAGTGCAACACCTCACCCTTTTAATAATAATAATCTTTATTATTGGCACCAGTGGGCTTGCATTAACACTGCAATGAAGTTACTGTGAAAAGCCCCCTTATCTGAATTGAATTCCATTTGCCATTGATCAGCCCATCTGACCAGCCTTTCTGTATCCTCCTGCAATCAAAGGCTAACCTCCTCACAATTTGCCACCCCACCAATTTTTATATAACCTGCACACCTATTGATCAACCATCCTACATTTATGTCTAAATGATTTACGTAAACCACAAACAGCCAAGGCCCGACACTGATCCCTGCAGAACCCCACTGGGCAAAAGCTTCCAGTCCGAAAAGCACCCCTCAACCAGCACCCTCTGCTTCCTGCCACTCAGCCAATTTTGGAACCAATTTGCCAAATTTCCTTGCATCCCATGGGTTCTTACCTTCACTATCTGTCTCCCATGTGGGACCTTATCAAAAGCCTTTCTAAGGCCCAAGTACACTATGTCAAATTCATTTGCCTCATCTATGCATCTGGTCACCTCTTCGGAAAATTAGCTCAAGTTGGTCAGATGTGTCCTCCCTTTAACAAAACCATGCTGACTGTTTTTGATAAATCCCTGCTTCCCCAAATGCAGATTAATTTTGTCTCTCAGAATTGCTTCCAATAGTTTCCCTATCACTGAGGTTAGATTGACTGGTCTGTAGTTTCCTGCTTTATCCCTTCCTCCCTTCTTGAATAATGGTACCACATTGGCTATCCTCCGGCACCTCTACTGTGACCAGAGAGGTATTTAACATTTTTGTTAGTGCCCTTGCTATTTCCTCCCTTTCCTCACTCAGCAGCCTGCGATGCATCTCGCCTAGCCCTGGAGATTGATCTACTTTTAAGCCTGCCAGACAAATCAGAACCTTCTCTCTGTCTATACCGATATCTTTAATTGTATCACAGTCCTTCTCCCTGATTTCCATACCCATACTGTCCCTCTCACGAGTGAACACTGACACAAAGTATTCATTGCGAACCTTACCTACATCCTCCAGCAGCACACACAAATTGTCTCTGTGTTCCACGATGGGCCCGACAATTTCCCTTTTACCCTTAATGCATATGTAAAACAACTTAGGATTTTCCTTTATTTTACGTGCCAGTATCCTTTCATGTCCCCTTTTTTCTTTCCTAATTTCCTTTTAAAGTTCCTTCTTGCCCATTCTATCCGCCTTTAGGGTTTCTGCTGTTTTGAGCCCTCGATATCTGCTGTAAACCTCCTTTTCTCTTTATCCAATGATATCTATTTCTCGATACCTAGAGTTCACTGGATTTGATGGTCCCACCCTTTTTCTTGATTGGAACATGTTGGCCCTGTACTCTCCCTATTTCCTACTTGAAAGTGTCCCACTGTTCTGTCACAGATTTACCTAAAAGTGTCTGCTCCCAGCCCACTCTGGCCAAATCACATCTGATTTTATTAAAATCACTTTCCCATAGTTTAAAACTTTGATCTCATGCCCATTGCTGTACTTTGCCATAACAATCTTGAATCTATTGAAGTTATGATAAATGTCTGCAAAATGCACCCGCAATAATATTTCCACCACTTGCCCAGCTTCGTTACCGAAAATTAAGTCAAGGACCTCCCCCACCCTTGTAGGTTCTTCTACATACTGGCTTAAAAAGTTCTCCTGGACGCATTTTAAGAATTCGCTGCCTCTAAACACTATGGCTACCCCAGTTAATATTGGGGAAATAGAAATCCCCCACTATCACTACTCCATTGTGCAGTGGAATTTTCAGGCATTGACTTGCAAATCTGCAATTCCCTATGAAAATCTGACATATTGAAAGCTGTAGATTTACAGAAAAATGTCTGAAAATCATAACAGTTCTAAAAACCCTAATATTAAAGTTGATGGCCAACATCGAGAAAAGATTTCTTTGATGCATTAAAACTAAACTATACTTTCTGAAGCCTGCTTTTCTTAATTTTCCCTCATGAAGCAAAAGAAGAAAGGTTTTAGCTGGAACGGAAACAGAAAAGTCAGGCATAATCCATGGAAAGAGAAACAGATTTAATTTTTCAGGCTGATGACCTTTCACCAGAACTCAGAAATGTTAGAAATGTAAAAGATCTCAAACAAATGTAAAGGTGAAGGATGGGAAAAAGAACAAAACTGAAGGTCTGTGATAGGGTGAAAGAAAACGGGTGACCAATATTTCCCTATTGCCTACCACACATCCCGGGTTGCCTCCTTCTGGTTTGCTGTTTGTTCTATATTCTGCATCAGTTTTTTTGCGCATGCACAGTTATACCTGTGCATGAGCACCATCATCTCCTTCTGGCAGCTTTCTGTCCGGTTCACAGTGACTGGTACAGGACACAGTCCCACCTCCCCCCACTCCTACTGCTCTCTCACCCACACTTATTCTTAAGATCTGACAACAAACCCCCCCACCCCGCCTCAGTCTTACAGGTTCGGACCAATGGCAAATGTGCGTAAACATTTCAGAAGAAGTTGGTCATACTGAAGAGAGGGGAAGTTAAATGGCAAAAGGGATGGGGCAGAATGTCAATGGGACAAGTAAAGGAATGAGAGGTGTATTGTATACCTGCGGACTTATGAATTGCAGAATGATGAAAAGTCATGGGCAGGATTCTCCAGTCTGCCCACTGCGTTTTCCAATGCAGCGTGCCCCACCGGCAGTGGGATTCTCTGGCCAGGATTCTCCGAGCTCGCGCCGGGTTGGAGAATCGGCGGCCAAACTGGAAATTCCCGCCACGCCGCTCCAACACCGGGACGCGATTCTTCGGCGACCGGAGAATCGGCGCCAGTCGCGTGCGCACCATTCACATGCTGCCAGTCGGGGGCCGCAGCCATTCTCTCCAGTCGACCAGCCGGGTTCCCGCCGAGTTCCGCCGGTGTGGTTCCAACCTGTTACCACCCGGCGGGAGTTCGGACTTGCGTCCGTGGTGGCCGTCCTAGTGTGGGGGGCGGGGGGATCAGACTCTGGGGTGGGGTCTGCATGTGGGCCTGCACGACGGACAGGCCCGCGATTGGGGGCCACCGATCGGCAGGCGCGCGCGATTTGGAGGAGGCCTACCTCCTTCCGCCCAGGCCTGCTGTGTGGTTCTGCCATATTGCGCAGTGCGGAAACGGCCAGCACGTGCATGCGCAGGCGCGGAAATGGCCACCACGTGCATGCGCCGGCGTGGAAACAGCAGCACAGGGCCGCGTGTCAGTGCTGGAGCAATGCGCAGCACTCTGGCGCTGTGCTGGCCCCCAGTGGCCCATTGAATCGCTAGGCAAGGTTGATGCCGGCGTGAAACACTCGGGTGTTTACGCCGGCATCAACACTTGGCTGGGAGTTTAGAGAATCCTGGCCTCCGTTCCCCCAGCCGGCCAGTGGGGTTTCCCAATGTGGCCACCCCACGTCATCGGAAAACCTGCACGCATGGGTGTGCTCCTGGCGGACCAGAAGATCCCACTGATCGAGAAATCCGCTGCATGTTTTTATTTCAGATTTGCACCATCTGAGTTTGCTTTGGTATCAAGTTGGATTTTGCAGTTTCATGCAACTATTGATTACATGTAATTTGGTTTATTAGTCTGTAGCTGGAGTAAAATTAATGTAAGGTGCTGTACATTTTCACAAGTTGGACTTCTTTCTGCTAGGAATTGTTTTTAGGTCACTCCAACTTATTTCACATGGAGTCGATACAGCTCAAATAGAAGAAAGTCATTCTACATCTCTCTGATGTGTTAAAATCTAAGCAATAAAAGAATAGTCTTCAAATCTGTTCACCATCCAACTTTTCATATACATTAACCATTTAACTTCCTGATGCTAAGCAGAGTCACCAGGGCAGCACGGTGGTACAGTGGTTAGCACTGCTGCCTCACAGCACCAGGGACCCAGGTTCAGCTCCAGCTGCCTGTGACTATCTATGTGGAGTTTGCACGTTCTCCCCATGTTTGCGTGGGTTTCTTCAGGGAGCTCCGATTTCCTCCCACAGTCCAAAAATGTGTAGGTTTGGTGGATTAGACATGCTAAATTGTGCCTTAATGTCCAAGGATATTCGGGTTACGGGGATAGAGCGAGGGGAGTAGGCTGCTTTCAGAGGGTTAGTTAAGACTTGATGGGCCAAATGGCTTCCTTTTGCACTGTAGGGACTCTATGATAGCAAGTAATAAAACACAATGATTGAATATGCCATTGCTTGTTCAGTACATAAAGTGCATCTTCAATGACAGACATTGCACATAATGTGGTAAAAATACAGGAAAGACTGTGACGGCACAGTAGCACAGTGGTTAGCACAGTTGCTTCACAGCTCCATCCCAGATTCGATTCCCAACTTGGGTCTGTTATGGGCCAGGGTTTATAGAACCCCAAAGTGTATCATGGAGTTCACCTGACCCACAACTTTTAATAGATTGTGGTATGGGGAGCACACGGCCTACTCTACAGGTGTGGTACAGCAGAAATGGAAAAGTATTTTTTAAAGCAAAACAATGTTTATTCTATGAACTCAAGTTAACCTTTTTAAAACATACAATGAACATCTTAGCAACCATCAATTCAAATACAATCCCCAAAGAATACAACAAGATCAGGTTTAAATTCACTATTGAGAGCAGTTACCACTTTGAAATCAGCAAATGGACATTCATAAGCTTGCAGAGATTCATACACATCCTGCTGCGATTTCAGCTTCTCCAAAACTAAAATGAAACCAAACCCACCCTGCAGAAAAAAGCCTAAAGCAAAAGTAAAAAGCTGCCAGACAGCCCAGCCCCACCCACTCTCTGACATCACTGCAGTAATAAACACCCATTTCCTGAAGTTACTCTCATTACAGATATTTATAATCACACCCATTTATAAACAACCATTTCTTAAAGGTACTCTCACATGACAGGTCATTGTCTGTGCAGAGTCTGCACGTTCTCCCCGTGGCTGCGTGGGTTTCCTCCGGATGCTCCGGTTTCCTCCCATAGTCCAAAGATGTGCAGGTTAGGTGGATTAGCTTTGCTAAATTGACCTTAGGTTAGGTTAGGTGGGGTTAGGTTAGGGGCTGGTTTAGCACAGGGCTAAATAGCTGGCTTTTAAAGGAGACCAAGGCAGGCCAGCAGCATGGTTCAATTCCATAACAGCCTCCCCGAACAGGCGCCGGAATATGGCGACTAGAGGCTTTTCACAGTAACTTCATTTGAAGCCTACTTGTGACAATAAGCAATTTCCATTTCATTTTATATTACTGGGTTACGGGGATGGGGTGGAGATGTGGGTGCTCTTTCCAAGAGCCGGTGCAGACTCGATGGGCCAAATAGCCTCCTTCTGCACTGTAAATTCTGCGATTCTATGAATGTAGGTTGTATAATGAGAGATATATGGAGATAACTTCATCTGGGAACTTGGCAGATAGCTGCAAACCACTCAATCTTCAATCTTGTTTTGCAGCATTAGTTAAAATTGCTAATGTGATTATGGCTTTCTAATCATACAATGATTAATCATTCCTGTTAACAATAATTCTCCATAAAGCTCAAAAGAATAACTTTTGATACAAGGTGTAATGTTACAGAAGATATTTTCCTCCTTCAGATTATCTGGGTTATACCGATACTGTTTGTTTGTACATTATTGAAAGCTGTGGGTAACACTACATTAAGACTAGGATTTATCTTCTGTGGCCGCCTGAAAGTAAACTTTAGTATTACAGGTGACAAAAAATTGAAAACCTGAACTTTTGGGCAATGAGCCCTGTGCTGAGGTTTAATCATTTGAATCGGTGCAAAATCAGAGTCTTCCAAATAAATGCAGTTGATTTTTAGGAACAAAAATAGTTTTGGTAGTAATGAAATATGCTACTAGCAATCAGATTCAATGGTCCTTCAGATCAAACTTCCTGTGAAGGAGACTTCCTGTAATAGAGTTATTGAGATGTCAAAATTATAGATGGTTTCCTTTTTAATAAGGCACAAGGATAGGGCTCAATGGAAGTATTTGCATCAAACCACAACCTCCATCACCTGTTCAGATCATTTTAATGATCTTTTCTCAGGTCAGTCAAACTATTATTGCACGTCGATTTAAACCCACACACAATTAAATGTGTGCTACTCTGCTCAAATGTGAAATCAATGTACAGTCCAAATAGCAGAAAACATCCTTGTAAACTAATTATCACCTTAACAAAGGAAATGGAGATACTATAATTGGCATTACTTCTGTCTGCCTCTGTTAATACAGAGACTTGAAAAATCATTAGTAGATTTAACCTAAACTCAGTATGTGGGTCAAAGGGGCCAATGCCTTGAACAAACTTGATATTGGATCTTATGCTGTGATTTGGGAATAGTGGATTTTTAAAAATAATGACACAATTATGATATCATCATTATTCAGCTGCAGGAACTGTGATTATTGCCGTTACTGATTCCTCAGTCCCCATAATTAATAGCTTAAAGTCCCATTCACTCAATTCAGTTTTGTAACAGCAAGGACTGTCGTGAAAACAAGTTTCTTCTCTGTAACATCTCTGAGCGAGAATTAAATGTTAGCTCTGACACACACTGGCCTCTCTCTCTGCATCCAGCACCACCATTGCCACCCAATGGCCAACTAACCACAGCCCCAAACCCACCCACTCCCCCACAAAAGATACTTTTGTTTAAATACACCAGCAATAAACTTTGTGGTGAAATTCAATAGTTTGAAAGTGTTGCTTTTTTGGCAAGTGGCACAGAACTTAATTACCAGATGTAAGTTTTATTTATATACAGGTACTGATTCTAAAGTCTTATTTTTAAAGGAAGTCTTATGTGTGTGATCCTCGAAATAAAAAAAAGTACCAGCTAACATTTAAATCGAACTACACGTGCAACTGAAATGGTCATATGGGCTGAAATTCTCGCGCCTTTGGGATCCTCTGTTCCCGCCGGCAGCGCACCCCCACCCATGGGTTTTCTGGTGGATGGGGTGGCTGAAATGGGAAATCCCATTCACATGTGGTGGGAGTGGAGTATCCCAGCGCCAGTGCATAGTGCTACAGAGAACTACGCAGCTGCAGGATCACGGAATCTGGCCCACAATCTTAATGATTAATTCCTACCCTGGTATTTTCAAGATGGTGAACTGATATCTCAACGGGAAGTCACTACACATGATCATCCATTCACCATTCTGACCCATTGGGGCCATTCACCTGAAGAAGGAGCCGTGCTCCGAAAGCTCGTGTTTGAAACAAACCTGTTGGACTTTAACCTGGTGTTGTAAGACTTCTTACTGTACTACACATGATGACAGAGGAAATTATAAAGCACTTTCCATGTTCATGATACATTGGGTGAAATTCTCCATCTGGGCTCCCGCCGAAGCTGAACTGCACCTGATCTACGCTTCCAGAAGCGATTCCCAATCCTTAGCCATGCAAATTTATGCATGGTGAGGAATGCAAAAGATTCCCTCGGGAATCCTGCTATCGGGCCACTGGCCGCATCGCAATTCAGAACCCCCCCCCCCCCCCCCCCACCACCACCACCACCACAGCACAATCCAGCCCCCCAACCCGGATTTTCTAGGTCTCTGCTCACCCCCTGTATGGGGATGACTTGACTCCCCTCCCTCCCTCCAACCGAGGCCCCATAACTAAAGAGACTCACCCCACCAGCTCCCTAAATAAAGAGGCCTCCACAGAGACCCTCTAAATATAGAGACCCCCCACAGAGACTCCCTGATTAAGGGGAATCCCCAGAGACCCGCCCCCCCCCAGAAAAGTGACCCCTGTCAGAAAGCCTCCAGAAATGTGGCCGATGTCACCAAGCCCCCCCCCCCGAGAAGAGACTCTGGTCAGTAACCCATCCAGAAGAGAGACTGCTGTCAGAAAGCCGCTCTAAAAGGCAACCCCGTCAGGAAGCTTCACAGAAGAGAGATCCCTGTCTGGAAGCTGGAGAGCAGTCCAGACAGAGGCAGCGGAAAAAAATACTGATTTAACACTCACCTGGGCAATACATCTGCTGGGTCAGACACAGGAAGCAGTCAATTCCTGGAAAGAAAAAAACATTCCGCTGTGTTAATACCCTCTTAGATCATTGATAGCAAGCCATAATTAATTTCTCTTTGATATTCTTTTACTAGGCTGTGATTGATAGCTTCCACACAGAGCATTGACCCACTCATCCCCCTTCACAGTTGAGTAACTATAAAGTGCTCTAACCACAATATTTAGAAACATCAAACTTTGATTGACAGCTCCTGGACCACTTCAAACAGAAGTATGTTTTATCAATTTGCAGCTGACCACTTCAAAATTACTCACGTAGGAAAGGAGGTTACTGGAAAGCACTTAATCCCATACCAGCCTCCCCGAACAGGCACCGGAATGTGGCGACTAGGGGTTTTTCACAGTAACTTCATTTGAAGCCTACTTGTGACAACAAGCGATTTTTATTTCAATCCCGTTTGAAAAAAATCCCAGTCATGAAACACACGCAAAGCTATTAAAACTCCTTTTGGTTAATCTCTTATCAAAAAAAAACTCACTTCTTTTCATTAACCACATCAAAGATAGCTAATGCTTTAATCACATCTGTAAACTGTCAATCAAACTGTGAACTCAGAAATCCCTGCTGAGATACATACTGTTGTAGCTTTTGAAACTCAAACAAGCATTCATAAGTACATAATAAAAACCCTTGGGAAATGACAACAAAGAGCTCGATTGAAATTGTGAAACAGGAGGACTTTTTTTCTTGACTGAGTAAACCAGTATTTTTTTCCAATTAAGGGGCAATTTAGCATGGCCAATCCACATTGCACATCTTTGGGTTGTTGGAGTGAAACCCATGCCTATAGGGGGAAAATATGCAAACACCATACGGAGAGTGACCCTGAGCTGGGATCGGTCCCGGGTCCTCAGCTCCTTAGGCAGCAGTGCTAACCATTGCGCCACCGTGCCACCCATGGAATTTTTTAGTCTATCAACCAAAGCAGTCCAGCAGACAGTGTTTTGCTTTTAACTCTCACTGACAGCATCAACTGGGGGATTTATAAAACTTCAAATCATGGCACTTAAACACAATTTATCCACCCATTAAGAGTATTTCTGTCTGCTCCATCAATTCATAACTCCCAAACTGTGGGTTAAGGCTCTTGGAACATCAAAAGTAAGCTCTGTTTGAACTCAGACATTGATTTCAAATGCTGCTGTTGAGTCTGAGTTTCCCACCAATGTTATTCATGCCCTATTTGCTTCAGCTACTGATTGGAATATGAGGTCAAGTCCACTTATTTAAAGTTAGTCTTTATTTATTTTTTATGCATGAGAGCATATTTTTAGGTCAGTTTGCAACAAGAAACATGATCTAAAATCCCATGAGGAATTTGTTCATTTTCCACTGTAACTGCAACATTCATTCAGCTTTTGGATGTGAATATTCTCGGCAAGGCCATCACTTTTGCCAGTCCCGAGTTGCTCTGAAATGGTGATGCTGGGCCTTCTTCTTGAATAGTCCGTATGGTGAACGTACTCTCACAATGCTATTCGGGTGGAACTGTTGGAACAGCAAAAATTAATGTTTACACCAATTTCCCAAGGTTTGGGCTGACATCCTGATGGAATTGACATCAAGGCATCATTTGACCAAATATGGCATCAAGGAGCCCCAGCAAAACTGGTATAAATGGGAATTAGGGGAATATCCTCCATTGTTGGAGTCATTCTGTGCAGTTTTGGTGTCCTTATCTGAGGAAGGATGTTCTTGCTATGTAGGGAGTTGTAGAAGTCAATATTTTTCCCGCTTCTGGACTGCGGTAGAAAGATTCAACAACGCTCGTTATGGAAAAATAACAAGACTTTATTTACGGACAGACTGCATGCAGTAATGGCTGAAACTTGAGGTCAGAGAGCAGTTAGTATTACTGCTGATTCCTTCCAAAGTTCGTGCTTTCACAGAGAATCAGCTCAGTATTTATACATTATCGGAATCAGGATTACATGACTACAGCTTAGTCAGGAATTCGATCAGAAGTATAAACATAAGCAATATCATAAAACAGGCATTACCTTGCTGACCTTCTAGGAATCTTTGTCTCATCACCCATACCATTATCTTGTCCTTTGATGGAACATTAAAAGGTTGGAGGAGACTTGTTCCTTCCTGACCTTATCTCGTCTTATTTAGACTGCCTTGGGTTATGACGAGTTAGTCTGATCAGAAGTTGCGGAGGTCAGGCATTTCGGAACGGCTTGACCTTCTCCAATCTTATTCAGGCTTTAAGTCATGCGAAGTCAGCTTTTCTTACATTGTACCAAGTAGTTGACCAGTTTTCCCATCATGCCATTACTTATTTCGTACAACATCACAGAGTGCAGCGAAGGTTTACCAGGATGATTCCTGGGATGGCGGGACTGTAATATGAGGCGAGACTAAGTCACTTTGGATTATATTAATTGGAGTTTAGAAGAGTGAGAGGGGATCTCATAGAAACTTAACAAAATTCAAACAGGACAGATTCAGAAAGAATGTTACCGATGATGGGGGAGTCAGAATTAGGGGTCATAGTTTGAGGGTAAGGGGTAAACCTTTTAGGACTGAGGTGAGGAGAAATTTCTTCACCAAGAGGATTTGTGGAATTTGCTACCACAGAAAGGAGTTGAGGACACAATGTGTAATTTCAAGAAGGAATTAGATATAGCTCTTGGGATGAAAGGGACCAAGGAAGAAATAGGATGGGAAAGGCAGGATCAGGGTATTGAACTTAATGATCAGTCATGATCATAATGAATGGTGGAGCAGGCTTGAAGGGCCGAATGGTCTCCTCTTGCTTATATTCTCTATGTTTCTACATCTGGCACAAGAGAAGATGGCTGTGGTGGTTGGAGGTCTATCATCTAAGCTCGAGGACATCACTGCAGGAGTTCCTCAGGTTAGTGTCCTCGGTCCATGAATCTTCAACTGTTTCATCAATGACCTTCCTGCTATCATAAGATCAGAAATAGGAATCTTCACTGATGACCGCACAATGTTCAGCAACATTTGTGACTCCTCAAATACTGAAGTAGTCCATGTCCAAATGCAGCAAGACCTGGACAATATCCATGCTTGGGCTGACAATTAGCAAGTAATGTGTGATGGAATACATAATCTAGGACAAAGCAGCCTACTTGACTGGTACCCCATCCGCAAAGATTCACTGCGCCACCACCAATGAACAGTAGCAACAGTGTGTACCATCTGCAGGATGCACTGCCAGAATTCAACAAAGCTCCTTCGGCAGTGCCTTGAAAACCCACAATTGCTACCATCGAGAAGGACATGAGCAGGAGACAGATGGGAAGACCAGCACCTGGAAGTTCTGCTCCAAGACACTCCCCATCCTGACTTGGAAATATATCACCACTCCTTCACTGTTACTGACTCAAAATCCTGTTACTCTCTCCCCAACAACACCACATGGACTGCAGCAGGTCAAGATGGCAGCTCATCACCACCTTCTGAAATACAATTTGACATGGGCAATAAACTCTGGTCTAGCCAGCGATGCCCACATTCTGTAAAGTTAAGTTTAAAAAAGTCATTACAGAAAACAAACTAGACCTCCTGTAGAATTTCAGAACCAGATGTCTTCCAATGTTTTAATGTCTCAAGTACATGATGATCCTACATCATCAGTCTTAAATCAAGGGTGGCATTTTCCAGCCCCTCTTGTCAGCAGGATCTGCCCGTCCTGCCGAAGTCAACGCCTCACAGCAGGTTCCCTGGTTGCTGGACAGGCGAACCACAGAATAGCACAGAGACATTGGCAGGACCAGAAGATCCCACACCAGCCAATGATTTACTGCAAATGCCGCAGTAAAACCCACTAGGTGGGGTAGAAATCCCAGCCGTAAACTTTGCTTCTCTCCATAGTTGTTGCCTGATCTGCTGAGTGTTTTTGGGTGCAGTTCTGGGCATCCTAAGGTAAAGGGTGAACAGTCAGAGGTTGTGGTTCACATTGGTACCAACGACATAGGTAGAAAGAGGATGAGATCCTGGAACAAGAATTGAGGGAGCTAGGTAGCAGATTGAAAAGCAGGACTTCAAAGGTTGCAATCTTGGAATTAATATTGGTGCCACATGCTAGTGAGTATAGGAATAGGAGGATAGAGCAGATTAATGTATGGCTGATGAGATGGCGCAGAAAGGATGACCTTAAGGGGCAGCAGGGTAGCATGGTGGTTAGCATAAATGCTTCACAGCTCCAGGGTCCCAGGTTCGATTCCCGGCTGGGTCACTGTCTGTGTGGAGTCTGCACGTCCTTCCCCTGTGTGCGTGGGTTTCCTCCGGGTGCTCCGGTTTCCTCCCACAGTCCAAAGATGTGCGGGTTAGGTGGATTGGCCGTGATAAATTGCCCGTAGTGTCCTAATAAAAGTAAGGTTAAGGGGGGGGGGGGTTGTTGGGTTACGGGTATAGGGTGGATACGTGGGTTTGAGTAGGGTGATCATGGCACGGCACAACATTGAGGGCCGAAGGGCCTGTTCTGTGCTGTACTGTTCTATGAAATTCTATTAAGTTTCCTGGATCATTGGGTCCATTTCCAGGAAAGGAGGGACATGTACAACTTGGACGGGTTGCACCTGAGCCGTAATGGAACCAACATCCTTGTGGGGAGGTTTGCTTTTGTTTGGGGGGGGGGGTTAAATTAATTTGGCCGGGGTGAGCGGGGTGGGTTCAAACTAATTTGGCAGGGGGATTGGTTATGGGGTGATGCACAGCCAAATATAGTACAAATACCAAGTCGGTCTGGAAGGCAGAGTGCTGATAGACATGCTAAGGTACAAGGGAACTTTCAAGTCTGCATGGCATTTATTTTAATGTAGAGTCTTACAGGTAAGGCAAATGAATTGAGCATGGTGGTTAACACATGGGAGTATGATATTATTGCTATGACAGAGACATGTTTGAGGGAGGGGCAGGGTATAGAATTTTCAGGAAAATTGGCAGGTCGGGTGGTGGTGTACAAAAGGAGGTGTTGTCATAATATTGATCAAGGAGTCAAGGAGTGATAGAAGAGCATATATGTAAGCAAATCTCAGAGAAGTGTAAAAATAATAAGGTAATAATTGTAGGGTCTTTGACTTCCCCAATATTAACTGGGATAGTCGAAGTATAAAAGGCTTTGAGGTGCATCCAGGAGACCTTTTTGAGCCAGTACATAGAAAGTCCTACAAAGAGAGAAGGTGGTACCAGACCTGATTTTAGGGAATGAACCTGGGCAGGTAGGAGAAATGTCAATGGGGAGCATTTTGGCAATAGTGACTGTAGCTCAGGAAGATTTAACGTAGTTACGGAAAAGGACAAAGATAGACTGAAAATAAAGGTTCTGAATTGGGCAAAGACTGATTTTAATAGCATAAGACAGGATCTGGCCAAAACAGATTGGGAGCAGCTACTTTTAGGAAAATTCACATCATAACAGTGGGAGTCATTCATAAAGGAAATAGAGAGAGTACAAAGCCAACATCTCCATAAAGGTAAAGGTTGTGACCAACAAGTCAGGAGAACCCTGGATATCAAGAGACATATAGGATTAGATAAGGAAAAAAAGGGAGGTTTGTGGTAAGTACAATGTGCAACCTCATGGCCCGGCATATCCCTACTCTACTACTACCATCAAGACCATCAATTTCTGTCTGCCACAAAAGTAAAATGGGAAAGGTGGCCAAACCATGACTTACAACGGAAATTAGAGCAAAGGAAGATCCAAGGAAGAAGCATACAAATTGACCAAAAAAAACAACAAACCTGAGGATTGGTAGTAGTTTGAATTCAGCAAAGTAGGACAAATGATTACGAGAGGAAGCTTGTTGGGGACATAAAATCTGACTGTAAAAGTTCCTATAGATATGTGAAGAGAAGAAGATTGGTGTAGACAAATACAGGTCTGTTGCAGTCACAAACAGGGGAAGTCATAAAGTGGAACAAAGAAATGGCTGGCCAACTAAATACAAAAGAGGGCACGAATACCATACCAGAAATGTTGGGGAACACAGGCTTTAATGAGATGGAGGAACTGCAGGAGATCAATCTTAGTAGAGAAATGGTATTGGGGAAATAATGGGATTGAAGGCTGATAAATCCTCAGAGCCTGATAATCTACATCATAGAGTGTTTAAGGAAGTGGCCCTAAAAATAGTGGATGCACTGTTAGTCACCTTCCAAGATTCTATAGACTCTGGACAGTTCCTACTGATTGGAGGTTAGCGAATGTAACCCCACTATTTAAAAAGGGAGGTAGAGAAAAAACAAAGAATTACAGGCCATTAAGCCCAATGATGGTAGTGGGGAAAATTCTAGAATCAATTAATTTATAGCAGAGCATTTGGAAAACAATGCTGGAGATCGGACAGTCAACATGGATTTATGAAAGGGAAATCATGCTTGACAAATTTACTGGAATTCTTCAAGGATGTAACCAGTAGAACTCATGAAGGGGAGCCAGTGGATGTGGTTTATTTAAACATTCAGAAGGCTTTTGACAAAGTCCCACATAAGAGATTAGGGCATAAAATTAAAGTGCATCTGATTAGGGTTAATGTACTGAGATGGTTAGAAAATTGATTGTCTGACAGAAAACAAAGAGTAGGAATAAATGGGTCCTTTTCCAAATGGCAGGCAGTGACTAGTGGGGTACTGCTGGGAGCAGTGTTGGGATTCCATCTACTCACAATATATATTAATGATTTAGATGAGAGAACAAAATGTAATATCTCCAAATTTGCAGATGACACAAAACTGGGTGAGAGGGTGAGCGGTGAGGAAGATGCAGAGATCATTCAGTGTGATTTAGACTTTCATGGATAGACAAATTAATGGCAGATGCTGTATAATTTGGATATATGCGAAGTTATCCACTTTGGTAGCAAAAACAGGAAAGCAGATTATTAAGAATGGCCATAAATCACGAGGGGGAATGCACAATGAGACCTGGGTGTCCTCGGACACCAGTTGCTGAAAGTAAGCAAGCAGGTGTAGCAGGTAGTAAAGAAGGCAAATGGTATGTTGGCCTTTATAGCGAGCGAATTTGAGTACAGAAGCAGGGATGTCATGCTGCAATTATACAGGGCCATGGTGAGGCCATATCTGGAATATTTGTGTGCAGTTTTGGTCTCCTTATTTTTTTAATTAATTTTATGGAATGTTGGCTTTGCTGGCTAAGCTGGCTTTTGTTGCCCATCTCTAATTGCCCTTGAGAAGGTGGTAGTGAGCTGCCTTCGTGAACCGCTGCAGTCCATGTAGTGTAGGCATACCCTCTGTGCTGTTAGGGTGGGAGTTCCAGGATTTTGACCCAGCGACAGTTAAGGAACAGCGATATTTTTCCAAGTCAGGATGGTGAGTGACTTAGAGTCATGGTGTTCCCAAACATCTGCTGTCCTTGTCCTTCTATGTGGTAACGGTTGTGGGTCTGGAAGATGGTGCCTCAGGAGCCTTGGTGAGTTCCTGCAGTGCATCTTGTAGATGGTACACCCTATTGCTATTGTGCATTGGGGGTTGAGGAAGTGAATGTTTGTGGAAGGGGTGCCAATCAAATGGGTTGTTTTGTCCTGGATGGTGTTGAGCTTCTTAAGTGTTGTTGGAACTGCACTCATCCTGGCAAGAGGAGAGTATCACATCACACTCCGAACTTGTGCCTTGTGGTCAGTCTTTGAGAAATCAGGAGGTGAGTTACTCGCCGCAGGATTCCTAGCCTCTGACCTGCTCTTGTAGACACAGTATTTATATGGTGAGTCCAGTTCAGTTTCTGGTGAATGGTAACCCCCAGGATGATGATAGTGGGGGATTCAGTAATGCTCATACCATTGAATGTCAAGGGGCGATGGTTTGATTCTCTCTTATTGGAGATGGTCATTGCCTGGAACATCTGTAACATGAATGTAACTTGCCACTTGTCAGCCCAAGCCTGGACATTGTCCAGGTCTTGAGCAGTGTACTACTTCAGTGTCTGAAGAGTCGTGAAAGTGCTGAACATTGTGCGATCATCAGCGAACATCTGCACATCTCACCTCATGTTGGAAGGAAGGTCATTGATGAAGCAATTGAATATTGTTTGGCCTAAGACACTGCCCTGACTGAGGAAGGATATTCCTGCTCTAGAAGGAGTGCAGGAAAGGTTTACCAGAATGATTTCTGGCATGGCTGTCCCTCACACCATGGATGCCGGTCTTCAGTCAATTTGATTCACTCCATGTGATATCAAGAAATGTCTGAAGGCACTGGATACTGCAAAGACTATGAACCCTGATAATATTCCATGAATAGCACTGAAGAACCCTGATAATATTCCATGAATAGCACTGAAGACGTGTGCACCGGATTTTCCGTACCCTGAGCTAAGCTGTTCCATTACAGCTACAACACAGGCATCTACTCGGAAATGTGAAAAATTGTTCAGGTATTTCCTGTTTACCAAAAGCAGGACAAATCCAGCCCAGCCAGTAATACACGGTAGCATAGTGGTTAGCACAATGGCTTCACAGAGCCAGCGTCCCAGGTTGAATTCCTGGCTTGGGTCACTGTCTGTGCAGAGTCTGCACGTTCTTCCCGTGTCTGCGTGGGTTTTTCCAGGTGCTCCTTCCTCCCACAAGTCCCGAAAGATGTGCTATTAGGTAATTTGGACATTCTAAATTCTCCCTCAGTGTACCCAAACAGGCCACCAGGGGCTTTTCACAGTAACTTCATTGCAGTGTTAATGTAAGACAATAAAGATTATCATACTTCCCCATCAGTCTACACTTGATCATCAGTAAAGTGATGGAATGCTTCGTTGACCATATGCCCAAGTATCATTCATTCAGCAATACCTGTTCACTGATGTTTAGTTTGGGTTCCGCCAGGTCCACTGAACGCTTGACCTCATTAGAGCCTTTGTCCAAAAAAGGGCGGAACTCAGAGGTGAGATGACAGTGACTGCCCTTAACATTAAGGCAGCATTTGACCAATTTTGGCATCAAGGAGCCTGAGCAAATTTGAAGTCAATGGGAATCAGGGAACAACTGTCCACTCGTTGGAGCCATGTGTAGCATAAAGAAAGATGGTTGTACTTGTTGGGCATCAATCATCTCTGTCCCAGAACATCACTGAGGTCCTCAGGGTAGTTCCCTTGGCCCAACCATCTTCAGCTGCTTCATCAAAGACCTTCCCTCCATCATAAGGTCAGAGGTGGTGATTTTCACAGATGGTTGCACAATGCTCAACAATATTCAGGACTTCTCAGATACTGAAGTAGTCTGCATCCAAATGCAGTAAGACCCTGGTCAACATTCAGGCTTGAGCTAATAAATAACAAGTAACATTCATGCCACACAGGCAATGACTGTCTCCAACCAGGAAGAATCTAACCATTTCCTCTTGACATTCAATGGAATTGCCATCATTAAATCCCCCACTATCAACTTTCTGGTGGTTACCATTGACCAGAAACTGAACTGGACTAACCGTAGAAATATTTTGACTCGAGGTCAAGAGGCTGGGAATTCTTTGGAGAGTAACTCACCTTCTCAAAACCCTGTCCAGCATCTACAACGCATAAGTCAGGACTGTGTTGGAATACTTTTCATTTGCCTGAATGAGTGCAGCTCCAACAACATTTAAGAAGCTCAACACTATTCAGGACAAAGCAGCCCGCTTGATTGGCACCCCATACCCGACTTTCAACATTGAATCTCTGCACCACTGATACATAGTGACAGCTATGTGTATCATCTACAAGATGCACTGCAGTAACTCATCATGGCAGATGCTTGGGAACACCACCTTCTGAATTGCAATTATATCGCTATTCCTTCAGTATTGCTGGGTCGAAATTTGGAACTCACTTTTAATACTACAGGGGTGTATCTACATCACATGACTAGAGCAGTTCAAGAAAGAGGCTCAACACAACCTTCTCAAGGGCAATTACGGATGGTCAATAAATGCTGGTCTAGCCAGCATTCGAAGAATTTTTAAAAAGCAGCTTTCATCGCATGAAACATTAGGGGCTGGACTCTCCGATCCCCAACGCCGAAATCGCGTTCAACTGGTTTAGAATCCCTGATGACGCCGAAATCAGGGGAGGTGCCACTTTCATGGAACTCCGCCCCTTGAAAAGCGGCATACTCACAGAGTACTCCGCACACAGTATCCACAGCCTCCGTACATTGGCTGAGGCCCACCCCGTCCCTGACCCACCAAATTCCCAACGGCGTGGGGCACGTGTGGTCTCACCCGTCGAGAACTCAGCGTGGCGGCTGCGGACTCAGTCCAGTGCCGCCACAGTTGGGGGAGGGCTGATCCACGGACAGGGGTGGACATGTTATGGGCTGGGAGTACTGTGGTGCGGCAGTCCCGGGTGCGCAAGCTAGCCGAAGGGGGGCTGGTCTATTTCACGGGCTGGGTCCGTGGGCTGCATCCGCCATGAAGCACGGGGCAGCCGCTGCAGGCTGCCGCCGCGTGTATGCATGGCCACCGACCCAGAAATTCTCCAGGCCATCTCGGGCGCGAGAGTCGGGTGCTCTACACTGCCTTGCTGCTAGGCCCCGCTGGAACAGGGAATCGGTGACTGTTTTACAACGATTTTTCCAACGTAAAACGCCACCGTTTTCAAGCCGGCGTGGGGTCTTAGTCTCCAGGATGGAGAATCCATCCCTAGTTGTCTTGCTGATGGACAAAATGATGAAATAGCCACAGAAATATTGACTGAGAATCAACATGGTTCTTAAGGGAGGGGCCTGTCAATTTTGTGGAATCAGGATTGTGGGATCAAATTCTAAGTTAACAGAAGACTGAACATTTTCAAGAGCTTTTAACAGTTTCTGATTCATATTTTTACTTAGGATGTATTGTTGGGGAATAGCAATCATTTAGGTACAGAGGAGGTAATTTATATTCAAAGAACTGTTTGAATAAATGTGAAGTATCTGCTGGTACATGCAAAAGATAAACAGATGAAGAATGCCGTAAATGTGCTCGTCACCCCCACGGTGAGCCTGAACTATCAGAACAAGCCTGGACTAGGTTGGGTTCCATTGCATTCATCTAAAATATAATGCATGTTATGCAATTAAATAAAGCAGGAAGAATCTGCTGCTCCTGTAAATTTCTTTTCAACAAGTTCTCAGAGAAATGTTCACACTGCCATTGTGTAATCATTTTGCTTTTGAAGAAACTACTTCCTAAAAGCATTCATTTTAATTGAGCTGAGGAGGAAACTCAAATTTATTGTATATTTTTTGTTAGGAACCGGAACCTGACATGGCTTTAGTGTAAAAGTTTGAAGCTACACATTTGTAGACAATACAGAAAAGAAAAGATAAAATCTTCAACTATCACTTTACATCTATTATCTTGTGTAAAACTGAATCGTAGGCCAGTCCCTGTAGTTTTTTTAAAATAATCTTTATTGTTACAAGGAGGCTTCCGTTAACACTGCAATTAAGTTACTGTGAAAAGCCCCTCGTCGCCACACTCGGACGCCTGTTCGGATACATGGAGGTAGGATTCAGAATGTCCAAAATACCTAACAACATGTCTTTCGGGACTTGTGAGAGGAAACCGGAGCACCCGGAGGATACCCACGCAGACACGGGGAGTACGTGCAGACTCCGCACAGACAGTGACCCAAGCCAGGAATCGAACCTGGGACCCTGTGAAGCAACTGCGCTAACCACTGTTCTTATGTGCTGCCCATATTCTTGAATGAATGCTGCATTTGGCTTTATATTTAGATATACAGACCAAGAAAAAACTGGTTTGATCCTCACACAGTTTTATTTTAATTGATATCACTCAGAGAATGCAACAGGGATCAGCAATTGGGGTTTCAGGATCCCTGGAGGCAAACACTGCTAGTGTTGTCGCTTTTGATTATTACCCAGTAACCCTTGCTAGAATAAGCACATGTATTGCAAATGGCTGTAATGAAACATCCTCCTAAAATAATCATGGTGTTTTACTCCTTCCGCACATGTCTATGTGTGTTTGAGTGTGCCTGAGTTTGTTAGTTGGTGTGTATCTTAATTTTTGTGTATCAGTGTGTGTTTGTATGCATGTTTGCATGTGTTTGTCTGTAGTCATGCAAACTGTCGATAGTCATGCATGTTTGACAGGTTTGAGTGTATGTCCTTGTGCCTCCTCCCAACTGATTTCATGTTAACCCTATTAACATATCAGAAAAGCTACGACCGAACAGAAACTTGAAGGTTGAATCCCAGATTTAAAGTCGAATGCTCTCTTGGCTTCACAATGCTGATTCAATATGGGTGCAACTTGACGGACATTTTGGGCGCCTGCAGCACTGAGAAAGACCCCACTATCACACCGGATACTCTTGTTTTTTCTGGCCTTGCCGAGGCCGCATTTAGCTTGCTTCCTGTACGAGTTCAGCTCATCAGTGCAGGCAGCGATCAGGGCACCACGTTTAAATACCGCTCCGATCTTTCGACCCCCGTCAGACACCCGACCAGCAACCGATATCCCCACCCACAATGCCCAAATGAGAGTGTTTGAGCCTTCCCAAATCCCACCTCTTCAGGGCAGGGCACCCCAGACCCAATCCTGGCATGGCAACCTGACACCCGAGCATCTTGGCACTGCCAGTTGGCACCCTGACAGTGTCCCTTCTAGCCTTTCAATGGCATATGGGTACCTTGGCTGTGCCCAGGTGGCACAGCCAGGGTGCCTAGATAGCAGTGGAAAGGTGCCAATCTGGCAATGAAAAGGTGCCAATATGGCAGTGCCAAGGTGCGAGTGGCAGCAGGAGTTTCTGGATTCCAGCCTTCCCAGAGCCCGACCACCCGGGTAACACTAATGTCCTGGGAAACCTCCAGTGCCGTTAAGCTGGCCCACGCTTGTGTGGACCAGTGCTAAATAGAGGCATGGCTTGGCATGAGATAAGCTATGTGTCAAGAGTAGGCATTTTTCGTTGTAGCTGCCTGCCATATCGGTGCTATGGCTTTCTTTTTTTTAACTGTGACAACGGCAATATAAATCAATTGTGTTACTTAGAAAGGTACCATTTAAATTTTTTTAAACGCTAGAATGATTAGGTTGGGAAATATTACCTTACAGTTCACCAGAGAGAATGGTGTATTCATTATTTTGATGATAAAAATACATGAAAGAATTGTTGAAAGATTTGCCTTTGAAATTTGCTAGTTATTTACCTAAATTAAGTGTGCTTGGCAGCACTGGCGCTGTGAAGCAACAGTGCCAACTACTGTGCTAACGTGCCGCCCAGCACCAGCACCTTCTCATGGGCAATTAGTGAAGGGCAATAAATGCTGGCCCAGCTAACGGCACTCACAGCCCATCAAAATAAACATGTTTTTAGTCGCATACAAATTCTGTAAGTGCCCGATTAAAAATTTTAATCGGTGTTATTTGTCCACATATTGCAATTTTAAGTTGAACATGGATATTTAAAACACCAATGCTGTTGTACATTACAGTATTTTGGGATCTCTTACATTAGAAATTAAAAGATTGACTGGACTGCGCACTAAATATCAACAAGAAAGGGAGGGATAAGGCACTACAGCCATCTTCAATTTAAAATACTGAAGCATGGTTTCCACGTTGGCAATAGATAAGTTTTGATGATAAAAATGCAAGAAATAATTGCTGGAAGATTTGCCTTTGAAATTTACTAGTTATTTATCTCAATCAAGTTTGATTGACAGCAGCTTCCCACAAATAGTTAACACAGTTTGGAGACCTCAATGTTACACTGAATAACTGACGTAAGATGATATCAGTTGTACATTAATAGCTTACATGGGCAGAAGCCTTTGATACAGGCAGACGTAATGTGATTTGACAAGTTAAGCTTAGGGGCTTGGATGGGGCAGTGTTTGTGAGGAGCATCCAGGAGGGCTTCTTAAAACAATATGTAGCTAGCCCAACTAGGAAAGGGGCTGTACTGGACCTGGTATTTGGGAATGAGCTCGGCCAGGTGGTCGAGGTTTCAGTGGGGGAGCGTTTCGGGAACAGTAACCACAATTCAGTAAGTTTTACAGTGCTGGTGGAAAAGGATAAGAGTGATCCTCGGGTGACTGTGCTAAATTGGGGGAAGGCTAATTATAACAATATTAGGTGGGAACTGAAGAATCTAAATTGGGGGCGGATGTTTGAGGGTATATCAACATCTGACCTGTGGGAGTCTTTCAAATGTCAGTGGAAAGGAAATCAGGACCGTCACGTTCCTGCTAGGAAGAAGGATAAATGTGGCAAATTGCAGGAACCTTGGATAACGAGAGATATTCTGGGCCTCGACAAAAAGAAAAAGGAGGCATTTGTCAGGGCTAGAAGGCTGGGAACAGATGAAGCTTGTGTGGAATATAAGGAAAGTAGGAAGGAACTTAAGCAAGGAGTCAGGACGGCTAGAAGGGGTCACGAAAAGTCATTGGCAAATAGGGTGAAGGAAAATCCCAAGGCTTATTACACGTACATAAAAAACAAGTGGGTAGCCAGGGAAAGGGTTGGCCCACTGAAGGACAGGGGAGGGAATCTATGTGTGGAGCCAGAGGAAATGGGCGAGGTACTAAATGAATACTTTGCATCAATATTCACCAAAGAGAAGGAATTGGTGGATGTTGAGTCTGGAGAAGGGTGTGTAGATAGCCTGGGTCACACTGAGATCCAAAAAGAAGAGGTGTTGGGTGTCTCGAAAATATAAAGGGCCTGATGGGATCTACCCCAGAATACTGAAGGAGGCAAGAGAAGAAACTGCTGAGGCCTTGACAGAAATCTTTGGATCCTCACTGTCTTCAGGTGATGTCCCGGAGGACTGAAGAATAGCCAATGCTGTTCCTTTGTTTGAGAAGGGTAGCAAGGATAATCCATGGAACTACAGGCTGGGTGAGCCTTATGTCTGTGGTAGGGAAATTACTGGAGAGAATTCTTCGAGACAGGATCTACTCCCATTTGGAAGCAGGTGGACGTATTAGCGAGAGGCAGCACGGTTTTGTGAAGTGGACGTCATGTCTCACTAACTTGATAGAGTTTTTCGAGGAGGTCACAAAGTTGATTGATGCAGGTAGGGCAGTGGATGTTGGCTAAATGGACTTCAGTAAGGCAAGGTCCCTCATGGTAGACTGGTACAAAAAGTGAATTCACACGGGATCAGGGGTGAGCTGGCAAGATGGATACAGAACTGGCTAGGTCATAGAAGGCAGAGAATAGCAATGGAAGGATGCTTTTCTGATTGGAGGGCTGTGACTAGTGGTGTTCCGCAGGGATCAGTGCTGGGACCTTTGCTGTTTGTAGTATGTATAAATGATTTGGAGGAAAATGTAACTGGTGTGATTAGTAAGTTTGCGGAAGACACAAAGTTTGGTGGAATTGCGGATAGCGATGAGGACTGTCAGAGGATACAGCAGGATTTAGATCGTTTGGAGACTTGGGCAGAGAGATGGCAGATGGAGTTTAATCCAGACAAATGTGAGGTAATGCATTTTGGAAGGTCTAATACAGGTAGGGAATATACAGTGAATGGTAGAACCCTCAAGAGTATTGACAGTCAGAGAGTTCTAGGTGTACAGGTCCACAGATCACTGAAAGGGGTAACGCAGGTGGAGAAGGTAGTCAAGAAAGCATGGCATGCTTGCCATCATTGGCCGTGGCATTGAGTATAAAAATTGGCAAGTCATGTTGCAGCTATGTAGAACCTTAGTGTGGAGATGCCAGCGTGGGACTGGGGTGAGTACAGTAAGAAGTCTTACAACACGAGGGGGGGGATTCTCCGACCCCACGCCGGTCGGAGAATCGCCGTGGGCCGGCTTCAATCCCGCCCCCGCCATGCCCTGAATTCTCCACCACCGGAGATTCTGCGGGGGCGGGAAACGTGCCGGTCGGCAGCCCCCCCCCCCCCCCACGCCGCCGATTCTCCGGCCCGCGATGGGCCGAAGTCCCGCATCTGTCAAGCCTCTCCCGCCGGCGGGAATCAAAACACCTACCTGACCGACGGGATTGGCGGTGCGGGTGGGCGCTGGGGTCCTGGGGGGGGGCGCAGGCGATCTGACCCCGGGGGGTGCCCCCATGGTGGCCTGGTCCGTGATCCAGGCCCACCGATCGGCGGGAAGGCCTGTGCCATGGGGCCACTCTTTTTCTTCCGCCTTCGCCATGGTCTTCACCATGGCAGTGACGGAAGAGACCCCCTCCCCTGCGCATGCGCCGGAATGACGTCAGCAGCCGCTGAAGGTCCGGTGCATGCACGGAATTACGCCGGCCGGCGAAGTCATTTTGGCCCCAGCTGGCGTGGCGCCAAAGGCTGTTCACGCCAGCCAGCGGAGCGCCAACCACTCCAGCGAAGGCCTGGCCCCTCAATGTGGGTGCTTGGCCCCTAAATGTGCGGAGAATTCACCTTTCACCACTCCAACACGCCGGGACCCCCCGCCCCGCCGGGTAGGGGAGAATCCCGGCCTAGATTTAAGTCCAACATGTTTGTTTCAAAAACTAGCTTTCGGAGCACTGCTCCTTCCTCATGTGAATGAGCAGTGCTCCGATAGCTAGTGTTTGAAAGAAACATGTTGGACTTTAACCTGGTGTTGTAAGACTTCTTACTATATAGAACCTTAGTTCGGCCACACTTGGAGTATGGTGTTCATTTCTGGTCGCCACACTATCAGAAGAATGTGGAGGCTTCAGAGAGGGTGCAGAAGAGATTTACCAGGATGTTGCCTGGTATGGACGGCATTGGCTATGATGAGAGGTTGAAGAAACATGGTTTATTGTCACTGGAACGACGGAGGTTTAGGGGCTACCTGATAGAGGTCTACAAAATTATGAGGGACATAGACAGAGTGGATAGTCAGAGACCTGGGGTGGAATTCTCCAACCCCCCGCATGGTCGGGAATCGCCCGGGGCCGGCGCAAATCCCGCCTCCGCCGTGGCCAGTATTCTCCGTTACCCGGGAATCGGCGGGAGCGGGAATCACGCCCCGCCGATCGACGTGCTCCCCACGCTGATTGGCGGGCCCCCCGCGGCGATTCTCCGGCCCGCGATGGGCCGAAGTCCTGCCGCTGTCAGGCCTCTCCCGCCGACGTGGTTTAAACCACCTCTCCAGTGGGATTGGCGGCGCGAGCGGTCCCCCGGTCCTGGGGGGGGCGCGGGGCGATCGGACTCCAGGGGGTGCCCCCACGGTGGCCTGGCCCGCGATCGGGGCCCACCGATCAGCTTGTGGGCCTGTGCCTGGGGCGGCACTCTTTTTCTTCCGCCGCCGCCACAGCCTCCACCACGGCGGAGGTGGAAGGGACCCCCTCCACCGCGCATGCACCGGTGGTGACGTCAGCGGCCGCTGACGCTCCGGCGCATGCGCGGACTGACGCCGACCGGCGAAGGCCTTTCGGCCAGCCCCGACGCCGGCCGGCATAGCGCCAAAGACCGTTGGCACCAGTTGGCGGAGTGGGAGCCATTCCTGGGCAGCCTAGCACCTAAAGGTGCGGAGAATTCTGCAGCTTTGGGGAGGCCCCACGCCGGAGTGGTTGGCGCCACTCCGCTATGCCGGGACCCCCCGCCCCGCTGGTTAGGGGAGAATTTTCTCAGGGTAGATGGGTCAATTACTGGCCGGCATAGTTTTAAGTGCGAGGGGCAAGGTTTAGAAGAGATGTACGAGGCAAATTTTTACACAGAGGATAGTGGGTGTCTGGAATTCGCTGCCGGAGGAAGTGATGGAAGCAGGGACAATAGTGACGTTTATGGGGCATCTTGACAAATACATGAATAGGATGGGATTATAGGGATACGGACCGCGGAAGTGTAGAAGATTTTAGTTTAGACGGGCAGCATGGTAGGTGCAGGCTTGGAGGGTTGAAGGCCTGTTGCTGTACTGTACTTTTCTTTGTTCTGAACTTTCCAGAATGAAATGAAAGACAGGGTCCTTGAATAACTGGTTACTGTCATAGATAGAGAGATGCAGTTTTGACATTTGCTTTTATTAAATGAGAACCTCGGTAGAAATTGAATATTTTTCAGTTTATTGACATTTTGACTGCCCATTAAATCCAAATGATTTAGTATTGTTGAAACATTTGAGTTAACATTGTAACAAAGAAACAATCAGCGAGCTCCTAAAAATGGCCTTAGAAAGTCACATATAGTGTTGGCTATTTTCTCTTTCATCCTGCCACATTATAATGCTTCTACTTTTTCAGTCAGGTTTTCTGAGTTTACAACAATACAAATATTTATATTGGGAGGGATAGTCCAGTCTTGTCCATAGCGGGTCCTGTTGTGATTGAGAATGAAAAATGTTCTATTCCACCAAAATTCACTTTCATCGTCACTGGAAAATTCCAATGGCAAGTGAGGACGGAAAATCTCAGCCCTTGTGCATTTCTCTTCCAGAATCTGAAGTCATTGGGACTATCACATGAGACAGACAGTAATATGTTACTACAAAATCGTCATGCAATTATGGAATACTCTGCTACCCGTCCATCACTCCTGCACTAGCAAACCTACATTGGATCCAGGTCATATTCAAATCCATCCTTGGCCTTGTCTCTTCCTATCTCTGCAAGCCCCTTAATCCATACGACTTTCCAAAAACTCTGTGTTCACCCATCTCCTACTCTGGTGCATCCTCTACTTCCTTTATCCCACCATTGATAGCTGTGTCTTAAACCTCTTAGTCTCTGAGCTCTGGAATTCCCTCCCTAAATCTTTCCTGCACTCAACCTCACTACCTTCCTTTCGAATATTTGATTTCAAAAACTCTTTGACTTAGCTTTAAGTCTGTGGTCCTAATGTCAGAAACTCTTCAATGTGTTCATTCCAGAATTGGTGGGATTTTCCTATCCTACCCATCAGCTGAATCTTCCCCTCTCTCCAACGTCAACCCCCTGCGATGCATCCCCCATTATATTTATTGTTGCAAGAGTTGCTGTAAATCTACAGTTTTCATGTTTTTAGCGTATCTTTACAGCTATATATTGTTTTTTCCCCTTTGAGGAATAGTGGGGGAAATGGTGGAAGCATTCCCAAGCTGATTATCATCCCGTTGAGCCGCATTGAATACTCCATTTGTGGCCAACAGGGCACTACCACTGTACCACAAGGACTCCTACAATTTTAATAAAAGTGTGACACTTCTGTAGATGCTGATAATATCAGGAATTTTTCACTGGCAGTGCATCCCTGCCTGTGGGTGGCTTCAATGGTAACTCCCATTGGCAAGCAGTGGGAAGACTGAATCCCACTGCCAGTGAATGGCGCATGGCCGAGAAAGATGCAGCTGGGGGACCGGAGAATTACACCCATTGTCTGTAGTCACCTGTCCACATTCATTTGTGGATATGAACAAGAACAACTTTTTTTTAAGAAAATGCCTCAAGGAGGTTCTCCCACTCTTCCAGCATTTTTCCTAGCTTTCTATGGCTCTGAAGCCACAGGTGCAGTGAATAAGTCAGATAAACTTCTGGAAATACAATCCCATTATATCTGTGAGCTGATAATAGATTGTACTGTTGTGCTTTTTATTTCTGAAATGGTTTCAGCAAAGCTAAATATCTTGGACAAATTATATAAGCTCGCATTTACTAGATGATTATCTGCCGATGTATAGCAGTGTGATGGATTAAAATCATCATATGGATCAAGTTATTTTCCGCACTTTATGTAAATTTGAATGTGAGAGGAAGCAGCAGCTTCAGTTGCCTTGACTGGATAGTTTTCCCTTGTGCATTGCTATATTTTGATAAAATAGACATATGTTTCATTCTCCAGTAATGAAATTGGAGTCACTAAACAAAACCCATTATCCTTGAAAGTCCAAGAGCCCCTCAGGAATGTGATTCCAGATTTGGTTTAAACCCTCCACAGTTTACTCCACTTACTTTTATATCTGTTATGCGTATAATCCTGTTAAATAAATTGTTTTTGAAAAGCTGATATTCTTTCGTATTGATTTCTACACGAGTTTAGTTCTGCTTTCCAATAGATTTGTGTATTGCAGTAAATGATACAGTATGTACTCTTTCCCAGAATGTAGAAACGCTATGATGCCATTCCTAATATTGAAGCTACTCCAGACACTTTGGCGAAAATTCTCAGCTGGCATTCCAGCAGAGTACCGCAATGGTGCCACACTCTCAGGGGTGTTTACTTCCAGACGAGCTGTTAAACTGAGACCTCAACTGTTATCTCAGGTGGAGGTTAAAGATTTCTTGACACCATGGCCGGGATTCTCTGGTATCCGGCAGGGCGGGCCGTACCGGCGCCAAGGAGTGGCGTGAATCACTCCAGCATTGGGCCGCCCGGAAGGTGCAGACTCCTCCGCACGTTGGGGGGCTAGGCCGGCGCTGGAGTGGTTGGCGTCGCACCAGCTGGCGCCGAAGGGCCTCCGCCGGCCGGTGCGAGCTGGCGCATGCGCAGGAGCGCCAGGGGGTTTCGTCTCCGCGCCGGCCATGGTGGAGCTTTACACAGGCCGGTGCAGAGGGAAAGAGTGCCCCCACAGCACAGGCCCACCCGCAGATCGGTGGGCCTCCGAGGACTCCGCAGGCCGCCCTCAGAGCCACGCCCCGCCAGTACGGACCTGGTCTATTCCACGGCGGCAGGACTGGCCAAAAATGTGCGGCCACTCAGCCCATCAGGGACCAGAGATTCGCCGGGGGGGGGGGCACTGCCAACGGCCCCCAACCAGTGTGGCGTGATCCCCTCCCCCGCCAAAAATCCGGCGACGGAGAATTCGGCAGCCGATGTCAGAGGTGCGGGGCGGGATTCAAGCCGCACCCCGGTGATTCTCTGACACGGCGGGGGGTCAGAGAATCCCACCCCATGTCATGGAAGAATAAGGGACATCTCTCTCGCACTCTGGACAATATTTTCCCCTCAACCAACATCTGATCATCATCACATTGCTGTTTGTGAGGACTTGCAGTGCACAGATTGACTGCTGCATTCCTGCATCACAACACTCACTGCACTTCAAAGATACTTGGTGCGATTCTCCCAGACAGGGAGAAATCGTAAGGCTGGCGTCAAAACCGGGCGGGTTTGACGCCAGCCTCCCCCTCCCCGACCGGGAACCGATTCTGGTCCCCGGTCGGGGCTAGTATGCCGCGGCCGTGAACTCCGGCATCGCGGGCTTAACGAATTTCAGAGTTTGCGATGGCTGACGCGTCGCATGACGTCGGCCGCGCATGCGCGGATTGGAAGACTCCAACCCGTGCATGCGCGGATGACGTCATCGCGCATTTGCGCGAAACCTGCGCATGCGCGGGCCGGGATGCCCCTCAGCCGCCCCGCGAATTGATACAGCGGGGCGGCGGAAGGACAAAGAATGCGCAGGAATCGGACCCGCTGCCCGCAATCGTGCCCACCGATCACGCGCCCATGGCACCCTTGGCACGGCCGTGGTACTGCCATGCCAATCGGTGCCATGGTTGCCAATATCGGGACTTTACGGCCGTTTTTACGAACGGCCAGACCAGGTGTGTTTGCCGTTCGTAAAAACGGCCGTAAAGGGCTTGGAATTCGGCCCATCGGCCAGCTGAGAATCGCTGCTCGCCGTAAAAAAACGGCGGCAGCGATTCGTGTCGGGAGTCGGGCGTGGGGGGGGGGGGGAGAATAGCGGGAGGGCGTCGGACTAGCGTGGCCGTAAAAATTTACGACCCCCGCTATTCTCCGCACCGTCGTGAGTGCGGAGAATTGCGCCCACTATTTTTATTTACCTGCTCTAAATGTGCGACAAAGACTCCCCGGGGCTCATGACCAACTGAACCCTGTCTCTCTCCAACTCTCACCTGGTAAGCTCCACAAACCTACATGTACTCCAGGGCCTCCTCTATGCTGTCTGATCTGGGCCTGTTGCAGTATCAGAAGTGGCCACTGCTTCTGGTTATGCTGTGACTGAAGGGTTATCAGATCTACAATTAGCTAGCAGTTCCTGCGGGTTTGATTTCTGCTCTTAAAGGGATGTCAGCCTCGGCAGCAAAGAGTTAACTTCCTTTTTGCACATGTTATTATTACTCTAATAGAGCAAGGAGAAGCCAATGTGCTTGCTATCATATCTATTGCACATTAGCCTCTATTCCATTTCCCATTTTGTTTACTGTTACCTTTTTAAATGCAGTAAGTAAATTTCCGACCTCATATCTGCTCCAACTCTGCCATAAAATTGTATTCCTCCATTCTTAATTCACCTTCAAGATTTGATTTTCTCCAACATTCTCCTCCTTCATCTCTATTTTCCTGTCCATCAGTTTCATATCTTCATAAAACTGAGCTTTTATTGACGGAAGAAGGAAAGGGACTGTGGAAGGCTGTCAGACAGGCTAAGTTCTCCTTGCTGCTCGCTCAGTTGAGTTGTGTAATGAGAAGCTGCGTCACATTCATACATTTTACACCTCAATTCCTTTTTGAATAAACTATTGCATAACCATTTAGTGACACCAAGTTGACAGGAGGATTGTCTACCTGACTGTCATTGTGCATGGTTTCCTTTAACTATCAACTTTTCAAGACCACCGTTCTGCTAGAATTGTGAGAAGCACCTTGATGGTTCAATCCCATCCTGGCGAGTGGACACCCTCATAAAACCTCCTGTGGCATGCCCAGTGGAGCAAAGCAGTACATTTTTCAGAGAGAACAGAACATATGCAAATTGTGATGAGGTTTGCTCCATGGAGCAGCAACAACCCCTTGTGTCCTCAGCATGGAACTCTGAAATGTTTTTTCTCAGGTACATCAGATTAATTCTCATTGATAGCATGAGACGCATTATCATAATTGACAATATCTATTTTACAAAAAGAGCACACTGACAAGTCTCTAACCCTACTTGTCAGTATAAAATACTGCTTTTAAAAGGATACAGTAAGAAGTCTTACACCAGGTTAAAGTCCAATAGGTTTGTTTTGAAACAATAGCTTTCGGAGCGCAGCTCTTTCATCAGGTGAATGGTGAATAGCTGCGTTCCAAAACTAGTGATTCGAAACAAACCTGTTGGACTTAAACCTGGTGTTATAAGACTTCTTACTGTGCCCACCCCAGTCCAACGCCGGCGTCTCTACATCATTTAAAAGGAAAGGGTCACAATAAACACAAACACATTTCAGCATTATAATTAGTAATCACAACTGCTACCTCCTCCAAAGGTAAAATCAGAATTCAGACAGAACTGTTCCATGATAAACCTATTCAATGTTAACAGGTCTACTAACTGTATATTACATAGAAGGGGTCTCATGTACGGAATTCCGACTTTCATCCTTCCAACCTCAGCATCATAATCTCATCTGTTTGAGAACTATGTGAATAATTATTAATGTTTCTGCTCCTTTCTATTACTGGAGAGGAAGAGAAGCTACTTGCTCATGCTACAGACACGTTCACTGTGAATGGAGAAACAGAAAGACAAAGTTCATATAACACAAGGTGGGAAGCAGTGATTCGCCGTAAGGAAATGGAATAGATCTTTGATCGGATTGTTTTAATAATAATAATCTTTATTGTCACAAGTAGGCTTACATTAACATTCCGGCGCCTGTTTGGGTGCACAGGAGGAGAATTCAGAATGTCCAAATTACCTAACAGTACGTCTTTTAGAACTTGAGGGAGGAAACCAGAGCGCCCGGAGGAAACCCACGCAGACACAGGGAGAACATGCAGACTCCGCACAGAAGTGACCCAAGCCGAGAATCGAACCTGGGACCCTAGCGCTGTGAAGCAACAGTGCTAACCATTGTGCTACCGTGCCATCCTTTGTTGTTCATCAATTTTTTTTGGATTTTTGATTTCTTTCAGAGAATTAACACAGGTTATATTGGGCCCCTTGGTCTCTTTTTACATTGTTAAATTCCATAGGGGAACAACTGGACTGCATTGCACCCAGTTCAGAACCAATTACCAATTTCACAGACTTATGTCCTGTGCTCAAACAGTGCCTGAAGTATATTTAACCCCATCTTTGCTCAGACAACGTATTGACCGCCTGAAACAGATGTTAAGCCTCTGGTTTCACTGCTCCAAAATTCAAAATCACTGATCAGAGCATGCGGCAGATTCTCTCTGAATTGTGATTTACCTTATCAATTCCTTTCACAATTTTGGAAAGTTCTATATGTCCACGCTAAAATCTTGTTGAAATTAGAATAAGCATGACTTAACCTTTGCTCACAACTTGGATTCCTAGTGTTTTTGCAAATTCACCACTCTTCTTAGAATTCCCCCTAGACCAAAAAGGGCCAATATTCTAAATGGTGAACAGGGATTCTCACTCCCTGACTCCAATGCAGGCTTCGGTGGGTGCTATTCAGGTCAAACTATCTTTTCAAGTTATCCCCCGGTATAACCCATACCTTCACCGAAGAATTTTACCTACTTACCCCTTAATAGCATCGATGTCCTGGGTCCTGCGTTATTAAGGAAGTGAAGTAAGCTAATAACCACTTTTTCAGGTTAAGTTATTTTATTATTATACTTTTTATTTTAAGTTGCAAACACTTTCTTTACAGAAAGGTAAAAAGATTAGTGATTCTGGATGCTGTCTGGTTGGTTGTAGGGACCTTCAGACCCACCTTAACATTTTAACTTTAAATCCTAGCCTTCTTTAGATCTATTACAGTTTACATTCGGCTGCTTGCCTTGCCTTTCCCATGACCGAGTTCTCTCTCTCTCTCCTCCTCTTCTCTCCTGATGCTGGTTCTCTGTTTTCTGTCCTCCTTCCTCTGTGCTCCGTTCTGACCTCTCCGGCTGCTGCTCCCTCGCATTCTGCTCTCCTCGTTGCTGCTGCCTCGTGGGTGGGGGGGAAGTAGGAGCCCACACTTGATACTTTTTTGGCGGGAAAGATCGGGACCTCCGATAGGGGATGGGCTACGGGGCTTAAAGGGGCATGGTGAGTGGAGGGCCTGAGCGCTGGTATTTTGACAGATCATCTTGTAGATCTGATCAATTTTCACTGAGATATGCTCAAAGCACTGGTTAAACAAACCATATCTTCTTCTTTTGACATATTCAAAATCCTGTCTGCTTATCCTAGCTTTCCTTCTGCTTGATTCAAATGCATACACTGACTCTTGAAACTTATCCCACACATTTTGCAGTTTTTCAACAGCTCTCAAATTTGGTGCAGCAGTTCTATGTAAAATGGTCTCCTTTTCTTCCAATAATTTATTCAATCTATTCTCAAATATGTCTGTTGTGGCTTGGGTACTTTCCTCTTCTGTTAAAACCTGAGCGCTGGGGCGGGAGACAGACAGGCGCCAAGGGCAGGGAAAGTGTCTTATTTAAAATGTTTATTCTTTCCCTGTACCCTCTCAGACCAGATATTGCCAGACTTCAATGTTTCAAATGACACCTTTTCTGTATTTTCCAGAACACTAGGACATAGTATCATTTGTGTTGCTCTATGCTTTCATGACACAGGGCATCAATATTCTTCAATGTAGCATCCACCAAGTCAAAATAGCCTTCTTGGATAAATACCAGCTCTCCTTTGTCAAACTGTTCCTTTCTAAATGTTCCACCAGTGAATCTCTTAAAAGCTTCAAGCAAATGTTTCAGTGTGTTTCATGTTATAATTCGAAGCTGCTAAATATCATAGAATCATAGAATCCCAACAGAGCAGAAGGAGGCCCATCAACCTTCTGAAAGAGCACCCGAATCAGGCGCCCACCCTATCCCTGCAACCCCGTAACCCCATTTCACCCGCACATCCCTGGACATTAAGGGGCAATTTAACATGGCCAATCCACCTAGCCTGTACATCTTTGGACTGTAGAAGGAAACTGGAGGACCCAGAGGAAACCCACGCAGACATGCAGAGAATGTGCAAACTTCACATACACTGTCACCCAAGGCTGGAATTGAACTTGGATCTCTGGCGCAGTGAGGCGGCAGTACTAACCACTATGTCACCATGCCGAATCCATTTTTTAAAGAGCACTCTACTTAGGCCCACTTGCCCTGCCCTATTCCCGTAACCCTGGATATTGATTATGGTCAATCCACCTAATCTGCACATTTTTGGAATATGGTAGGAAACCATAGCACCCAAAGGGAACTCACCCAGATAAGGGGAGAATGTGCAAACTCCACACAGACAGGTCATCCAAGGCTAGAATCGAACCCGGGCCCCTGGCGCTGTGAGGCAGCAATGCTAACCAATGTGCCACCATGTTGCCCCAACTAATTTTGTTAACTTGACATACTCAATTCCAGGATGACTAATATTGAATCATTCATCGTGTTTATTGGTGGAATTTTAAATCAATTTATTACCAAGGCTGTTTAATTCCAGAAAAATCACAGTCAAATTAATTTGACTTAATTTGCTCATGAACACTTTTGCCTAGATTTTGCAGTCAGTGGTGAAGTGATGCCTCTTGCCACCCACCTCAAAAAAAATCAAATAATCAGTGTGCCAAGAGTTTCATCTTTCTGGTTCTAATTTCAATCTGGTCCCAAGTAAAGAGATTTCCAAGTGTACAGCAACAATGATAACATTAAGCAGGCGAACTGCACTGAAGAATTTCTACAGACAACAGACCAGGATGTAAAATGCACAGATGATCCTTCACTTGTTATAAATTTTACAGAGATTGAGATAAAGAATAGGACATAGATTTACAAAGCTGAAATACCATAAATAGACTTTAGTAAACTTACATTAAAAAGAAGCTATGGCATTTTTATCACAATGGAAATATTTTATATTGTGCAAATATAAAGTTAGTTTTCCAGGGCTGGAGAGGTTCTTCGGCAGTAGTTGTGCCTTAGTGTGCTGTTAAAATGCAGTTGCAGCTTGTAGCAGAGCTTTTTCTTTTAAACAGTGCTATTACAGCCACCAAAGAGAAGTTTTCATCAGTTCAGTGATTTCTAGAAGTTGCCAAAAGCTTGTAACTAAAACAGTGCACCCTGAGCAGAGAATCATTGATAGCATCTTCTGGATTTCTGGATGTACCTGTACTTGTGAAGACAACACAAATTGCTGTCAATTCAAAATTATAACGATGGCTCTGTCAGTTTCACCATCATTACAAGTGCAAAATCCATGTCATTAGGATTCACCTCAGCAATACAGCTAATTACAAACTATACATTGGCATTATTGGATTAACAGGCATTCAGTTCTAACTTAATTTTTAAAACTCTGAGGGCGCGATTCTCCGCACTCCCGACGATGCGGAGAATAGCGTGGCTCGTAAAATTTTACGGCCACGCTGTTCCGACACCCTCCCGCTATTCTCCCCCCCCCCCCACGCCCGACTCCCGATACGAATCGCTGCCGCCGTTTTTTTACGGCCGGCAGCGATTCTCAGCTGATGGATGGGCCGAGTTCCCAGCCCTTTACGGCTGTTTTTACGAACGGCAAACACACCTGGTCTGGCCGTTCGTAAAAACGGCCGTAAACTGTCGATTTTTAAAACCATGGCACCGATTGGCACGGCAGTACCACGGCCGTGCCAAGGGTGCCATGGGCCCGCGATCGGACAGGCGGCGGAAGGACAAAGAGTGCGCGGGCATCGGGCCCGCTGCCCGCGATCGGTACCCACCGATCGCGGGCCCATGGCACCCTTGGCATGGCCGTGGTACTGCCGTGCCAATCGGTGCCATGGGCCCGCGATCGGTGGGCACCGATCGCGGGCAGCGGGCCCGATGCCCGCGCACTCTTTGTCCTTCCGCCGCCCCGCAGTATCCATTCGCGGGGCGGCTGAGGGGCATCCCGGCCCGCGCAAATACGCGATGACGTCATCCGCGCATGCGCGGGTTGGAATCTTCCAATCCGCGCATGCGCGGCTGACGTCATATGACGCGTCAGCCGGCGCTAACTCTGGCAAGCGGGCTTAACGAAATTCGTTAAGCCCGCGATGCCGGAGTTTACGGCGTCGGGATGCTAGCCCCGACCGGGGACCAGAATCGGTTCCCGGTCGGGAAGGGGGGGGGCTGGCGTCAAACCCGCCCGGATTTGACGCCAGCCTTACGATTTCTCCCCATATGGGAGAATCGCGCCCTGAATTTCTCAATATCTTTTTAAATGATCTGGACAGCTGTCATAGTCACATTAGGAAAATAACCCGGAAAAAGAGTATAAACATCATTCTTGCACCCTGGAAAACTAACCTAATATGTGAAACTAAATAGTTATCGCATTAAGCTAACATGCCATGAAAAAAAATGCTTATGGGATCCATATACATACTGTCTGTCATGTTAAGCTTATGTTCCATAAGCAGACCATTAATTCTGTTTATATCGAACAGAGAGTTTCTTCAGGAAGCACAAAGATTCTTTTGGGTTTCTACTTTATAAATCCGTTCTCAGACCAGGCAGAGGGTGCATAATCCATCTAAATGAACTCTGTCCTGGAACCAAATGAAAAGTAACCTTAAATTTCTGAACAACTTTTGTAGTTTCTGCACCAAGCAATTTCATTTATATTGCCACCTGAAAATAATAAGCTATGCTGATGTGAATGTTTATTCAAAACAATCAATTAGATTTGTATGCCGGAGCAGGGCTAAGAAAGGTTAAGAGGAGATTTAATAGTGGTGTTGAAAATGATGACTGCGATTGTTAGAGTAAATTCTAGCATTAAGCTTCCAGTGGAAAGGCAGAAGTGTCAGTAACCAGAGAACATGGGCGGGATTCTGTGATCTTGAGGCTAAGTATTGACGCCGCCGGAAACAGCATCGCGATTCCCGACGTCGTCAACGCGGCCTCAGGATCAACAATTCTCCAGATGCTGATCCCAGCACGAACTGGGCACCGTGGAATCTGCGTATGCGCAGTGGCACTGGTGCCAACGCGCGCATACGCAGTATCTTCCTTCAACGTGCCGGCCCCGACGCAACATGGTGCAGGACTACAGGGGCCAGCACGGAAGAAAGGAGGCCGCCAGCCAGAGAGGCCGGCCCGCCGATTGGTGGGCCCCAATCAAGGGCCAGGAGGCCCCCCCGGGTCAAACCCCCCCCATTCCCCCCATAGGCCACCCCCTGACTCTTCCACGCCGAGTTCCCGGCGGCTGAGATCAGGTGTGGACGGCGCAGGTGGGACTCGCCCATCCCGGGCCGAGAATCTGCGGGCCGGGCGTGTAGAGCGGTCCCCGACCGGCGCCGCGCCAACCACGCCGGCGCCAATTGGACCGATTCTCCACTCTGAATCGCGTGCCAGCGTCGGGGCGATATGGCACGATTCGTGCCGGGCGTGAAGATTCCCCGGCCCAACCCCGGGCTGAGAGAATCCCGCCCCTTATTTTAAAAGTGTTTGGCAAAAGGAACAGAGGCAACATAGGAATTGTTTTCCTACACAGGAAGGTATTGTGATCTGGAATACACTGCCTGAAAATGAAAGCTGTTTAAATTGCAGGATTCCAAAGAGAAATGGACAAATACGTAAAGGGAACAAATTGCAGAGCAATTGGAAAAGAACAGGAGCGTAGATTTAACCGCATGGATCTAAAGAACCAGCACAGATACACTAGGCTGAATAGCTTCATCTGCACTGTATCATTTTATGATTCTAAGTGAAGTATGTTAAATCTCAAGACTCTTTACTCAATAGCCCTGAAAACAGATGCAAGGATTTCACTGCCCAATTTGCCTGCATCCTATTACTGGGGTGTAAGCAATACACCGACTTTGCTTTTGTTTTAAATGATTTCAGCATTCAGTTGGCACTATTTGCATTGTCAATTGATTTGTTCCCTGAGTAAGGGGCCTGTAGCCTGACTGGCTGGCAGCATTTAAAGCTCGGCTCCAACATTTAAAGCAAGCCTGCATCATTTAAAGGGGAGGGGCATTGCAGCTGAGCAGGTGCTGGCTGTTGTACAGGAACTGAATCTAACCTGGGAAACAATGAAGACTGGGGCAGCATGGAATAGAATGGCACCGAGATTTTCAGATGCTGCACTGGCTGCCTTGGTGGAGGAAGTGAAAAGGATATCCTGTCTCTGCAGAATGACCTCCAAACATATGCTCACAAGACAAGGTTTGTGTTGAGTTTGGGACGGTTCCTTCCTGGTGCTGAATCTGTGTTCAGTTGTATGAGTTTGAGAGAAGCGATTAGCCAAATATTGAGCTCCACAATGGTACTGCTGGCATTAAATGGACACAATGATCTGCCTGCTCTACATACTCTTGGTGACCATTCACTGCATGCACATCAATGTCCTCACTAAGACATCCATCACAACTCACCCAAAAGTGGGGTCTATGTGTACTGTGGGTATCATCTTGCATACCAAATGGGTGTAAGTGATCCTTATGTCATGCCGAAAGTCCAGTATGATGATTTAACAGTTGCACAACAGTAGATTATTCAGCTGCCAGCTTTGAAAGTGCTGATAACATCTTAGATCATTAAACTACAGGTATGAGACATATGGGAACAGATTTATAAAAGGGTTGTTATGGGCAAACAAATGATTAGAATTTATTAACAATAATCTATTAGCACTTATTCAAAGGGATTTTGAATCTATCTAATGTTGTATAGTATACTAATGCAATTTTCATAAAGATAGCAGATAAAAGCTGACATGACACCTTCTACAGCAGTCAGCACAAGGGTGAAACAATGTCTTACAACTAGTTTCAGTGACCTTAGCTTGTTTTAAGACACAATCTACAGTCGTCAGTATAAAGGTCAACAAACATGTTTTTCTAACTTGAGCTAAGGAATAGACACATCTTTTGTGTGTGGCACCAAATAGGTTATGGAGGGATCGTAGAAGGATGAAGGGTAGATAAGGGTAAATAACACACTCTACTTTAGTGTATATACGGAACTTATTAATGTAAAATTTAAAACAGACACTATGTAATGTAAACAATATTCTTACCTACATAACCACACTCTGTAACCTTTGTAACCACACTTTGTATATATGTCACCTGATTCTTTACAGAGTCAACTCCGGAGGTCTATCTCTAAAACTGGTCTCTCCCAATGCATTGGTCAATAAACAATCGTTCTGTGCCTGAGACTCCTCTGATTATTTCGTGGAAAAGAGAAAAACCACAATGGTGATTTAGGGAGGCTTTCCAGTTCTGTCTGTTGGCTTTCCGGTTGTTGTGGGGTTTGCAGCCAGCAATGCGCTTGAAGACATATAAACACACTAACCTCTGCCTCCCTCGTCTTTACATGCAAAAAGAGAATGATATGTGAATCATTGTTTCCCAGGTTAGATTCAGTTCCTGTACAACAGCCAGCACCTGCTCAGCTGCAATGCCCCTCCCCTTTAAATGATGCAGGCTTGCCAGATGTCTCCATCACATCTCTTGCATTTACCCAATTCAAACACTAGATGCAGGCCCCATTAAGCCAAAATCAAAACTTGCAGCCAAAAAAGACAACATATGCAGTCAGCTTGGCAGGTGCCTTTTCCTCCTCCTGCGACAGCCAAAGGTCTGTGACAATAATTTTCCACCCGTCTGACAGAACTCACTGGTGGAGGCAAATAAGCCCACCTCCTGTAGATAAATTGTCTCAGGGTCAGGAATGCAAACAGAGTGAGGGCAACAATTCTGGAGCAGGCTAAATTTCTGCCACAGAAGTGGTGTCACTGGTTCAGAAAGCCTTGACTTGTATCACAGGATGACTATCTGTGGAATATCATTTTCATTTTCATTGTTGCTTGACAAGAGTTTTTTCATGTAGGAATTTTTAAAAATTGGGTACCAAATCCATAAGATCCATAACATACTTTCATCAAAGTAACCACAGTGTAGCAATAATACATATTTTAACACTTAACTTCCCTAATTCTATAACTCTTTTCTTCCCCACTTTGCATAACCCCGAAGCAAAAGGGCAGGAAAGCATCTGTTGTCAGGCCTTTGCCAATTCCAGTTTTGAACAAGACACTGCTCTTTCAGTCCTTAGGGTGTATGCGTTCTCTGGACGCCATGTCATTGTGAATATTCAAGGAACTTTATCATCCTTATTTGTTTGTGTGTCATTCAATATTTATTATGTATAGGTTGCAGGTTATAAATGTTGCTGAAACTGGGTAAGGATTAGGAAGATAAGAATACAAGAGCAAAGAAAGAAAATTCTGTCCATCTGACTTTTTCTTCAATGGACCTCTTTTTAAACAACACATTGGTAGGTCATACCCATTGTTCAGCTTATATTCCGGTACACTTTCAGAGTAAGATGTACCTTATTAAATAAACCTCATTGAGAGAAAAAAAGTGACTGAACAATAATTTATTTGAAGAAGTTCTCCTTTCCTTCTAATTTGATAAACTGCCTTCAAGAAAATGTTTAATTTTAATTTCCTGCACACACAATTAATGAGGCTATGTCTTGACATGTTTTAAGAAGATGAGGTCTGTTGCTACATACCGTTTAACTATTAGCATTGCATATAAAGTATCAAAAAATATTGATGATTTACAGTGTTATTCTCATTGTGTTTTGAGCTGTCATTTTCTAATTGAACCCTTGTGGATAATAAAATAAAAAATCAACCTCTGTTGCTGACAAGTTTTTGTTTCTCCAGACACTTGATTTAGAAATTTGGACTTGTTATGCATAACTTCTTAAGTACTTTAATCTGGCATGTAGTTGTATAAATGCCATTCAACTGAACCTGCTTCAGAACACAACGCATTTACTTTTAAATAATGGTGATATTGAAATGGACCATGGTTTGATGTAATACTGAACATAACAAACATGATAAACTGGAGAAATATTTTTCAAATCCTGTATTTTCAGTTTTGTTATGCTCTTGACATAGCATAAGCTGCTTCCTTGATGTGCACTCTGGCAAAGGAAATCTCAGACTTGGAGATAGCTTTTACACATTTATTAAACTGTTAACGATTCTCCTACTTGGATTCGACTCTCCTGTTAATCCTGCTATAGCTACTCAGACTGACGAACCAGTCTGCTACAATCCATGTGGTGGGTGTGATGTGTTTCAACTCAACCCTGTGTACTCACTGAGAGTCTCCACTGGAAAGAGGAAGATCGTGTGTGCTGTGTCCTTTTATATGGGTTGGTGTAATGCCCTCCTGTGGTAGTGTCACCTCTGTGTGTGTTGTGAATGCCCATTGGTCGTGTCCTATCTTACTGACTTATTGGTTGAATGTCTGTGTGTCATGTCTCTGGTGCTCCCTCTAGTGTCTATGTAGTCTATGTGTATTTACATTAACCCCCTGTGTATTTACAGTCATGTATATAACCACATCCCCCCTTTTTTGTGTTACATATTTTCTGTACAGTGTTAAAGAAAATTGAACAAACTAGGTAGATAAGTGATGATATGTACAAATCATGATAACAGTGATCATTAAACAATAAGTCCAAATCATATGCATGAGTCCAAAATCCATTAAGTATTATGGTCGAGCGTCTTTCTTGTTTGGTTGGTGAGGTGGTGATGTTGATGGTGGCATTGCTTTGTAAACGCCGTCAGTGTCCCTATGCGTAAGGAACCAAGAAGTGGTCAAATCACTTTGTTGTCTGATTTGGAGTCTTTTTTTCTTCCGATGCTTGTGGTAGCGATGTATGCTATTTGTCCTGAAAGCCATGTTACCTGTTGGTAGTGCAGCAAATGTGAATTGGGAAGATGCATCGTCCTGCCATGGTATTTCATTGCACTGAGCTGAGCAGTAACAGTGTCCCTCATTTGCAGAGTCATGTTTTACCAGTCGTAGTTCCAGTGGCGTTGTGTTTGTTGTGCTTGTTGTCGACATTGTTGCCTTTGGTACGCTTCTGGATGTTGTTGTGTTGGTTGGTTTTGTTGTCGTGCTTGCTGCGCTCAAGGACCACACTCTGGGGATAATACGAGTCCTTCACACAGTTACTCACGTCAGCGTGCTTTGTGGCATCTGCTGTTCCCTTGAGCGTGCCGTCACTGAGTTTGCAGTGCTCTCCATCTGGAGTCATGTCCGGCTTACTTGAATCAGCTTTGGTTTGTCGATGCTCCTCGTCTGGATTCTGGTCTGTGCCACCTGAATCAGTTTTGGCTTGTCGATGCTCCCCGTCTGGAGTCCTTTCTGGTTCACTTGCATCTTCTGAGGTTTCTTGATGCTCCACATTCGGAGTCAAAACATTCAGGAATGCATTTGCTTGTGGAGAGGCTCGAGCAGATGAGGTTTGAATTAACGTGGTGTCACCGGAGTCACCAGTAGTATCACTGTTATTGTTGAGTGCCTCTGTACACACTAGCTAAGGTTTGTCACGTTGCACATCTTGTATGGGAAGTGGGATGCCATCATCACTTGTCACAGATACAGTGGGTAGAGCCTCAGTGCCTTCTTGCTGTGCACTTGAGCATGGCAGACTGTCATAGTCTTTCTATTGTTCACTTGAGCGTGGCAGACTTGCATCGTCTGCTGCTGGTTGCTCAGAGGTTGCTGGACCCTCATGGTCTTGTTCATGCAAGGACTGCGCTTTGGAGTCTTGCGTTGCTTCTATTGTGAAGTCTGTCCACGGGCTCGCTGCGGAGGCTGGTGTCACTCCCTCTGTGGAGTCTTGCAGTGTTCCCTGTGTGGAATTCTGCATTGGTCTTGGTGTGCAGACTTTCATCGCTTTCTGTGTGGAGGCTGGGACCCTTCGTGGTGCGTGGACCACTCTCTGTGTGAAGTCAGGGACCCTTTGCAGTGCGTGGACCACTCTCTGTATGGCAGCAGGCCACTCTCTGTGTGGAGTTGGGGACTCTTTGTGGTGTGTGGACCACTCTCTGTGTGGAGTCAGGGACCCTTTGCGGTGCATGGACCACTCTCTGTATGGCAGCAGGCCGCTCTCCGTGGGCTTGTGCCACTCTCTGTCTGTTAGCGTCAGGCCGCAGCATAATCCTGCACTCACGAGTCGGGATGTCATGTATGTTGGGCTGAAGATTCCCCAATCCGAAGAACTCGTCGTCGGGGTCTTCAATGTACAACACATCTAGTTGTGGTTCGGATTTGGTACTGGGGTAGCCACCTCCCAAGGTGAAATCTTTGTCTGAGTCATAGTCTTCAAGGACTGTATCATCTCTTTGGGCGGTGCTAACTGCTTGTTGCAGGGTTCTGCGGAGGTTAATTTCAGCAACTGGTCAATTTTCAGGCATTGTGCTGTCGTTCCAGGTGAAAGAATCGGGTTTTATGGCTTTAAAACCTTTTTTTCGAGTTTTGGGACATTTCTCCTTTAAGTGGGCGTTGTCCGGGGCCTCTGACGTCATGAAGCATGTAACGTAGGTCGTACGAAGCGATTACAAAGAACAAAGAAAATTACAGCACAGGAACATGCCCTTCGGCCCTCCCAGCCTGCGCCGATCCAGATCCTTTATCTAAACCTGTTGCCTATTTTCCAAGGTCTACTTCTCTCTGTTCCCCACCCATTCATGTATCTATCCAGATGCATCTTAAATTATGCTATCGTAACCGCCTCTACCACCTCCACTGGCAAAGCATTCCAGGCACCCACCACCCTCTGCGTAAAAAACTTTCCACACACATCTCCCTTAAACTTTTCCCCTCTCACCTTGAAATCATGATTGGGCGTGTGCAGATCGCTGTTCCTTTACTTGGGGCCTTTTTCTCAACTGCGTATGTGAGAATTAGGCCATTCGACCCATCGAATCTGCTCCACCATTCAATCATGGCTGATATTTTTCTCATCCCCATTCTCCTGCCTTCTCCCCATAGCCTCTGATCCCCTTATTGATCAAGAACCTATGTATCTCTGTCTTAAAGACACTCAGTGATATGGCCTCCAAAGCCTTCTGCGGTAAAGCGTTCCACAGATTCACTCCCCTATGGCTGAAGAAATTCCTCCTCATCTCTGTTTTAAAAGATCATCCCTTTAGTCTGAGAATGTGTCCTCGTGTTCAAGCTTTTCCTACAAATGGAAACATCCTCTGCATGCCCACTCTATCCAGGCCTCGCAGTATCCTGTAAGTTTCAATAAGGTCCACCTCATCCTTCTAATCTCCAACGAGTACAGAACCCCAAAATCCTCAACCATTCCTCATATGACAAGCTCTTCAATCCAGGGATCATTCTTGTGAACCTCATTGGGACCCTTTCCAAGGCCAGCACATCCTTCCTTAGATACGGGGCCCAAAACTGCTCACAATACTCCAAATAGAGTCTGACCAGAGCCTTATATAGCCTCAGAAGTACATCCCTGGTCTTGTATTCTAGCCTTCACGACATGAATGCTAACATTGCATTTGCCTTGCTTCAATGTATCTTTTCTGTGTATTCTGAAATATCTCCTTAAATGTCTGCCAATACACCCCCACTAACCTATTCCTTAATCTAATTTCCCAGTTCACTTTTGCAGCTCTGTCTTCATGCCCTCAAAATTACTTATTAAAGTTTAATACAATAGTCTTAGATTTACTCCTCTTTTCCACAAACTGAATGTGAAATTCAATCATATTACCAAACACTGCTACCTATGAGTGCCTTAACTATACAGGGCCTTGGTGAGGCCACACCTAGAATATTGTGCACAGTTTTGGTCTCATTTTCTGAGGAAGGATGTTCTTGCTCTTGAGGGAGTGCAGCAAAGGTTTATCAGACTGATTCCAGGATTGTGGGACTGTCATATGTGGAGAGATTGACTAGGTTAGGATTGTTCTCACTGGAGTTCAGAAGAATGAGGGGTGATCTCATAAAAACGTATAAAATTCTAACAGGGCTAGACAGGGTCGATGCAGTGAAAATGTTCCTGATGGTGGGTGTGTCCAGAACCAGGGGTCACAGTCTGAGGTTTCAAGGTAAACCATTTCGGACAGAGGTAAGGAGACATTTCCTCACCCAAAGAGTGCTGAGCCTGTGGAATTCATTACCCCAGGAAGTAGTTGATGCTAAAACATTGAATATATTCAAGAGTTGGCTAGATACCGCACTTGGGGCGAATAGGATCAAAGGTTATGGGAAGAAAGCAGGATTAGGCTATTGAGTTGCATGATCAGCCATGATCGCGATAAATGGTGGAGCAGGCTTGAAGGGCAAAAAGACCTCCTCTTGCGCCTATCTTCAATGTATGTATCTATTTATGTACATGCAGTCATTAATTAATCCTACCTCATTGCACATGACCAGATCTAATATAGCCTGCTCCCTGGTTGGTGCTAAAATGTGCTGCTGTCAGAAACTGTCCCAAAAACACTCCGTGAACTCATCATCCAGACTACCTTTGTCAATCTGATTTTTCGTAGATTAAAACCAACTACAATTGTCACCGTACCTTTCTCACAAACTCCTATTTTATATTTTGTATACCTCATCTGACAATGTGGTATTGTTAGAGGGCCTAAACACCAAGTGGCTTCTTAATTTTACTGTTTCTACCCAAACTGATTCTACACCTTGATCTCTCTACCTTTCTATTGTACTAATTAACAGAGCTACCTCTCCACCTTTTCATGGCATTGTGCCTTTTCCCATGTAATAGTTTGCTCAGTGGTGAACATCACAAGCTACTCCTGTCTTTTGCCAATAACAATGTACATGAACATTCCAGAATGGATCACTGGATAATAAATCAAGGGCAGAACATTAGCTGATTTTCTTCCCTCACCCCTATGCAGTAACAATTGTAATTGTCAATTGTAGCATCCCTTCAATTGGTCCAGGTGGATCAATGCTGATGAGGGCTCAGCTTTTACAAGCCTATATAACTTAGTATTACACTGAATGACTTGTTTATTTTTATGCCATTTTAAGATCACTGAAAATAATTTGATACCTTTTGGGATTAAAAACAATTAAATGCAAAACTATTTTCTGGAAAAGTGCAAAGACACATGAAGGCATTAGCAACATAACAGAATCTGCAAGTACAAACAACAGTGCAGTTCAATTAAAACATAGACATTCTTTACATAATTATCACTGCATGTAGATTTGAATTGTGGTGTTTCTCCAACTTTGTGATTACTTGAATATTTTTGAAATATTAGATTTAATACATCACTTGTGGAACCAGCTCCACTTGGTGAACATGTACTAATTTGCATACCAGTAATTCCACTAATTATTGTAAGTGGGATGGGGTTACTGCAGCAATGAATAAAGGTTATCATTCACTGGGCTTTTGTGGCATCAATGCATCTAAAATATCAATCAAATTGATTTGCAACAAATAGTAATAAGGGTATTTTCCAGTTTAGTTGCAGAGTTGATTAGTATTGTATGTATTTATGTTGAAAATAATAGGTGTTACAATGCAGCAATACACTTGTGGGATTTGAATGATGTCATAAACCATAAAAGCATAAGCATATTCCAACTCCAAACACGTTCCCAGCTGCTTTTTCTTCTTTATTATGTGCACTGACTGTTTTATTTCCAAATGATATACAGTGGATTTTCACCCAATAAATTTTCAGTGTTGAAGCTTTGATCATTAATCCTTCCATGTGAACTGCATGGAGCACATTGACTTTAGGTACTAATGCAGTGTAATGGTACTTTCTGCTAGCAAAACAGGTTAAAAACTACCACAGTAACAGATATAGTGCTGAAATGCATCATCTTGCAGGCACATCTTCATGCATGTCTTACTTATCCCAGAACTGACTATTCCAACACGTACTCTTCCTTTAGTTGAGGTCATCCAAAAGTTTACTGCCAGTGTCCTTATTCGCACCAAATCCCGTTCATCTATCATACCTGTGCTCACTGAACTGAACTGGCTCTAGGTCAAGTAACAACTTGATTTTAAAATGTTTCAATTTTGTTTTCAAACATTTGCACAAACCTTGCCACTCCCTATCTCTGTAATCTCTTCCAACCTGACAACTCCCAGGTGTTTTTCCGATCCTAATCCTAATCCCGTGAGCATTGGCAGTTTTAACCTCTCCAACATTGGTGACCCTGCCTTTGGCTGCCGATGCCCTAAGATCTGGAATGTATTCCCGATGCCTCTTCACTTCTCTGATGTGGAGATGCCGGCGTTGGACTGGGGTGAGCACAGTAGAAGTCTTACAACACCAGGTTAAAGTCCAACAGGTTTGTTTCAAACATGAGCTTTCGGAGCACTGCTCCTTCCTCAAATGATTCACCTGAGGAAGGAGCAGTGCTCCGAAAGCTTGTGTTTGAAACAAACCTGTTGGACTTTAACCTGGTGTTGTAAGACTTCTTACTGTCTTCACTTCTCTACCTCTTCTTTAAGGCACTCCTTAAAACCTTCCCCTTTGACCAAGTGTAAATATATACTTCTGGAGGCTTCTTAAATTGAACTTACAGCTTTATTAAAAAGGTTGCTTCATTAGCTGCATGGTGCAAGCTATTGCACACACTTTCTGACTAGAAAAACTCCTCCTCCTTCGAGAGATTCCCCGCGCTAGGTATTGATTAGTTGTTCAGACCACATGAACCTTACTCAATAAGGCTGTTCTTAAAGTGACAATCACCACAACAAGCTTTTTGTCAGCTGTCCTAATATCTCAGGTGGGCTCAGAATAACTTATTTCCGAATGTTAGTGTCAAGTATTTTGGAATATTGTACTGAGTTAACAGCACCATATAAATGCAATTTATGTTGCTGTCACACCGCAGATGCTGTTCAGTGTCTAATTCAAATTTCTGTGTTGCACTTACTGACCAGAAAAATTGATGACACTGCTTTCATTTCTCAGATTCTAATTGGCACCTTCATTCCCAAAATAGTTGGCGTGGAGATGCATGCTTATGAGTCATTTTGCTGAAACAGGTAACTGAGGATCCCCACTAAAAAGGTACAACTGTTACCAATACCTGTCTGCCACCTTTCACATCCTTCTCCCAATCCCAATCATCCCATGCCAATGTTCACATTGTCCACAGCCCAGTGATAAGGATGCTGAAAGTGCAAATGCCATTGTATTTTATTTGAATATGCTTCCCACGTGAACAGTGCCCTCATGGCTGTAATAAGTCCATGGAGGCAGAAGTCCCTTCACCAGAATCCCTTCTTTAACAAACCAACAGCAGTACAACCATGTGCGTTCAGCTTGCTGTCTACACTGGGAGTGCAGAGAGTCTGACACTCCCTGTTATATACAAAGATCAGGGAATTCGTATTCCAATTGGTCAATCTTAAAGGCCTGGTCTAAGTCATTACAATGGCTTTCAAGTAAGATTGTAATTTTGTGCCATGTTGTGACAGCTCTACTCTCAAGCACTACTTCCAAGACGACCCGCCCCACCCCAACCATCACACACTAAGAACTGAACAGTGATGGCCCAAGTGTATTTCATAGAGGACTACTGCAAAGGCAGAAAGAGGACATTTTCATCCCAGTAGTGCAGAACTTGGATTCCAGTGTTGAAAGGATGGTATGCTAACTGACTGTGGAATTCAATTCTTTCTGTTTTCACAGAATCATAGAACCTTCACAGTGCAGGAGGAGACCATTTGGCCCATCGAGGCTGCACTGGCTTTCTGAAAGAGAATTCTACCTAATCCTACTCCCTTGCCTTATCCCTGAAACCTAGCACATTTTTTTTTATTTTCAGAAAGTAATCCAATCACTTTTTGAATACTTCAATCAAACCTGCCACCCTCGCAGGAAGTTTGTTTCAAACTCCAACCATCCCTCCTGGTGAAAAAAGTTTTCCTCGTAGCACTTCTCTTCCTTTCGCCCATTATTTTGAGGCATAACTAGTGTCTTGTAGAAGTTCACCATCACCTGCTTATTCTTACTCAGTGCCCCTAATACTAAAACCTGGGACACCTTATGCTTTCTCAACATCCTCTTCCACCTTCAATGACTTACGTACATATATATCGAGGTCCATTTGTTCCTGTACCTCTGTTAAAGTTTCTCCCTTCAGCTTATACCATGTCTCCACATTTTTCCTGCCAAAATGAATCACCTCACACTTTTGTGCATTGAATTTCATATGTCAAATGTCTGGCTAATCCACCATGTCTATATCCTTTTGAAGTTCAACACTAGCCCCATTAGAGTTGACAATGTGTCTGATCTTCATATCATCCGCAAATATTGTGCATCACAGTTGAAATTATATAGATGAAGAAGAGCAAGGACACCAACACTGACTGCTGGGGATCCTCGCCACAAACCTTCTTCCAATCTGAAAAACAACCACTTATCACTATTCTCTGTATACTGTCACTCAGCCAATTTATTATCCCAGAGCCTGCTTCCCGTTTTAATCCATGAACTAGACTTTTGCTCACAAGGCTGTTGTGCTGCACTGTATAAAATGTATTTTAAAAATCCATATACTCCACATCAACAGCATTGTCCTTATCAATCTTCTGTCAGTACAACCTCAAAAATCTCCAGCAAGTTAGTTTAACATGACTGAATGGATCCATGCTGGCTTTTCTTAATTATCCTGCACCGGTCTAAGTAACTTTGTCCTGATCTATAGTTTCCAGAAGTTTCCATTTGACTGAAGTCAAACTGACTGGTCTGTTGTTACTGGCTTTATCCTTATGCTCCATTTTGAACAAGGGTGTAACATTCACAATTCTCCAGTCCTCCGGCACCACCCCTGTGTCTAAGGAAGACGAGAAGAGTATAACCAGCGCTTCTCATTATATTTCCTTGCTGCCGCACAGAGAAAAGCTATCTCGGTGCCCACACTCTAGATTATTGTGAAACAGGATGAGAGGTTTATTAAGGTTGTTGCTCAATACAATCAAGATGGTGATCTGCTCAAAGCCTACACAAACACTCTGCTGACGTTACTACACATCACATGATGCAGAATTAGAAATAATGTATTTCCAGATACATAACACTCCTCCCTGTTTGCTTCATTAGTGCATGGACAAAAATTAACATTTACACAACAGATCCACTATACATTATGTCCCTGCATATATACAATATATCCACCATATCCCTGTGGTGGACGTCTATTCCTTTTTGATAGTATTTGGCGTTCTTGAACTTGGCTACTTGCGACCTCAGAAGTGTCCTCATTCCTTTATACAGATGGTATTTCTTGATTAGCCATTTCAGTAACTGTCACTGTCAGTACTAGAACAGAATCTGAGCTCACACAGGCCGGGATTCTCCCCTACCCGGCGGGGCAGGGGATCCCGGCGTGATGGAGTGGCGTGAACCACTCCGGCGTCGGGCCGCCCCAAAGGTGCAGAAGTCTCTGCACCTTTAGGGGCCAAGCCCTCACCTTGAGGGGCTAGACCCGCGCCGGAGTGGTTGGCGCTCCGTCGGCTGGCGTGGATGGCCTTTGGCGCCACGCCAGCCGGGGCCGAAGGGACTTCTCCGGCTGGCGTAAGTCCGCGCATGCGCCGGAGCATCGGAGAATCCCGCCCACTGTCTCTGGTCTTTGTTCCTAAGTGTAGCTCTCCAGATTTTCCAAGGGTAGAACCACTTGAGAAGTTTCTATGAACTCATTTTGTGCAGCAAGTAACTGATCAGCATGACATCACCAAACTCTTTCAACATTCATTTGTACTGTGTATGATATTGGACTTGTCTTTGCTAGGATCATAGCTGGTACCATTTCTCGGTGGTGGTGTAGCTTTGTGCTTGCTGCTGTTGTTTGACAATCTCTGAGGTATCAGGTGGAGTTAACAAAATATGTTCGTAGATTCCTCCTGAAAAACAACTTTGCAAGGTAACATGTACAGTGTTCTGGTAAGACATTTGGAATTTGTTTACTCTTCTTGATTATGTCATCTGGTCCTTGGATGCTTTAATGATTGCACAATGTGTTTAGCCAATCCATTCGTTGCGGGATGATATGGAGCTGACTTGATATGGTGCATACCGTTCCCCTTCAAGTAATCCTCAAACACCTTTGAAGGAAACGGAATAACATTATCACTGACAATCTTCTCCAGTGTTCCAAATCTTGGGAGTATTTTGTCTAGTCACTCAATGGTCTGCTCAGTTGTCGTTGACTTCATTATTGTGACCAGGCCATTTTGAGTGTGCATCCACAATTACTAAGAACATGGGGCGGAATTCTCCGACCCCCCCGGGGGGTCGGAGAATCGCCCGGGGCCGGCATCAATCCCGCCCCCGCCGTGTCCCGAATTTTCCGCCCCCCCGAGATTTGGCGGGGGTGGGAATTGCGCTGCGCTGGCCAGTGGGCCCCCCGCGGCGATTCTCCGACCCGCAATGGGCCGAACTCCCGCCGCTGACAATCCTCTCCCGCCGGCGTGATTTAAACCACCTCTGGTACCGGCGGGATTGGTGGCGCGGGCGGGCCCCAGGGTCCGGGGAGGGGGGGGGGGTGGTGGGGGCGGGGCGATCTGACTCCAGGGGGTGTCCTCACGGTGGCCTGGCCCTGATCGGCACTCTGCGCCGTGGGGGCACTCTTTTTTGTCCACCCTGCCATGGCCATCACCATGGCAGGGGCAGAAGAGACCCCCTCCCCTGCGCATGCGCCATTATGACGTCAGCAGCCGGTGACGCACCGGCGCATGCGCAAAATTCCGCCGGCCGGCGAAGGCCTTTCGGCCCCGGCTGCCGTGGCGCCAAAGGCCGTTCGCACCGGCCGGCAGAGCGGGAGCCACTCCAGCGTGGGCCTAGCCCCTCAATGTGAAGCCTGACTCCGCAGTGATTCACGCCACTCCGTCCCGCCGGGACCCCCCGTCCCACCGGGTAGGGGAGAATCCCGGCCAAGGTCATTTTGGCACTGTAATAGCACCTTAGGGGGTCTACCAGGCCATCGGTGGCCCCCGGGTGATCACGTTCTGGGCAGGGTGGTACCTTGGCATTCCTGCTGCCACCTGGGCACTTTATCACCAATGCGTCCAGGTGGCCCTGCCAGGGGCTCTGCCAAGCTGGCACTGCCAAGGTGCCAGACTGGAAGTTTTCCCATGTTGGAGGTCAGGCATGTGGTGCCCTGTGCTTATGAGGTGGGGTGAGGGGGACTCCAGGACTCCCTAACAAGAAAGTGTGGGCAGTGAGGGGTCCGGAGGCTGTGGAAAAAATAGAAAAGGGTGGCCGGGGGCACAGTGACACAGTGGCACAGTGGTTAGCATTGCTGCCTTACAGCTTCAGGGACCCGGGTTCAATTCTGTCTGTGTGGTTTCCTCCACGTGCTCCGGTTTGCCTCCTTTAGTGTCCAAAAGGTTAGCCGGGGTTGCTGGATTACGGGGACAGGGTGGAGGTATGGGCTTAAGTAGGGTGCTTTTCCAAGGGCCGGTGCAGACTTGATAGGCTAAATGGCCAGCATATGCACTGTAGGGAATCTATGTATCCCTCCAGTGGACCAGCATAATCAATGTTATTCCCTGCCATGGCTGTGTCGGTCTTTACCATGGATGTAATTGTTGTAATGGTGGCATTTTCCTTAGTTTGCCACAGAATTGACATTGTCCTACTTTCTGTTCAATTTGAGCATCTAATCCTGGTCACGAGCTCCGTCATCCTCACCACACCAGGATCTCCCTCAAGAACTCTACTACGTAAGCACAAGGTCATAACCACACAAATTCCCCATAATAGAACTCTATTCTGCACTGTCAACTCAAGTCTTCCTGTGATGTAGGGCTTGTGGTCTGGATTTTTCCAATTAACATCTGACAACATTTCTTTTTGGACCAAGTCCACCACTTTCCCCAACGCTGGATCGATTGTTGAATATCTTTGTGCTTGAGATGATGTCACAGATCCATGTATGAGAAATGTTCTTCAGGTCATCCTTGCCTTGTAATGGCAATCGTGACAAAGCATTAGTATTTGCATGCGATTTAGACTTGTGATATTGGATATTGTAAGCATGTGCCGACAATATCGATGACCACCTTTGCAATCTATAATCTGCCAATGAAGGTATATCTTTATACAGCCCAAAGATTGTAGTCAAGGGTCAATGATGTCAAAAGAGTAAAATAATGCTCATAAAGGTAATGGTGGAACGTTGTTACCCAATAATGATGCTTGAAGCTTCTTTTCCTCCCTGAGCGTAGTTCACTTAATTGCTAGTAAGAGTGCATGAAGCAAATGCTGTCAGTCATTCCTCTCCTGAAGGCATATTGGGTGGGATTCTCTCACCCCGGAGCCGGGCCAGAGAATCGCCATTACTAGCGTGAATCATGCCACGACGCCCCGACGCCGGGACGCGATTCTCCGGAGAGCGGAGAGTTGGCGCTGTTGTGGTCGGCATGGCGCCGTTCGGGAGCCGCTCAACGGGGCTCCCCTGCCGATTCTCCGCCCGTGATGGGCCAAGCGGCTGAACAACAAAATCCCGAGTCCCACCGGCGCCGTTCTAACCTGAGCTTACCCAGCAGGACCTCGGCATGGAAAGATCCAGGGGCGGCCTGTGTGGGGAGAGGGGGGTTCCGACTCCAGGGGAGGGCCTCCGTTGTGGCCTGGCCCGCGATCGGGGCCCACTGATTGGCGGGCCGGCCTCTCGGGCTGGGGGCCTCCTTTGTTCCGCGCCGGCCCCTGTAGCCCTACACCATGTTGCGCGGGGCCGGCTCGGAGGAGGGAGACACCGCGCATGCGAGGAAACTGTGCTGGTCCCACTGGGCATGCGCTGCCCGCGGCGCCCATTTGATGCCGGGATCGGCTGCTGGAGCAGCATGGGTCGCTCCAGTGCCGTGCTGGCCCCCTCTAGGGGTCTGAATTGCTGCTCCTGAGGCCATATTGACGCCGTCGGGACACGCAACTGCCTTTACGACGGCGTCGACACTTAGCCTCAGGATCAGAGAATCCCACCCAATGTGTGAGACGACTGCACCAACCGCATAGGGTGAGGCATCGCAAACAAGTTGCAACTTCATTTTGAGATTATAATGAATCAACATCTCTGACTTCTGTAAAGCTTCTTTCACATCATTGTAAGCATTTTCAGATTCTTCTGGCCAGTGCCATGTCTATTCGACACATAACAAAGTATGTAAAGGCTTCAATTGTGTGGCTCTCTTTGTCATAAATCTATCATAATAATTGATTAATCTGAAAAATGACCTTATTTGTGTCACATTTTGAGGCAATGGTCCTTCTAAGATTGCTGACATTTTCTCCAGCTCTTTGTGTAAGCCATCTTTGTCGATAATAGGACCTAGGTAATTTATGGATGACTTGAAAAAGGCACACTTTTTCTTTTTAACGCCCAGATTGTGGCTCTGTAAATGCTTCTGGAGAGCTTCTAAATTCTCCAAGTGTTTCTTTTCACTTAAACCAGTCATGGGTATGTGAAATGAAATGAAAATCTCTTATTGTCACAATTAGGCTTCAAATGAAGTTACTGTGAAAAGCTCCTATTCCAGCCTGTTCGAGGAGGCTGGTATGGGAATTGAACCCGCGCAGCTGGCCTGCCATGGTCTGCTTTAAAAGCCAGCTATTTAGCCCTGTGCTCAACCAGCCCCTGGTTTGTCATCTAAATAATATTATGATGTTATGACATCATATAAAACAGAATGCCATTTAAATAACCTTGCACTCCATTCAACACACTTCGAATTTGATCCATGGATCTTTGAAAAAGAGCAGGAGCAGATGTTATTCCAAAAGGAAGTATTCTGTAATGAAATAGACCTTTGTGGGTCACTATTATGAGTAGTGGCTGTGATTCGGCAAGCACATTCATCTGCAAATATGCCTGTGAAAGATTAATTTTACTGAATTTCTGCCCTCCAGAAAGTCCAACAAACAATTCTTCAATCAGCAGCAGTGGATAATGATCTGCACACAAATTGGGTTAATTGTAGTTTTAAAATCTCCACAAATTCTTACTGAGCCATCCCATTTTAATACAGGAACTATTGGTGTTGCCCAATCACTTGGAGCATAGGTTCAATGAATCCTGTTCATACTTTTCTTTCTAGTTGTTCTTCAATTTTAGGCCTTATGGCTTCCGGTGTGTTGCTAGCATTGAGACATTTGCATGTGCTGTCTGGCTTGATTTTTAGGTGTACTACAACTCCAGCCACAGAGCCTAGTGAATCTTCCAACACCTTCTCATACTTCTTCAGAAGTTGCTCTTTGAATCCACTAGTTGATTGATTCTTTCCCAGTTAAGCCTAATCTTTGCCAACCATACTCTTGTCAAATAGAACAAGGAAATTTCCATGGAAAATGTGAACAACCAACTTTACCATCTGCCCATTTGCTTCTATGTTCATCATAATGCATCCGTTTAACTGTACAACCTCTTCACTGTATGTCCTTAGGATCACATTTGACAGTTTTAAAGACAGATGCTTTAGTTCTGGATGGTAAATTTGAACAGCGGTTTTGTCAAATGTTGCTAGGTTGACCAGAAGTGTACTAAATCTGCTGCTGAAAGGGTCTCTCGCTCCAAACGTCCCTGCACAGCTTAGCAAATAATCTGTTAACATTATTTATAAGTGGCATTTGAATATTGGGTTGTTTAATTGGAGTTAGTAGCAGGCACAGATAGTGGGTGGCATTTTCCGACCCCCCGCCAGGTCGGAGAATCGCCAGGGGGCAGTGTGAATCCCACCCCCGCTGGCTGGCGAATTCTCCGGCGCTGGGGTTTTGGCGGGGACGGGAATCGTGCCGCGCCAGTCGGCCGGCCCCCGGCGATTTTCTGACCCGCGATGGATCGAGTGGCCGCCTGTTTTCGGCCTGTCCCGCCAGCGTAAATTACAACAGGTACTTACTGGTGGGACCTGGCTGTGTGGGCGACCTCTGGGGTCCTCAGGGGAGAGGGGGGGGGCGTGGAGGATCTGGCCCCGGAGGTGCCCCCACGGTGGCCTGGCCACGATCGGGGCCCACCGATGCGCGTGCGGGCCTGTGCCGTGGGGGCACTCTATTCATTCGCGTCAGCTGCTGTAAAAGTCCTCGATGGCCGATGCAGAGATCAACCCCCCCCTGCGCACGCACTGGGATGACGCCAACACACACTGACGCTCCCGTGCATGCGCCAACTCGCACCGGCCCCCCTTCGGCGCCAGTTGGCGTGGCGCCAAGCCCCTTCCACGCTGGCCGGCGTGGCGTAAACCACTCTGGCACTGGCCTAGCCTTTGAAGATGCAGAGGATTCCGCACCTTCAGGGCGTCCTGACGGCAAAGTGGTTCACGCCACTCCTTCACGCCGGAGTTGCCGCCCCGCTAGTTTTCGCAGAATCCCACCCAGTAAGTTCAATGTTTCCCCTTTTGTTTAAGAACTGTTTCCCTCATATTTGTTAATGTGGTTAATTCTGTATTTAAATTAACATTTGTTTCAGCATAAAAGATATATCTATTCGTCAGAGTCACCACTCCTGGAGTGAAGTGTCCTTCCCTCACAATTTTACAAATTTAAATAAGTTGTTTGGTGTTGTTGCCTGGTATCCTGACAAATATTGGTCCCATATCTTAACAATAGCATTTCTAACACCTCCTCCTTCTCAACTATAAGTTCCTCAAGTGTACCAGTTAGCTTCTCTTTCACCTCTGTCTGTGTAGTATCTTCTTCCTGTGTAAGGACAGATTCAAAATATTCATTTAATACTTTCACTATTTCTCCTATCTCCACATGCAAGTCTGTTTTTTTTATCCCCAATCGGCCCTCTACACTCTTTCACCTCCCTTTTAATATTTACTTGTTTATAGATGACGTTGGGATTTCCTTTTATATTAGCTGTTTTCATGCTTCCACCTTGCTTTTTTGATGAGTTCCCCTCTGGGCCACCTGTATTCAGCCTGATTCTCCATTGTGCTTTCTACCTGACATGTGTCATATGTGTAATCCTCCCTTTTCATCTTCAGGGTGCTCTAAATTTAATTGTCCTACATTTCCCTTCAAGCTAATATACCTTGAGACGACTTTCAATACCATCTCTTTGAATTGGCCGATTGATCATTCTCCATCTTTTCTGCCAACATTTGATTCCAACTCATTCGACTCAGATGCATTCTCATTTCATCAAAGTTGACTTTCCCCAAGTTAATTATCCCTGCTTGGAAATGCTCCTTGTCCTTTTCCATGGTCAACGTAAACCTTTTGATACACTTGTCATTGTACCCAAAATGCTCTCCCATTGATATTAGATCCATTTGGGCCAACTTATTCCCCAGAACCAGATCCAACAGTACGTGTCCTCTCGTAGAACAGGAAACACAATGCTTCAGGAAATTACCTTGAACACACTCCTGGAACTCTCACCCTTCTTGTCCTTTTGCATTATTTGGATAATTGATGTCCCCATTATAATTACTCTATTATCTGTGCACCTCTCTGTAATTTATCTGAAAATTTGTTTCTCTAGATCCCATCAACCAGTTGGTGGTCTGTATATGACAAAGGTCAATTTTATTGCGTCTTTTTCATTCCTTACTTCCAACTAGAGAGATTCTCCTTGAAACCCTCTGGAAGATCATCTTTCCGCACCACTCCCACGTGCCCCTCCCCCTCCTTTTTATTCCTTCCCTGTCTCTCCTAAATACCTTGAACCCAGTAATATTTAATGCCAGGTCTTGTCCTTCTTTGAGCCCGATCTCTATTATAGCAATAATATCACAGTTCCATTTTTCAACCTCTGATGATAACTCACGAACCATATGAACCACATTCTGTGCATTCACATACAAAGACATTAACTCTGATTTAGGCATTTGAACTTTCCTCCTTGCTCTGACCCAGTCTAATGACTTACTATAGCCTACTTAATCAAACTCCTGAAGCATTCTATCTACCTTTTACAATTGTTCATGGTATAAACACTAAACACCTGGTGCAAACATTAGTGTAGGCCCAGAGTCAAGGCTGAAGGCTTGTCTGAAATTGAGACATCTAATTATTCTTTGTTGGCACCTACTCCACCCCTACAAGAAAGCTAGCCTTGTTCAGGATTGAACTTCCTTGCCAGTCGTGAGTCTTTGGCATAGCAGGATAGTGGCACAGTGGTTAGCACTGTTGCCTCACAGCTTCAGGGACCCAGGTTCAATTCCAGCCTTGGGTCATTGTTTGTGTGGAGTTTTCACTTTCTCCCTGTGTCTGTGTGGGTTTCCTCCAGGTCCTCCCACAAACCAAAGATATGCAGGTTAGGTGGGTTGGCCATGCTAAATGATGCCTGAGCGTCCAAAAGGTTAGGTGGGGTTACGTGTATGGGTGGAGGCATGGGCTTAAGTATGGTGCTCTTTACAAGGGCTAGCGCAGACTCAATGGACCGAATGACCTCCTTCTGCACTGTAGGGATTCTACAAAGTTCCCAGAGGCAGGTTAGAGTTGGTAATGAATATGAGAGAAGTGATGGCTCGGACTATGGAGTCAGAGTGAGCATTCCTGCTGCTCCTGACTCCATTGGAAGGGTTTTTAAACAAATTAAATATAGAATAATCTTTAGTCAGCAACCACAGGGACTGCTGAATGATTACTGCTCAACAGTGACTAATCCTGTTGAGGTGTCCGTCAATACGCCTCTGATTAACACATTCAAAGCTGAAATTAATAAACTTGCCATGTCCTTAAAAGCCTAATTTTAAAACTTCATTAGCCTTCTCAGTCTCAATGCTTCTGACTCCCATTGTTAAATCATTCATTTGTATGCCATGAGTATATTATTTATTTCATTGATATCTTCAAAATCAAATAATTTGGTGTCATATGTGCCCATCATCTGCACATTAAGAAAGACTGACTTGACACCTGTAAGGAAATAATTAATTCAATTAAATGAACTTGTGAACTATCAGGAGGTATTGAATCTACCCAAAAATGTGGAAAATTGTCCAGGTGTATCCTTTCCAGAAAAAGCAGGCCAAATCCACTCCAGCCAATGACCAATCCATTAGTCTACCCTCAGTAATCGGCAACATGATGGAAGCTATCATCAACAGTGCAATCTGGTAGCATTTGGTCAGCAATAATTTGTTTACCAGTGCTTAGTTTAAGTTCTGCTAGAGCTACTTAGCTCCAGACTTCATTACAGCCATGGTGCAAAAATGGACAAAACAGCTGGATTTGAGAAATGAAATCAGAGTGCCTGCTCTTGGCATCAAATAGCAATTGGCTTAGTGTGGCATCAGGGGCCCCAGCAAAATTGAAATAAATGTGAATCAGGGGGGAAACTCTCCACTGGTTGGAGTGATACCAAGCAAAAAGGAAGATAGTTATGGTTGTTGGAGGCCAATCATCTCAGTCCAAGAACATTGCTGCAGTACTTTCTCAGGTAGCGTCCTCGACCCAACCATCTTCAACTACTTCATCAATGACCTTCCTTCCACCATAAGATTAGAAATGAAGATTTTGATTGATGATTGAACAATGTTCAATACCATTCACAATTCCTCAGACACTGAAGCATTCCGTGCCCACATGCAGCAAGACTGGACAACATTTGGACGTGGGCTGATAAGTTACAAGTAATGTTACAAGTGCGAGGAAATGATCATCTCCAACAAGAGATAATCTAAAAATTGCCCCTTGTTACTCAATGACATTACCATCACTGAATATATCCTGAATGTTACCATTTACCAGAAACTGAATTGGGCCAAACATATAAATTCTGTGGTTATAAGAGCAGGTCAGAGGTTGGGACTTCTTTAGCAAGTAACGCACCTTCTGACCCCCTGGAACCCACTATCTACAAGGCACAACTCAAACGTGTGATGGAATACTCTCCATTTTCTGCATCAGTGCAGTTCCAACAACACTTAAGATGGTCAATCCCATCCAGGACAAAGCAGTACGTTTAATTGGCACCTCATTCACCATCTCCAACATTAACTCCCTGCACCATCAGTGCACAGTGGCAGCAATGTGTACTATCTACAAGATGCACCACAGCAAATCACCAAACTCCTTTGAGAGCACCTTCAAGCCCATGATCTTTACAATCTGGATGGATAGGGACGAGAGGTGCATGGTAACACCACCAAGTTCCCCTCCAAGTCACACACCATCCTGCCTTGGAAATACATTGCCATATCCCTTCATTCTCAGGATTAAAATCCTCAATCTCACTCCTTAACATCACTGTGAGTGTTCCTGTGTCGCATGGACTCCAGTAATGAGGGGTGAGCAGTGATGGTCACATCTCAAGAACAAAGAAAGAAAAGAAAAAGAACTAACCGGAATTGGATCTCGTGGAATGGCCAGCAGAGCTTATGTCCAGTCACTATGATTTGGGTTGTTGAGGAGTATTGTGGTCACATATTCAATAACCCTGCCAGTTTTTTTAACATTGATGCATTCAGATCTTGTGTTTCTTCATATGATTGTCCCCATTCTGAATGGCAGTGCAGAAATCAGTTTTCAATTCTATCCATTTGTGCACATTTTAACAAGCCCTTTGCAGTCTCGTCCAAAGTAACCATTAATGATTTTTTGGCCTTTTTGCAAAGGGAAGGCTAGAAACTGATCTCTGGTCTGGTGTGGTCTGTTTATGCTCACTAACAATTTTGTGTGACTTTCCACTTTCCACCCATAAGAAAAAATATGACATAGTTGTGGTGATTGTCCGTTGAAGGACAATACAACAGAGTAAGGGTCACACGGTCTATGCGACCAATTAGGACTCAGAGTGTGGAATCTCCCCATGGTGAGCGAGGTTCTGAGGCAAAGAGACATTTTGGCAGTTGGCTACAGCCATGAGGCTGCCGTACAATTCTTATTCATATTGTTTTCACTAATTAAGTAATCTTTACAACTGGTGATGAGGATAAATTGTCTTGACATTGATGTCTGGCCTGACACATGTGAATACACTGTTTTAATCAAATCTGAAAAAAAGAACTCACCAGAATGCATCTCTTTGGTTGAATAGACCCATTTGACTCCTCCACGGAGGACTGGACACTATGTCGAGCACCTTGAATATTATTTCTAACCAAACAAAATATGGAAAGAGGCAAACACAAAGCAATTCTCCTACATGTTTGTGGAACTCTGACCTAAAACCTTATTTGCAGTCTTACAACCTCAAGCACGTCTGACTCTACATCATTTGGTGAGATTGTAGATTCAATGACGGCTCAATTGCAACCTCAACCATCAGTCATACTCCAGGGATTGAAATTTAATTTGAGGGTGAGAGCCTCAGGTGACTTATATCGCTCAATTGAAGTAATTATTGGAATATTGTGATTTTGGAACAACCCTGAACGACATGTTATGGGATAGTCTGTGGTGTGAACAACAACATTATTCAATGCAGATTGCTTGCAGAGGTCAACATAAATTTTAAGCGAGCAATGGAGTCAGCGCTGGTGATGGAAAGCACTGAAAAAGGTGCACAAGAGATGCAGAGCACACAAAATAGCGCTTTTCAAGAGTTAGGGCAGGAGTACAGCCAGCCGTGACTCCAAAACCATTGTGAAGCAGCCACAAAGTGGGAAACACTTTCAGCCACCAAAAAACAAAAAGGTACAGAATAGGTAATCAGTCAGTAATGCTTTAAGTGGAACATTACTGACGTGGACGTAGCCACACGCCTAAATCATTTCAGTTGAAGGAGGCTGAGTTTTTTTATTGTCACAATAGAGGGTATTTAATAAAGCAGTGCAAAGATAAGCCAATATCACCATGTAATTCATCAACTAAGATGTTACAGTATACATTGTGGAAGAGCCTAGCACCCGTGATTTTGGTGCGTACTCTCTGTTTAATCTAAAAACAGGCAAGATAGACCCTATTACTGTAGCGCTCCGGGTAAATGGGAAGCCGCTTAAGATGGAAGTGGGTACAGGGACATCAGCCACTGTAATGGACGAGCATACATTTCAGTACCTTAGAGAGGGAGTCCAACAATTGAACTTGAAGAGTACTTCTGCTAAGTTGAAGACTTATACGGGAGAAGCAATAGAAATAAAAGGTACTACAATGGTACCTGTAAGCTATGGACACCAGTCTACCCAGCTCCTAATGATAATGCTGACGTGTGAAGGACCAAGCCTTCTCAGCCGTAATTTGCTACAGGAAATCAAGTTGAATTGGGCTGTGATTTTTCAAGTGTGGGAAGGCGGACTGCCCAAATTTATAAGAAAATACAAGAGTGTCTTCTGTGATGATTAGACAAAATCAAAGGACTACATGCTAAGATTTATATGAATCCAGTGGCATCTCCTGATGGGGAAAAGGAATAGTCAGTTAAATAGGTTGGAATAACTAGTCATTATCCAGCCAGTTCAGTTCTCGGAATGGCCAGCACCTTTAGTCCGTGTACTGAAAATGGACAAGACCATCACATTTGTGGTGATTATAAGCTAACAATTAATCAGACCGCCAAGCTGTATAAATATCCAATCCCAAGAATTGAAGACCTGTATGCAAAGCGGGAAGAAAGTCTATCTTATACAAAGCTGGATATGAGTCGCACTTATCAGCAACTCGAATAAGAAAATGCTTCCCGGAAAAAGTATCCCAGTATGCACACCTGCCCTTTGGAGTGTCTTTGGCATGTGCAATAGAACATACATAGAACATAGAACATACAGTGCAGAAGGAGGCCATTTGGCCCATCGAGTCTGCACCGACCCAGTTAAGCCCGCACTTATACCCGATCCCAATAACCCAATAACCCCTCCTAAACTTTTTGGTCACTAAGGGCAATTTATCATGACCAATCCACCTAACCTGCACGTCTTTGGACTGTGGGAGCACCTGGAGGAAACCCACGCAGACACAGGGAGAACGTGCAAACTCCGCACAGACAGTGACCCAGCGGGGAATCAAACCTGGGACCCTGGCGCTGTGAAGCCACAGTGCTATCCACTTGTGCTACCGTGCTGCCCCAAATATTTTAAAGGTCAGTGGAGGGTCTGCTAAAGTGGTTACTGTGGGTTTTAGTATACCTTGATGATGTCCTTAAAGCTAGATCGACAGAGGCTGAGCATCTAGCAAACTTAGAAGAAGTGTTAAAGAGATTTCTGGAGGCAGGAGTTCACCTCCAGAAAGAAAAGTTCACTTTTCAAACCACCAAGGTGACATCGCTCGGGCACCATGCTGGTGCATAAGGATTACACCCTGTGGAAGTCAAGGTAAAGGCAGTAAAGTAAGTGCCTGCCACCCAAAACACATCCAAATTCAAATAGTTTTGTGGGATGGTAAACTATTATGGATGTTTTTGACCAAACGGATTGGTGGTGTTGGCCTGTGATGAATATAATACGGACCACAGAACCAGACAAAGTCAAAATTGTACAGATGAAACCGGTAACATGTAATTATCATTCAGAATCCCTAATACCCATTAGGATGAAACATAACAAACAGAATTATGATTAAGACTTAAATAGTTCAAACTACCCTAAACAACAAATATAACAAAGTGAATATATTTTACTCCAGGATCTTGAGTTCATAAATATAAATTCTTCCTAACATCATTAGTTGAAGCTTAAGGAAGAGGCCCACAGGCCCATAGAGATAACATGGTGCTCGTATGACTATTAGTCTGGTCATATTCCAAGATGTATTGACACTAACACCATAATTAAACACAGGGATAACAGTTCCTGTGAAGGTCACCGTTCTTAAATAAAATATGGATCATATAACTATGAACAGTTGTCTTTAAAATGGTCTACTATAGACTAGTTCTATTGAGGTTAAAAAGGCTCTCACTATCCTAAGAAAAAAATATATAAATCTACAAATATGAATTGCCGTCTCTCAGACAGGCTGCTTAAGGAAAATATATAAAAAGACACAGATTTGAAAGAACCAGCACTCACTTTTCTTTCCTACAAGAGAGTGAAGTCAAGATTTTGTTCCTGCCTGTTTCACCAAACAAGTCATTCTGGACTTTGTAAGTATGGTTTTCTGACTCTGTTAAAAATTTTGTGGGAGAGATTCTTTTGGATATCCATGTATAAGTATATTTCTCTTTTAGTAATGACAAACTGTTAGCAGACTTACATTAATGAAAAACCGTTCGTAGACTGACATTTCGTAGACTCCGTACACCTGTTTTACATATTAAAATGTTTACAACAAAACCCCACGAAAAATATGAACTATGTTTGTGTTATATTGAGTAAGTTTAAATTCCTGGAAGCCCAGTAGAAAAAATCCAAAGAAACAATCATCCATTCTGAAAAAGTAACCGTTTAGTGTGAGCGATTTACCTGGAGAATCCCCATCAGAATGTAACTGAAAGCTGTCTAACTATTTCAGAGCTTGAAGCATAACCCTCCCCCACCCCCTTCTTCCGCTCCCCCCCCCCCTTCTTCCGCTCCCCCCCCCCCCAAAGTGAGAGCTGTACTATGTTCTGTCTAGGAAGATAACTTTCCCTCTTCCAGTGGCTTAGTCAGAGGCAGACTGTTAAGATTAATCATCCTGATCAGAAATCCTAAATCAGTCACAAACCCCCTTGCATATTCTGCGGAAGAAACATCATTATTAGTCCTGAAAGGCTCCCCAAAAGGAAGCTTTCAACAGAGTAAAGCAATTGCTGCATTCCTCAAACATGTTGGTAAACCTCAACCTATCTACTGATACTGTCGTGGACAGATGCATCTGCAGAAGGCAGATTTGTGAGGATGAGGTCAAGTATATTTTTCCCTCTTGTTGGTTCCCTCACCATCTGCTGCAGTTTCAGTCTAACAGCAATGTCCTTTAGGACCCTCGTCTGTGGTGGTACTACCGAGCCACACTCGGTGATGGACATTGAAGTCCCCACCCAGAGCATATTCTGCACTCTTGCCAACCGCAGTGCTTCCTCCAAGGGGTGCTCACGGAGGAGTACTGGTTTTTCAGGTGATGGTGGCCAGTACATGGTAATTATCAGGAGGTTTCCTTGCCCATGTTTAATCTGAAGCCATGAGACCTCTAGGGGTCCAGACTCGATTTTGAGGACTCTTGGCAATTCCCTTCCGATTGTATACCACTGTGCCACCACCTTGGCTAGGTTTGTCCTGCTGGTGAGACAGGACATATCCAGGAATGGTGATAATGTTGTCTCGTATATTGTCTGTAAGGTATGATAAAAGGCCTTCTCTTTTATGTATATAATGTTTATTTAGTATTTAGGACTGAGTGAATTAATTATTGAAGATTGTTTAAAGGACGGCACGGTAGCACAGTGGGTAGCACTGTTGCTTTACAGTTGCAAGGTCCCAGGTTCGATTCCCGGCTTGGGTCACTGTCTGCAGAGTCTGCACGTTCTCCGCGTGTCTGCGTGGGTTTCCTCCTGGAGCTCCGGTTTCCTCCCACAGTCCAGATATGCAGGTTAGATGGATTGGCCATGCTAAATTGCTCTTAGTGTCCAAAGGGGTTGGGTGGGGTTGCTGGGTTTCAGGTATGGGGCAGCGGTGTGGGCTTAAATGGGGTCCTCTTTCCAAGGGCCAGTGCAGACTCGATGTGCCGAATGGCCGCCCTCTACGCTGTAAATTCTATGTCTATGTCTATGATTTAAAGGGGAAGGGATGTGATGATTGTCCCTTTAAGGGAAACACAGCAGAGAAAAGGTCACCAGGCCTGTGCGACCAATCATGACTCAGGGTGTGGAATCGCCCCATAGTGTTAGAAACTGCTAGACAAAGCGACATTTTGGGGGCAAGCCACAGCCATGCTGCAGTACAATTCGTATTAATACCTTTTGTTTTCACTAATGAAGTTTGAGAAAGTACACATCTTTTCAATCATGTAATTTTATTTTTCTATATTCGTTCTTGGGATGTGGATGTCACAGGCAAGGCCAGCATTTGTTGCCCGTCCCTAATTGCCCACGAATCGAGTGGCATGTTTTATATATTTTATTTGCCCTTCTTGCTGTATTGAGCCTTTCTTAGTAATATTGTCTGCATGATTTACCAACTGAATGTAATCTCTGCCCTGAACGACACAGCACAACGAAAAATGGGAGCTGTTAGCAGAGTGAGTGGCAAAAAAGTGTTATTGACCTATGCTGGCAGCCATGTGTTTCAATTATTTTCAAGAAACCATTTGTCAAATAAGTGAAGCGATGTGGGACGCCAAGTTCAAGCTGGGGTTAGTGCCTTTCCAAATCAGATATGATGTATCTTCTGCAGCGGTTTAATTGAATTACCCAATTTATTTTTCAAGCAACAATGCCCTGCCCCGAACCCATGACAGCAAACAATTAAAAATCCAACATGAGTTGAAAAGATTCTTAACTTTGCTTCGTTCTTTTCACGGCACCGCTACATTTGTAGCATATAGCCACAGTCCATGTTTTGAAAAAGTCAGTCTAAAGCTTGTATAAAATGTCTTCATTGGGTCGGAAACTGAACCATTGAGCAATTCAATAAATACTTTTTTGGGGGCTAAATAAGCCTTGTAATTATCCTGCATTTTAGACTGTGTAGCAAATGTCACACACGATAGAGATAGGCCGTAAGCTTTTCATGAATTCTCTAATTATCTATGTTGGATTTCCTTTTGCCTGGAGATGATTTATGGGCATATTGATATGTCCTTTAGTATTGTTTCTCAAGTTCACAGATGCAAATAATTAAGACACTAGTCATTGACCAAAAAAAGAAGCCATGGGTCAGATTGGTACATCCCACATCAAATTACTGTTATATTAGTGATGTGTATCAGATTAGTGTAAACATACCGTATTAAGAAAGTTTTCTGTAGAATTACTTCATTGTAAAGACATGCTATTTATGGGTAGCCAGCCTTACAATGGTATGAATGGGGGTTCTTGATGCTAATTGATGACCGTTTATTCATTGCAGATGTGTTTATACAAATGCTGAGTAATATCTGATGAATAACACTTCAAAATGATGCCCATAATCAGGGCTAATAAGTACTTTCTAATTAGTATATTTACTTCTTTTGTTCTGCTGTGCTATAATTATAATACCGAAAAATAAAACAAATAAAATAAGTATTTTGAATTTCGGAACTATTGTCTGAAATAGGTCATGTATTTAAGGTGTATACAAACAAAAACAGCCTTATTCTCAGTTAACTTTGTCATTTGTTTTTTTTTCTCTTTTTATGCAAGAAGATTCTGGGCCGGATTCTCCGATCCCGCGCAGGGTCGGAGAATCGGCGGTGGGGGGGGGGGGGGGGGGGGGGGGGGGCTCGGGAATCGCACCACGCCGCCCCGATGCCGGCTCGCTGATTCTCAGACGCCTGCGAGATCACTGCTGTGCTGGTCGGGGGCCGTTGAAAGCGGCCGAGTCCCGCCGGCGTGGGTTATGTATGGTCCCACCCGGCAGGACCTCGGAGTTCTGTCTGCGGTGGCCATCCTGGTGGGGGGGAGGCAGAGGGATCCGACCCCAGGAGAGGCCTCCACGGTGGCCTGACCCTTGATCGGGGCCTACCAATCGGCGGGTGGGCTAGTTCCATGAGGGTCTATGTTCCTCCACGCCGGGTCCCTGTAGGGCTCCGCCATATTGCCCGGGGGCCGGTATGGAGACAGGCACCCACGCACATGTGCAGACACGCCTGGGCCATGGCGCGCATGTGCAGACTCACGCTGGCCGTGACGCGCAGGCTTTCAGGCGCCGGAGCTTTGTAACCACTCCGGCGCCATACTAGCCCCTGAGGAAGGGGTGCATACCTGGCACTTGCGTCCTATTTACGCCGGAGTAGCTCGCGCCGCTTTTCAAGCTGGCGTCAGAACTTGGCAGCAGGATTGGAGAATCCCAGCCCAGGTTTGAAGTAAACTTAAATCAAGCTAATTGTTTACTTGCAATTGAATACTGGATTGTTTCGGAACTGCTGTAACACCTCTAAAAATAAAAAAACTAAAACAATATACTTCAGTTGGCATAGTTCCTAATCATGTAAATGATCGGTCGGGTTTTCACCTTTGCTTTGGGAACTATGAGCCAAGCCATTTCCCGACATGCATCTCCAACTTCAAAAAGGCAGTGCCTGGTCATAGAATCAAAGAGCCATAGAGGTCTACAGCTCAGAAGAGGCCCTACGGCCCATCACGTTTGGATGGTCAAAGGTAACCAGCTAAGTGTTCCAGTCCCTTTTCCAACACATGGCCCATAGCATTGTATGCTTTGGCATAACAAGTGCACATCTGAATACTTCTCAAATGTTATGAGGGCCTCTGCCTCCACCACCCTTTCAGGCAGTAAGTTCCACTACCCTTCGGGTGAAAGGTTTTTCCTCACAGCCCCTCTAAACATTCGGCCCTTTACCTTAAATCTATGCCCCCGGGTCATTAATCCCTCCACCAAGGGGAAAATCTTCTTCCTGTCTACTATATCTCTGCCCCTCATAATTTTATACATCTTAATCAGGACCCCTCCTCGGTCTCCTCTTCTCCAAGGAAAACAACCCCAGCCTATCCAGTCTCTCTTTATAGCGAAAACACTCCAGCCCATGCAACACCCTGGTAAATCTCTTTCGCATCCTTTCCAGTGCCATCACATCCCTCCTATAATATGGATTTTAGAACTGCACATAGTACACTAGCTGTGGCCTAAGCAACATTTTATACAGTTCCTGCATAACCTCCCTGCTCATAAACTCTACGCATCGAAAAATAGAGGTGTGTATACCATATTCCTTCTTAATCTCTGTATCCACCTGCCCTGTTATCTCAGGGGGCTAGTGTATGTGCATACCCAGGACCCTCTGATTCTCGGTGCTTCCCAGGGCCCTGCTGTTTATCATGTATTCCCTTGTCTTGTTTGTCCTGCTCAAGTGCATCACCTCCACATTTAGCCAAGTTCAATTCCATTTCCCACTGATCAGCCCATCTGACCAGCCTATCTATATCCTCCTGTAATCTAGTGCTGTTTACCACCTCTTCACTATTTACTACTTCACCAATTTTAGTATTGTCTGCAAACTTGCTGATCAAACTTTTTACATTCATCAGACAATAAGACCAGAAAACTTAGGAGCAGAATTAGGTCATTCAGCCCATTAAGTCTGCTCCGCCAATCAATCACGGCTGATATATTTCTTATCCCCCTTCTCCTGCCTTCTCTCCATAACCCTTGATCCCCTTATTAATCATGTCTAAATCATTTGTATAAACCACTAACAGCAAGGGCCCCAACACTGATCCCTATGTGACCCCACTGGACACACAAAAATACCTCTCGACCATTACCTTTTGCTTCCTGCCACTCAGCCAATTCTGGATTTGCCAAATTTCTTTAGATCCCATGGGCTCTTACCTTCTCTATCAAAAGCTTTCTGAAGGCCAAATAGACTGCGTCAAATGCATTTCCCGCGTGTACACAGCTAGTCACCTCTTCAAAAAATTCCCTTTAACAAAACCATGCTGACTGTTTTTGATTAATCCCTGCCTCGCCAAATGAAAATTAATTCTGTCTCTCAAAATTGCTTGCAATAGTTTCCCTACCACTGAGGTTAGCTGACTAGCCTGGAGTTTCCTGATTCATTCCTTCCTACCTCCTTGAATAATGTTGCCAAATTGACTATTCTCCAGTCCCCGGCACCTCTTCTGTGGCCAGAGTGGAATTGAAAATTATTGCCAGCACCCCTGATATTTGCTCTCTTGCCTCACTCAAAAATCTGGGATACATTTCATCTGGCCCTGGAAATTTTTCCTCCTTTAAGCCTGCCAGACCATTCAGAGCCTCTTCTCTGTCAATGTTAATTTCTTTAATTTTATCGCAGACCTTCTCCCTGATTTCTATACCCACACCGGCACAAAGTACTCATTTAGAACTCTACCTAGATCCTCCAGCTCCACACACAAATTATCACTGTGGTCCTTAATGGGCCCTACTCTTTCCCTAGTTATCTTTTTACCTTTAATATACTTGAAAACAACTTAAGGATTTTTCTTTATTTTACCTGCCAGTATCCTTTCAAGTCCCTTTTTTGTTCTCCAAATTTTCTATCTTCTGGGTCTTGCTTTTTAATCTACTTCCTAGTTTGCTAAATTCTGCTTACAGGGCTTGATTACTTTTTTTTTTACCTTTTTTGTTGGTGCCAGTGTGTCCCACTATATCTGTTTGTTTACCCTCCGCCTTCATGATACCACGCAGCCGTTCAGTGACATCCCTTACCCTGGTACCAGGGAGACAACATACTATCCTGGAGTCTCTTTTGTGGCTGCAGAAACACCTGTCTGTTTCCCTTACAATTGAATCCCCTACCACTATAGCCTACCATTCTTCCTCCTCCCCTTTTGTGCAGCAGACCCACCTATGGTGCTATGAGATTGGATGCCACTGTGTTCCCCTACACAGTCATCTCCCCCAACCATAGAAATGGGGATGGCCACAAGGGACTTCTACCATACCTGCCTTCATCTACTCAGCCTGTATGTGCCTGTTCAATCCTCACCTGCTCATAGAATCCCTACAGTGCAGAGGGAGGCCATTTGGCCCATCAAGTCTGCACTGACCCTCTGAAAGAGCACCCTACCTAGTCGCACTATTCCGCCCCATCCCCGTAACCCCACCTAACCTTTTGGAAACTAAGGGGCAACTTAGCAAGGCCAATCCCCCTAACTCGCACATCTTTGGATGGCGGGAGAAAAGGGGAGCACCCAGAGGAAATCCATGTAGACACGGGTTCTACATGCAAACTCCACATAGACAATCACCCAAGGCCAGAATTGAACCCACGTCCCTGGTCCAGTGAGGCCACAGTGCTAACAACTGTGCCATGTTTTGCCCACCTTAAGGTGTGACCACTTCACTGAACGTGCCATCCCCGACTGCTCAGCATCGTAGAGGCCATAGTGAATCCCCCTCCAGCTGCAGCTCTAAAATGCGGATAGCCAGTAGCTGCAGTTGAACACACTTCTTACACACGTGGTCACCAGGGATGACTGAAGCTTCCATATTTGCCACATAACACAGGAGGAGCATATCACAAGTGCAAGCTCTCCTGCCATGACTACACTTAAGCCCTATATTTACTCCCTTTTTGACAAAAACAATGCTTATACAAGAACACTATTAACTTACTTCCCTTATGCCAACTGTACTTTCCTTCCCCTACTTTGTTTACTTATATTACTTTTTTATAATAACCATGAATTACACTTGGTTGTGTTGTTTCGCATTTAATCCATTCCTCCAAAAAAAAAACATTTTTTAAACTCACAACTGCTTCAATCTGACGCTGACTGTGAGGTCAATGAGAACAGGAATCTGGGCTTGGTGTATGTGAAACTCGGCTGAGCTCTGCTCTTGACCAGATTGAGACTGAGTTCCACTCTCAGTACTTTTTTTTCTCCTCTCGCTGTTTCAAACACTGAAACTCTCGACTCTGTTATGGTTTTAATCTGTGAAACTCCCGGCGCTCCTCTCTGTTTCAACCAGCCATTTTGGTCTTTGGGATTGGGATGCAGGCTAGGAGTCTGGGTGGTCCCTACCTCCTGATGAAGGCCGGAGACAGCAACAGAAGCAGGCAGATGCCGAGGCTGGGCCTCCATTTACTGGGAAATCAGACTTCTTCTATCCTCGGTTATTAGGGGCTCTAGCCCTTATCACTTCACATCCCCCACCCACCTTATGCCTTTTGTGGTGATATCGTATGAATGCCAATACAGGGAATTACATGTATAATGGCATCCCTATGACATCACCGTGTGTAAGTCCCAGGATACCACCCTTCCCAGAGTCTGACCACCCGACGGCCTCCAATGGTATGCCAGGTGCCCCCCTCCCCCCCCAGATGCCATTACGCCTGGTCCACGTTTGTGTGGACCAGTGCTAAACGACATCACAGCGAGGTGTCCCAGGTGTGGGTGTTCGATCACGGGCCTTGGGAGACTGGTGCGGACATACTTAAGTTAGATGAGCTGCGCACTTAAATATGCAATTCTGGATCCCGCCCAGTGATTGCATGATCCAGATGGCATCGTCTCACGATCTCATTAGATGTCATCCAGCATCCCGAATCGCGCGAGAAACCTTTTGTGAGATTTCAAGGCCTCATCACCTCCTGAGTCGGGTATGACGAAGCCGGACGATGGTGCCCACGGCTGCTAAATTTGGTGACAAAACAAAACATTTTCAGAAAGTAAATTGTGAATGGGATGTAAGGAGGCTAGAAAATGACATAGAACTGCTAAGTGAGTGGACAAACATCTGACAAATGGAGTATAATGTGGGCAAATGTGTAATTGTCCATTTTGGCAGGAAAAATAAAAAAGAAGCTTATTATCGAAATGGTGAGAGATTGCCGAGCTCTCTGATTCAGGGGGATCTGAGTGTCCTCATGTATCAATCACAAACAGTTAGGAGACAATTACAGCAAGTAATTAGGAAATTATAGTAATGGAATGTTATTGTTTGTTGTGAGGACAATTGATTACACAAGTTGGGAGATTATGCTTCAGTTACACATGGCCACATCTGGAGTACTGTGTACAATATTATTCTCCTTATTTAAGTAAAGATGTAAAAGCGTTAAAAGCAGGTTAGGGAATGTTTGAAAGATGAATACCAGGAACAGGTGGGTTGTCTTATGAGGAAAGCTTGGAGAGGTTAAGTTTGTATCCAGCAGAGGTTAGAAGTGTAAGAGGTGACTTGATTAAAACATATAATCCTGAGGCGTATTAACAGGGTGGCTGTGGAGGGGATGTTTCCTCTTGTCCAACAATATGCAATTTTTAAAACGTGTTTTGATTGGTATCTTCCAGTTTTTTCAGAGTAACGGCTCAAGTGTGTCTGATATTTGCAAATAAAGTTGTTTCTGATTTATACAGCTTTTTACATTTGGTTTCCCCCTCCCCCCCCCCCCCCCCCCCTTCCTTTGTCGGTGGCTTAGTATTCCTCTTAGTGATGCCTTCTGCCGCACACAGAATTCTGTTTATTTCTGTTGGGGTCTTTAGTTTTTTGTCATTGGTGGGGGCAGGGGAGTTGTGTGGCCCCTCCCCTCCTCTCCTTTTACCCCCTGTGTTCAACTCTGTGGCCCCCTTGGGTTAAAAATACAGAATTAAGGTCTCTGTTTAAAAATAAGGCATTTTGTATGTTTGAATGTAAATTTGGCACAGTGGCCAATCCAAAAGACATCCGACCTAACCCAATCAGTGATTTGGACAAAATGCATTGTTTCATCTCAACGTCAGAATCAGTTATTTATAAGTCACTCATCCTAACAGTGAAGGCGAGATCATTATGTTTGATTAAAACAGAAATTGTATCCGGGGGAGAAGCAAGTTCCAATAACTCATGGCAGAGCTCAGCATAACTGTGGGCTGGTTCCACCATTTTGTTTTCTTAGTTTTGGCACCAACACCAGGGGCAGGATTCTCTCAGCCTACGCCAGGCCGGAGAATCGCCGGTCCAGGCGCGAACCGCACAATGCCGCCCCAATGCCGGTCCACTGATTCTCCGGTAAGCGGAGAATCGGCGACATTGGCGCTGCCGCGGTGCCAGTCGGGGGCTGCTCTATGTGGCCCACCACCCCCCCCGGCGATTCTCCGCCCAGGTTGGGCTGAGTGCCCGCAAAAGAAATCTGAGTCCCGCCGGCGCCGTCCACATGTGGTCTCACCCGGTGGGACATCGGCTTACATCCTTTCGGGGGTGGCCTGGTGGGGGGAGAGGGGGGTCTGACCCCAGGGCCGGGACCTACCGATTGGCGGGCCAGCCTCTCGGGTTGGGGGCCTCTTTTGCTCCGCGCCGGCTCCTGTAGCCCACACCGTGTTGCGCGGGGCCGGCGCGGACAAAGAAGCCACTGCGCATGCGGACCCGTGCCGGTTGCGTGCATTGGCACCGGTTGCAGCGCACATACGCAGACCCGCGGCGCCCGTTTGCTGCCGGTATCGGCAGCTGGAGCGGCGTGGGTCACTTCAGTGCCTTGCTGGCCTCGTCGGGCTTGGAATTGCTGCTCCTGGGGGCCTGTTGACGCCATCAGAAAATGCAACGGCGTTTACAATGGCGACAACACTTAGCCTCACGATCACAATCAAGAACTGGTGGAAGTCGAGCCGAGGAGCCGGAGCCGAGGAGCCGGAGCGGAGGAGCCGAGGAGCCGGAGCGGAGGAGCCGAGGAGCCGGGGCGGAGGAGCCGAGGAGCCGGAGCGGAGGAGCCGAGGAGCCGGAGCGGAGGAGCCGAGGAGCCGGAGCGGAGGAGCCGAGGAGCCGGAGCGGGAGCCGAGGAGCCGGAGCCGAGGAGCCGGAGCCGAGGAGCCGGAGCGGAGGAGCCGAGGAGCCGGGGCGGGAGCGGAGGAGCCGGAGCGGAGGAGCCGGAGCGGCGACAGGGGGGGCCCAACAGCAGCAGGTCCATCCCCTCTCCCTCCCCCCCCCCCCCCACGCAGGCCAGGAGCGGTGCGGCGGCGGCGGCGGCCCCTCTTCTCTCCCCCCCCCCACGCGACCCAGGAGCGGTGCGGCGGCGGCGGCCCCTCTTCTCTCCCCCCCCCCCCCCCCCCCCCCCGCGGGCCAGGAGCGGTGCGGCGGCGGCGGCCCCTCTTCTCTCCCCCCCCCCCCCCACGCGGGCCAGGAGCGGTGCGGCGGCGGCGGCCCCTCTTCTCTCCCCGCCCCCCCCACGCGGGCCAGGAGCGGTGCGGCGGCGGCGGCCCCTCTTCTCTTCCCCCCCCCCCCCCAGCCAGCAGCGGGGACCCCCCCCCCAGCCAGCAGCGGGGACCCCCCCCCCCCCCAGCCAGCAGCGGGGACACAACCCCCCCCCCCCCCAGCCAGCAGCGGGGACACAACCCCCCCCCCCCAGCCAGCAGCGGGGACACAACCCCCCCCCAGCCAGCAGCGGGGACACAACCCCCCCCCCCCCCAGCCAGCAGCGGGGACACAACCCCCCCCCCCCCCAGCCAGCAGCGGGGACACAACCCCCCCCCCCCCCAGCCAGCAGCGGGGACACAACCCCCCCCCCCCCAGCCAGCAGCGGGGACCCCCACCCCCCCAACCAGCAGCGACCACCGGCCCACTCGCCCCTCCCCCCCCCCCCCCCCCCCAACTGCTGTGACCACCACGTGGCAAAGACAAAGGGACTCTCTCTCCTGGTTGAGTGGGGAAAAAAGAAAAAAGAGACTTGTATTTCTGTTCTTCCCAAAAGAAACTGGTAAAGAGAAAAGGGGTAGGGGAAATAAATTTAAAAAAAAAAAAAAAATATATATATATATATATATATATATACATATATAGATATATAATAATAAATAAAATAAAAATAGGGTGCGGAAAAGGGGGAAAAAGAAGAACAAGGAGAGAAGAAAAGATGAAGGGGAAGGGGGAGAAAAAAGTGCCAGAAAGGAGCCAAGAGAAAGGGGGCACCGGAAGTAGACTGGGCAAAGGGAAAGCCAGCTCGGGCGAACGAGTCAACACGCGAAGCGGCGGGAAGGATGCTTCGCCGCATCCAGAAGAGCTGGACGGGCGGGCAACCTCTCCCCTGGGGTTAGAGGGGGGCGTGAATTGGAAGGAAGCCTTTGCCGAGGTGGTGAGGGAGCAGCTGCAGGCATTCAAGGCAGAGTTAAAAGCAGACGCAGAGGCCGCAGCACAGGCAGCAGTGACCAGGGCCATGTCAGGGGTGCAGCAGGTTCTGACCAGATTGGAGAAGAAAGTGGATGCCCAAGGGAAGATACTGGAAGCCCAAGGGAAGATACTGGAAGCCCAGGGGGCAACCATTAAGAGCTGGAGAAGGCAGCGACTGACGCGAGCGACCGGGTCATATCCCTGGAGAGGGGAATGGTGAAACTGAGTGCAACACAGGGGAGCCTGAAGGGCAGGGTAGACGACCAGGAGATCAGCTCGAGAAGGCAAAATATCAAGATAGTGGGCCTGCCAGAGGGGATAGAGGGTAGAAATCCCACAACATTCGTGGCTGCGATGCTGGGCTCCTTAGTGGGGCGGGAAACTTTTCCCACCCCACCGGAAATGGACAGAGCTCATCGGTCACTGCGCCCGAAGCCCAAGGAAGGGGAAAAACCGAGAGCAGTTATAGCCAGACTGCACCGGTACCGGGATAGGGAGACAATCCTGCGCTGGGCCAAGGAGAATAGAGCCTGCAATTGGGACGGGCACGCCATCCGAATCTACGAGGATTTTGGAGCGGACATAGCTAAGAGACGGGCGGAGTTCAACAGAGCGAAAGCAGCTCTCTATAAGAACAAAGTACGTTTTGGTATGCTGTACCCAGCAAAACTCTGGGTCACATACCAACACAAGGAATATTTCTTTACAGCCCCTGCCGAGGCGAATAGATTCGTCGAGGAGCACGGGCTGGAAAAACGCCATGGGAAGTAGGGACGAGGGGCCCATGGCAAGGAGACACGTCATGCCGACGGGGGGGTGGGGAGGGGCGAGGCAAAGCCAGCCCCCTCCCCCCTGGCAGAAACACCCAGAACGGAAAACAACCCAATGCCCTAGGGCCCGCTCCAGGTGGGAGGCCAGGCCCCGGCACGAGGGAACGGGAGTACTGGAGAGGGGAGAGGGGAAGCGGGACAGCAACCTCCGAGAGGGGAGCCACCGTGCTAGCAGGAAAGCTAGCGAAGGGGGCGCGCAACAGAGCAGGGCCGCAGCGCACCCCAAACAGGGGGGAAGGCGCCAGGCAGGGGAGGGGGGGGATCACCCATCAAAGGTGGGAGAGCAAATGGGGACAGGAATGGGGGAGAGAGGGGCAATGGAGGGGTACACAGGGGTATCCCCGAAAGGGATAGAGCGGGGGGGGGGGGGCACCCGGGGGGCGAGAGACCAGGGAGGGGAAACGCAGGGACGAAGGGACAAAAGAGGCCAGTAAGGGAATAGGGCCACAAAGTGCCACAGACAAGGGCTCGAAACAGGGAACTGCTGCAAGCACCCACCCAGTACGGTCTGTGGGTGAAGGGGCCCCCCGGAGTGCAGGGGACTACCCGCGTGGCGGACACAAAGTGGACGGCCATGGCGGGTGTCCCCGGGACAAGGGGGAACCCCGGAGCGCAGGGACCCGACCGCATGGGGAGAGCAGTGATAGTGGACATCCTGGACGGCCCCCTAACATAGGGAAACCCCAGAGGGCAGGGGCGCGTCCACCGGACAAATATGGTTAACCCCACAGGAGCAAGGGGGCAGAAGCCCCCCACCAGAATAGTCACCTGGAACGTAAGGGGACTTAACGGCCCAGTGAAGAGATCTAGAGTCCTCACCCACCTTAGAAACATGAGGGCCGACATAGTCTTCCTCCAAGAGACGCACTTGAGGGAGCAGGACCAACTGCGGGTAAGAAAGGGCTGGGTGGGACAAACCTATCATTCCTGTTATGGGGCAAGGGCCAGGGGGGTGGCGATCCTGATTGGCAAGAGGACAATGTTTAGGGCGACAAAGACGGTTACGGACCCAGGGGACGGTATGTCATGGTCAGCGGGGCCCTGGATGGGGCGCCGGTAGTTCTAGTTAACGTGTACGCGCCCAACTGGGACGACACGAGCTTCATCCAAAAGACCATGGCAGAAATCCCGGACATAGCGACGCACCGACTAATGATGGGGGGGGACTTCAACTGTGTACAGGACCCAACGACGGACAGATCAAACCCCAGAACGGGGAAAACCTCAACATGGCAAGGGAACTCAGCCACTATATGGAGCAGATGGGAGCAGTAGACCCCTGGAGATTCGCCCACCCGGGGGAGAAAGAATTCTCTTTCTTCTCCCCAGTACACAACGTGTACACCAGAATTGACTTCTTTGTGGTGGGGAAAACGGTGCTTCCAGAGATAGACAAGGTGGAATACTCCGCAATTGTGATATCAGACCACGCTCCACACTACATGGATGTGCGGCTAGAGACGGGAAGGGCCCAGCGCCCCAAATGGAGGTTGGACGGTGCCTTACTAGCTGACAAGGCCTTCAGCGAAAGGATAGCGCAGGCCATAGCGGAGTACACTGAGATCAACCAAAACGGGGAGGTCTCACCCTCCACGTTCTGGGAAGCGCTTAAGGCCGTACTAAGAGGGGAAATCATAGCCTACAAAGCGCAAAGAGATAGGGAGGAAAGGGTGGCTAGGCAGAAGCTGGTCGACTCCATACTGGAGGTAGACCATAAATACTCCGAGGCCCCGACTGTAGAACTCCTGGCGGAGAGAAAAGAATTACAAAGGAACTTTGACCTGCTCTCCACCAGGAAAGCAGTACACCAACTCCGCCAGGCACGCGGGGCCCTATACGAACACGGAGACAAAGCCAGCCGCCTGTTGGCCCACCAGCTGAGAAAGCAGGCAGCCAGCAGAGAAATTGCGCAAATCAGAGATACCAGAGGCACGTTGGAAACAGAACCAGAGAAGATTAACACAACCTTCAAGGCCTTCTACCAAGAGCTGTACACCTCAGAGCCCCCAACGGGGAAGGCTGGGATGAACCGGTTTCTTGACGGACTGAACATACCAGTTGTGGGAGAGGGCAGAAAACGGGATCTGGAAACACCACTAGCACTGGGAGAGATCATGGAGAGCATTAGCTCCATGCAGGCGGGGAAGGCGCCGGGACCGGACGGATTCCCGGCGGACTTCTACAAAAAATTTGCGACAGCGCTGGCCCCGCACATGCGGGAGATGTTCACAGACTCGCTAGCTAGGGGCACGTTGCCACCCACGTTAGCACAGGCCTCAATCTCGCTGATACCTAAGAAAGACAAAGACCCAACGGAATGTGGGTCATACAGACCCATATCTCTGCTGAATGCAGACGCCAAAATACTGGCCAAAATCCTAGCCAAAAGGCTAGAAGACTGTGTACCTGAGGTGGTCACAGAGGACCAGACGGGCTTTGTCAAAGGTAGACAGCTGACCGCGAACATCAGGCGCCTGCTGAACGTGATAATGACCCCCTCCGGGGAGAGAACACAAGAGGTGATCGTCTCCCTGGACGCAGAAAAGGCCTTCGACAGAGTCGAATGGATATACCTCATAGAGGTACTGGAGCGGTTCGGGCTTGGAACAGGGTTCACAGCTTGGGTAAAGCTCCTGTACAACGCTCCCATGGCGAGTGTACAGACCAACAATACCAACTCCCAATACTTCCAGCTGCACAGGGGCACCAGACAAGGATGCCCACTGTCCCCGCTGCTGTTCGCACTAGCAATCGAACCGCTAGCAATCGCGCTCAGGGCAGCAAAAAATTGGAGGGGGATCCGAAGGGGAGGTAGAGAGCACAGAGTCTCACTCTATGCGGATGATCTGCTCCTCTATATCTCGGACCCACAAAGCAGCATGGACGGAATCATCGCGCTCCTGAAAGAGTTTGGAGCCTTCTCGGGCTACAAACTCAACATGAGCAAAAGTGAGATCTTCCCATTACACCCGCAAGGGGGGGGGGGGGGGGGGCAGCACTAAAGGGGCTGCCGTTCAAACAAGCCCGACATAAATTCCGCTACCTGGGGATCCAAATAGCCCATGACTGGAAAGGGATCCACAAATGGAACCTCACCAGCCTGACGGAGGAAGTTAAAAAGGACCTGCAAAGATGGAACACACTCCCGCTCTCCCTCGCGGGGAGAGTTCAGACGATCAAAATGAACGTACTGCCCAGGTTCCTCTTCCTGTTTAGATCCATTCCGATCTACATCCCCAAGGCCTTTTTCAAAGCGCTGGACAAACTCATCATGGCGTTCGTATGGGGGGGTAAAAATGCTAGGATCCCAAAGAAGGTCTTACAAAAAACAAAAACCAGGGGAGGGTTAGCCCTCCCGAATCTACAATTCTACCACTGGGCAGCAACAGCCGAGCGAGTAAGGGGATGGATCCAGGAGCCAGAAGCTGAGTGGGTGCGTGCGGAGGAGGCCTCCTGCATGGGAACCTCCCTCCGGGCCCTCGCCACGGCAGCACTCCCATCCCCACCCAAAAAACACTCCAGCAGCCCAGTGGTGACAGCCACCCTCCAATCCTGGAACCAACTGCGGCAGCAACTTGGCCTGACCAAAATGTCGAACAGGGCTCCCATCTGCAACAACCATAGGTTCAAACCAGCACTGACCGACGCCACCTTCAAAAGGTGGAGGCAGGACGGGGGGACACTGACAGTCAGGGACCTATACACGGACGACAGGATCGCAACACTGGACGAACTGACAGAGAAATTTCAGCTAGCTGGGGGGAACGAGCTACGGTACCTGCAGCTCAAAAACTTCCTACGAAAGGAGACAAGGACGTACCCACAACCGCCACGACAGACACTACTGTAAGACCTACTGGACGCAAGTATCCTAGAGAAAGGGAACTGTAGTGACATGTATGACCGACTGGTAGATAGGGACGACACCGTACTGGACGCAACAAGGAGGAAATGGGAGGACGACCTGGGGATGGAGATTGGGTGGGGACTCTGGAGCGAAGCACTGCATAGGGTCAACTCCACCTCCACGTGCGCAAGGCTCAGCCTGACGCAACTAAAAGTGGTACATAGAGCCCACTTAACAAGAACCCGTATGAGTAGGTTCTTCCCGGAGGTGGAAGACAGATGTGAACGGTGCCAAAGAGGCCCGGCCAACCACGCCCACATGTTCTGGTCCTGCCCCAGACTCGTGGAGTACTGGACAGCCTTCTTCGAGGTTATGTCCAAAGTGGTGGGAGTGAGGGTGGAGCCATGCCCGATAGTGGCGGTCTTCGGGGTTTCAGAACAGCCAGATCTATTCCTGGGGAGGAGGGCGGATGCCCTTGCCTTTGCCTCCCTGATCGCCCGCCGTAGAATCCTGTTTGGCTGGCGGTCAGCAGCACCGCCCAGAGCTGCGGACTGGCTGTCCGACCTCTCGGAATCTCTCCAAATGGAGAAAATCAAATTTGCCATCCGAGGGTCGGACGACGGCTTCCACAGAACGTGGGAGCCATTCATGCAACTGTTCCGGGACCTATTTGTGGCCAATGTACAAGAGGAAGAATAGTCGGGGGAAGGTAGCGGGAGGGGGGGGGGGGGGGGGGGCGACAGGTTCGTTACGGGGGTTCGATGGCTAGCTAAGGCCCAAAACCAAGCTAAATAAACATGTTGAGGGGGGGAGGGGGGGGGGGGGGGGGGGGCGCAGTTACTACTACGAAGATGCTTACCTGTAAATATGTATGTTAATTTTTGCGTGTTTGTTTTTGTTTGTTTTTTTTTTCTCTCTCCTAACAATTTGTAATTTGTTCAATATAAAATACGAAAACTGAATAAAAACATTTATAAAAAAAAAGAACTGGTGGAAGTCTAGGAAACAAAAAACACCATTTCAACACTGCAGCAGAAACAACCAGCGAGATAAGGGGCGGTATTCTACGAGCCTCCGCGCCAAAATTGTGCTCGACACGGGGGTGGAGAATGGGGTGTCAGACCCGCGATCGCGTCAGACGCCTTCCCGCGGACCGGAGAATCGCCACCAGTCGCGCGGGGTTGGCGTGGCATGGTCGGGGGCCAATGAAAGAGACCCCCGCGGCGATTCTCAGCTCACAGCTGGCCGAGTTCCCACCAGCGTGGTTCACTCATGGTTCCACCCGGTGGGCACTCGGAGTGGTGGCTGTGGACACAGTCTGTGGCTGCCCCGGTGGGGGGCTGGGGGATCCGTCACCGGGGGGGGCCACCAGGACGGCCAGGCTCATGGGCGCATGTGATCTGGGGGTGGGGCCTACTTTGTTGGTGCTAGCTTGCTGTGTGGGTCCTTCATGTTTCGCTGGCCGCCGCCACAGGCAGCCGGCGCGCGCATGCGTGGACCCACGGCGAGAAGTTCAGAGCCCCGTATCAGCCGGGCTCTGTAGGGGCTTTTCACAGTAACTTCATTGAAGCCTACTCGTGACAATAAGCGATTTTCATTTTCATTTCATTTCAGCAGCAGGAGCTGTGAGGACTACTTCAGAGCCCTGCAAGCCCCTTTCAAAACAGTGAATCACTCTGGACTTTCTCCAAGTTTTCTCGCGGGCATAGGGACATAGCCCAATTTTTAGAGAATTCAGCCTAATATTTCGGCAATCGAAAGACCTGCAACTTAAACTTTACTCTTATTTCAAGCCACACTAAAACAAAGGACCGGCCTACTGAAGTGCTATTTTTAAAATGTACAGCAAAAGGAATGGAAGGCTTTCCCCTGAGCAACACACTGTTATGAGCCAACAGTAATAAATTGTTGCGGCATTTGTTCCCCACAAGTAATTGGACAAAAGATAAACAGTAAGTGTAAATTCTCATCGAGAGAGAGAGAGAGACACCCACAGAAACTCCATTTGTGTAGCACCCAGTGCAGCCAAAAACCAAGAACATCGCAATGGCAACCAGGAGATCTTCCTGCAGAATTTCAACCCTTTCATCAGAAGATGCGTTCACATTTTGTAGAGCAGCAGGTGCAGGATCAATAAAAAGGATCTGGAAAATTGCTCATTGCTCTCGGCAACGAGGTGCTAATGCGTATAAACTTGTCAGGTCTATCCAAAAGCACCCTGACAAAAATCTTCAAGCTCATTGAAGATCAACTAAAGATCCAAATTAACTTTAGATTTCACAGGCTAGAGTTCCTGTTGTATTGACAACAACCAAATGAAAGCAACCAGCAATTTATAAGCAGGTGCTGGTGCAAAGGAGCCAAATGTGACTTCATTTTGATGGCCTTGCAAAGAGATTGATGGAGCTTGTCATTGCTTTAGTGCCCATCAATTATTTTGGAAAATGCTACGAGACAGAGCCAAAGGTTACTCAATAGTTGCACTACCGGATGAAGGTCGAAAATTTGAGGCACTGGTGATTGGCAATCAGCACCTTCAAATTCTCAATGCCAAATCTACCAATGCTGCCGTAACCAGAACATCAAAGACACCCAAAACCTGCATGTCTCACACACTTATCCAGACAATGCCCAGCATACATCAACATGTGTCAAACTGCTCCACCAAAGGGCATTGCAAAAAATTGTGTTGCAAATGCACATATCAGACATACCCAACGTACACAAAGAAGGATTCCACAGAAATCTCTCTTTTAAAATTCATTTCTGGGATGTGGGCATCCCTGGCTATGCCAGCGTTTATTGCCCATTCCTAGTTGCCCTTGAGAAGGTGTAGCTGAGCTGCTTTCTTTAACCGCTGCAGTCTCTAACATGTAGGTACACCCAAGATGCTGTTGGGGAGGGAATTCCAGGATTTTGACCCAGCGACAGTGAAGGAACATCAATATATTTCCAAGTCATCATGGTGAGTGGCTTGAAGGGAAATGTCCAGGTGGTGGGGTTCCCATGTATCTGCTGCCCTTGTCCTACTAGATGGTCGCAGACCTGGGTTTGGATGGTGCTGCCTAAGGTACCCTGGTGGCTCCTGCAGTGCAATTTGTGGATGGTACACACGTCTGCCATTGTGCATCAGTGATGGATCATGGTGACACAGGTGCTTTGTTCTGGATGGGGCCGAGCTTCTTGAGTGTTGTTGTCATCCAGGCAAGTGGAGAGTATTCCATTATACTCCTGACTAGTGCCTTGTAGACATCCTGGGCGGGATTCTCCGACCCTCCGCCGGGTTGGAGAATCGCCGGGGGCCAGCGTGAATCCCGCCCCCACCGGCTGCCGAATTCTCCGGCGCCGGAGATTTGGCGGGGCGGAAAGCGTGCTGGTCGGCGGCCTCCCCCCGGCGACTCTCCGGCCTACGATGGGCCGAAGTCCCGACCATTCTATGCCGGTCCCGCTGGCGTAAATTGGAGTTGGTCCCTCACCGGCGGGACCGGGCGGCGCAGGTGGGCTCCGGGGTTCTTGGGGGGTCGCGGGGGATCTGGCCCCGGGAGGTGCCCGCATGGTGGCCTGGCCCGCGGTCGGGGCCCACCGATCCGCGGGCGGGCCTGTGCCATGGGGGCAGTCTATTCCTACGCGGCGGCTGTGTATGCCTCCGTAATGGCCGGCGCGAAGGTGAACCCCACCTTGCGCATGCGCGGGGTTGGCGTCAGCAGACGCTGACACTCCCGCGCATGCACGGACACGCACCGGCCGGCGGAGTCCCTTCGGCCCCATCTGGCGCAGTGCCAAAGGCCTTCTACGCCGGCCGGTGGGGCGCAAACCACTCCGGCGCCGTCCTAGCCCTTGACGTTGCGGAGGATTCTGTACCTTTGGGGCTGTCCGACGCCGGTGTGGTTCCCGCCACTCCACTGCGCTGTTTCTGCCTGCCCCGCCGATTCCCGGAGAATCCCGCCCCTGTCTTTGAGCTCATGTGTCTTGCAATTATACGACCCCTCCAATCACACTGTACTTGAGGTGGATGTGTCACAGAAGAGCCTTGTACATACCTACTATCAGTAACAAGTCTGCAGTTTTTGCCTAAAAGGCTCTCACCTCTGCACAAGCCAATACTTCTAACATTGACCATGAAAATCTTGCCTTAATATTTGGCATCCAATGTTTCCATATGTACCTGTTTGAAAAATGCTCATGGACCAAAAAGACCACAAATGCTGCAGATGATTTTCCAAACACCCCTCAGTAGCGCACCACCTCAGCTCTAGCGTCTAGCCATGAAGATTCAGGACTAAGACCTTGATGTCCATATAAAACTGGCTCTAAAACAGTAACCTCTGATGCCCTGAATCAGTGACCCAACCAACAATAAAGATGTACCTCTAGACCTCCATGTGGACAATATTGAATATGAGGTGGAAGACAATCTCCACATCGACTTGGTCCATTTTGGGCAAGGTCAAGCCAAAGTAACACAACAGGAGACCCAAGAAGACTCTCAGCTACAATAGCTGAAGCAAGATATTATCGCTGGTTAACCTGATCATAGCAAGGATGTTCTTGAAAGTATCTATTTGTTTTGACCTGGCAGAGGTGAACTGGGCGTCTCCAAAAGCATATTCAAAGCCAAGCAAATACTCACATCTCAGGCAAAGTATCATATCATATTAAGTCACCTATGTGTCAGACACAAGGGTGCTGAATGAATGGAACGCCTTGCCAGAGAATCAGTTTATTGGCCAGGTGTTAACAAGGACATTGACAAATTAACACAAATGTTCCATACCTGCCAGATGCACCAACCATACAGAGCAAAGAACCATTGTTATCACATGAAATCCTCTCCGTCCCATGGTCAAAAATAGGCACTGATGGTGAAAATGACATCTTGGTAACTGACCACTTTACCAAATTCCCTTTCATTCGCCAGATCACTTGGTAAGCCACTGCAGGATCATCTTGTCTCATGGTGTTGGTACTTGTGTGGTCCTCTGTGACTGAAATGACACTCTCTCTGCATCTGAGTCACCTTCAGTCTGATCCATCTGTGGTTCAGCATGCGCGATGCAAATGTGCCAATGAGACCTGGGTGTCCTCATATGAGTACGGCTGGGAGTACTTTCGCAGTACCTTTCTTTACTGCAGATGGTCACGACTGTTTTACTCTGTATCAGTAACATATCATGGATACCTTATGAGTCACGCATGTAGTCAACTAATCAATCTATGTAACTGTTAAGACCTAGACTAGATAAAGGCCTGTGCAGAGTTGTACAGTTATTGCTGGTAATAAACACCATGTAATTGTGTTCAACCAAAACCCTTGTCATCATGAAATATCTTGCTTCACATAATGAGCATAGAGACAGATCTCTTGAGGTCTACATCGAGACCCTCACCATATATGATGGCAGCAGACAGGAAGTGACCACAATACCCCCTCCATTTAAACTTAAAGCTTTTAAATGACTTCCCAAAATGTTTGTGACTGCACAGCTGGTTCCCCCCATGGTTCATGATTGGAATGGTTCCCACAGGCTACAAGAATGAAAATTGAAATTTGCAACAAGCATTTAAATAGTTAGCACAATTAAACGCAGTGAAAAGTGTGTCAGTCACAACCTGCCATGTTTCCTGACTTGGTGACAATGGTAGGTGGTGGGAATCGGAAGGGAAATACAAAACTGCGGCCCTGTATGCCTCCTGTTTATCTTTCTGATGTGGTGGTGAAAATTCAGCCCCGTGTCTATCATTTGAAGTACAAATATTTCATAAAAGTCTGAATTAGCTGCTGTCAATAGCAAAATGTTGTTCCTGCACTGATTGAAACAGCAGCACACTGCCACTAGACTCTCTAAATCGGCAGAAGTCTTCCTACTTGGCTGAAGAGAGAGAAAATGTAAATCCTGTGGGATCTGATTTAATTTCTTGAAACAAGTTTTGAGCCTTCAAGCAATTGGTGAATCTAGGCACTCGTCTAGTTCCATCAGTGAAATCAGGGCTCGCAGTCTGGCTGAACAGAGGAAGATTTGGGATTCTGCTGAATTCTCTCCTAATGCGCAAGTAACACATGGTCGCCACACCACCAGAAGGATGTGGAAGCTTTGGAGAGGATGCAGAAGAGATTTACCAGGATGCTGCCTGGTATGGAGGGCATTAGCTATGAGGAGAGGTTGAATAAACTCGGTTTGTTCTCACTGGAATGACAGAGGTTGAGGGGCGAAATTATGAACTAACCAGACCTGTTACTAACAAACATAGAAACATAGAACATGGAAGCAGGGGGAGGCCATTTGGCCCTTCGAGCTCACTCCGCCATTCATTATGATCATGGCTGATCATCCAACTCAATAGCCTAGCTCCGCTTTCCCCCATATCCTTTGATCTTCTTCGCCCTAAGTGTTATATCTAACTGCTTCTTGAAAATATACATGTTTTGGCTTCAACTACTTCCTGGGGTAACAAATTCCACAGGCCGAGCACTCTCTGAGTGAAGAAATTTCTCCTCATCTCTGTCATAAATGGTCTACCCCTTTTCCTCAGACTGTGATACCCAGTTCTGGACACACCCACCAAAGGGAACACCCTTTCTGCATCTACCTTGTCTAGTCCTGTTAGAATTTTATATGTTTCTATGACATCCCCCCTCATTCTTCTGAACACCAATGAATACAATCCTAACCGATTCAATCTCTTCTGATATGTCAGTCCCACCATCCCAGGAATCAGTCTGGTAAACCTCCGCAGCACACCCTCTCGAGCAAGAACATCCTTCCTCAGATAAGGATATCAAAACTGCATGCAATATTCCAGATGTGGCCTCACCAAAGTCCTGTATAATGCAGGACATCCCTGCTCCTGTACTTGAATCCTTTCGCTATGAAGGCCAACATACCATTTGCCTTCTGTACTGCCTTGCTGTACCTGCATGCTTACCTTCAATGACTGGTGTACGAGGACACCCAGGTCTCATTGAACATTCCCTTCTCCTAATTTATGGCCACTCAGATAATAGTCAGCCTTCTCATTTTTGCTAGCAAAGTGGATAACCTCGCATTTCTCTAAATTATACTGCCCATTCACTCAACTTATCCAAACCACACTGAAGGACCTCTGCATCCTCCTCACAGCTCAGTTTCCTACGTAACCTGGTGTCATCTGCAAATTTGGAGATATTACATTTCATTCCCTCACCTAAATCATTGATATATATTGTGAATAGCTGGGGCCCCAGCATCGATCCATGTGGTACCCCACTAATCACTGCCTGCCATTTGGAAAAAGACCCAATAATTCCTACTCTTTGTTTCCTGCCTGCCAACCAGTTTTCTATCCATCTCAATCCACTACACCTAATCCCATGCGCTTTAAGTTTACACACTAATCTCTTATGTGGAACTTTGTCAAAAGCCTTCGGAAAGTCCAAACATACCACACCCACTGGCTCCTCCTCATCAACTCCACTCGTTACAAAGGATTCCAGTAGATTTGTCAAGCATGATTTCCCCTTCATCAATCCATGCTGACTTGCTCTGCTATAAAATCTTTGATAATGGATTTTAGAACTCTCCCCACAACTTTCCCCATAGGATAGCACTGTGGCTTCACAGCACCAGGGTCCCAGGTTTGATTCCCGGCTTGTGTCACTGTCTGTACGGAGTCTGCACTTTCTCCCGGTGTCTGGTGGGTTTCCACTGGGTGCTCCGGATTCCTCCCACAGTCCAAAGACGTGCAGGTTAGGTGGACTGGCCATGATAAATTACCCTTCATGACCAAAAAGGTTAGGAGGGGTTATTGAGTTACGGGGATAGGGTGGAAATGAGGGCTTAAGTGGGTCGGTGCAGGCTTGATGGGCCGAATAGTCTCCTTCTGCACTGTATGTTCTATGTACTGACATCAGGCGTACTGGTCTACAATTCCCTGTTTTTCTCTAGCTCCCTTTTTAAATAGTGGAGTTATATTAGGTACCCTCCAATCTGCAGGAATTGTTCCAGAGTCTACAGAATCCTGGCAGATGATCACCAATGCATCCACTATTCCTACAGCCACTTTCTTAAGAACTCTAGGATGTAGATTATCAGGGCCTGGGGGTTTTTGAGTCTTCATCCCATCAATTTCCCCAACACCATTTCTCTACCAATGTTGATCTCCTTCAGTTCCTCCCTCTCACTAAACATTGCGTTCCCCAATCCTGCTTCCCCAAGAAGCATGCTTTTGTATGATGTATGCTCAGTAGGTCTCACACAAAGGCTCTGAGTCTAGCATGGTTAAACATTAAGTGTTTATTTGTAACACATAACTATGTACATATATAGACTATAGCCCAAGCTATGCGCTAGCTCCATGCATACTTCTACACAGGTCTCTGTCCAGTCCACGTCTGACTCTGGGCTCAGGACATCACACTCTGGGTGGAACTGTTTACCAGTCCCACATTTACCCTTGCTGTGCCAGGTACCCTGTACTCCAGAAAGGAGACTGAAGGGAGAACCATTTTTAGTTGAATGAAAGGGAAAACTACAAAGATATCAAGTGTTGCTGTGCAATCAGTTCGAGAGAGATTGGAAGAGATGGGTCACAACAACAGAACCAGGAAGGAATAGAAGTGCTCTAAAGTCACTGTAATAAATCAAAGTACAAAGGCTATTCAGGAAATGTTGCTGCACAAATCTTCATTCTGTATCTGTCTTTCTGTTATATCAAATCTTTAATGCGAAACAAACATTAATACGTTTGCATGAGATTTCTGATTATCTCATAGTTGTTATTCTTTCTCTTGGAATGGATATGGTATCAACAACTTCAAATTTATTTCCTGTGTCTCTCCTTTCTTATCACTATTTTTCTTTCTTGTTTGTTTTTCTCTATTTTTCCTGCTTTTCTTTCCATTTTCTTTCATTTTATATTGATGTATTTTCCAACAGGTTTTTACTTTCTCACTTCCTTCTGTATTTTTACCTCTTTTATATGTTTTTTTCGTTTTAGCTCCACAGTGACTTTACTTCAACTGCCACGAACCCCCCACCCTCAGCCTCTCTAATGTCATTCAGCCCGGTTTTCCCACATACACTCGACACTTTAGGCCTTTTGGAAGCCTCCTTCCCTTTGTTCCACCTTTGACCAGAGGTCCTCCAGCCCCCTGGAATGTATTCTCTAATCCCTCTGCCTACCTACCTCATTCCTCTCTTTCAAAAGGTTCCTCCAAATTTATCTCTTTGGTTATGTCTGCAAGAGGTGAAGGACTAACTGCTCAGGGATGGATAGGAACTCGGAAGTGGGAGGGGCAGAATTCAGTTGTCATGGTCTACGTGGGTACCAACAACATAGGTAGGACTAAGAAAGAGATTTTTCTAAGGGAGTATGAGAAGCGAGGAACTAAATTAAAAATCGGAATCACAGGGTCACAGACTGGAATTCTCTGTCCGTTCACGCCAATGGGATTCTCTGGCCCCGCTGCAGTGAATGGAGTTTTGGCTTAGCGCCAAATTCGCCGATCTCACTGGAAGATGTGGCGCAACGGACTCGAATCGGAGAATCCCGGCCATAATCTCTGGATTACTACCGAATATGCAAGAAAATTGGCATCAAGTAAATAAGATTAGAGAGTTGAACGTGTAGTTCAAAGATTGGTGTGGGAGAAATGGGTTTAGACTCATGGCGTACTGGCACCAATACTGGGGAAAGGGAGACATAGCTTTGGGAGGGCTTCACCTTTGCATGTTTGGTCAAGTGTGCTGGTGAGCCATATATCTAGGACTGTAGGAAGCTCTGTGAATTAAACAGTGGGAGAGAAGGGTCACGGGGAAAGATTTGGAAAGTTAAAGAAAAAGGACAAGATAGTAGTACAAGGTAGCATTAGGGTAATGTAATATTACAGGAAGAGAAAGAACGCACTAGCATTAACAATAACAGTGCACTAGCAAATAAGACTAGAGTCGGAGAAATGGTAAAAAGGTAGGCTTAAAGGTTTTTTTATTCGAATGCACTTAGTATTCATAACAGGATGGATGAATTAATTAAAGAAATAGAAATAAATGAGGATGATATTTTTGTAGACTACGAAGGAGTCCACATCGAGTTGTTCAAAGAAAATAAAGTTTTATTACAATAACTATTATTTACACAGCAGTAAAGATCTCAGCTGGGTCTCTCCTGTCGGTACCCAAACTAGCTGATTTTACACAGAAGATGGTTTAGGGTTATACATGTTTTAGGGTTCCCCATCATATTCGGTGAGGGTCACGAGGAGTTTAATCATTGCCACCTCGTATGTCCCATGCCGGTTACATGATAGACATTACAGAGAAATAATTGGAAAGTGACCACTGTTGGAACCTGAATATTAGAGTGTAATTGCCATTTCAGAAGCACAGGAGAAAATCAAAAGGAGGTATGGTGGCCCTCAATAAAGTATACATCATTAATATTGATTGTAAATATTTGAGGTCCGAGCATTAATCACTGTGGCACCCCACTAGTTCCAGTTTGTCAATCTGAAAATGACGCATCTATCCCAATTCTTTTTCCTGTTCACCTATCCATGCTGACGCATCACTTCTAACACAATGTGTAATAACTTTTCCAAAATCCCAGTACATTACTTTTACTGGTTCCTCTTTACCTGCCCTACTTATTATATCCTCAAAGAACTGCAATAGATTTGTCAAATATAATTTATCTTTCACAAAACTATGCTGACTCTTCACAAAATAATATTCAATGACACCCAAATCTCTGCAGCACTTTGCAGTCTCTCGCAATTTAAATAATATCCGCTTCTTTTGACCAAAGTGGACGGCCTCACATTTGCCCACATAATCAACCATTTATCAAATTTAGCCCATTCATTTAATCTAGCTATATCCCTTTGCAAACTCTACCCTCCTCAATCTTGCTTTCTTACCTACCTTTCTATCATTAGCAAATTTGACTACAAGTCTCCTTTCATCCTACTTATGAGAATACTGCACTACAGGTTTTGGATGCCCTTGTACAGTAATTTCAAAATGTTTGCATGCAGGGATAGCAAGTAATTTAGGAAGGCAAATTGAATGTTGGCCTTTGTTGCAAGGCAGATGGGACCACATTTTGAATACTGTGCACAATGTTGATCTCCTTACCTAAGGAGGAATATACTAATAAGTTCAGAGAAGGTTCACAAGGCTGATTCCTGCAATGAAGAGTTGGTCTTCTGAGGAAAGATTAGGCAGGTTGAACCACATTGGAGTTTAGAAGAATGAGGGATGATCTGATTGAAACATGAATTTTTGAGGGGGCTTGACAGGTGAAATGCTGGGAGGGCATTTCCTCATGGGGCAACCTAGAACTGGAAACCACAATTTAGAAATAGAGGGTCTCCTATCTAAGTTGGAGATGAGGAAGAATTTAATTTCTTAGAGGATCATTAGTCTTTTGAATTCTCTTCCACAGAGACTAGAGGAGGCTAAGTCATTGAATATATTCAAGGTTACGTTTAACATATGTTTGATCAACAAGGCAACTATAGTTTGTTGGAGGCAGGTAGGAAAGTGGAGTTTGGCCACAATCAAATCAGTCATGATTTTATCAATTGCTGGAACAAGCTCGACCGGCCAAATTATCTATTCCCACTATTCCCACTCTTAATTCTTATGATAGTATGAGCTTATGAATGATAGATACTTGTTCACCAAAAATATTAACAATATGGGGAAAAGATGGGTTTAGGGAGCTAGATCACAGATCAATTGTGATCTGATCCAATGGTGGAACAGGCCTGAGTAACTAATTGACCTCCTGCTATTTCAGCGGGCAGAATTCTCCCATCTAGGACTAGATCCCATGGTGTGTGTGGGGCAAGGAGTGTTTTCCACTGCAGATACTGATGAGAAACCACGCCATATCTTCCGGCCTCAACCTCAACCTAATTCATTGCACATCCGGGTATTCAGCCCCGTATCTTTTGGCAGGGTGGGCTTGATTGTGCATGTCCTGCCATCAAATCTGGGTGCCATATTTAGAAGGTGCCCAACATCACTGACCCATAGTTGAAGCAAGTAAATGGGCCTCCAGAAAAAAGAAGGATTTCCAGGAACACACTGAGGGTGGAAGATGGATTTCTTTGATGGGACTGATACTGGAATATTCACCTGATGGATGCTCCCGCTGTGGTCCAAGGTCACTGACAGCCTCTACCCTGAACGCTAGAGGAAACCCCAGGCATTCTTCAGGTAATTCCCAACTTCTGCACGCAACGTTATTCCAGCCATGTTCTGGACCGGCTTGTTTTCCCACCAGTGTTACAGAGAATCGGGCATGGGGAAAAGATTCCAGCCGGTATTTAATTAACATCCTATAGTGGTACGTAAATCACTTTCACGCTGAACACCCCCGGGTTTCCCAATCTGCCATGGCAGGCACCAGCAGAAGATCCCCCTGGCAAATCCGCTCCAGCATAATATTTGGGCCTCCTGTTGAAAACAAAAGGTGTTCTTTTGGATGATGTTGCCAAGGGCAGCATGTAGATAAGAAATAGGAGGAAGCCATGAATGGAAACTTGGGGAAACCAGGTGCGACGACGTAGGATCAGGAAAAAAAGCCTGTACAATTCTCTGGCTATGATTCAATAGATAAGATTGGAATCAGGTTAGAGTAGTTCCACCCAGCTGGATAACATAAGAACATAAGAACATAAGAACTAGGAGCAGGAGTAGGCCATCTGGCCCCTCGAGCCTGCTCCGCCATTCAATTAGATCATGGCTGATCTTTTGTGGACTCAGCTCCACTTTCCGGCCCGAACACCATAACCCTTAATCCCTTTTTTCTTCAAAAAACTATCTATCTTTACCTTAAAAACATGTAATGAAGGAACCTCAACTGCTTCACTGGGCAAGGAATTCCATAGATTCACAACCCTTTGGGTGAAAAAGTTCCTCCTAAACTCAGTCCTGAATGTACTTCCCCTTATTTTGAGGCTATGTCCCCTAGTTCTGCTTTCACCCGCCAGTGGAAACAACCTGCCCGCATCTATCCTATCTATTCCCTTCATAACCATGGAGAGGTGTGGGAGAAGGATGGTGTGGTCAACCATACCACAGGATGCAGATACCTCAAGAAGGATGAGAAGGGAAAGTTTGTCATAATCACTTGGGGTGTAATGACCTGCGTATGAAAAGCCGGATGTGCTCAACACATGCTGATAATATTTCAGCAAAATCTGGGCCAATATTACTTTGAAATTACCTGCTGAACATTTTCAATTTTTTCCCTCCAGTTTTAATTTATTTTTCTACCCTTTTGGTTTTAGATTCATACCCCCTATAGCACATTACTCTCTGACCAGCTGGCTGCAAACACTTCACTTGGCCTCTGACTTTAACATGTTGCCCGTAGGGAAGCACTTCATCTACCTTTCTAGCATAATTCAGATTGGAAAGTGACAGATTCAAACTGATATATTGCAGCTCCATATTCAAAGCACTGTGCCATCCTGTCAATGTTTTTGATATAGTGATGCATCCATTTGTTTCATATCAAGTTTCAATGTGACGTAAATTATCATATTATGGTAGGTTGTTAAAAACTGTTCAAAAGGATTGCCGAATATAATTTTTGTGCAGACTTTAAAAACGATATGCCATTCAGAAAGTTCAGTGCCGTTTTTGGAGAAATAATTTCTGCACTCGGCAGAACACCTTTATTTTATTTTACAGTTGCTAGTGACATTTCTCCGGTCCCAAAGTGACAATTCACAGAAGTGAAATAAAAATAATTATAATTGTATTTGAATTATTACTTAATTGTCTGGGCCACACATTACTTTCCAGAATGATTGTGAAAAAAGCATTATTAAGGGAATCATGAAAGGTCCCATATCTCGTAGAAAATGTCAAAAAGAAAACCTTTAGAAGTGTAATGAGCATGAAGCTATGTCTTTTTGCTTGTTGAGGTCATGCTAATAAGCACATGCTACCATAATATTAAAGCCAGCAAAACTTTACCTATCCAGTCATCCACAGTGCTTATGATAATGAGGTTTTGCATATGTTAAAATGTATTTTGATACCATCAAGAAGGACATGGGCAGCCGATACTTGGAAACACCACCCTACAAGCCACACACCATCTTGACTCAGAAATATATCGGTGTTTCTTCACTGTTGCTGGGTCAAAATCCTGGAACTTCCTCCCTAACAGCACTGTGGGTGTATCTACACTTAATGAACCGCAGCAGCAACACTAGCACAAGCCACCTTCTTTTTGTCTGCATGCATGGCAGAGTGATGGACGCAGGGATCCAACTAGAAGGAGGCAAGAACACCGACACAGGCTCCACAGGCAGATGATCAACTCTTTTGACATGTCTGAAGAACATAGGTCAGTAAGCATTGGCTCTCATATCAGGTCGCTAATGATATCGTCAGCCTCCTAGAACAAGGCCCCCTTCCGAGAGGAGCAAGTAGGCACACATTGTCAGTGGACGACAGGGTGCCTGTAATTGGAGGGTCGATTCTATCACCCTCTTCCACCATCTCCCGCCCAACTACACCCCACCATGCACCCCCCACCTCCATCGCCCCACCCCCAGAACCACATCCTCATCTTGGATCTCTGCATTTTACTAAGTTGTGTACTTTCTTCTCCTGCAAGTTGTGAACGTCTGTAATGGCTTGTGTGGGGAAGAGGAAAGGGCGCCATTGCTTAGGGTCCTTGTGAAGTGTGATGTGAGATATGAGAGATGTAGTTTTTTATAGTTTTGGGATTACATTGGTATTCGGTGCAGGGAAAGAAAACTATATGTATGTATATGTGTCCAGGGTTAATTAAACAAGGGGTAGGTTACCAGAGACAGGTTATCCATGAGGTTTAAAAGATGAAAGGTATTAGGAAGTTGGATCTAAAATTTTGTAAGGCTCTTTTCTATTTATTTATTTTGTTCCCATTTATTTTATTTTATTATTTTTGGTCCGTGGCCGATGATCGGAGTGTGGCTTTGAGCGGAAGATTCACAGTTGAAGTAGTCTGCTTGCCAGGATACTGTGTTCTCAGGTTTTGTATTTTGGAGAGAAGAAGCCAGACTCCTCGGTACCAAGTAGATTTTGGGGAATCAATTTTGGAGGGACCTGGTGTGATTGGTTAACTGGCAACCAGTAGGTTGGCCAAGCACAGTGTTCTGCCTGACAACAGTCAGTGATTGGTTCCTGTATGATACTTTCTGAGAACTTGGCAGAAGTGTTTAGACCTTGAAAGTAAAAGGAACTCTCCCTCTCTCTTTTCTGTTTGCTGAAATGAAAGAACTACTCTATTGTTCTGAAAGCAGTGAGTGCCTGACATACCTTTTGCTATAAAGCCGTAATGCTGCTGAGTTTGCAGAAGGAAGAAATAGCAAAATAAAATCTTGAACTTCAGGAAGATATTGACTGGAAGACATTCCAGTGCATCAGAGATCCTTATCCATTAAGTTTTATTTTGTTCCCCTTTCCACCACTCTTTTCCCTCTGTTGTGTGTAGAGCGTGGGGAGGGGGGGGGGGGGGGGGGGTGGGGGGGTTGGGAAAAGGATAGTAGATAGTCAGTTACATTTTCTGTTCATTTAATTATAATACTTACATAATAAAAGGTTACTTGTCTTTTAAAGTTACAAACCTGGTAACTGTAGTTTATTTGGCTGAAATAAAATCTAATTTGACCTGTGTTGCAACGACAGGTCAAGTGCGGCTGGAATTCGCTGGGTGTTGTGACAATTTGCCTTGTGAGATAAGAGGGAAATTTTTAGCTGTTGAATTTCAAAAGGAAGTTCAGAGGTGACCAAGAACATTTGCATCTTACAAAGGTTCCGTGAATAAACAGGGGAAGATATATTACATTTTATTGACCCAAAATGGAGGCAAAATATAAAATATTTTTTATATTTGGAGAAGTTGAGTTCAAAGAGGTGTTTGAGAAGAATAAATCCTAACATGAAAGGGGAAAAGGGTATTTAAGGATGTTCAACTGAATTAGTTGGGAAAAGCCCTGAAGACAAGCTCCTTAGCTGCTGTGAAATTGATAAGAGGGCTATTGACAAGAAGTTAGTTTATTTGCCTATCTTTGACCAAGCACGATTTTCTGAGGGTTGTACTGTAACTTTGATCCTGTGTGCTGAAGTTTTTTTTGAAACAAATCTTTCAATTTCTAAAATTCAAAAGGTGTATCTGGTGTTCTCTGCTTTGGGGGTCAGTTTCTCACCTTTTTCCACAATAAAACAAAAATGCATATGATCAGTGAGATCGACCTCACTCTGGGATCTGGTTTGCTCAGCAATAACATGTGCCATGGTGGTAACAGAAGCATGGGTGTGAGAGGTATAAGGTGTGTTTGAGTGTTGACTATCTTGATGGGAATACGTGTTGCCTGCAGAGGGAGGAATGAGTGTAGCTGCAAGATGTATGGAACTGTCAATTGCTGTGCAAGAGAACGTTAAGCAAATTAAAATGTGCTGTCTGGAAACTGAATATATTATTTCACTCACCTGTCACTCTCTCTTGAAGTCCTCGATCCTCTTGGTGTCTCCAGTTTCTTGGCCAATTGCATTTACACCAGCTTGGTGGAGAGGTTGCTTCCTTCCTTCCTTGGCATGGCTAACATCAACCACAGCCCCTCAGATCCCCAGCAGGACCTCCAGTTAACTAAGGGAATCTTGGGAAGCAGCCTTCCCAGGTTTCCTTTCTATTCCTATTGTTGTACAGCCTCAAAAATCAAAATGTTGGTGAACAATTTTAATCCATGCAGTGACCCCTTTAATTCATCCCTTCTCGAGGGATGAATTAAGAATGAACAGTAGGTGCCAGCCTAGCCAACACTTCCCACATCCGGTAAAAGAATTTTTAAAATAGAAATCCGTCCTTTGACAGAATGGATGCATCATTCCATCCACCCTCTCAGTTGGGAATTCTGGGATCTCAGCACAACCCACCTATTAGGGGAGCTGTGGTATTGTCACTGGACTAGTAATACAAAGACCCAGAGCATGATCTTGGAACCCAGCTTCAAATCTTGCCACACCAAATGGTGAAATTAAATACAATAAAGATTTGGATTCCAATGTCTAATAGTGATCATGAAAGCACTGTGGTAAAATCCGATCTGGTTCACTAATGTTCTTTAGGGGAAGGAAATCTGCCTTCCTTATAATATAGTTGACTCTCAAATGTCCTCTGAAATGGAGGGCAGCTTGGATTGGGCAATAAATGATGGCCCAGCCAGCAAAGCTCACGCCCGGTAAAATTAATGAAAAAACTTAGTAAATCGCTTTCCCTGCAATTCCTACCGGAACTAAGTCCACACGATTCTGCTTTCATATCAATTGTCGCTACAGACCAATCAAACCTCACTCAATTAGATCAAACATTATAGAAATGAAGTTGCAGAGATCTGCCTGCAAGGGAAAATTTTTCAATCTTGGAATTACTGGTGAGAAGCTCAACTAGAACCACCGTTTCCTAACTAGAGGTATCTATGAGGCAGGTATTTAACATGGAGGATCCAGCCTGTGAAAGTTTCACTTCCAGTTATACTCTGGTACAACAGAATTTCTGGCCGGTCATTATTAAGAGGAATAGGTTAGACAATTAATGTTGCATTTAGAATGAGAATGGTTTAAGTATTAGTTAAAAAAATTTGCGAGGAGGTGGCTAGAATAAAGGTTGAATGGAAGTGTTGTTAATTGGACGTTACAGCTTCTTTCCTGCTAAGCCTTCCTTTCATCTGTCTTTTTAATTATTTCATTATCATTTTGTACTGCAGTTCACAGTGAAATGACCAATTGTGTTTAAGTGAAAGCTAATTATTAGGACTGAATTATTGTGCAGTTTATTGATCCCTATGGTGGATTAAGGGCTTTAGGTTCGTCTAGACAGAATAGTTAGTGAAATGACAGAGGAAACATATAACACCCTTGGGAAGAATCCCCACGCTCAGTAAGCAATTAATGCCTGCCAGGTAATGGAATTTAAGTTGATACTAAATTCTGCAGTGCTTTGGCATTTCAACTGCCTTATATACACATTAGCCTAATGAACAAGAGTGCCTGAATGGGTTCATGCATATCAATAAATTGCGAAATTTTCCTTCTTTTTTCAATCTCTTACTATTTGAAAAATGTGTCATCTTCTATTGGATTTTGATGAAAAATGAAATGTGCCATCCATATTGTTTATCTTTGTTCGTTCGTGTCTCTTGATGGATGTGTATTAACAATTTCCATTTCCCAAAGAACTCTAATCTCCCTGTGGATGATAAAAGTACGTGGTGACAAACTAAAAAGAAAATACAGGACTGCTGAGTAAGAAGCCAAACAAGCCATTCATCTCAATCCAGTTCTCTGAAAGTTTAAAAGCAATCCGTCATTATCTTGATGAGCAAGCCACAGCTTGCGCTAACCATACAAACCTTCGTAGCTATTTCGATGAGCGTGTCCTTGAGTGGACTAAAGAGAGATCAGACAAAGTGGATTTAATGTAGCCCTTTTTTTGATGCAGCTCTAGTTCTCAAGGGCTAGTTTTGAACCACTTTCTGGGCAGCTTGCCAGTAACAGAACATTTCAAAGCAAATGCAGTGTCTTTTATCCATGAAGAGAAGGCCAATTATACAGCTGAAGGAAGACTGTCGTCTGTTGAACAACAGCATCTGAAACTGTTCTTTTACCTCCACTGTGGTATTGCCAGATCAGCCCTACTGATGCACCGCTGGTATTTTGAATCGTCACTGCAATATGATGGTTGTCCTCACTGAAACACTTTTCAGTGAAGGTGCTTTTGATAAGTAAGCACAACATTTTTCATCAATATCCCTTTCTACCATTGGTCCATGATTTGTAAGTTTAATCAAACAGCTGACCAGCAGAAAAATGCACAGGGTATCATTTTAAAATGGTTTTCTTCATGCTTTTCAAATCAAAAAATGTTTTCATGTATTACATTCTTGACACATCACATCATCAACCTGCTTTTGTTTCAACTCATTCTATTTTTAAGTCAGACATCGGTGAAATACTATCAGTTAATTATGCAAACTGTAGTTAACCAATGGATTAATCTATTTGCTAAAACAAATTCAATTGCTTATCACTAAATTCACGAGATTCCAATAAATTGCATGAGCTGGGAAACAAATGCCAATGGTTTGAATCCTTTTTTTGCTGAGATTCTGAAAGATGTGTGATAATGCATGAAAACCGGATTATTATGTATATCGAGAGAACAAAACTCATTTTTACAATCAGTCTTTCAACCTCATTTCAAACTGCAATTCTTGTTTTGATAGGAATACTGGAGGTACAATTTACGTAAAATAAAGACAAATGATGTCTGAAAATCAAACGTATGTTGGTATTAGGCAAAGGGCAAATGTACACGTCACAAACAGTTTCTTGACTTGGCAATGTATGCAAATTTGTGGTTTCCAGGTCAAAATCATGGGCGCAGTGAGCATCACCGAGAAACACCCAGCTATTCAACGGCACCTAGACATTTATTTTTGGCCTAATGGGTTTTCTCTTCCCTGAGTCATTTAGAAGTGATTTCTTGCAGCGTGTCTGCAGATTGGGGTGCCATTTTGACCATCTGTCCTGATCTTTCCGTCACCCTTTCAGCCCTCCGCTCTTTATTACTCCCCTCACCTCCACAACCTTGGTGAGGCCTCTGGGAACATCCCAATCCTCATTGCCACCCCCCCCCCTCCTCAAGAGGCAAGGTCCCCTGAACCTCAGCAGTGTCAACCTGGCACCTGGGTACCTTAGCATTGGCAGCCTGGCAGCTTGTAAGTTGCACCCAGGCACCCTGGCAGTGACATGGTGGCACTGCCAAGGTGTCCAGGTGGCACTGTCATGTGCCAGGCTTGCAGTGCCAAGGTGCCATGGATGTGCCAGTGTGTCACCCTGCCCTGTCCCTGACCACCCAAGATGCATTGTTTCTGTGGACAAGTACGAAACAATGTCTTAGTGAAGTCTCCCCCAGACAGGGTCGTTGAGTCCCGGGCACCAGGTGAATCCGGCATCTGAGTATTAAAATCAGTAATTTGGCTCATTTAAATATTCAGATCTGCATCTCCACCTCGCGATTGGCCTGTGGTGGAGCCCGATTTAGAGCTCTTGCGGATTGATCCATTGCGCCCGGTTCCACGCGGGCCACAACGAGATTGCTGAATCGTGCCCCATATATTGTTCACAATATTAACTAGGCATTAAGGCACAATCTTCCACCCCTCATTTTAATTAGATAAAAATATTCACCCACAACCCAAAGATGTGCTGGTTAGGTGGATTAGCCACATTCAATTGCCCCTTAATTGGAAAAGAAAAATAATTGGCTACTCTAAATTTAAAAAAATACATTCACAATCAGGTGAGTGCATAAATGGAAAACCATAGCTAAAGTATTTTGCTAATGAGTGTAATATTTAGGATCATGGAAAAGTAAAGGTCTGAAGAACACTCAAATATATCTAGCTGACGCCTAAAAACTAATACTTTGCAGTTATCCATTTGTACAAACATAGAATCATTTAGCTTTTGAGTCAAGTTTTTAAAAAATATTTTTATTCGATAATTAACATTTTAACATTTTAATTATCCAATGCAACAAAGGATAACAACAAACCCCCCCATCCTTCAAACACCCGGTTACTCAAAGCAAACACCCCCCATCACCTCCCACTCCCCCCAACCCTGCCCCCCCCCCCCTCCCCGTCAGCTGACAGTAACCAGCTCTTTAAAGTGTAATATAAACAGACCCAATCTCTTGTGGAACCCCTCACTCGTCCCCCTCAAAATGAACTTAACCTTTTCCAACTGCAGGAACTCCATCAAGTCCCCCAGCCATATTGAGGCACAGGGTGGAGGGACTGATCTCCACCCCACCAGGACCCACCTGCGAGCATTCAGCGAGGCGAAGGCTAAAACATCTGCCCTGCTCCTGTCTGCAGCTCCTCTGGCAAGTCCGACACCCCAAATATGGCGCCCAGGGGACTGGGCTCCTAATCCATGTTCAGGATCGCCAACATGCTGCTGAAGAACAACCTCCAGAGTTTCTCCAAATTTGAGCAGGACCAGAATATCTGTACATTATTGGCCGGGACCCTTCCACACTGCTCACAAGTGTCCTCCACTTTGACCCTTTGTCAAAGCTTCTCTGTGGAATGCTGACAGAGTGAGTGAAGAGAAGATGCATTTGATGGCGACATCCATGCTTTTCCCCGAACAGGCGCCGGAATGTGGTGACTGGGGCTTTTTACAGTAACTTCATTGAAGCCTACTTGTGACAATAAGCAATTATTATTATTTTTAGCATTATTGACAATAAGTCATCTGGACTCGAAATGTTAGCTCTTTTCTCTCTCTACAGATGCTGCCAGTCCTGCTGAGATTTTCCAGCATTTTCTCTTTTGGTGTAAAACAGATGGCTGATTTAACCAAGTGAGTTAGGTTAAAATTGTCTCCAGATATCAGTTTCATTGACCTATGTTGCCCACTTAAGAGCCTCATCCTGCCACCACTGGTAGTAACACAGCAAGGAGCAGGGGCTTGCCATGCCGGGAACACAACAAGAAAACTTGTGTTGGGTTGCTTGCAGCTTCACATCATCCCTGATGATGCGCCCGAAAAGTAGCTTGCAGCAGAGCAGGCTGATAAAAGCCGGGAGACCCCGCTCCTGGGATGTACTTGGCTTGCAATGCCTCGCAGGATGCAATGAGGTCTCACAAGACGTTGCGATGCAAATCCTGCCCATGGTGAGAGGGATCACTTTTTGGCAAATCTGCATATTAGAGTGAGATGGCTAGCCTCACTGGAATGTGCAGATTCCCAAGGTACCTGAAGCTTTGGGATTAAATCCTTTTTCCTTGGGGACCTCAAGTGAGTGCCATTTAGCACTGATCCCCAGGTGGTCTCCCAGAGAGAGAGAGAGCTGCCAAAGTGCCCATTTAGGACTGCCAGCTGGCATGGGTGGTTGTCCTGAGAGAGAGAGTTTGTGTTAAAGCCTGCCATTGCACCACAGTGAAGTGAGGTGTCACAGGGGAGCTGGACGCCTGACACCCAGGAACAAGGTTCTCTTCCTGGAAGGTGGCAGGAGGAGACCACCACATCATGCAGCAGGAACACCTCTCTGTTCACCTTCATATCCCTCAGTCTCGAATTCCTCCTCCTCATTTGCTTCCCGCAGAGATGTCCATTCCAGAGCCTCACCATCATCAACATGTGGACTTATCTGAAGGGCCCATTAAAGTTATCGAGCCCTTTGTCAGAAGTTATTGTGGAGAACCAGGCAGCGGACCCAGTACTTTCTGAACTTTGATGTCCCATCAGTTGTGATCCTGGTGTGTTGTCCAGCACCAGTAAAGAGGGCATGTGCCACCTGTGAGATGCGGCAGACAGGCGCACAGATGCCTGTCACATAAGAACATAAGAACTAAGAGCAGGAGTAGGCCATCTGGCCCTTCGAGCCTGCTCCGCCATTTAATGAGATCATGGCTGAACTTTTCTGGACTCAGCCCTACTTTCCCGCCCGAACAGCAGAACCCTTTATTCCTTTAGTCTTCAAAAAACTAGCTATCTTTATCTTGAAAACATTTAATGAAGGAGCGTCAACTGCTTCACTGGGCAGAGAATTCCATCGATTCACAACCCTTTGGGTGAAGAAGTTCCTCCTAAACTCAGTCCTAAATCTATTTCCCTTATTTTGAGGCTATGCCCCCTAGTTCTGCTTTCACCCACCAATGGGAACAACCTGCCAGCATCTATCCTATCTATTCCCTTCATAATTTTATATGTTTCCATAAGAACCCCCCCCCCCCCCCCCCCCCCCCCGCATCCTTCTGAATTCCAACAAGTAGAGTCCCAGTCTACTCAACCTCTCCTCATAATCCAACCCCCTCAACTCTGGGATTAACCTAGTGAATCTCCTCTGCACACCCTCCTGCACCTGTACGTCCTTTGTCAGGTCAGGAGACCAAAACTGAACACAATACTCCAGGTGTGGCCTCACTAATACCTTATACAGTTGCAGCATAACCTCCCTAGTCTTAAACCCCATCCCTCTAGCAATGAAGGACAAACTCCATTTGTCTTCTGTTGCAACTTTAAACCCACCTTTTGCAGCTCATTCACTGAGACACCCAGGTCCTGGTTTGACTCACAGGGGCTGGTTTAGCTCACAGGGACTGGTTTAGCTCACTCAGCTAAATCGCTGGCTTTTAAAGCAGACCAAGCAGGCCAGCAGCACGGTTCGATTCCCGTACCAGCCTTCCTGGACAGGCGCCGGAATGTGGCGACTAGGGGCTTTTCACAGTAACTTCATCGAAGCCTACTCGTGACAATAAGCGATTTTCATTTTCATTTCATTTCCCTCTGCACAGCAGCATGTTTTAATATTTTATAATTTAAATAATAATAATCCCTTTTGCTGTTATTCCTAACCAAATGGATAACCTCACATTTGTCAACATTGTATTCCATCTGCCTGACCCTAGCCCATTCATTTAAACTATCCAAATCCCTCTGCAGACTTCCAGTATCCACTGCACTTTTTGCTTCACCACCCATCTTAGTGTCGTCTGCAAACTTGGACACATTGCACTTGGTCCCCAACTCCAAGTCATCTATATAAATTGTGAACAATTGTGGACCCAGCGCTGATCCCTGAGGGACACCACTAGCTACTGATTGCCAACCAGAGAAACACACATTAATCCCCACTCTTTGCTTTCTATTAATTAACCAATCCTCTATCCATGCTACTACTTTACACTTAATGCCATGCATCTTTATCTTATGCAGCAACCTTTTGTGTGGTACCTTGTCAAAAGTTTTCTGGAAATCCAGATATACCACATCCATTGGCTCCCCGTTGTCTACTGCAAAGGTAATGTCCTCAAAAAATTCCACTAAATTAGTTATATAATATACTTGTCATTGTCTCATTTTCATCAGTCACTGGCGAGTTATTTGTATCTTCCACTGTAAAGACTGATCCAAAAAACCTGTTCAGTTTCTCAGCCATTTCCTCATCTCCCATTATTAAATCTCCCTACTCATCCTCTGAAGGACCAATAATTACCTTTGCCTCTCTTTTTTGTTTTATATATTTGTAGAAACCTTTACTATCTGTTTTTTTCTATTCTGAGCAAGTTTACTCTCATAATCTATCTTACTCTTCTTTATAGCATTTTTAGTAGCTTTCTGTTGCCCCCTAAAGATTTCCCAATCCTCTAGTCTCCCTTTAATCTTTGCCACTTTGTATGCTTTTTCCTTCAATTTGCTACTCTCCCTTATTTCCTTAGATATCCACGGTCGATTTCCCTCTTTCTACCGTCCTTCCTTTTTGTTGGTATAAACTTTTGCTGAGCACTGTGAAAAATCGCTTTGAAGGTTCTCCACTGTTCCTCAACTGTTTCACCATAAAGTCTTTGTTCCCAGTCTACCTTAGCCAGCTTTTCTCTCCTCCTATTGTAATTTTGTTTGTTTATGAACAAAACACTAGTGTTTGATTTTACCTTCTCACCCTCCATCTGTATTTAAAATTCCACCATATTGTGATCACTCCTTCCGAGAGGATCCCTAACTATGAGATCATTAATCGGTGCTGTCTCATTGCACAGGACCAGGTCTAGGATTGCGTGTTCCCTCATAGGTTCCATTAGATACTGTTCTATAAAACTATCGCGGATACATTCTAAAAACTCCTCCTCAAGGCTGCCTTGACCGACCTGGTTGCCTATCAGTGACTTTTTCACCTTAAAACTATTCCTGATTTCCACCCAAATCAATTCACCCGTGTGCTCCATAGCACCGATGTCATCCCTCACTACTGCCCGGATGTCATCCTTAAATAACAGCGACACCATGTCCCTTACCATCCACTCTGTTCTTCCGAATAGTTTGATACCGTTGGATATTTAACTCCCAGTCGTGACCATCTTTTAACCATGTTTAAGTAATGGCCACTAAATCATAGTAATTCACGATGATTTGCGCCATCAACTGATTTACCTTATTCCGAATACTATGAGCATTCAGGGAAAGTACCCCTATACCCTTGGCTTCTATACCTCCATTTTGAATCTTAACACCTCTATCAGTAACCTCTTCTAAGTTATTTTTCCTTTTAACTTTTCTCCTAATTTTCCATATCGTTGAACCCATATCTTCCTGTAATAACCTGCTGCTTCGCTTTCCATTTATGTTTTTACTTCCTGTTTTATTCCTTTTCGTATTACTGGGCCTATTTACTGTGCTCTCCTCAGTGACTGTACCCTGTACTGTGGCCCTTTTTGATTTTTGACTATGGTCTCTCTGCTGTTGTATTATTAATGGGCGGCAAATGCAGAGAAGATTCGGTGTTGGAGTGGGGAGTATGGAGTTGAAGTATGTTGGTGGGGATGGAGATGGATCTTACAGGGGGTCAAGGTTGCGGGCGCTGGCAACAGCGCCGCTCCCAATGGTCCTGGGTAAATCCGGTGGCGGTGGCCATATTGAAGATCTGGAGGCAGTTTAGACAGCACTTCAGGTTGGGAGCTGGGTCAGGGGGGACTGCTGTTCAGAGGGAATCATGGGTTTGAGCCAGAGAGGATGGATGCAAGGTTTTGGGGATGGGAAGAAAGAGGGATTAAGGAAATTATGATTTGTTTCTGAGAGGGCAATTTGTGAGTTTTGATAAGTTGGATGAGATGTTTTGGCTGGCACAGAACAAAAATGTTAGATATGTACAGGTGCGGGACTTTGCAATGAAGGTCTTCCCGACTTTTACCGATAGCACCTGCCTCCTTGTTATTGGAGGCGGTGCTGTCAGTGGGGGGTTTGGAGGAGGGTGTCTCGGCAATTTACGGGAGGATCTTGGAGGAGGACGGGGTGTCCACGAAGGGAGTGAAGGTGAAGTGGGAGGAAGAATTGGGGGTGGTGCTGGAGGAGCGTCTATGGTGTGAGGTGCTGTGGCGGGTAGATGCCTCGACTTTGTGCAGGAGGCTGAGGCTGATACAGCTGAAGATAGTGTTCAGGGCATACTTCACAAAGTCTAGGATGAGCCGGATGCTCATAGGGGTGGAGCATGTCTGTGAACGATATGGGAGGCGCCCTATGAATCACGTTAATATGTTTCGGTCCTGTCCAAAGCCGGAGGATGGTGTTCAGCACCATCTTGGGGGTTCTACATGTGAACGTGGAGCCTGGTCCCCTAGAAACCATACTCGGGGTGTTGGACCGTCTGAGTTGCAGGCGGGAGTGGGGCAGATGTTTTAGCCTTCGCCTCACTGATTGCTCATAGGCAGGTCTTGTTGGGGTGGAGATCAGCTTCTCCACCATGTGCCTGGGCGTGCTGGAGTTTCTGACCCTGGAAAAAGTGACGCATGCTCTGAGGGGGCGAGTGATGGGTTCTACAATTGTTGGGGTTTGTTCATCATCCATTTCCAGGAGTTGGTTACTGTTGACTGTTGAGGGCCGATTTGAGTGGGCTGGGGAGTTTATTGTGGGGTTGTTTTGTATTGTAAAACTGTTGAAAATTTGTTGAATTAAAAAAAAGTAGGTAAAGAGAAAAAGATTGATTAAAAACTAATGTAGGCCCCTCACATTAAGAAATGGAGGAATTCATAATGGGGAACAAAGAAATGGCTGAGGAACTAAATCCGTACTTTGCTTCTGTCTTTACAAAGGAAGACCTGAATAATGTTTCCAAAGTTCTGAGAAACACAAGTTTCATTGAGAAGCTGAAGAAAATTAGTATTGGAAAATAAATAGTTTGGGGGAAATTATTGTGATTGAAGGCAGACAAATCTCCAGGGCCTAATAGTCTTCATCCCAGAGTACTTAAGGAAGTGGGCCTAGAAATAGTAGATCCATTAGTGGTCATTTTCCAAAATTCTTTGGACTCTGGAATGGTTCCGACAGATTGGAGGGTAGCTAATATAACCCAACTATTCAAAAAGAGAGAATACAGGGAACTCTATACCAGTGAGCCTAACGTCGGTACAAGGTGAGTTGCTATAGTTCATTATCAAGGATTTCACAGCACAGACAAATAATCAGACAAAGTCAGCATGGATTGTGGCATATTTAGAGTTGCAGAAGGCTTTCAACAAAGTCTCACATAGCAGATTACTGAGTAAAGTCAGAGCACATGGGATTAATGGTCGTGACTTAAAATGGATAGAAAGCTGGTTAGCAGACAGGAAGCAAACATTTGGAATAAATGAGCCTTTTCCAATTGGCAGGCAGTGACTAATGAGTACCACAGAGATCTGTGCTAGGACCCAAATGTTCACATTAGCACGGTAGCATTGTGGATAGCACAATTGCTTCACAGTTCCAAGGTCCCAGGTTCGATTCCGGCTTGTGTCGCTGTCTGTGCGGAGTCTGCACGTCCTCCCCGTGTGTGCTTGAGTTTCCTCCGGGTGCTCAGGTTTCCTCCCACAGTCCAAAGATGTGCAGGTTAGGTGGATTGGCCATGATAAATTGCCCTTAGTGTCCAAAATTGCCCTTAGTGTTGGGTGGGGTTACTGGGTTATGGGGATAGAGTGGAGATGTTGACCTTGGGTAGGGTGCTCTTTCCAAGAGCCGGTGCAGACTCGATGGGCCAAATGCCCTCCTTCTGCATTGTAAATTATATGATAATTCTATAATAATATTAATGATTTGGACGAGGGAACTTAATGTATTATCTCCAAATCGGCAATGATACACAGTTGGGTGGGTGGGTGAGCTGTGAGGAGGATTCAGAGATGCTACAGTGGGATTTGGACAGGCTGAGTGAATGGGCATATGCATGGCAGATGCAGTATTATGTGACTAAATGTGAGATTATTCACTTCAGTAGCAAAAATAGGAAGGCAGATTATTTGAATGGGTGTAAATTGAGTCGCATGGATACTTAGCGAGACCTTAGTGTCCTCGTGCATCAGTCACTGAAAGTAAGCATGCAGGTAAAGCAAGCAGTAAATAAGGCAAATGGTATGTTGGCCTTTATAGCGAGAGGATAGGGAATAGGGATATTTTACTACAATTTCGTAGGGCATTGGTGAGGTCACATCTGGAGAATTGTGTGCAGTTTCCTTATCTGAGGAAGGATGTTCTTGTTATGGAGGGAGTGCACTGAAGGTTTACCAGGCTGATTCCTGGATAGCGGGACTGTCATATGAGGAGAGACTAAGTTGGTTAGGATTATATTCATTGGAGTTTAGAACAGTGAGAGGGAATCGCATGGAAACTTCAAAAATTCTAACGGGATTAGGCGGGGTAGATTCAGAAAGAACATTCCCGATGGTGGGTAAGTCCAGAACATAGTTTGAGGATAAGGGGACTGAGGTGAGGAGAAATGTCTTCACCCAGCGTGTGGTGAATCTGTGGAATTCACTACCACAGAATGTAGTTGATGCCAAAATGTTGTGTAATTTCAAGAAGGAATTAGATATAGCTCTTGGGGATAAAGGGATCAAGGGATATAGGGGGAAGTTTGAATCACGGTATCGAACTTGATGATCAGCCATGATCATAATGAATGGCGGAGCAGGTTTGAAGGGCCAAATGGCCTCCTCCTGCTTCTATTTTCTTTATATGTTTCGATGTAACTTTAACTTGAAAGGGTATACTTTGAAAAGTACTTTCTTGCCCTTTTATAAACTCTTCCGCCCCGATGACTTGCCCTAGAATTAGACTTTGACTCCATTTTGCTGGTCTGGAACAGACAACAGCTAAACACCAGCCTCCCTCTCCAGGAATGTTTGAAAAGTATAAATAGATGAGCTTTTTTTAGCCGCAAATTATGTTAATTAGTCTGAGGCAGGTTTAGAATCTCGGTCCTTGGGAAAATTGGGGAGAGGAGAAACTGAGGTGGATTTCCAATTATCAATTTTCTTTTACCTGCCCATCTCCATTGCAGCCCGATCGCGGGTGGGAAAATCCAGCCCAGGGTATCAGCAACTTAAAATTTTCACGGAGAAGGTGAAGAGCAACTTTGGATTAAATTTCTTTATGTAGAAACGTATTCCAGCATGGAACACTTTGCTGCAGGAAATATTTAGGGGAAGGAGCCTTTGTATTTCTTTTAGAAGAGAATGTCATAAACATTTTAAGCAGAGCAAGTTGCAGGACGATGGTGAAACAGTGGGGAAGCGGAATGAATTTTGAATTATGCGTGCAAAGATCCAGCACCAGCACAAACGGCTGAATGGCCTCATGTTAGTGTCAGAAAACTATGCTTCTTCCAAAATCATTTATACACACTACGAACATGGATAGCCCACACTCTGATTTCTGTGACACATCTCCACACTACCCCCAACCCCTCTCACCCATTTCGCTTGTAAAAGGTTAAGAAATGCAATCTAGAACTGTAAAGTCCTGTTCAATTTCCAGCAATGTCAACATACCTCCATTCACACTGACTTGTTACTTTCTGTGATTTAGCTGATTTTCACTTCAGAATCTCTCTTATTCATGCCTGTCTACATTGTGGATTAATCACTTGTATGGCATGTTCTAAAATGCTTTACTGAAATCTAAATATATCACATTCAAACATTGTCAGCAAGGTGCATCATTTCCTCGACAAGCTCTGGTAAATTTACGAGGCTACATAAATCAAAGCTGACTCTGTTTTACCACACCCCACTTATTTTAAGATATCTTTGAATAGATTACCTGCCAGTTGATTGCTCACTAATAGATTTCTTTTGGATGGAGAAGGCTGAGAGGGATTGAATTGAGGGATTGGTAGGCCCGCCCTCAGTTTTAATCTATAAAATTATCAGGGGCCGAGGGAGGGGGGATAGGAAGGGCCTTCGCAGGAATATCAATAACCGGGGGGATAGATTTAAAGGACGGGATTCTCCAGTCTGCCAGCCGAGTTTTCCTTGGCGGCAAGCCCTCACCGGCAGCGGGATTCTCCGTTCCCGACACCTGCCAATGGGATTTCCCATTGTGGCCACTCCACGCTGCCGGGATACCAGTAGGCGTGGGTGTGCTGCCAGCGCAACAGAGAATCCTGTCGGCAGAGAATCCCGTTCAATGTAATTGACAGAAGGATTAGAGGTGAGTTGAAGAGAATTGTTTTCACCCAGAGGGTGGTAGGCCCGCCCTCAGATTTAAATTGCTGTGGGGCAGGTCCCACCCAAATCTTTGGTCAGAGAAGATGTGGACCACAACACCCCATAAAATTCAGCCCTCAGTTTTCATGATCCAGTCAACATCAGGGCAATGTGATTTCACCAATCATTTTAAGTCCTCTTGTATGATATCCAGCCAGAGTTGATGTTTTTGATCTTTTAACTTTTTCAGCCAATCATTTTATCAGAAATTTCAATTTTTTTTTATGTAGATGGTATTCTCTGTGCTCATTCACCAGAAAATCATGCTAGTAATGCTGCATGGAAGTTGTTTCATAAACCAAGGAAAAACAGGATTGTGGTAGTATGACTAGGGGTATTACGGTACCTGGGAGTGTGAGCTGCCATTGGTGCAGAGGACTCGCTGCCCATTGGCCCAGGTATCGTGTGCCTCTCAGCCGATTGGCTGAGAGGAAGTTAGCTCTGCCTACGAGGCGGGGTATAAGAACCCGTGTTCCCCGGCAGCCAGCCATTCTTCTGTATGTCTGCTGCCGGGTCCACTTCTTGCTAATTAAATTGATGCACAAAGATAATTTAAGACATTTGCTGATCCATTGTCACATGATATCAGGACACCTTTGGAAGCTATGAATAGCCCCAGTTATATATATTTTTTTGCTTGCTGCAAAATTATTTATGGAAATGTCTAATCCTTCTTTTAATAGTCACTGCTAGTCTAATCTCATTTTCTACTATAAATATAAAATACTGCAGATGCTGGTATTCTGAAATAAAAACAGAATGGAAATGGGAAGCACCTGTGGAGAGAGAGAGAGAGAGACAAAATAAATGGGTGGAATGTTGTCAGTGGAGTAGGGAATTGGATGTCAGATGGAAAGGCGGCAAACTGCCAGTGGATAATGTCAGAAGGGAAGCCCGGTGTATTAACACTGATAAGGGATATTTCAAGAGGCAGTCAGGCTGGTGGGTGCAGGCTGAGTTTAAATAGGCAAAAATGTAATCCAGCCCATTAGACATGCAATCAATCGTGATTTAACAGACTATTTACATTTACGAAGGGCACACAAGAACAATAGAACTTCAAAGGCTCCCCAGCTATAAGGAGGCAGAAGCTGGGCAGCCTCTCTGACTTGCGACACATGTGCAGAGAGTCAGGGGTAAGCAGGGCGGGCAGCGGTAGGAGGCCTTGGGAAGTGAATCCAGCAATTTTTTTTTTAACAAACATTTTATTAAGGCATTTATGATTTTATAACAACAAAAGATACAAACACAAATGTAAACATAATTCAGTACATAACACCCTCCCCAGCCAACATATCTTGTACACACAATTCCCAAGACCCTCCATCTCCTCTCGCTGATTCCGCCTAAACTAAATTAAACTGAACCAACTCCCCCAAATGCAGCAATTTATAATGGGTCAGCTTCGCTCTGCTTTTTGAGACATCCAGGGAATATGGTCATCATAGAGAGAGAGATCTTCAGCCCCTGGGAGTGGGGCGCAGCAACCAGAGTGGTATGAGGATCATTAGGCTGTTGGGGGGCACAAACAAGGATGGCACAGAGGGCATGCACTGAACCTTTTATGCACTGAAGATGCTGTCCACTACAGAGCACTACTGCAAATTAGGGGCAGCAGTGTCGCAGAAGACTGCATCTCCTGAGCGAGGTCATCACCGACCTGTGCAGCATCTTGGAGGAGGAGTTGATGCCACATTCAAATGGACTAGCTAATACATATGATTCTGCAACGGTGTCAGATGTCATCAACTGCTCAAATATGCTCTTACAGACCAGGCAGCTGCCTCCAGTAACAGGAAGGGCTACCACTTGCTCAAGGCACAAGTGCTAACTGATCCTCAATTATAATGATCCAGTCAACAACAAGGCAATCTGATTTCACCAATCATTTCAAGTACTCTTGTATGATATCTGTCCAGATCTGATGTACTGTAATATTGTGACTTTTTCAGCCAATCACTTTACCTGAAATTTCATTCTTTTTGAATGTAGTTGGCACTTTCTGTGTTCATCCACCAGAAAGGCAACCTTCATGCTACTGACATTGTCCATGGAAGTTCTTTCATAAACCAAGGAAAAACAAGATCATTTATGATATTTGCCAAACTCTGGGTGAGAACAATTCGCCAAAACTGTCACAGAATGTCTTCTTACCAAGGCAGTCCCAGGAGCACAAGCTTTTCAGGCTGCACCATTTGTCTTTGAGGATGGATACTGGGTAACAAAGGCATGGCTGCTCACACCTGTGTAGAACAGATGTAGAAAAGAAATACCACAGCTGCATCATGACAACTTGAGCATCTGGTGAGCAGGCTATACAACTTCTGAAGATTCAATGGTCTCGATAGATCTGATGCAGCTCTTCAATCTGCCCCAGCAAGGAATTTGCATGTAATGTGGGAGTATTGTGTTTTGCACTACAGAGGGGAGAGACTTTGAACAATGAGGACATCCTGCGCTTCCTCCAAGGGACCACAGGCAAGGTGCTGTGAGAACCGTGCAAGGGAGGCTTGTCACTCACTAATACAGACATATTCCTCATGAATCAACCTTAGATAACTATTCCATAAAGCAAATTTCCTACCTTTCTCAGTCCTATTGCCCTTTTTTGGAATGCCCTCACAGATCTCAATGGATTTGCCAATACGTCAGGCCACAGCATGGATGATACACTGAGGTATGCACTGTGGAACTTTCCATCACACCTTTCAGCACAACATTCAAACTGTTAATGACCCAGTCGTGCAATATTGTAGTGCTGCATATTAGATTTAATTAAGGACAAATATACAGCAAGATGACATTGAATTACATAATTCAATCCGTGAAGCACAAGTGCAGCCAGGCGTATTTATTTGCATGATTGTGGATGCTCCGATGTGGTTCTCCTGCTGCGCTGCTGATCTTTCTGCTCTGTGGCTTTTGATAGCTAGGGTGGCCATCCTCTGCCTGAGGTTCGCAGCATATTGAGGATGTCCTGCACAGATGCATGAGATGTCTGTCTTTGCGTTTTTCAGTTTCTTTGGTATTAACGTCATAGGGAGAGAGAACCTACCACCACACTAGGAGCACTCTGGGAGGAGCACCCAGAAGCTACAGAACTCCCACTCCTCCACTCCTGCAGTGCATACTTGGTCTTCCCTGCTCCTGCTCACCTGAGGAATTTTAAAGTCTGGTGATTTCTCCAGGCATCTCATTCCTCTCCTCCCCAGCCATTGCTCCACAGAGTGCATGGAGGTGGTAATTGTATGGAGCTCTGCAGGCATCTCCAGCATCCAAGGGGTGGTCTTCTGGAAGTGGCTACCCATGATCTGTCAGTAGAGGATATCAGGCATCCACATGCCAGAGACATGGCTGCATTCATGGTGCACATAGCTTCTCAAAGCTCAGCCAGGTGTTCATACAACTCACGCTGCAGCACCAGCATCTGGCACCTTGTTGCTGACTCCAGAGTCTGAAGTTGAGGATCATTGGGCACTGCCAGAGTCCTCTGAGTGTGAGTAGTCACAACTGTCACTCTCTCAGTCAACTGTTCATGCATTTCTCTGCTGTGCTCACCACTCTGTAACACTTTTGCTGCATGCACATTACGGCCCACCAGCCTGAGAGTAGCTGCGCTGGCAAAGGATAAGGGGAAATAATGTGATGCTGCTGCCTCTAAGGTCTCCTCCTCTTCAAAGGTGGAGGGCTTTCCCACAGGGTGTACATATGCTTGTCCTTGTACATGACCTGGGATACAAAGAAGAGTGATGAAAGGGTAATGTGTGCTCCAATATATCCTTCTAACTCCTCAGCATCTGAAGCTCCATGTGACCAGTGGTAGCCACATAATCGCAATAATTTTTACTTACCTAAGGATCTATCATTATTAACCATACGTCTAGGGGCTCCACATCTGTCTCACCATCAGCGATTGCTGGCCATGCCACGATACCTCCTCACTCCAATTTCTCTTCTTCCATTGGTATGAAGATTCCCAAATGTAGGACTGCTTCAGTTCTACAACTCTCTCATGAATTGTGAGCAAGCATATAAATATACAATGTCACTCGCCCACCAAAGGCATGTACATTCCTACATTGGTGGCAGCATAACCATTAATCATGACACCACAAGGGTAACTTCTGCTGATGGCCTTTCATTTCTGGCAGTGCAGGAGTCAACCCTGACTGACCAGTGTCCTTCACAGAGAACCTTCCCTGTATGTGACACCAATATTGATGCCTGGGCATTGCCGCTGACTGGATGGGCAGCTCCTTGTCCAAACTCATATTCATCCAATGTCACATTTAAAGCAATGAGCGCAAAGTTTTGTGCTTCACTCATCTGACCAGATTGCATCCGCTTTCAGCAATGGGGACCACCCTACGGCTGCTCATCTCCTCCACTATCTCTAGCCATTCCCCATTAATCTCGTGCGCCACTTTACTCCTCCAGTCCCTCAGGAAAGGGCATCTCTCCAAGCTCCTACTACGTAGAACACGTCCCAAGAGGTACAGGGAAGGTGGGTGTCATCCTTTCTCAATCTACCTTTTGCCATTTCCTGACGATTCCAGTGGCCTCTTAGTTTCCCCTGGGGCTGCTGCCTTTCAAACTATTGGTGACTCCCTTATGAAGCCATCCTAGCCTGACCTGGTACTCCCTCACCATCTGCGCAGCCCATCTGGCCATCTGCCATCACTTGGATAGCCCCAAAAATACCATAGATCAACTTCCGCTCCTTGCCTGCACTGCCATGCCACATCCGACTTTAGGATGAAGTTGATTTTTACTTCAGCAGTATCAAATTCCAGCCAACATTTCACGCTGATGATCTGACATCTTTCTGCATGAGTATTTCCATAACTTCCTGTGTATATCCCCTTTCTTTAATACAATTCTTTAATACCTTTGCTTTTATATTTATATTGGGTTCCCCACATATTCCATTGCTCTTTGTTTTGAAGTGAAGCTGTTCAAAAAATGGAACTTTGGGATTTTAACTTCTAAGCTGGGCAAAGGATCTTAGAGTGAGGCCCTGTGGGCCCAAATCCACTCCCAGCATTGCCCTGTCTGGTACAGTGTGGAACAACTGCAGAGTGATTCAAGTCCAGAAGATGTTTCTTCCCATCTCTGAGCTGGAGTTCTCTGCCACCACAAGTAATGCTGCTTTTCCATCAATGATTTAAATGTTGCTTATTCAGGGCTTTTAAATTAAATTTCAAATCTTTGCAAGCACAAAATAACATCCCATAGATAACCCATTGAAATGGAAAATAGCCCCCTTGTGCAGTTTTTTTCAAAGGCAGCCTCTTGCATGTCACTAGATGTGCTGTTATTTCCTCGTTTTTCCAGTCGGTCTGAAGCATCAGCTGATTGCTGCACAGATAATGGATCCTCACTTCCAGAAAATCCTTCTCTGGGATTTTTGATATTTAATTATAGAATTGTAAAATCATTAAATCTTCGGCATGGTTTGTTTTAACCAATCGTCCAATGACTCAGAGTTAAGAAGTCATTCTAACTTCTTCACTTTTTTAATAATAGTTTTAAATTAACAGTCACTAGTTTGTGATCCACTGACAAATCATGGGCGCAATTCTCCGCACTCACGACGGTGCGGAGAATAGCGTGGCTCGTAAAATTTTACGGCCACGCTGGCCTGACGCCCTCCCGCTATTCTCCCCCCCCCCCCCCACGCCCGACTCCCGATACGAATCGCTGCCGCCGTTTTTTTTACGGACAGCAGCGATTCTCAGCTGTTCGATGGGCCGAGTTCCCAGCCCTTTACGGCTGTTTTTACGAACGGCAAACACACCTGGTCTGGCCGTTCGTAAAAACGGCCGTAAAGTCCCGATTTTTAAAACCATGGCACCGATTGGCACGGCAGTACCACGGCCGTGCCAAGAATGCCATGGGCCCGCGATCGGTGGGCACCGATCGCGGGCAGCGGGTCCGATGCCCGCGCACTCTTTGTCCCTCCGCCGCCCCGCTGTATCCATTCGCGGGGCGGCTGAGGGGCATCCTGGCCCGCGCATGCGCGGGTTTCGCGCAAATGCGCGATGACGTCATCCGCGCATGCGCGGGTTGGAGTCTTCCAATCCGCGCATGCGCGGCTGACGTCATATGACGCGTCAGCCGGCGCTAACTCTGGCAAGCGGGCTTAACGAAATTCGTTAAGCCCGCCATGCCGGAGTTCACGGCGGTGGCATGCTAGCCCCGACCGGGGACCAGAATCGGTTCCCGGTCGGGGAGGGGGGGGCTGGCGTCAAACCCGCCCAGATTTGACGCCAGCCTTACGATTTCTCCCCCTCTGGGAGAATCGCTCCCCATGTTTTTTCAGCAACATAGGGCTGGATTCTCCGCAGCCCCGTGCCAAAATCCTGTTTGCCGCTGGGGGTGGGGGGGAATCCACTTGCATGCTGAAATCGGGCCTGGCGCCGGTCCAGCTATTCTCTGGGAACCAAGAATCGGCGAGATCACGGAGTATGACACACGGCTAGGGGCCCATTGACAGAGGCCAGCCCAGCGATCCTCCGCTCTCGACCGGCCGAGTTCCCGACGGCGTGGAACTAACTACTATTGCCAGTCAGGATGCTGGCGTGGCGGCTGCGGACTCAGTCCGCAGCCACGCTGGTGGGGGGTGGGGGGGAATGGATACCGGGAGGGCCCTTATAGGCGGCTGGGGATTACATCATTACATCCGCGCGATTAGACGTCGGGCGCGCGGCCGATCGGGGGGGGGTCTAATTTTTGTGTGTGGCTCCACTGTCCCAGCCCGCCATGGAGATCGGCATAGCTGCTGGAGGCCGCCGCCGTGCACATGTGCGGACTCCGAACCGGAAGTGTGGGGGTCCTTATCCACAGCTCCCGCTGCGTGAATCACTCCAGTTCCCTGCAGGGCATTGAATTAGCTGATCTTTTTTCCAGGAATCTCTGGAGTAAAACCCCAGCGTTTTTACGCCGGCGTGGGAACATAGTCCCATTTTGGGAGATTCCAGCCCATATCAAAACCATTGATAATTTTGAACCCAACATTGTTGGTGCTTCTTAAAAACAAACATTATATTAATCTTGCTTTAATTTTGTCTTGAATTGAATTAGTGTTGCAGTTCTGCTATTTCTTTAACGGCATTCAGTATTGTCTGTAACTTCCTTAAAATCTTTTTGGCTGCTGATGAGATTGACTGCTGGCTCTAGTTTTCCTCTTATAAATAGCTTTTTGTTTGATACATTCTCCCATAGCAGAATACTGCTTACCAAAAGCCTGTATTTATTTTTTGAATACCTTGGGAATATCGAATGGAAAAGTATAAAAAGCAATAGTTTTAAATATTCTTCTTTCTCAACTCGTCTAGCTCTTTTTGAAACATGCCAATAAATTCAGAAAAAGCTGTTTCCAATTCTGACGCCACTTGACGTTTATCATTAGGCTAATTTCATGGTAAAGAAAAAAGAAATGTTGCCATGATCAGAAAGCGCAGGAAAGTAGCCTCATGGGATCTGGGCTAGTAATCTGGAGGCCCGGAAAACTGCTCCAGAGGAAAAAGTTCAAAACCCACCATGGCAGCTGGAGGGATTTAGATTCAATTAATAAATCTGGAAGTAAAGTCGATCTGCGGAATCCTGAAACTAAACTATCATGCTATCATAAAAACACATCGGGTTCACTCCAGGAATGTAAATATGCTGTGTTCACCTGGTCTGGCCTATCTGTAACTCCAGGCGCACAGCAATGTGGTTGACCCTTAACTACCCAATGAAATAGCCCAGTAAGCCTCTCAGCCCCAGAAAAGGTGAATATTAATAAAACCGAACTGACCACCGATCATTGACCCAGTCACAGCAGCGGAAAAAGGCACAGCCTGTAGTTTGATACTGCAGTCCTTCTTACTAACATTTTGGGACTTGTGACAAAATTTGGGTGAGCTGTCCCACAGCCTGCACCGCAGCCTGACATAGTCATATTCATTAAAACATATCTATAACCAATGTCCCAGATTCCTAAATCACCACCCTTGGGAATGTCTGTCCAATAACAGAACAGACCAACCAGAGGTGGCGACGCAGAGATTTCCATTTGGGTGTGTCCTAATAAACATAGCTACTAGACTGGACCTGTAACAGGCGGTGAGGGAGCCAACAAGCGGAAAAAACCTACTCACCCTGATCCTAATCAATCTACCTGTCGCAAATGCATTTTTTCATGATACTATAGGTAGGCGTGACCACCACACAGTTTCTGTGGAGACAAAGATCAGTCATCATTCTTAGGAAATCTTCCATGTGTTGTATGGCATCAGTAACACGGTACTGAGTGGGGTAGATTCAGAATAAATCCTAGCATTTCAAAGCTAGGGATCCATGTGGCGCTGTGGCTATAATCTGAAACCTCATGGCCCAGTATATCCCTCACCCTACAATTGCTATCAAGCAAAGTAATCAACCTTGGTTCAGTGAGGGGAGGAATGTTCCCCCCCCCCCCCCCGCCCCCCGTGCCAAGCTTGGTTGAGGGGGGCATTTAATTAGCTGAGAGGGTGGTTCTTGGGGGCCCTGCTGCCTTTCAACTTCCACCCCAATTAATTCTGTGGTAGGACCTCCTATTAATTAATTACCTGTCCCTGATGTTGTTCCAGGAAGTTACCAGACTGGAGTGTGAGTTTTTACAAATATTTTATGAGATTTGTGCATCACTGGCATTGCTAGCATTTGTTACCCATCCCTAATTTCCCTTGAACTAGGCCATTTCAGAGGGCAGATGTGGTCAACCACATTGCTGTGGGTCTGGAGTCACACGTAGGCCAGACCAGGTAAGGGCAGATGATTTCCTTCCCTGAAGGACATTAATGAACCAGATGCATTTTTATGACAATAAATGATAGCTTCACGATCACCATTACTGAGGCTCTATATTCCAGATTTATTAATTGAATTCAAATTCTACTATCCTGCCTTGAAACTATGGGCTTGATTCAGCGACACTGTTGCGCCTGCCACAAATCCAGTCACAGTGGGTGAATTGTACGGGAGCCCAAAATCGAGCTTCGTGCCAGACCGATCGAGAGTCATCTATGTCACTCCGCCTGGCAAAATCTGGATCTTGCCCTTGCTGGGCGAGATCAAGATCTGAATATTTAAATGAGCAATACGGCTGATTTAAATACCCCGATTCAGCTGTGCCCTGCTCTCTCCAGCCACACCTGCGAAAACTCGCCAGGGTGCAGTTTAGTACTGGTCTACACAAACGTGGACCAGCCGTAACAGTACCTGGGGGCTCTCCAAGGAAAATTGGGGACCACTGGGTAATCAGGGACAGGGCAGGGTGGTACCCTGGCACTCTCCCGGAACATGGGCACGTTGGCACTTCCAGCCTGACACCCTGGTGGTGCTGCCAGAGTGCCCAGGTGGCACTTCCAGGGTGCCAGGCTGGCAGTGCCAACATTTCCGGTGCCAGGTTTGCACTGCTGGGGTGGGGCTTGGGGGCCTTGCCAGATAGAGAGGAGGAGAGGGGGGTGAGGGTGATTCCCAGGAGCTTCCCCAAAGTTGGAGGGGTGAAGGAGGAGTCGCAAAAGGGGAGTGGGGGGTCAGAAAAAGGAGGGGGGTGGGCCATGAAAGGCGGGGGTGGGGAAGATCAGGGAAGCCAGGTCAAAATGGTGCCCCAATCTGCAAGGAGTCTTTTCTGCTCATCAGCAGGAAATCCCTCGAAGTGCTGCCTCGGCGGAGAGAATTCTTCCGAGGCCAAAAATAAACGGTAAAGTGCCGTTGAATAGCTGGGTTATTATCGACGCTGTTGCCGAGGAGAAACACCCCGCTAAATGTGCTGTTCAGTGGACTTTAACTTGAGTCTGCTGAATCGTGTCCAATATCACCGTTCCTTCACTGTCGCTGGATCAAAATCCTGGGACCCCCTCCCTGCCGACACTGTGGGTGTCCCTACACTACATGTACAGGAGATGTACAGGAAGGCAGCTCACCATCACCATCTCAAGGGCAATGAGGAATAGGAACAAATGTTGGCTTTGCCAGTGATGCCCACATTCCAAGAACAAATACAAAAATGCCATCTCTGTAGTTTATTGATCAACCATTATTGCTGGACTGCATATGGCTATCAATATTATGAACCAGGTCAATAGAAATAGTTATGGAATTTTACTCAACCTGACTATGAACTAAAAGTTACACAAATACTGACAGAACTAAAAACTTTCCAAAGTTCAGGAAAATATTAACATCTTCTATTCTCAACAGTTTCAATTTATTTCAGTTTTAATCTTATCAGCTCTGCCCCCTGTCAGGTACCAGTTTACAATTGAGATTTATTTAGTCTAATAGATGCTGTGTCCTTTTGAACCCCAGCAGGCACAATCAATTTCATTGCAACTAGAAGCTCGCTCAGAGAAAACTACAAGAGCTTTAGAACGGCACAGAAGAAAGTAAAAAAGCACAATGTTTAGGATCTGGAAAGAGTTGTTAAAGATTTCCAAAAGAGCTTCATAAAACTTTTTAAAATCTCTCAATCGAGTTTACATCAAGGAAAGTAACAGCACGGGTAGCATGGTAGCGCAGTGGTTAGCACTGTGGCTTCACAGCGCCAGGGTCCCAGGTTCGATTCCCAGCTGGGTCATTGTCTGTGTGGAGTCTGCACGTTCTCCCCATGTCTGCGTGGGTTTCCTCCGGGTGACCCGGTTTCCTCCCACTAGTCCCAAAAGACGTGCTGTTCGGTAATTTGGACATTCTGAATTCTCCCTGTGTACGCGAACAGGCGCCGAAATGTGGCGACATGGGGCTTTTCACAGTAACTTTGTTGCAATGTAAGCCTATTTGTGACAATAAAGATTATTACTATTATTATAAACAAAAAATCAAGTTATTGAAAAGGAAATTCTTAACAGATGTTAAATATTTAGAATAATCGAGTTGTTAAGAGATTTCAGTTCCAGTTCATAATGTGAGCTGTGGCTTTGTAACACTGGCCTTTCAGTCAGAAGGTTGTGGGTTCAAGTCTCACTTGACTTCAATACAAAATCTAAGAACAAAGAACAAAGAAATGTACAGCACAGGAACAGGCTCTTCGGCCCTCTAAGCCTGCATCGACCAAACTGCCCATCTAACCTAACACCTTTTACGCTTCTGGGGCCCTTACCCCTCTATTCTCATGCCCTTCATAGATTTGTCAAGATGCCGCTTAAACATCCCTTTCAAACCTGTTTCCACCATCTTCTCCGGCAGTGAGTTCCAGGCACCCACTACCCTGTGTCAAAAACTTTTCTCGCACATCTCCTCTAAACTTTACTCCTCACACTCAGGCCCATGTTGCCCAGTAATTGACTCTTACAAACTGGGAAAAAGCTTCTGACTATCCACTCTGTCCATCCCCTCATAATTTTATAGACTTCTATCAGGTCGCCCCTCAACCTCTGTCATTCCAGTAACAACAAACCGAGTTTATCCGACCTATCCTCATGGCTAATGCCCTTCATATCAGGCAACATCCTGGTAACCGTCTTCTGTACCCTCTCATTTTCAAATGTCATCCAGTGTAACCTCTTAAACCTTTGATGAATACCAATCCTTTGCCAAATTGTAAGATAAAATATATGTTCTATATATTAGAAATTAAGGCAATGTTTATTATCTGGTGATCTACAAGGAATCTAGACAGCTATTGAAGTGAGGGAAGTGGCCACATTCATGTACTGCTGACACATACTGTCATAATATGCACTCACACACATCATGAGGTAAAGACAGACACCCAGGTTAGCCAATCAACACACAGGACAGAACACAACCAATCACTAGACAGAACACTAGAGAGGGGCTTCCAACTATAAAACACACGAGGCATCAGCACTCCGCCTCTTTCCACTGGTGACAACTGTAGTGACAGTCAGGGTGTATATATTAGTTAGCACCTTCTACACGTGGCTCAGGGCTAGCCTGGTCGAGTTAGTTATAGTTAGTACACTTAGAGTAGTAGAGTGTCAACCCACAACAAGCTGTGTGCCTTGTTACAGAATTTCAATAAATCGTATTGAACCAACGTCTAAGTTTGGTGTCTGTTTTCCAGTCTTACTGCATCCAGTTGCAGTCCGTGTTACCCCAGGGTCAATAACACGACACATACATTTTATAAAATTAACCAACTGCGTGCTGGGTCAATGAGCATTGAGTGAAATGGAAAGAATGCTGGTTGCAGAATGCATTCAACCCTCGTGATCAGAGGTTTGCTGTGTAAACTTCAGTTTTCACTTCAGCCTTTCATGCAATAATGCTGCTTTCAGATTTTCATCTGCTGAGGCATCTGTTGCAGAATGCTGCAGTTTTTATTATATGCGGATTGTCTGATTTTTCTTTTTCCTCTCATTTGTTCCTATTTGCTCTGTGACCTTTTGCACCCTGCACTAATCCCCAGGGTAATGATTGCTAAAGCATCAATGTCAGTGAGAAAATGCAGGTATTTATAACGTACTTTCAGATTTAATAAAAAGATTTGTCTTTTTCTCAATCCATAAGGATGAAGCAAATTTGGAAGAACTTACATTTTCCAAGGCTTTCCAAATTTCGGACATATAACTATTTTTGTTTCTTATTTCTCGGCAGTGAGCCTTCTACTGCAGACATGTTTGTGGACTATGGCCCAGAACTCTGATTTGTCTTCTCTCGCTAAATGGATTATTAGTTATTTGATAGTCCATAGTTGATCACCAGCCTGCACAATTTTCATTTCAAGTTCTTTATGCTCAATGCTCTGAAATTTCCCTGACTGATGAGAGTGGTTACAGATCTGCCGTACAGAAACAGGAGTTGATTTATGAAAGATCCTTCTTGATGCCCCTGCTTTAGCAATGCTAATTCACCCCATGAAAAATAATACTGTGATGAGAATAAAGGAATTGTAAACAAACTTTGAGGGAGCTAAAATACTCCCTTTTCAGATATCTTGTCGAAAAAATGCTAACACTTGACTTTATGCTTTTTCTTCCAATGTTGCATCAGTCCAAATATAATTTGAATAATCTTTATTTATCGAAGATAAGAACAATGGAACTGGAGTGGAACATTGAGCCCCTTGACTCTGTTCCATGATTTGGTTAGTTCATGGCTGATTTGTATCTGAATGTCACACCTTGCATAATGAAAATGTTTCAGTCTCAGCATAAAAATATAAGGGGTGGGATTCTCCATTTCTGAGACCTTGATGCCAATGCGAAATTTGTGGACTACCACAACAGAAAAACTGGCTCCACACCTGCAAAGATTCCGCTACTGTTAAGGGGCTAGCACTGGTGCCGTGTGGAACACAATCGATTCCAATGAGAAGCGGTGCAGGATGCGCCAGGTCCGTGATTGACACTCGGGAGGCTGACAAGCTGCAGCTGCACATACACATTACACTCACCACACACACGCATCCCAGCCAACTAGATGGCACTGCTTTTGCTGGAGCAAGCCATACAGCAGATGGGTCGCTGGAACCGGAGGGCACCCAGGGGGTGCCCTGAGGGGACACCTATACGAATCCATGGCACTAAGTTCACAGTGGGCAGTCAGCCTCCCTTTGAACTGTAGGGGGTCTACGATTCTACGATTTACCAACTTGTCTGTGTTCTTTCGAAGTTCTGCATCACCTTCCTCACAATTTACAATGTTTGCAAGTCTTGTATTGCTTGAAAATTTTGAAATTGTTCTATGTACACCGAGGTCTAGACCATTAAAATAGATCAGGAAAAGCAAAGGTCGCAATTTCTCTGGGGGAACTCCATTACAAACCCTCCTCCAGCCCAAAACCCAGCCCATTAATCATTACTCTCTGTTTCCTGTCACTCAGCCAATACTGTATCCATGTTGCTCTGATGACAAGCAATCATGTATATAATGATGTAAACGACCTCCATCCAGCAGGTGGCAGTATAAATCTACCATGTGACTCTGTATCTCGAGGATTCTGGAGAAGTCGTGATAGTAGATAGTCATACCTGCAGTAGCTCGAGGGTAATTTATCATTATTAGTAGTTTGTAATATATTTCTCATAGTTATCAACCATGCATTTGTTTTATAATAAAACACTTTAACTAGTTAATAGTTGTGCAACATTCCTACCAACTACCAGAATGTAACAGTTGCTACTGTCCCTTGTATTCCATGAGCTACAACTTATCTCACAAGTCTGTCATATAGCACTGCATCAACTTCCTTTTGGAAGTACATGTACATCACATCAGCATTGCCCTCAACAACCTTTTGTCCTTTTCAAACAACTCCAGGACTTTAGTTAAACATGTTTTTCCATCAAGAGGTCCATGCTGGCACTCCTTAATTAAAGCACATTTGTCCCTGTGACCTTTTAATCTGTCCCGAATTATAGTTTCCAGAAATTTCCATGTCTGCTGTTGCTAGATTTATCCTTACACCCTCTGTTGAACAGAGCATAATGTTTGCAATTCTCGAGTCATCCGGCACCATCCTGAATCTATGAAGACTGGAAGACTATGGTCAATACCCCTGCAAATTGCATTCTCACTTCCCTCAGTATCCTTGGATGTATCTCATCTATTCCTCGTGCCTTAAGTAAAGACAACCTATCCAACACTTCCTCCTTATCAATTTTAAACCCTTCCAGTGGCTGAGTTTCCTCCACTTTCACCATTGCCTGGGAGCATCCCCTTTCTTGGTAAAGACAAATGCAAAGTATTTATTTAATATCTCCGTAATTCCCTCTACCTCGATGTGCAAATTCCCTTTTGGTCCCAGTCCTCCTTCTACACTCTTCGACTATTTATAGAAGACTTTATTATAGAAGACTTTGTGACTCTCTTTTGTTAGCTGCCGATCTCTTTTTGTGCTCCTTCTTTGCTTTTTCACCTCTCCTCTGAATAGTCTGTATTCAGCCTAGTTCTCAAATGTATTTTCTACTTGACACCTATCATAAACAGACCTCTTCTTCACTAACTTAATTTCTACCTCCATTGTCATCCAGGGAGTAATGGATTTGTTTGTTCTATCTTTCCCTTTTGAGGGAATATCCACTGACCCTGCCTGAACAGTGCCCAAAGAGCCCGGTGGTCAGCACTGTTGCTTCACAGCTTCAGGGGCGTGGGTTCGATTCCTGGCTTCAGTTACTGTCTGTGTGGAGTTCGCACTTTCTCCCTGTGTCTGCGTAGGTTTCCTCCGGGTGCTCTGTTTCCCCCCCACAAGTTAGGGTTAAGGTTGCAAAAGGACTTGGACAGGCTAGCAGAGTGGGCAAAGAAGTGGCAGATGGAATACAAGGTGGAAAAGTGTGAGGTTATGCGCTTTGGAAGGAGAAATGGAAGCATAGACTATTTTCTAAATGGAGAAATGCTTAGGAAATCAGAAGCACAAAAAAGACTTTGGAGTTCTTGTTCACGATTCTCTTAAGGTTAGCGGGCAGGTTCAGTTGGCAGGAAAATGCAATGTTACCATTCATGTCGAGAGGGCTTGAATACAAGACCAGAGATGTACTTCTGAGGCTGTATAAGGTTCTGGTCAGACTCCATTTGGAATGTTGGGAGCAGTTTTGACCCAGTGTCTAAGGAAGGATGTGCTGGCCTTGAAAAGGGTCCAGAAGAAGTTCAAAAGAATGATCCCTGGAATGAAGAGTTTGTCATATGAGGAATGGTTGAGGACTCTGGGTCTGTACTCGTTGGGAGTTTAGGAGGATGAGGGGGGATCTTATTGAAACTTACAGGATAGTGCGTGGCCTGCATAGAGTGGATGTGGAGAGGATATTTCCATTTGTAAAAAAAAATAGACGCAGAGGACACAATCTCAGACCAAAGTCATGATCCTTTAAAACAGAGATGAGGAGGAATTTCTTCAGCCAGAGGGTGATTAATCTGTGGAACTCTTTGCCGCAGGAGGCTGTGGAGGCCAAATCACTGAGTGTCTTTAAGACAGAGATAGATAGGTTTTTGATCAATAAGGGGATCAGGGGTTATGGGGATGTTGGTTGTTCTGGGTGAGTGTGCTTAACACTCAATTTGGCTCTGTTTCTTTACTTAGCTCTGGAGTCGCCAGGTATTGTTAAGATACTGCCACAAGTTCAAGGTGAAGTTCAAAGCAATAAAACCATACACCAATTAGTAAGTTCAAACAACTGAGTTTATTATAATACAATTATAATAACTACCCATGCACACGCTAAAAGGATTAAGCTATTCCTCCCTCTAAATAAACTAATACTTATCTTGAAGGAACTGCCGGGTTAGGGAACAAGGCCTCTTGCTCTGCTCTGGTCTGCAGACTTCAGGTTGGTATAAGTTAAAAGGGGTCAGGAGTGTCTATCTCTGGTAGCGATCGTTGTGAGACACTTACTTGCTGGCGGCTGCTGTCCGAACCTCTCTCTCTCTCCTTCAGGGTCTTCTTGGCAAAAGCTGGTCGAGGTGCTGGTCCACGGAGGGGTGCTGGTCAAGGAGAGAGGAGGGTTGGACGAGAAGACTGAACCATGTGTGGGACCTGTCTTTTATAGGTCCCAGGGATCCGCGCCCCTTTGGGCGGACTCCCTTACCTGCTTGGAATCGATTGGGTCTCTTCCCAATCAATATGTTTGAATCCCCCCAATACTGAGGCTGTTCCTTAGCTACTGGGCGGGCTTTCAGGCTCTTTGTTTTTGAACCTTGCTGGTGCCTGAGTGTCTGGTATCCTTTACAATGTTGCAATTGTTTCCCCATTTGTGTCCATTGTGTCTGGAATCGTTCCATGAACATGTAAACTATCCCAGAGATTGCCTCATTAGTATGCAGAATGTTCGTTTCGGTGCTGTCTACTTTCTTAGCAGACAGAATCCACACCTGCTAGGTGCAGCCTGCTGGCGCTGCAAACATTGTCCATTTTATCCTATATGCTTTGCGTTCCTCCATTTTGTATTTAGGGAAATGGCCAACTTCGGTGGCTACACTGAGAAGGCAGGAGAATGGAGGTGAGAAGAATATCAGCCATGATTGAATGGCGGTGCAGATTTGATGGGCCGAGTGGCCTAATTCTGCTCCTATGTCTTATGGTCTTATGGTCCGGAAAGATGCACTTGTTAAATGTATTGGACATTCTGAATTCTCCCACAGGGTACCCGGGCAAGTGTCATAGTGTGTAGGGGATTTTCACAGTAACATCATTGCAATGTTAATGTAAACCTACTTGTAACACTGATAAAGATTGTTATTAATTATCCCTTCATTGAAAGTAGTCTGTTGTTTCTCCTGCCCATCTTTGGCTCCAATTTATTTGGCCTGGATACATAGGGCAGCATGGTGGGACAGAGATTATCACTGCTGCCTCATAGCTCCAGGGTCCGGGGTTCAATTCCAGCCTCAAGTGGCTGTGTGGAGTTTGCACTTTCTCCCCGTGTCTGTGTCGATTTCCTCCGGGTGCTCCGGTTTCCGCCCACAGTTCAAAGATGTGCAGGTTGTGTTCATTGGCCATGTTAAATTGCTCCATAGTGTCCAAACTGTTTGGTGGAGTTACTGCGTTATGGAGATAGGGTGGAGGCATGGTCTTAAGTAAGGTGCTCTTTCCAATTGCCAGTCCAGACTTGATGGCCGAATGGCCTCTTTCTGCACAGTATAGATTCTTATGCCATTGAAGTTGGCTTCCCCCAATTAATTATTCTTGCCCTTGTCCTTTTCCATGGAGATCCTGAACCTTATGATATCCTTGATCAATCCCACCGCACCTCCCCTGCATTTCATAACATTTATCAGTTCTTTTTCTCGAAAAAGATAATCAATTTTCCTGTCTGCTACAATGCCTTTGCTGTTAATTTCATCTTCACCGCTGCTTCAGTCACTTAACCTGTCTTCCAGAACTCCCTGTCTAGTATTTTGTGTCTTGCTACATCCTGCTCTGCTGTCAAAAACCTATTGCATATCAATCTATTTGACTGTCCCTTCAGGCCTGTCTAACTATCTTTGCTTTCTTATTACTTTCTTGCTTAGTGTCGACTGTTTCTTCCTTTCAGAATACAAAGCATTTTGAGACAACAGCTGGAATTCACTGGCCATTGGGATTCTCTTTTCCTGCCAACAGCTCACTCCCATCTGTGGGTTTCCCTAGGTGGCTCCAATGGGAAATCTCAATGGCCAACGGTGGGAGTAGAGAGTCCTGCCACCAGTGAACTGCGTGCCGCTGAGAAGCATGCGGCTGGGCAACTGGAGAACCTCGCCCCTCATCCTAAGTGGGGCAGCACGGTAGCACAGTGGGTGGCACTGTTGCTTCACAGCTCCCGGGTCCCAGGGCGATTTCGGACGTGGGTCACTGTCTGGGTGGAATCTGCACGTTCTCCCTGTGTCTCCGTGGGTTTCCTCCGGGTGCTCCGGTTTCCTCCCACAAGTCCCGAAAGACATGTTGTGAGGTAATTTGGACATTCTGAATTCTCTCTGTGTACCTGAACAGGCGGCAGAATGTGGCGACTAGGGGCTTTTCACAGTAATTTCATTACATGTAAGCCTACTTGTGACAATAAAGATTATTAAATTATTAAGTTATTCAGATAGAAATATAAGGTTTTATGTGATTTATTTCACACAATTCTGAACAAAAATAGTTTTGCTTGACTCCCCTACATAGTGTCACCTGTCGCTCAGTTGGTAGCACTCTTACTGCTAAGTTACACGGTTCTGGGTTCAATTCTCACTCCAGGGCTTGAGCATAAAATTCAAGGCTGAAACTGTGGTGCAGTAGTGAGAGAGCACTGCACAGTTAGAGGTACAGCCTCCTAGGTGAGACATGAAACTGAGGCTATTTCTCCTCACGAGGGTGGATGTAAAAGGTCCCATAGCACTACTTTGAAGAAGAACAAGGAAGGTAACCCTGATGTCCTGACCAATATTTATTCCTCGAACAACGGGTGGGATTCTCCACCACCCACCACCCTTAGCGGCGTTCCCGATGCGGCAGAGAAAATCGTGTTGGGCAAGAAACGGGATTGCAGGCCGGTGCTGGAGACCAGAGATGCCCCATCAGACCCCCCCAACAGAGACCCCCCCAACAGAGACCCCCATCAGAACCCCCTCCACAGACTCCCATCAGACCCCCACACCAGACCACTCCCACCAGATCTGCATCAGACCCCACCAGAGACTGCTACCAGAGACCCCCCACCAGAGGCATCCATTATCAGAGACCCCCATCAGAGGCCCCCTAAATCAGAGACCCTCGATCAGAGACCCCTTATATTAGACCCCCCTTCATCAGAGACACACCCCTACCTGAGCACCACCCCCCCCCCCCCCCCCCCCCAATCAATCTCCCCTGACTGGAAGCTAAAGAGCAGTCCAGGCAGAAACAGTGAACAATCATTGCTTTTTCGCACACCTGACACTTACACCTGTTGAGTCAGACAGAGGTACAGAAAACAACAGCTTTCTCCTCATAGAAAGCCAAAGCCACATCACAAGGCTTTAAACCCTCTCAGGTTCTTTGATCTGTAAGGCTTCCATTCATTTTGAAAGAGAAAAAGCTTTTAATAGGTTACAATTGACAGATTAATAACTTCAAGGCAACCAGGTGTCTGGATAGTTTATTTTCATTTCTCTTCATGCTTGAATGCATCTCAAGTGCCCTGCTTTGAATCTAGCCTGATTTTTTAGAAACATTTAGGAGTTAAGTGCTTTCACTTCCTCTTTTTCTCAGCAGAAAGCACTTAACTACTTTTGATGTAGTCAGGAGCTGTCAATCATAGCTCAATGTTTTTTTCACTGTTTATGCCTGGGCAACTCTTTAGCTTCCATGCAGGGGTGACTGATGGGGGTGGTCTCTGATATGGGGGCTGGTATGGGGGAGGTCTATGATGGAAGGGTCTATGATATGGGGGGTCTCTGATAGGGGGTCCTGATCAGAGGGTCTCTGATATGGAGGTCTCTGATTGGATGATCTCTGAGATGGGGGGGTCTCAGATGGAGGGGGGGCATCTCTGATATGGATGATTTCTGATATGGGGGATTTCTGATATGGGGGTCTCTGGTGGGGGGGCTCTTATAGTGGACGTCTCTTATGGGGGTCTCTGATGTGGTGTAGTCTCTGGTGGGGATCTATGGTGGGTTGGATGGGGGTCTGATGGAGCTCTCTGGTGGGGATCTCTAGTGGGGTTCTCTGGTGGACGGGTTTGATGGCGGACTGATTGAAGTCTCTGGTGGGGGTATCTGATAGGGGGTCTGACAGCCAACTGATGGTGGTCTCTGCTGGGGGGGTCTGATTCTGATGGCCGTCTCTGCTGGGGGGTGTCTGATAGGTCTCTCTGATTGGGGTTGTGCAGATGTTGGGTTACCCTCATGTGTGTGTGCTGCAAGGGGCGAGGGCAATGACACAGCAATACCTATGTAGAGCGGGGGACCATGGCACTAATTGTCAGTGGGGGGGAGGGGGGGGCAGGATTTGTGTTGTGTTGGGGGGGTGCAGCCACCACACCTTGCTATCGGGCCGCTCACTCAAAATTGCGGCCTGATAGCAGGTCCGAAGGCAGGACCCCTCCCCCCACAACACAAATCTCTTTGAAACAGAATCCCTTGCGCTCCCACCATGCATACTTTTGCATGACAAGGAAAAGTGAATTGCTTCTGGGCACCACTCCCAGCACCAGTGCAAACCAGAAACCACTCAGCACCGACGGGAGAACATTGACTATCGAACGGAGAATCCAGCCCAACACCACAATAAAAATGATCAGGTTATGTGGTCACTTTCACATTGTGGTTCTTGGCAGTCCGTAATGAGCAAATTAGTGGTGGAAATATTTCAAAAAGTATTTCTGGATTAGGCATACCCACAAGCAGCAGGAGGGCTAGCGCGCCAGGCATTCAGTCGGAGGTTGGCATTTACCCCAGAGCCAGGCCTTGCATCTTGATGACCTAGAAAAGGCAGAGGATGAGGTGGGATAGCTTGTCTTCCCCATATTTCTAGCAGAGTATGAGCTCACTCGCTATAGAGAGGATATCTCAATTACCCAATGTATAAAATGTTGAACAGTAAGGTACTGAGCAGAATAGGAACCCGATAAGGATCTACCGGGTAGTGCACATAAGTTTGTGTAAATAAAACTTTGTTTATTATTTTACTCAGTTTGGACTACCCGTGTCCTTAATAAAGCATGATTGCAAAGATTTCTGAATGTCATGACCATAGGAAGTATGCCTTGCCCAGCGTCCACACATCGCACACTTGCCGGAATCGCCTTCCGGGGACATCGTACGTCTCGGCGGCCGGCTCATCACCCGGAGGCCAGAGTCACAGCAGCATTTTGTCCAGGTCACGGAGATGTCACGTGAGGGGTGATGACCCAAAGCATTCACCTCCAGCCCTGGTATCTCTTGGACACCATGTTCCTCGCTTTCTTGGGACAGGGAGATCTGTAGCACCTGCTGAAAAGTTAGGGAAACTTCACCCAAAAGCTTTTTCTGAGTTTCCATATTATTGATACCGCAGACCAAACGATCGAAGAGCACATCGCACAAAATAGTTCCATATTCAAAAAATTTAGATGTGTGTCCATAGCCGAGAGATGAGCTTGGTGATGGACACAACGGCGGACTGATATCTTTAAAAAATTATTGATGGGGTTGGTTTCAAGTGTTGTGCCTCAAGTGTCACGAGCTGGTTGAATGATTGCGTATCCAGCATCACCGGGTACATGAGACTCTGAATCACCCCGAACGTATGCAGTCCACAGGCCATTAACAGTAAGACCGCCCAGCACTCGTTCTCCGTGATATTGTTGGCGTGGAAGAAATAACATATTTATTCAGGATATTGTTTTCAGTCTTCAACACCGGTGTAAAATGCATCAAACCTCCCAAACAGAGGCATGGTAAATCAATTAAATCAAACCTCTATCCAGAAAATTGAAATGAAATGAAAATCGCTTATTGTCACAAGTAGGCTTCAAATGAAGTTACTGTGAAAAGCCCCTAGTCGCCACATTCCGGCGGGGAGGCTGGTACGGGAATTGAACCGTGCTGCTGGCCTGTCTTGGTCTGCTTTCAAAGCCAGCGATTTAGCCCTGTGCTAAACCAGCCCCTATGTATTTGCGGAGGTGGCTCAATTCAATAGGTCACAGTGTTGACAGCAAACGGTTTACTTCTCTTCGCCTGTTTAATAAGGATGCAGGAGTCCGCACAAACTTATGTACACTACCTGATAGATCCCTACCTGGTTCCAATTCTGGTCGGTGCCTTACTGGCTGGCCTTTTTTACACTGACGAATTGAGATACCCCATCCCTAAAGGGGGAGCTCATACTCCACAAGGAATATGGGAAAGACAAGCATTCCCACCCCATAGGTTCCGTGGGGGATATTACAAATGCTGTCAGGGGGAACTGGCTCTGAGTGGATCTACAAGTGTCGGCAGTCTTGTCAACCTGTTGATGTCAATGATGCACCACCTCCCGGGCAAATACAGTCAATGGGCTGAAGTCAGTGTGTTCTGCAAGAATAGCTGCGAGGCTGGGGAGGACCCATATTATCAGAATGGAATGCACAAGGGAGAAAACTGCTGTCCTGTCCACAAATTACCAGTGACGGAAAACCTCCATTACAAGCTATGGAGGAGGTGGTGGATCAGTGACGTCAATAGGTTCACAAGACTGCCGATACTTGTAGATCCACAGTAATACCCAGAGCCAGTTCCCCCTGACAGCATCTGTAATATCCCGCACGGGACCTACGGGGTGGGAATGCTTGCCTTCCCCATGTTCCTTGCGGAGTATGAGTTCTCCCTCTAGGGGTAGGGTATCTCAATTACCCAATGCATGAGCGTGAAGGTAATTGACTTCCATTTAAATGTGGCCAAATTAAATGTAATAAGTGTTTCAAATTCAACAAGTGGCGCAAGGGGTTATGGGGCATCAGATCCCTGACTGTTTAAATCAGGTTTGCATGCAGACATCACCATATCAGAGTTGGCTTCAGTGCACTTTGGACCATTGGAAGGAAGGGGAGAGGAGACAATGATCACAGTGCAGTGGGAGGCCCCTAGGTGAGGGGCAAGAGGCATTGGGTCAGCTCTGAGGAGCAAAAGTTTCAGATTGTGGCCATGGCTTCTCAGTGGAACAAACATGCGCAGTGTTGCAGAATCGCGGGGGAGCAAGAACGCCGGGGACCAAAGGGTACTTATGTCCAAGGGCAACACATGATGAAGGGGGGTATCAAAATCATAGGACCCATCCATCCAGTCCTCCTGGACCCTATGTGGAGGAAGAGTAGCGCAGAGGAAGGGAAGACCAGGTTCCAGAGGCAATGCTACAATAACAAAAGAGGCTCAGCCTCTTGCTGGGCAAGCTGCAGAAAGGCACCAAGTGGGCAAGAATTAGGAGGACACGTCAATGAATCCAGAGTATTCCAGACTCATCCTAATTACCTCTTAATGTCAGAGTGCCAGTGAAGACTGTGGCTATCAAGGGAGGCTCTCACAGACTTGTACGAGGTGCTGTAAAAGGGGCTGCAACTCATGGCACTCAGTGCACACCCAGTGCCTGTGGCCCTGAGGCTAACCATTTCTTTGAATTTCTATGCTTTTGGTTCCTCTAGAACCCGTCAGGCAGCACGGTAGCGCAAGTTGATAGCAGTGTGGCTTCACAGTGCCAGTGTCCCAGGTTCGATTCCCTGCTGGGTCACTGTCTGTGCGGAGTCTGCACGTTCTCCCCGTGTCTGCGTGGGTTTCCTCCAGGTGCTCCGGTTTCCTCCCACAGTCCAAAGACGTGCAGGTTAGGTGGATTGGCCTTAGAGACAAAAAAAAAGGTTAGGAGGGGTTATTGGGTTACGGGGACAGGGCGGAAGTGAGGGCTTAAATGGGTCGGTGCAGACTCGATGGGCCGAATGGTCTCCTTCTGCACTGTATGTTCTATGTTCTGTGTACGGGGTATCTCAGGCAGCAGCTCATCACTGCATAAAGGAAGTAACTGATGCATTGTCGAAGTGGGTCATCGACAAAGGGTCAGGTGCTCTACCAAACCAACTCCACTATCCATGCAGAGATCTTCAAGTGCAAAGAGGAATAATTTTGTTTATCTGGCTGTCAAGGCTCTCTCAGATGTGTCAGCAGCATTCATAAGCAGCAAAGCATTTCACTTGATCAATTCTATTTTATCAATGTCCAACTGGTCTGCGGCTATTGAAAGTGCATCTTATAGTTGAGTGCCCAGTCCCCCAGGAGCACTCATGATGTCTAGATATTTCATACACCCAGGAATCACAACTGTTCCAAAGCTCAAAGCACATTCAGGGATAGATCCTTGGGTGTCAAGAGTTTTCCACTCAAGAAATGGCTGCTAATGCCCATGGGAAGTCCCGCTGTGCAGTCCGCAGCATTATAAAGCATGCCACAGGTCAATCCCAGTCACAATAAGGCAGGCTACTGGCTTTCCAAAGACAAGATTCCATTTCCTAAACCAGTCCAATGGAGCGTGTCCATATGCCCCTGTGAGTGTTTCTTGTATCATTGTCATTTTCTGCGCATTGCATTGCAGAAGGGGCAGCCTTTCATCCTTGGGTCATCATCTGATGAGGAGGATGTGGAGAAGCGGACAAAACAGGCAGGACGGGATGATAATTCTCCTGCACGGCCATTGAGAGGTGCACCAGGGAAGCTTGGGAGAGTTAAATTCACACCAGCTTCCTACAACCATGATACTCATGGAAGGCCTACCTAATAAATATCCATCCATTTCTGGCATGATTTCTCCTTTCACTCACCAATATCTAGCATCCAGTGTCCCCATGCACAGTGCCATATCTGAGGAGATCAGGAGACTCCACTTGCTCTCACACAGGCAGGCAACTGAGGGGCAAGAGTATATTTTCCACCTGACAAGACACCATTCACTCCATCATTGAGCCATATCTCAAAATGTAACAGCACTTTTTTGAAACAAGATTATCAATCTTTAATGCGTCTAAACTCTTAGCACCTGTGAGCACCTGTTGTTTCTTGCTGCCCTGCTTACATCACCCAGACTTAAGCAATCAAGTGCCATGAGCATAGATCACATAATCAAATGCAGAATAATTGAACAATTGAACACTGCACTCAGGTGAGCCTGAAGATTAAGTGAGCACTGCACCTAGGTCTGGCAGTCTTTTAAAGATGGCACTGGCACTTGCATTTCTGTTATGTGATGCCAGGCTCGATGCCTCACTGCTCACCTTTTGACAGTTTTGAATGGCCCAGCACTGCCATGACATTATTTGGCAAGTGTTGTATGATTGTGTCAGCCGGCTACATTCAGCCAGCGAGACGCGGGCAATAGGAATTGAATTCAACACCCTGTGACAGACTTGGCGAGAATATTTGTAAAGTTGCCGGAAATTAAGCAAATGGTAGAATAAATTATATGTCTCGGAGTAAATTACTAAATTACCAACCTTTAACAATTTAATTACTCACTTACTGTTCAGGCTATAATACATATTTAATGCTAATCAATTAAAAATATTCACAATGACCAAAAATTCTTGACAGTAATGATAGAGGTTTCCAGGATTTTGGTTCGTTCAATAATACTACTCGCCAGTGAAGACAGATAATATCCTTTCTCACTATTGTGTTAATTTCCTCCAACCAGCAGTGCCACGCCGCCACCTTTTCTTTTATGCCTGTCCTTCCGAAATACTGAAAACCCTGGGACATTCAGTTCCCACCTCTGGTCACCTTGCAGTCATGTCTCCGTAATCCCAAATATATCATACCCATTTATATCTATCTACACGATTAGTTCATCCACTTTAATGCAAATGCTCCGTGTATTAAGGCATAGAGCCTTTAAGTTTGTCTTTTTCACAATGCTTGTCTTGCTCCCAATATTTTTCTCTACTGCCCTGTTTGAATTTTGTCCTTGGTTTCTCCACCTACCACTTTTCTTATTCACCTTTCTACCTTTTGCTTTTGTCCTTGCGCCCTCTTTCTCTGACTCCTTGCGTAGGTTCCCATCCCCCTGGCATTTTAGTTTAAACCCTCCCCAACAACTCTAGCAAATAGCCCCCCGAGGACATCAGTTCCAGTCCTGCCCAGGTGTAACCCGTCCAGTTTGTACAGGTTCCACCTCCCCCAGAACCGGTCCCAATGCCCCAGGAATCTGAAACCCTCCCCCTGACACCATCCCTTCAGCCACGTATTCATCCTATATATTCTGTCATTTCTACTCTGACTAGCACGTGGCACCGGTAGTAATCCTGCGATCACTACCTTCGAGGTCCGATTTCTTAACTTCCTTCCTAGCTCCCTGTATTCTGCCTTTAGGACTTCATCCCTTTTTTTACTGATGTTGTTTGTACCAATGTGTACCATGACCACTGGCTGTTCACCCTCCCCCTCCAGAATGTCCTGTACCCGCTCTGAGACATCCTTGACCCTAGCACCAGGGAGGCAACACACCACCCTGGAGTCTCGTTTGCGGCCACAGAAACGCCTGTCTATGCCCCTTACAATTGAATCCCCTATAACTATTGCACTGTCACACTTATTATTCCTCCCCTCTGCAGCAGAACCAACCGTGGTGCCACGGGTATGGCAGTTGCTGTTTTCCCCTGAGAGGCCATTCCCCTCAACATTATCCAAAATGGTATATATGTTCTGCAGGGGAATGGCCACAGGAGATTCCTGCACTACCTGCCTCGCTCACTTGCTCTGACTGGTGGTCACCCATTCCCTTCCTGCCTGCAGAGTCTGAGCCTGCGCTGTGACCACCTCTCTATACGTGCTATCCACCATACTCTCTGACTCGCGGATGCTCCACAGTGTCTCCAGCCGCCGCTCCAGCTCTGAAACTCAAGCTTCCAGGAGCTGTAACTGGAGACACTTCCTGCACACAGGCTGACCCTGGGGACTGGAACTGTCCCCAGCCTACCACATGCAGCAAGAGGAGCAGACCACACCTTGGAGCTGTCCTGCCATGAATTATTCCTTTAAATTTAACCTTTGAAATTAAACATTAGAAATATGTTTTTGTGTCAGATTAAATCCAATCCCCGTATACTATTTAATTCGATTTTAAATCTGAGTATTTATCCCTCTTGATCTGACAACAAATTTAAAATAGTTATTTAATTGAAATTTTAAAAGTAATTTAAATCAACTTAAAAATATTGATTTAAATCAACCCAAAATAGTTATTTAAGTCAAATTTTAAAAATTAAAAAATTGTCATTCAAATCAACTTAAAATGGTAATCTAAGTCAAATCAAAACTAGTATTTAAATCAGTACCTCCGGATATTCAAATTTAGCCCAGTCTGCCTCCCAGCCAATCAGGTCACAGTCTCGTGTGAAGTCACTTTACCGCGTTTTTTTCAATTTTGAAACAAACAACTGTCTTACCCGATAGCGCTGTCCCTAACCTTAACTCTGTCTCTCTGCGCTCTTTACTGAAGTCTTGCCCACTCTCTCTCCACACTCTTTACTGAAGTCTCACACCCTCTCTCTCCGCGCTCTTTATTGAAGTCTCACCCTCTCTCTCTCCGCACTCTTCATTGAAGTCTCGCCCTCTCTCTCCGCACTCTTTTTGAAGTCTCACCCTCTCTCTCTCCGCACTCTTCATTGAAGTCTCGCCCTCTCTCTCCGCACTCTTTATTAAAGTTTGGCGGCTGCAGTGCTGAGAAACACTCCACTATTCAATGGCACTTTGTCATTTATTTGGGCCTTGGGGAGTTTCTCCCTGTCGAGGCCACACTTTAATTGATTTCCTTTTGGCGAGCTAACCTTGCCAGCAGGAACAGCTGTTCGCAGATTGGGTGCCATTTTGATCCTCTCCTCTTTCAGAGCCACCCCCTCTTTATCGACCCCTCTCTCACCTCCCCAACCTCCTCAAGGCCCCTGGGAACACCCCCTCAACCCCTACACTCCAATTAGCAAGGCTACCCCAGGTCTGATCCCTGGCAGTGTCATCATGGCATCCTGGAACTTGCCCTGGTACCGGGGGACCTTGGCACTGCCAGCCTGGCACAATGAAAGTGCCACCTTGGAACTTGGCCAAAGTGCCAGGCTGGTTGTGTCACGGTGCCCATGTGCCAGGGGATTGCCAGGGTGCCACCCTTCCCTCACCCCAACCACTTGGGGGTCTCTAATGTCCTGCAAAGACTTCTCGAGGTGCCGTTCCGCCTTGTCCACATTTGTGTGGACCAGTACCAAACAACGTCCTTGGAGATTTTGCAGCCACAGCTGTTGTGAGCCAGGTGGCAGGTGAATCCTGCGGCCGGATATTTAAATTAGCAATTAGGCTAATTTGAATATGTAGATTTGGATCTCGTCCAGTGAGGGCGAGATCCAGATCGCACCAGGCAGAGCGAGTCAGGTGGCTCACGATCGGCCCGGTGCAGAGCCTGATTTGAGGCTCTCGTGCGATTCACCCACTGTGCCCAGATCCACGCCGGGTGGAACGGGTTGCTGAATCATGCCGAAAATACCTGTCCATTACCAACGCTATTTCCTTGTTCACATTATTAATTCCCTGGTATCACCCTACAAGGGCCAATGCCCACTTTAGCTACTCTTTTCCTTTTTACATACTTGTAAAAGTTTCACTCTCTATTTTATATTTCTAGTTAGCTTTGAAAATTAAATGAAAATGAAAATGAAATGAAAAATGAAAATCGCTTATTGTCACGAGTAGGCTTCAATGAAGTTACTGTGAAAAGCCCCTAGTCGCCACATTCCGGCGCCTGTCCGGGGAGGCTGGTACGGGAATCGAACCATGCTGCTGGCCTGCTTGGTCTGCTTTAAAAGCCAGCGATTTAGCCTTGTGAGCTAAACCAGCCCCTCCCATAGCTTTCTCCCATACTTTAATTTCTCCCTCCTTTTTGTATTTTTGGTCATTCTTTGCTGCTTTTTATATTCTGCCCTATCTTCTGACCGATTACAATTTTCACACTACTGTCAACCTTTCCTTTCAATTTGATACCCCTCACTTCATTAGTTAGCCCCAGATGCTGCATTCTTCTCATCGAGTCTTGTAGAAAAAGACATTGACCGGAATTCTCTGGTCATTGCGATTCACTTTTCCGGTTGGCAACCTGCCCTTCAGTTTCCCGGTGGCATGGGGAGTTTACAATGGGAAATCCCATTGACAAGCAGTGCGAAGATAGAATCCCACCGCCAGCAAATGGCATGCAGCCGAGAAACAAGCTACCAGCCGACCAAAGAATTCTGCCCGTTATTGAGTTGTTGCAATTCATCATTTCCACATAGATTTTTAAAATTTAACCTCATCAAATACTTGAAAAAGCGCATACTAGGTACAAGTAGGTATTCATGTAATAGGTTATGAGGTTGTATTGCAATTATCTGATGTTTCAAGATGCAAATGCTTCCAATTGTACATTGATGCTTCAATGGACTCTCTGCTGAACCATGGCTTAATCATATGTCTCTTCTCTAGTGATGTACAAAATAAAGAAAGTGTGATGAAGCATCTGGCATACAAATAAAAGTTACCAGAGCAGAGTAAGATCCAATCCTTGTTTGTACATTCATCCTATATGTGAGGAAATGGCTCTCAGATCCATCTCGGCCTCCTCCTCCAGAAGTCCCCAGCATCACAGATGCGAGTTTTCAGTCAATTCGACTTACTCCACATAATACCGAGAAATGGTTGAAGGCATTGGATACAGTCATCTACTCACAGGACGGGATTTTCCAAGCAATCCATTGCATGTTTTGTGGTGGTGGAGGCAGCCCGCCATTGGCAAGAGATGGGTTCTTCTGGTCCCACTGTTGTCAATGGAGTTTCCCGCTGAATCCATCCCTCGCCGCTGGGAAACCCGCAGTGGCAATGCGCCGTCGGCAGGACTGGAAGATTCTGCAGACCTGAACGGCGGAATGTTCCGGCCATAGTGTTTTACAGCACAAAACGAGGCCCTTCAGCCCATCTGCAAATTTACTGATCATACCTCCTACATTCACATCTCAATCATTAATGTACACTACAAGCATCAAGGGACCCAGCACCGATCCCTGAAGTACATCACTGGACACAGGCCTCCAGTCATAAAAGCATCCCTCGACCAACACACTCTGTCTCCTGCCACAAAGCCAATTTGCACTGGAACCCATGGGATCTTAACGTCTTGATCAGTCTCCCATGAGTGACCTTGTCAAAAGCCTTACTGAAGCCCATGTAGACGACATCAACTGCACTGTCCTCATCTGTATATAAAGTCATCTTCTTGAACAATTCAAGAAAATTTGTAAGACACTGGCCGTGATTCAGCAGAGAAAAGTTAAAGCCCATTTTTGGACGGATTTGGCGGGGTGTTTCTCAGTGGCTGCAGAGCCGAGATTCACCCCACTACTCATCGGCACTTTGCACATTTTTTAGGATGTTTCCCTTGCCGAGGCCACACTTTGGTCGATTTGGTTTGAACGGCTCCTCTCATACCGGGGCGTAATTTTGTCTGGCATCCCGGATCTCTGCTTCCTTCACTTTATTGATCTATTGACTCGCCCTTCAGCCCTCCCCCCCCAACCTTGTCAAGACCCCTGGGACGCCCCTCCAATGGGTATTGCACCCCCCCAGTCCTGATTCCTGGCAGTGCTAGCCTGGCATTTTGGCACCCTGGAAATGCCAGTGTGGAACCCTGGCATTGCCCCTGGTGCCATGGCAGTGTCACCCATGCACTGTGGCATTGCCATTGTGGCACTGCCTGTGTACCTGGCTGGCAGTGCCAATGTGCTTGGATGCCAAGGGGAGTGCCAGGATACCACCCTGCCCTGTCCCTGCCCAGCCACAGATCTTTAATGGCCTGCGAGACCCTCGCAATGTCATCATACCTAGTCCACGGTTGCGGAAACCAGTGCTAAATGGTGTCCCAGTGAGGTCTTGCAGGTGTCAATTCCTGGGTGCCGGTTGTATATGGTGCCCGGGTATTTACATTAGCCTAATGGTTCATTTAAATATGTGGATCTTCCCAGGCGTAGTGAGTTGATTGTCACGTGATTGGCTAGCACCTGGCGCAGAGCCTGATTTGGGGCTCTCAAGCAATTTACCTGTTTCACCTGGATCCAGGATAGCCACAACGCGGTGGCTGAATGACACTCATGATCTCCCTTTGACAAAGCCATGCTGATTATCCTTGATTAATTCTTGTCTCTCCAAGTGGAGATTAATTCTGTCCCTCAACATTTTTTCCTATAATTTCTCTGCTACTGATGACACTGCAAAGGCTATGAGTCCTGACAATATTTCAGCAATAGCACTGAAGACTTGTGCTACAGTGCAATAGCACTGAAGACTAGCCATACCCTTAATTAAACTATTTCAGTAAGCTACAACACTGACAGCTACCCGAAAATGTGGCAAATTGCCCAGGTATGTCCTGCCCCTTAAAAGCAGGACAAATACAACCTGGCCAATTACGCCCCATCAGTTTACTCTCGATCATCCACAAAGTAATGGAATCTGTTGTCAACAGTGCTATCAAGCAGCACTTACTCAGAAACAATTTGCTCATTGACACTCTGTTTGGATTCTGCTTCTTTTTGATGCAATCGGTGTGGGCTTCAACAGGCTGCTCAGATCCCTGTCCAAACCACTAAAATGCTTTTAGCTGATGCCCTCTTTATTTTGGGACCAGCTGGAGACTTTCTCCACCTGCACCCATGCAAGGACAAACTTGATAATCAGGAGACAAGGCAGCATACTAACCTGCTATGGGCTGATAGGTGGGAGTACTTTGACAGTTTTGTTACTGCCTGGTCCACTCTGAACTTGAGCTCATGCAGTCCTGGTCCAAAGATAGAGAAAAGAACTGAACTCAAGAGGTGAGATGAGAGTGACTGTCTTTGTCATCAAGACAGCATTTGACTGTGGCAAAAATAAAAGCCCCAGCAAAACGGGAGTCACCAGCAAGTATGGTTATTTTACACTGTCTCCTCAGCTGCGTCATTAATATAAATTGTATATAATTTGTGGTACATAAGTGTGAATGTAATTGCACAGGCATTATGACACTTATCATACAGAAAGAAAAATGTGCAGACATAAAATGAATGCAAAGTACACAAGTTTTGGTGTGGCACAATTTGCCCCAAATCGGTGCAAGTGTTGGTCCTACTGCTAAATCCAGGAACACTATTTTTAGGCATTTGGCTAAATTTTTAAAAATGATCAGAAATCTTTTTGTGGCACCAGGAAGAGCAGAGCTATATTTAAATCTTATAGAAACATGGAAAATAGGAGCAGGAGTAGGCCATTTGGCCCTTTGAGCCTGCTCCACCATTTAATATGATCAAGGTTGATCCTCCATCTCAATGCCACATTCCCGCAGTCTCCCCATGGCCCTTGATACCTTTAGAGTTTAGAAATCTATCTATTTCCTTCTTAAATATATTCAGTGACTTACCTCCACAGTCTTCTGTGGTAGAAAATTCCACAGGTTCACCTTACCGGCATTGGCTATTGGGGGGTGGTTTGCCGGCAATGAATGTTGGGATGCAGGGGGGAGAGTGGTTTGCTGGTGTTGAATGTCAGAGGGAGCAGTTTGCCGGTGATGAATGTCAGGCGAGTGGGGAGAGTGTCCTATACCTCCATGGTGCGGTCTGGGGGCCGTTAGGCTACAGAGCTGATCAGGACGCCTCTTAAAAATTGTGCCCCAATCTCTTTGGAGCCTGTATCTAGCTCTATCAGGCGCCACCCCACCAGAGTGATGGCATAAACCATGCTCACTCATTTTTTTGGCCAAGTGGCTCAAGATTCTGTGATAAAACTGGTCTGTGCAAGTGCAGAGTTGCATGCCAGTTTTATGGGTGAGTTTGACACTTTGCCAAATTCTGGTAAGATTCCACCCTCTAAGTGAAGAAGTTTCTCCTCATCTCTGTCCTGAATGACTTACCCCATATCCTGAGACTGCGACTCCTGAGGTGGGATTCTCCGACCCCCCCCACCAGGTCGGAGAATCGCCCAGGGCCGGCGTCAATCGCGCCCCCGCCGTGTCCTGAATTCTCCGCCACCCGAGATTCGGCGGGGGCGGGAATCGCGCCGCGCTGGTCGGCGCTCCACCCGCGGCGATTCTCCGGCCCGCGATGGGCCGAAGTCTCGCCGCTGACAAGCCTCTCCCGCCGGCGTGGATGAAACCACCCCTACCTTACCGGCTGGATTGGCGGCGCGGGCGGGCGCTGGGGTCCTGGGGGGACGCTCCGGCGCATGCGCGGACTTTCGCCGGCCAGCGAAGTCCTTTCAGCCCCGGCTGGCGTGGCGCCAAAGGCTGTTCACGCCAGCCGGCGGAGTGGGAACCACTCCGGCATGGGCCTGTGAGGGCTTGGCCCCTAAAGGTGCGGAGACTTCTGCACCTTTGGGGCGGCCTGACGCCGGAGTGGTTCACGCTACTCCATCACGCCGGGACCCCCCAGCCCTGCCGGGTGGGGGAGAATCCCAGCCCTTGTTCTAGACTCCCAACCAGAGAAAACAACATCCCACCATCCAGTCTGTCCAGAACTGTCATTCTTCTAAACACCAGTGAATACAGGCCCAATCGACTCAATCGCTATTCATACCACAATCCTGCCATCCCAGGATATCTGTTGAAAACTAATTGGGCAAAATTGCCCTCTGTGATATTGAGATGCAAAAGCTTAATGCATTTGACCACACTTCTTTAAGAAATGTTTAATTTGTTCAAATTAAAATTGCAATTTCATACAACAAGGTTCACAAGGGGCTGGTTTAGCTCACCATGCTAAATCGCTGGCTTTTAAATCAGACCAAGCAGGCCAGCAGCACGGTTCGATTCCCGTACCAGCCTCCCCGGACAGGTGCCGGAATGTGGCGACTAGGGGCTTTTCACAGTAACTTCATTGAAGCCTACTCGTGACAATAAGCAATTTTCATTTCATTTTCATTTCATTCACTTGTGCATTCAATTCAAGGCCAAACTGAAGTTGCTTTCACTCATTATTATTCAATACTTTGAATGTTTTTGCGAAGATGAGTAATGAAAGTCACAGGAAAAAGGTTTTCAGGCAAATTTTGAAAAAAAGGTTTTGAAAAGCTTGCTTTTCCTGCATTTCAAAGGTTTAGAACTTCAAACATACAAGTCAAGATTCCACACATTAATTTAAAATACTCTTTAACCACAGAGCAACTTCAAATAATCAATCATCTTCTGTGCCCCTCTGTCTCTGTGTCCCCAATGTGTTTACAGGTCAGTTAGAGTTAGATTCAGCATCAGACCTGATAGTCAGTTTCATTGTGTTTGATGCGGAATCAATCGGCTCAAGACATAAGAATAAGGCCGGGGGACAGAATTTCTAATTGGGTCAGAGTAGAGTCCAATTTTCACATAGCCTCTCAACTACACTGACCTGTACAAGTATTTTTTTATTCTTTTTCGAAATGAAAATAGAGTGTTTCTAATATTTTATACCAAGTGTTCATTACTGGACAAATGTGTTGTATATTATAAGAACATGCGGAATCATGATCTATTAAATATAGGGTGAAGGTTTCTTTTATTTGCACAGTGTGCCGGGTGAGGTGAGAAAATTGGCGGGCAGCTCGCCAGCTGCACCATACTAATAATAATAATCTTTATTGTCACAAGTCGGCTTACATTAACACTGCAATGAAGTTACTTGAAAAGTCCATTGTGGCCTCACTCCGGCGCCTGTTCGGATACACCTCGGGTACAATTACCTCACAGCATGTCTTTCGGGACTTGTGGGAGGAAACCCGAGTACGCGGCGGAAACCCACACAGACACAGGGAGAACGTGCAGACTCCACATAGACAGTGACCCAAGCCGGGAATTGGACCTGGGACCCTGGAGCTGTGAAGGAACAGTGCTAACCACTATGCTACCGTGCCGTCCAGCAGCTTTTCTCACCACATTGTACAAAGAAAATGGAGGCGTGGCCCACACCATCATGCTGGTAGGTCAGGACTGGAAAGATATTGGGGCGCCATTTTTAAAGGACGACCTGATCTCTGATAAAAAGACAGAAACCTCCCCTCAGGCATGTGGGGACCACCTCCCACAACTGCCCGTACACAGGCAACTTCTCCATGAGCCACCCACCAGCGTACATGGGCAATCCCCCCATGGTTATAGGGAACCCGCTCCCATGGATAAGACGAACACCACCTCAAATGGAGCGGCACTTCCCCTTGACACTACCCGCCCCCCTGCCACTGTCCCTTGGCACTGCCCCATGGCACTGTCCCCAGCACCCTGACACTTGCCCCAGCACATGGCAGTGCCAGGTTGCCTGGGGGCAATGGCAGGGTACTGCCCTGGAATCTCCCTCTCACCCAGGAGCTATACCTTCCTGTGCAGCCCCGCTGAGTCCTCTCCGACTGTTGCCCATTTAAAAAAATTTGGTGTAAACCTTGCCGATGTGACATTATGTCAGCGAGGGGGAAAATAGATGTGGAAGCTCTTCAGTAATGTATGATTTATTTAAATGATTTCCCGACTATGCTGGATGAGAACGTCATTACGTCACTGGTGGGGAATGTTATATTATATTGCTACTCCTGCATGTTATATTACTGGGTTTAAGTAATATATGTCGTTACTAACTGTAGATGACGTTGAAGAACACTCGAGTCTTCAAAGTAAACTGAAAGATTTTATTAAGTAACAATAAAACAAATAAATGTGTTTGACACTCTACTGAACTCTAGCAATAAAGTAAGGATAACTAACTGTACAAACTGTATCTAAGCTGTAGTTGTATGTATGTAGTTGTCGAGTTGTACCATGTTGTACAGGTTGTTGTTTTGTTGCTGTTGTTGTTTTCGTTATGGTTGTTTTTGTTGTTGTTTCTGAGGTCATTTTCATTGTTGTTGTTTTTGCTGTTGTTTTTGTGCTCAATTACTATTTCTGGCAGATAGTTTGAGTCTTTCTCAAACTTTCCAGTGTCAATGTTCTTTGTGGTATCTCCGTTGAGCTTGAGGGTTTTAGGTTTGTGTGAATGATCTGATGTTGCACTGATCCTGGTGACATCAGTCATTTCTGGTAGATCTGAATAATTTTTGGTTCCTTGGTGCTCCTCTTCTGGAGTCATTTCTGGTTGATCTGCTTCATCTTTGATCTCTTGGTGCTCCTCTTCTGGAATCAATTCTGGTTTATCTGCTTTATCTTTGATCTCTTGGTACTCCGCTTCTGGAGTCAGCGTCGTCGAGATTTCAGTTTCTTGGAGGCTGTCAAGAGTAGATGAGGTTTTAATTGATGTGGTCTCACTGGACTCATGTGTAGTTTTACTTTGATTGCCAAGTTCTTTTGTACAGACGAGCTGAGATCTGTCAGTCTCACTGTGATCTTGCGCATCTTGTATGTGAATTGTGATTTCTTTGTCACGTGTCTCACATACGGTGGGTAGACTTTCATTATCTTCTTGCTGTTGAATAAGTGAGCTAGGTAGACTTTCATAGTCTTCTTCTAGTTGCTCAAATAAGGTGGATAAACCTTCATAGACTTCTTCATGCATAGTTGTCGCTCTGGAGTCTTTACTTGCTTCCATTCTGGAGTCTGTCAACCATCTCTCTGTGGAGGCTTCCATCCCTCTCTCTGTGGAGACTTTCATCACTCTCTGTGTGGAGCCGTGCAGTGTTCTCTCTGTGCAGTCGATCAGTGCTCTCTCAACTGAGTTGGTGAGTACTCTCTATGTGGTGTCATTTTCTTCTTGGCTATTTGACAGGTTGCTGTCATCCGATGTATCAACGATCTGCCATTCCATCATGTATTTGATTCATCGACAATGAGTAGAGTTATATTGAGCTTTTCAACCATGTTGCTGATGCTATGATCATCATATCTGAATAACTCAGCCATGTCTGAGTAGTATTCTTCAATAAACAAACCATCTTCTTTTATTTTGCATTTGTTATTGTGCTCTTCACTTTTAATTAACAAATCATCTTCTTTGGTTTTGTATTTGTTATTGAGCACTGCACTTTAAAAAAAATAAATTTAGAGTAGCCAATTATTTTTCTTTTCCAATTAAAGGGCAATTAGGCAATCCATCTAACCAGCACATCTTAGGGTTGTGGGGGGTGAAACCTACGCAGACATGGGGAGAATGTGCAAACTCTACATGGACAGTGACCTAGGGCAGGGATTCGAACCCTTATCCTCAGCGCCACAGTCACAGTGCTATCCACTGCACCACTTGCCGCCCCAGCTCTGCACTTTTAATTAACAAATCATCTTCTTTGGTTTTGGATTTGTTATTGAGCTCTTCACTTTTAATTAACAAATCATCTTCTTCAGTGTTGGATTTGTAACTGTGCTCTTCACTTTTTATTCTGCAAAGTTCCGTGGTGCTGCAAAAGTTATTTTCAACTGTTTGTTGAAGTTCAGGGATTGTTCTGCCTTTTGAGGAAAAAAGTTTGAGTTTTGTACCTTTAAAACTGTTTTTTAAATTTTTCGGGCAGTTTCCCTTTAAGTGGGTGTGGTCTGACTGTTCTGACATCATGACGTTGTGACGTAATGTGTAGGTATCAATTGCGCATGCGCGAATCAATTTTCTCCCATAGTGCGCTCTTTTTGTAACTGCGCTTGTTCAACTTCTCCCGTGTGCGCAGAACGGTATTTTGCCGGTTCGTATCTTTTTCGGAAGTGCGTACTGCTCTGAGTGTGCGAGATGGCTGCCAATCAGAACATCCACCTCCTCCACTTTCAACACTGCCTCTGTCTCGTGGTGAATATTTTCGCTATTTTCACAGATTTTATATTCTAGATAACGATTCTGTGATTGTTCATGAGCAAGGCATTTTTGTATAGCGATTTCTAATGTTAAATCCTGTTCACTCGGTATATTTTTTCTGAGGTGCTCATCATTTATTCCCCAAACAATTTAGTCACGAATCTTAGAATTATGCTGCGTACAAAAATTGCAGGATTGTGCTAGCAGCTTGAGATCTGTTGCAAAGCTGTTGAAAGATTCCTCTTTCCCTTGCAATCTCTTTGCAAAGATGTAGCACTCAAATATTTCATTTGACTGTACTTTACAATGGCTATCAATTTTTTAAAGGATTGTTTCATACTTTGTCTTGCCTTGACCTTCTGTGCAGTTAAAAGAGTTGTGGATCTCTATCGTGTGTTGACCAACCATAGTAAGTAAAAGAGCTATTTTTTGAGCATCTGCCACGTTTGTTAAATCAGACACTTCTAAATACAGTTGAAAGTGTTGTCTAAACAACTGTCAGATATTATTAAGGTTACCGGTGATCCTGAGGTAACAAGGAGCTTGTGGTCTGTCCATTGTGCCGGGAATCATTAGATCTTGTTCTGAAGGCGATGCTTCTGTTGTTGAATAGCTGTCTATTCTTCTCTCTGTGCTCACTAAATTTAACTAGGTAGATTCAGTAGTTACCCGTGGTACCATGTTATATTGCTACTCCTGGTAGCATGTTATATTACTGGGTTTAAGTAATATATGTCGTTACAAACTGTAGATGATGTTGAAGAACACTCGAGTCTTCAAAGTAAACTAAAATAATTTATTAAGTAACAATAAAACAAATAAATGAGCTTGACACTCTACTGAACTAACTCTAGCGATAAAGTAAGGATAACTGACTGTACAAACTGTATCTAAGCTACATATTGTGTCCAGGCTGTGATAATGTCTGCTACACTGCTGTTCTCTGGTAACTCCTGCATGTAAAGAGAGCTGGAAGAGAGCTAGAGCATCTGGGAGCTCCATTATATAGTGAATCTAGTAATGCCCTCTAGTGGTAGTGTTACAGTTAATTGTTGTGATTAACCCTTTAGTTACTTGTTACCCTTTAGTTACTAGTTACATATCATTACAGGGAATGAGGAAAATCTGCAGGAGATCAGGGGCTATGGGAGAAGGCAGGAGAATGGGGATGAAAAACATATCAGCCATGATTGAATGCTGGAGCAAACTCAATGGGCCGAATGACTTAATTCTGCTCCTATGTCTTATGGTCTTAAGATGTCGCTGATAAGATTACCGTTTTCTGACTCTCGCGGGACTTTGCACCCACATTACCATTTGCACGGTGTGGTCATAATATATAATGTTCAGTATTTGTAGAAACAGTGGTTTTAGGATCAGAGTGAGTTGCAAGAAGTAATGTTGGGAAGGAGTTTAATCTCATGGTTTCCCAGAAAATTCAAATGAAATCGCAATTAGCAAACAAAAAAAAATCAAATGAACATCACAGCTTCTACAGTGCCGTTATCCTATTACAAAAATGGCGGAGACCTTCAATGTAAATACTTAGATTGTTAGAATGTTATTGGGATCACTAAAATATCTGTTATTCATTGGAATTATTGATTTGTTATGCACAGTATACTGTAAATGATTGTTCATTTAAACTGCACTGTTGAACTTCAGCTGACATGCAGTCAAGTACTACATTGTTGGAGGTGCCTGTGAGTTTCATTTTGAAGACACTGTCGGCAATTCAAATGCTAAAAGCTTGTGAACCACACTTGTGAGATAACATGGCAGAGCAAATAGCTAAGAAAGCACCTCCTGTAATTCTTTACTTTAATCAGAATTTCCCGTATTCATTTTCATCAAGGTTCCCTTCAATTGGTCCTTCTTAGCCTCATCGTGTTGCCACATTAATTCTGTATGTATCTTATTCCAAACTATGATGCAACTCCTATGCTTATCCACCCTCCCAATCCTCATCTCCTTCTCACATACCCTGTACTCTTATCACCAACTTTGAATGTTACTCATCATCGAGGCAAGTGTTTGGAGAACAAAATTCAACATTATCTTTTCCAGCATTCTTTCCACGGCGTTCTTAGCTATTTGCTCTACCATGTTATCTCACAAGTGTGGTTCACCAGCTTTTAGCATTTGAATTGCCGACAGATTAAATATCACCAGAACAATTACATATCTAACATTATTGTACAGGCTCACATGGGTATGAATTACCACTCATCAACTTTCAGGACCTTCAGCTATCCCAGGGCAAGACCTCCTTCCCTTATCCCACACCTTGTTCTTTTTTTAACCACTCTCATTTTCTAGCCCACTCTGATCCAAAAAGAATTTGGTTGCATAGTTTTCAGAGTTTGGTTTCCTCTTTCCACAATCCCAGATAATTGTAGGTGGTGAGAAATCTAGAATTGGTGTTAAATGCCTATTTTTTTGTGGTCATTAAATGTGATTCCTGATTACAATCAAGTTGGAATGGAAGACCACTTCACTCAATGAAATTCCTTATTCTTTTGCAGGAGTGCTGCAAAATTTAAATTATTGATGTGTTGTAAGTACACATGTGTCAAATAACACGTGACTTAAAACATTCCATAGCTTTAATTGTTTTTGCTTTAAAAATATTGTCTGTTTTAATATTTCAAATTTGTTTAAAAAAGTGATAATGGAAATAAAAATTACAGAATTAATATTGTTTCACATCTTTATTTTCTTTCCTTTGCTCTTGTCCCTGATTAAGTATTATTTATTCTTTGCAGAGTGAGTTTTTTTGTCTCTGTAGTGGAAAACAGTGTTGCAGTATGAATGATAAGGTTAATTGGCCCTGTTTGAGTTGAGAAGCAGATTCTGAATCATTTGTAGGGGTGTACGAGTAGTGAGTTCCTTACAGTGACTCCTACACTTTGCTCACGCAATTCCTCTTCCCCTGTCAGTTGAATTGTAAACTTTTCTCTCAAAGACCAGTGGTCGCACGTGCAACCTCTTGTAGGGACGTTATGTCAATGTTCAGCCTATCAAGTTCCATGTCAATCACGGTTATCACGCGTTATCGATTAGCTGCAAGGCGTCTGTCAGTTCCTTGCACATTGCCAACTGAAGAGTTGACATCTTCTATCTTTTTGTTTGTTCCATTGTTTGATCTGTCCAAACAAGAGACAAAGTTAGTGGATTCTTAAACTCCTTTCTTTGAGTTAGTGATGGTGAGGCCCAATTGATAGGTTGCAAAATTAATGCATGGGTCAGTTTGGTACAGAACTCGAAGAATGGATCAGTTAGGGGGCCAGTTAGCTAGATGGCTAATATGTGGTTCAGATTTACGCCAACAGAGCTTGAGTTCCGGTTCTCGTTGAGATAGACTTGTGATCTGCCTCCTTGTCGTGCTCCAGAGAGTGGAAGGCAATGCCAAACCACCATTGACAAAGAAAGTCGCCATAGTTCCTGTGGATCATAGGCTGCTCTCCATTTTGAGAGAGCGAGCTTATTTAACCTGAGCGTCACTAAACTCAGGCGAGGGATAAGGTTGAGAAGGCAGGGCCTTCATGAATAACGTCAGCCAGTAGGGCAATTGAACCCGTGCTCTTGGCGTCACCCTGCATCACAAACCAGCCAACCAACCAACTGAGCTAACCAATCACCAACCAAAACCTGCCAAGAAAATAGCTCAGGATGAAGCATCAACAGACAATGAGCCTAACACTTGCCTTCGGGCAGGGGATCAGTTATGAGGTTATCATTTAACAGGATGACCAATGAATGGTAGTGACTTTAATTAAGATTCAGACCTAAGGCTTAGTGGAAATAATTGTCTTAAGTATTATTTTCGAGGAAAACTGAGGACATTTTTTAACATGAAAAAAGCAAAGCTTCTAGGTAGCATTTAACTTTCATTCATGTAGAAATGGACATAACTAGATTACTAGGATAAAAATAGAGGCCAAGGCCAGGAAACAGGCTTTAAATTGCATTATACATTGTGGCACTACTCACATTCTCCCAAGTAATGTGTAGAATGGTTGACATCAGTAGCATGAAATTTATTTACTTGGTTTCATGAATGTTTTCACTTTTCCTGTAACGCTAATGCTGATTAATAGATTTTCTGTTCTGAAACAATATTTTTTCATCTAATTTGTTTTGCTTTAGCTGACCTTGAGGTGAAACAAACAGAAGACATATTCCCTCAATTGAATGCCAGGTCCGAGGTGTTTCTCTTGCATCATCAGATCAATGAAAAGTAAATAGCCTACACTTCTTGTTTCACAGTGCAGTATTGATCTTTCTTCAGCTTTTGCTTCCCATTTTTCCCTGCGTCTTGTGTCTTTCAACCCTTGGGACTGAAGTGATTGCCATAGATTGGACAAGCTAACAAGCACATTATGATGACCTGTATTTTGTGACACAATTGCACATACAAGCATTGGTATAAAGCTTGCACTGCTTTGTGTTAAGATAATGGTGCCATTTTATAATGGCACAAGGAAGACGACAATAAAGCAACTGGGAGAGCGTGTCAAAGCTTCTCGAGCTCTAAATCTGAGTCCAACTTTATCCTTTTAGCTGGAGCCACACTTGCTAAGGAGTCTGTTCTTCGGGAAAGTGAACCAGGTAGCCTGTGGAGAACGCCATACACTCTTTGCTTTAGAGAATGGAAAGATAGCGGCCTGTGGGTAAGTGATAAAATTGTTCGTACTAACAGGAACCTTTTGGTAGTAGAGTGATATCCTATTAACTTATTCATATAAGGTGAATAATTTTGATTGTAATATCAGAACTGATTTTCATCCATCGAGTCTTGTTTTGGTTTCATTAAATTTAACTTGTTTCCATTCAACTTCCTTAAATTAACAGAATTTGCTAATAATATGGCAATTTCTTTAGAAGGGAATATTGCTTCCCATGTCAAGGCTAATGATAGAAATATTTCTGTGTTAAATTTCTGTGGTTAAATTGTACGATGGAATAAGCTATGACCTCCACTCTTCAATGAACTGCTTTGTACCGTACAATGCAGCTGAGCTCGATATTGATACAAAGGGATTGAAAAGCACTCTGATGCAGTTCCCAAATTCTAGCTAACTTATTTTTCTCAGACTATGCAGCATTATATACCACAGCAGGCACGACAACTTGTCCATTAAATGATCTTCTTATTAACAGTTGATACCTGAGCTTAACATGCACAAAAGCTATGTCTGCAATGCAGCTTTTTGTTGGCAGCATTTTCCTCAAAACACCATTAGTTTCTTATTGAATTGCTATTTGCTACAGATGTTGTTCGGTGTATTGTTCCTTTTCTTTCTTCAACAAATGTCCGATCATTGTTCCTGTGAATTGGTTGGGGTTCAGCATAACCCTGTGGGATCTAATTTATTATTTACAGATATAGATCTGGAGAAAAGAAAGTTGAAAACGGTAAATCATGTTTGGGGTTAGCCCAGTTATTTAACTATTAACACCTTCTGAGCTGCCCTGCTTTAAGGCCAGTGAGAGAATTGAAAAGGTTATCGGAAGGGTGCTTTTGTATTAGCTTATTAACTGTTTTCTTTTATGCAACTGCCAGCTCACAGCAAAGTAATTGTACTCATACATAGTTTGTGTTAGAGGTAGGGTACATTGATCAAAGATTTAATTGAGCTGATGTGCATATTCTGATGAAGATTCCAGTATTGTACCTTCCAGTTCAAACATGATACAAGTACTGTCAAATGGTTCACCTTGTGAGGATGTGAAACTGGAAAATGGAGTATTGCAAATGCCCTATCAGGAAGAAGAACATTTTAGTTATTCCAATAATGTCTAAAACTGAACTATCAGACCATAAATGCTTACTTATAATAGACCTTAAAATCATAAAATATTATTTAATGGTTGACATTCTGGCAATAATAATTACACTTCTGAGTCAGGGTGGGTGCACTATTTGTTTGTTAGTTTTCTGGGAATCAACAAACTAGCCACTTCCTAAACATTTGTGCCCCAAAGTGTCTTTCAGGCAGTAGGCAGCTAAAAGGTCTGTGGGGCTCTGGAGTTGCAACATAAGCTCTGTAGCAAATTAGTTACACTCCCACTGATCCTCCGCACTCTATTAAGGCTAGCATGGGAGAATACTGGTGTCTGCTATCCCAGCATAATCCTTGGATTGCGCCAAGAAGAATTTCTGGACTTGTCTTAAAAGCCACGTTTAGTCATTTTTCAAATGTTTCACTGAAGCGTCCCACCATCAGTGACAGTGTCTATTTATGACTGTCTTATAATTATGGCCTCTAGTTCATAACAACCCTGCAAGTCGAAGTATCTCCTCTATGTCTACCCCATTCAAATACTTCATCATTTTAATAACCTTTCTCAGACAACTTATCCATTTTTTCCAGCGGAAAACAGCTCTACCTATAGTAAAAGAGTAAACAATTCAAAAATTATATCATATTCATGCATTATGTATATTATCATCAGGTCAATAATATTTGGATTTGGATTTGTTTATTGTCACGTGTATCGAGGTACAGTGAAAAGTATTTTTCTGCAAGCAGCTCAACAGATCATTCAGTACATGGGAAGAAAAGGGAATTAAACAGAATTCAAGAAAATACATGAGAATACATAATAGGGCAACACAATATATACAATGTAACTACATAAGCATTGGCATCGGTTGAAGCATACAGGGTGTAGTGTTAATGAGGTCAGTCCATAAGAGGGTCATTTAAGAGTCTGGTGACAGTGGGGAAGAAGCTGTTTTTGAGTCTGTTCGTCCGTGTTCTCAGACTTCTGAATCTCCTGCCCGATGGAAGAAGTTGGAAAAGTGAGTAAGCCGGGTGGGAGGGATCCTTCATTATGCTGCCTGCTTTCCCCCGGCAGCGGGAGGTGTAGATGGAATCAATGGATGGGAGGCAGGTTTGTGTGATGGACTGGGCGGTATTCACGACTCTCTGAAGTTCCTTGCGGTCCTGGGCCGAGCAGTTGCCATACCAGGCTGTGATGCAGCCCGATAGGATGCTCTGTATAGTGCATCTGTAAAAGTTGGTAAGGGTTAATGTGGACATGCCAAATTTCCTTAGTTTCCTGAGGAAGTAAAGGCGCTGTTGTGCTTTCTTGGTGATAGCGTCGACATGAGTGGACCAGGATAGATTTTTGGTGATGTGCACCCCTAGGAATTTGAAACTGCTCACCATCTCTACCTCGGCTCCGTTGATGCTGACAGGGGTGTGCACAGTACTTTGCTTCCTGAAGTCGATGACCAGCTCTTTAGTTTTGCTGGCATTAAGGGAGAGATTGTTGTCGCTGCACCACTCCACTAGGGTTCTCTATCTCCCTCCTGTATTCGGACTCGTCGTTATTCGAGATCCGGTCCACTATGGTCGTATCGTCAGCAAACTTGTAGATGGAGTTGGAACCAAGTTTTGCCTTGCAGTCGTGTGTGTACAGGGAGTAGAGTAGGGGGCTAAGTACGCAGCCTTGTGGGGCACCGGTATTGAGGACTATTGTGGAGGAGGTGTTGGTGCTCATTCTTACTGACTGTGGTCTGTTGGTCAGAAAGTCAAGGATCCAGTTGCAGAGTGGAGAGCCAAGTCCTAGGTTTTGGAGCTTTGATATGAGCTTGGCTGGGATTATGGTGTTGAAGGCGGAGCTGTAGTCAATAAATAGGAGTCTGATGTAGGAGTCCTTGTTTTCGAGATGCTCTAGGGATGAGGGATGAGGGATTTGCATGGTGGACTTCCGGTGGTGGCAAGTAGGGAGTAGTCATACATAGTGTATTTAGTTTTTGCCCTTTTCGCCCAGTTTTTGTGGGGTGTCTGGGTTGAAATTTCAATTACTCAATAGGATAAGGGTCCCACACAAGGGAAATGCCCAGGAGGCTCAGGTCGAAGGAGCCAGCAAATAAAGAATTGTCAACCGATTCGGAAGCGTCTCGAGACTCTTCTGTCGGGAAAATGGTGGAGGCCGTTGCCGTGACTCAGGTTATGTCTTGACAATCAAGATGCTCATGGGTATCTTGGCAGTGGATTTTAAGAAAGAGCAGCAGGCCATCTCCAAGAGTCTCCATAATTCAATAGAGGTGTCCCTAGCTCCAATTTGGTCAGCACAGCTGAGATGCTAATAGTGCATGGCACTGTGTTGCAGGGTGTGGAGATGGCTCTCTCGAGCCAGTAGGGCGTTTCTTCAGTGAGACAGTTAGGTGGCTTAGCCTTACCTTTTTTTTTCTAAAAATTTAGATTAGCCAATTATTTTTTCCAATTAAGGGGCAATTTAGCGTGGCCAATCCACCTACTCTGCACATTTTTTGGGTTGTGGGGGTGAAACCCATGCAGACACGGGGAGAACGTGCAAACTCCACACGGACAGTGACCCAGAGCCGGGATCGAACCTGGGACCTCAGCGCCGTGAGGCGGTTGTGCTAACCACTAGGCCACCATGCTGCCCCTGGCTTAGCCTTACCTAATTTGTTATTTTATTGCTGGGCAGCTAATACTGAAAAAGTACTGAGATCTGAATTCCGTATGGGGACAGGTGGAGGACGGCTTTTATAGTGGTTCTAGCTTGGAGGCCTTGGTAACTGCCTCGCTTTTGTTTTCCTCTGCAAGGTTTACCGCAAGTCTGGTAATGGTGTCCATGGCGAGGATTTGGGGCAGTTTAGACTGCATTTTAAGAACGGCTCCATGTCGTTGTCAGCCCCTATTTGTAGGAAATATCTCTTTTCGCCAACGGCTTTAGACTTGAAGTTCAGGTCCTGGGGAATGAGGGGCTGGAGAGGTTTGAGGACCTATTTATGGGAGATAGGTTATGGATTTGAGGAATTTCAACACCCGGGGTCTAATTTATTTAGATTTTTTATTGCGTAATTTCCTGCATAAAGAGATCTCTTAGTTTGATTTGGCACCTTCGCCCTCCCTCCTGATTATAGTTTTATCTCTGGCCAAGGTGGGTAAGGGAAAGATTTTGGACGTTTACGGCCAGAACCTGTCAGCAGAGCAAGTTCCATTGACGGAGGAAGTGTGAGGGAGAGCTGAGTCTGGTTTTTAAGGGAGGGGTGTGGAGTGAGGCTCTTCACAGGGTCAAATCTACCTCCTCATGTGCTGGGCTCAACTTGATTCAGTTCAAAGTGGTGCACAGGGAACAGGGCACATCTGACCAAGGTTAGGATGAATGTTTTTTTCTCAGGAGTGGAGAATGTTGTTCTTGGGGTCTGGCGAATCATGCCCATATGTTCTGGTCATGTCCTGAATTTGTAAGGTTTTGGGTCTCCTTCTTTAAGACCATGTCTGGGATTCTTGGGACAGAGCCTTGTCCAGTGGTGGACATTTTTGTGGTTTTGAAATCGCCGGTGCTGCAGAGAGGGGAGAAGGCTGCAGCTTTGCCTCTGGGTTTGAGTTCTTCTACTCGACCCAGTTTCTAGGCTTGGTTGGGAGGTCTAATGGAGTTCCTACACCTTGAGACGGTCAAGGACACCATTAGGGGCTCAGTAGAAGGTAGAAGGATTCTGCTCGAGATGGCAGCCATTCAGTTCCTTTTTCTAGGAGCTAGATACCGTCAGCTGTTAGGGGGGATTATTCATTTCTATTTAATCTTTGGTGAGTGGGAGGGGGAGAACTCTTTGAAGGTGATATTTCTGAATTGTACCTGTAATTATTTGTTGGTTAGTGTGGATTTATTTTGTAATAATTAAAAATTATTTTTTGCAATAAAAATGAATTTGCATGGTAAACCACATTTTCTTGTTAGATATTAATTAAGGAAGCTCAGAAATAGCACTTTGCATGTAATTTCACAAAGCATGGGATCATAATCTCATGAAATAACGTAGAGCTATTTCACATGTACATTAAATTATATTTGTGAAATTAACCTGATTTACCTCTATTGTTAACAGGATGCACTGCAATAACTCACAAGGCTTTTCAGCAGCAGCTCCCAAATCTGTGAGCTCCACCACCTGGAAGGAAATGGTCATCAGGTGCATGTGAGCACCAGCCACCTCCAAGTATCACACCATCATGCACTGTGTACAGTTCATCATCACAGCATTGGAATCCTGGAACTCCCTACCTAACAGCATTATGGGAGTGCCTTCACTCCAAGAATCAAGTCCACTAACCATCAAATGCAACTTGGATGTTTTTTTCTGACTCTTTCAAGTGCTTTGCCGACCAGGCCATCCCTAACCCCCTTTGAGAAGGTAGTGGTGGTAGTGAGTTCCAGCATATTGATCCAGTGACGATGAAGGAATGACAATATATTTCCAAGTCAGGATGGTGTAACTTGGAGAGCAGCTTGAAAGTAGTGTTGTTCCCATGCGCTTGCTGCCCTTATCCTTCTTGGTAGCCGAGGTCACGGATTTGGGAGACGCTGTCGAAGAAGCCTCGGTAATTTACAGCAGTGTGTCTTGTGCTTTACACTGCAGCCACTGTCCTTTGAATGTGAAGTGAGTGAATGTGGTGGTGGATTGGCTGCCAATCTAGTGGGTTGCTTTGTCTCAATGGTGTCAATCTTCTTGAATGTTGATGGATCTGCACACATCCAGGCAAGTTGACCGTATTCCATTACACTTCTGGCTTGTGCCTTGTAAATATTGGAAGGATGTTGAAAATCTCCAACTTTCATTTTGGGATTTGAACCCTTGTCCTGAGATCCCGAGTCAAAGGCTCTGGATTACTAGTCCTGTAATGTAGCTGCTATGTTACAATCCCTTCATGAATGGGAAACATTTCCCACTAGTACCATATCCCAAGAATTAATAAATGAATAAAATTATGTTGGGCTCCTGCTGTATCCGACCCAATGAATAATAAATACTCAGCACAGCATTTATATCAAGTACCATGACATGGTACACATTGGTCACCTGAATTACATGGTACAGTTGCTTGTACTTGTTCTTTGTTTTAATTGAGTGATATCTATTCTACACCTTCAAAGTGATTCACTTTTGGAAGAACTAAGAAGCCCTGTAGATGTTGCCTGTAATAGTCTAGTGCTAATGGTACTTTACTACAAATTATGGTATTGGACTAAGAACCCAGAGTTTCTGGGTTAAATTCCCACTAAGGGTATTCGAATTAAATAAATTTGTGGATTAGCACAAAAGAAATGGTCATGAAAGCTGCTATTGGCGTGCTAGTGTGTAGCATAATGTGAGCGTGGTACCTGCTAATCTCTTTGGAATACCTTTCTGGATCTTATATCGCTTCAATTATAAAATTGTATTTGAGATACCTTTGACCAACCCACATCATGAATTGTAGCATAGTTTTCCGATCACCACAGGGCTCATCCATGGTCATCTCCTGAGATTCCATGACATTTCTGTATTGTCTGAGCTCCTTTTTCATACTCCCATTTTTTACAGTTGCTTTTCAATTTTCAGAAACCTTGGAAATTCTTAAGTTACAATTAGCATTCCCCTGAATGGGCAGCACGGTAGCACAGTGGTTAGCACAGTTGCTTCACAGTTCCAGGGTCCCTGGTTCAATTCCCGCCTCAGGTCACTGTCTGTGCGGAGACTGCACGTTCTCCCCGTGTCTGCGTGGGTTTCCTCCGGATGCTTCGGTTTCCTCCCACAGTCCAAAGATGTGCAGGTTAGGTGGATTGCCCATGTTAAATTGCCCTTTGTGTCCAAAAAAGGGTTAGGTGGGGCTACTGGGTTACGGGGATAAAGTGGAGGCGTGGGCTTATGTAGGGAGCTCTTACCAAGAGTCGGTGCAGACTCAATAGGCCGAATGGCCTCCTTCTGCAGTATAAATTCTATGATCTTCGAAAAATCAACAGACAATATTTGCTCATTAATGTTCCACATAAACATTGTGAACTGTCGGGAGAAAGAAAAAACTTACAAAAATATCAAAAGAATTCACATTTTTTTCACTAAAATAGCAGTAAACAAAACAAAGCTTGTAAAAAAAGAAAACAGCAGTATAACAAGAGAACATTTTTAGAAAACAATAAAATGGACTCCCAGAATTACATTGCTAATGAAGATCTCTAGTGAGCTCACTTCAGATAGGTGACGGTTGTATCCAACTCAGTCCTGGGGTAAGCATTGGTGTACTTAAGGATGACTGTGGTTGCTTACAATTGAGACTACTTTAAATAAGTCTAAAATGCCTTACAGTAAATTGTACGCAACACTGAAGTGATGCAGTTCTGGCTATAGTAATAATAATAATCTTTGTTAGTGTCACAAATAGGCTTAACACTGCGATCAAGATGCTGTGAAAATCCGCTAGTCGCCGGTTCAGGTACACTGAGGGAGAATTCAGGATGCCCAATTCACCTAACAAGCACGTTTTTCGGGACTTGTGGGAGGGAACTGGAGCACGCGGAGGAAACCGACGTAGACTCGGGGAGAACGTGCAGACTCCATACAGAGAGTGACCCAAACCGGGAATCAAAACCAGGGGCGAAATTCTCCCCTACCCGGCGGGGCGGGGGGTCCTGGCGTAGCGGAGTGGCGCCAACCAGTCCAGCGTCGGGCCTCTCCGCACCTTTAGGGGCTAGGCCCATGCTGGAGTGGCTCCCGCTCCACCGACTGGCGCCAACGGCCTTTGGCGCCACGCCGATCGGCATCGGGGCTGACCGAAAGGCCTTCGCCGGTCGGTGTGAGTCCGCGCATGCGCCGGTGCTAATCACTGTGTTACCGTATTGGACCTGAGCCAGCTTTCCAGTCCATCATTGGCTGCATGACTTCTGCAGCATTGACTTATGGACTGGAAAATTCACCCTTTGCAAAGAATGGATAATATAAGTCTTTGTGAAAATTCTTATCTCAATTTCCATGCTAACCCAGATTTGGCTATGCTTTGCTTATGTGTAGTGGTACAGGTGGAATTATTTTTCATCACTTGAAAACTAATTTTGTAAAAAAGGATAAAATGTATCATTCATGCCTTTAGTTCACTCCCTTTTGTGAAGACAGGTTTTGTGGCTAAATCATCATTCAACTTGATGACATTCAAATTGCCCGGAAAATGTTAAACGTTCAGTAGTTAAAAAACATTGGATACATTTTAAAATGAATAAAGATAATGTGGACCGCGTTTGAACAGAAAACTTGAAACATGTGCACAGAGAAAAAGTCTCATTAGCAAATAAATAAAATTAAAAGTATTTCTAATTACTGACCACTCACTGAAAATGCGTAGTGCTTCTGAGGCCTTCATAAACAGAGCCAAACAAGTACTACCATATATCTCAAAATCATTTGCTATAAGCTGAAACAAGTTATTTGAATCATATAAATCATTGCTAAGGTCCATTTGAAATATTGTGTGTGTTTTCATGCATCCTTCCTACAAAGACCTTTGATGCCTTGGGGAAGGTTCGGAGAAGAATGACAGGACAATTCTGGCTCTGATTTATAAAGAGTGATTCACAGAGCTGAACATGTTTTCATTGGAAAAAAGATTTACAGGAGATCTGTTTAGAAGTGTTTGAAATAATGGTGTGAATGGATATAGTCAACGTGAAGCAGCTCGTGTAACTGAACGAGAGGACACAAATAGACTCCAAGAAAAATATATTAATGCTATGTCAGATAGTTAGATAAAGAAAGCAAAAAATGGAAATAGTAGAAATAGATAATAGATCCATAAGTATAGAAAGAGGAAATACTGCCTTGGTCTTTCAAGTGGCGATTCATCAAAGCTGGTATAAAAGGAAGCACAACATTCCTTACCAGCAATACCTGAAGAGAGAAAGCTATTACAAGAACACAATTAATGTTTTTTTACATATATAGACTAGCAATTTTTAAAATAATGTTGCACATGATACATTAGCCTTTGCAGGGGGAGGTATGCTGGAGTATGAAGGTTGAGGAGAATTGGGAATCTTCAGTGAAAGAATTATTAAAAAAGAAGGTTCTTCAGAAGCAATTGCTATTATTTTTTCCTTGGAAATTAACAAATGTTTTTTTTTACCCTATGCAGGTCAATAAAAATACTAGACCAAATACATATTGCACTTGCGCCCAACATGGTCTGAGGTTGGGACAGTATTGGCCAGGTCTCATTACCTTTCCATTAGTGAAATGCTGATGCTGACTGATTGAAAGGGACAGGAAAGCTGGTAGTTCCATTGTGGAGGCCATTTGGTACAGGATGATCATATGAAGGGAAGGTGATTGCTTATGAAGGCAATGGAAAATTGGGCACTGAGAGATCAATTTTTGTAAAGTGAAAAGAACCACAAATGCACCATATAAGTTTCAAATCTGATATATCATTTACAACCTTTGTCGGAACAGCCTGCAGTTAGGTTGATCAATATGAAGGACTAATGGGTGTATGCTCTGTCCTCAGAAAATTGCATTGGGGTTCTCTTGAAGTCATGGGCTGGCTAATGAGATTCCCATTTGTTTTGCGGGCCACTCATTTCAAGGCCCCAAAATGGCTGAATTCGGACATTCTAGGAGAAGAGGGTAGCAAACAGGGTGAGGGGGATTGTAAATTATGTTTTAATTGTGTTATCAGGCGCCACATCCCATTCAGCCTGGGAGCATTAATATAGGCTCTGAGAAGTTTCTAACTTCTTTCATGTGACAGCAGCCGCTTAGTGACTGGAGAAACATATGCATGCATTGCGCAATATATTGTCATAGAGTTCACACATTGCATTTTTAATGAAGGTTGATATGTTCCTTTAAATGTGGGCATCCATCTTTTTCCTTTCCACTTTGCACCTTGACCATTTTTGTTTTACAATTATGATGTTTATAAGATTGTTCTATTTGGGACAGTGTCTTTAATTTGGATTATAAAGAAGAGGGACCAGTTGTGAAGTTTGTCTGACTACAAGCATGGTTGGTTTGATTGTTAGAGGTGTCCAGATTGTTTTTCTGAGAAGAAGGTACTTGGAGTCAATGGCAGCAGTGTATGTGTTCGTAGTTGACAGACTGTGAGATTCTAAAGTCCCAGCAAAGTTTTGAGAATGTCAACATTGAGTTGTGCTTTAAACTGTTAATTTACTTTTCAAAATGAAAAAGAGTTAGTTCTCAAGGATAACTAACAGCATCTCTCTTTATACAAGGCTGATATGATTCACATTGCCATGAAAATGGGCTTTGTGAATGGAAAGCTTTCTAAGATATCCTTGATAATAGACAAGTACAGCTCATATGCCAGGGTCCTGAAGAGCAAGAGAGAGAGGCTAGAGGCTGAAGCCCCCATGGTTCACTGTGCCATAATGCAGATGGAAGCTTGCGTTCAGATTAGCAAGATCACATTCATGACAGGTGAAGATGAAGTGAAAAACTTTACCCATAGATTTAGTTGGAGGGAGGGGTCTCCAGGAAAACTCACACCATAAAAGTCAGTTCTTGAGTTAAATGTTCCCAGGCTGGAAGAGGAACAGATTGGAAGTAAATCATCAGGATCTAAGAATGACCTTGGATTGATTCCAGGAGAATTGAATGTCTATTTAAGGACAGTGTAGCATATACCAGTGCAGTTTATCTTTGGTTGTGAGACAAAGAAAAATCGGGATATTCCACACTGTGATTTAAAGCATAAGTTGCCTATAAAGATATTGTTTTGTCGATGGTGACTTTAGTCTTTTGTTACAGTAGATGTCTTAAAAGGTGACAGCTTGTTGTGTCATCCTTTCAACTATTAACTGGAAATTCAAGTTTCATTTTAAGTTATCGATCTCTACGGAGACCGTAGCATACTTAATACTCCAAGTTTTGTTACTTTGTACTCAACAAGGTCCATATTAAGTTTTTAACTCATCTTCTTGAGATCCCTTTTACCCTCTGACCAAACTGATAAGTCAACAATTAGACAATATGTAAATACATGGACGAGGTCTTGAACTTGGTGCTTCTGTCACATTTCAAAAGTAACACACTTTAAAGTGGCCTGCATACAAAGTTTGTACCATAAGATGAATTCCAAATATAGCATTGATGAGAAGCAGCACTGTTGCAGTTGTAGTTTAAATGCAGCGTCAAACCTGAGTCAAAGCCTGACCCAAGGCTGGAGAGAACATTGGGAGACTCTGTGCTTTCACCATTTCATTTTGGAGTCAGTTCGAGCCTTGACATGCAATTTATGTCCCACAAGTTTAACACTGTAATGAAATAAAAAAACAATTTTCGCTGATGCTAAACATGTGTGATTGCTTCAAGATTTGCACCTTATTTGCATAAATATATTATTCATTAACTACAACATCGAACATTCTTTTTGCAAAAAAACCTAAAGAAAAACCAGCTGGTTTCTCATGACCTTGATAACCTGTCCTTGTCACAAAGGCTGTTGCGGAATTTCAAGCAGCTGCCAATTGGAGAGCTCCAGGACACCAATGTGCTGTCCCTTTCCCCGGAACACGAAGTGGTGCAGTATTGCTGCCTCATTGTGTTTTTTACAAACATCCTTCTGCAACAACAAATAGCTTCTAATTGACATAAGGATGTGCTTATTTAGAACACTTCCCCAGAGGGTGATTAAGCAGGTAGATCATTAGACCTCTGCTTTGTTGAATGCACTTTGCTTTTTTCTTACCCATTTACATGATGTGGGCACCAGTGGCAAGACTCACATATATTGTCCATCCCTAATTGCCTTTGCGATAGGGGTGGTGAGCCACGTTCTTGAATACAACTGAGTGGCTTTCTCGGTCATTTTCGCAGACATTTAAAAGTCAATTGCATTGCTGGAGGTGAGGAGTCATATATAAGGACATTCGATCTGGTCAACAGATTTCCTTCTATAAAGGACATTTGCAAAGGTACATATCAATAGTTTTCTGATCCCCATTTTTGATGCTATGTTTTTCTTCCAACTTTATTTGAATTTTTTTAATTTTCCAGTTTCTATAATGGATTTGAACTCATATCTTCATTAGTTTAGGCTGATGGGTTACAAATCCAGTAACAAAACAACTCTACTATCATACCCCTGTTTAAGTGTTAAAGTGACAGTTCCCGAAGAAATTACTAAAAGCAGGGGCGCGATTCTCCACACTCACGACGGTACGGAGAATAGCGTGGCTCGTAAAATTTTACGGCCACGCTAGTCCAACGCCCTCCCGCTATTCTCCCCCCCCGCCCCCCACGCCCGACTCCCGATACGAATCGCTGCCGCCGTTTTTTTACGGCCAGCAGCGATTCTCAGCTGTCCGATGGGCCGAGTTCCCAGCCCTTTACGGCTGTTTTTACGAACGGCAAACACACCTGGTCTGGCCGTTCGTAAAAACGGCCGTAAAGTCCCGATTTTTAAAACCATGGCACCGATTGGCACGGCAGTACCACGGCCGTGCCAAGGGTGCCATGGGCCCGCGATCGGTGGGCACCGATCGCGGGCAGCGGTCCCGCTGCCCGCGCACTCTTTGTCCCTCCGCCGCCCCGCTGTATCACTTCGCGGGGCGGCTGAGGGGCATCCCAGCCCGCGCATGCACGGGTTTCGCGCAAATGCGCGATGACGTCATCCGCGCATGCGCGGGTTGGAGTCTTCCAATCCGCGCATGCGCGGCTGACGTCATATGACGCGTCAGCCGGCGCAAACTCTGGCAAGCAGGCTTAATGAAATTCGTTAAGCCCGCGATGCCGGAGTTTACGGCGGCGGCATGCCAGCCCCGACCGGGGACCAGAATCGGTTCCCGGTCGGGGAGGGGGGGGCTTGCGTCAAACCCGCCCGGATTTGACGCCAGCCTTACGATTTCTCCCCCTCTGGGAGAATCGCGCCCCAGGTGTTTTATGTCTGTTGGAAAAGAACAATCAAAATGCACATACTTCCCTTTCAATTACATTATAATGCATTGTGTTGTATGGTATAATGCTTCTGCCACAAAAAGAAACAAAAACAGCATGCTCTCTGGCTTAAGGTGAGCATTGCCTTGACGAATGTGCTTTTAGCTACACCTTGGGTTTTACAGCAACAAAAGAGAATTTTTCACCCATTGCATCTATGCTGATTAATTGAAAGATTTATCAATTCATTCCCATTCCCTTCTCTTTTACCCAGACCCTTGTGGGCCGGGATGTTCGGTACTGTCCATCAAATTCCCGGCCAAAGTCAACAGACCTTTGGCTGGCCTGTCAAGTTATCCATCCACTGGCGACAATTCCCGGACCGGAAAATCCAGTCATGTGTACCTCATGCTTTCTATCTGATGACTTTGGCACAATATTCAGGCACATTGACATGAGCATAAGAATGTAAAAATGTAAGAAATATGGGGCTGGATTCTCCAATACTGGGACTATGTCCCCACCTCGGCGTGGGAACGATGCCGTTTTACGCCAGACAAAATGGCGTAAAACGGCCACCGATTCCCCGTTTTCCTGGTGGCTATCATGCCGGCAGCATAGAGAACCCGGCTCTAGCTGCTGATACGGCCCGGAGAATTGCCGGACCCAGCCCGCAAAATCATGCCTCCCCCCTTTGGCCGGCTCACCCGCCCCGGACCATCCACCCACAGTGCCCCCAGCCCCTAATAAAGTACCCCCCTGCCCGCGGATCGTCCATCCCCGGATTGTAGCGGCGCTGGACTGAGTCTGTAGCTGCCAAATTGAATTCCCGATGGATGAGGCCACACCTGGAGTATTGTGTTCAGTTTTGGTCTCCTTACCTGAGAAAGGACCTACTGGCGCTGGAGGGTGTGCAGAGGGGATTCACTAGGTTAATCCCAGAGCTGAGGGGGTTGGATTTTGAGAGGTTGAGTAGACTGAACTGTACTCGGAATTTAGAAGGATACGGGGGGATTTTATAGAAACATATAAAATTATGACGGGAATAGATAGGTTAAATGCGGGCAGATTGTTTCCAATGGCGGGTGAAAGCAGAACTACGGGGCATAGCCTCAAAATAAGGGGAAGTAGATTTAGAACTGAGTTTAGGAGGAACTTCTTCACCCAAAGGGTTGTGAATTTACGGGATTCCCTGCCCAGTGAAGCAGCTGAGGCTCCTTCATTAAATGTTTTCAAGATAAAGACAGATAGTTTTTTGAAAAATAAAGGAATTAAGGTTTATGGGGCTTGGGCTGGAAAGTGGAGCTGATTCCACAAAAGATCAGCCATGATCTCATTGAATGGCGGAGCAGGCTCGAAGGGCCAGATGGCCTACTCCTGCTCCTAGTTCTTATGAGACCACACGCGACCGACGCCGTTGGGAACTTGGTCGATCAGGGGCGGAGCATCTGGGCCAGCCTCAGGCAATATCCTGAGGTCGTCGATATCTGACGCGGCGTAATCGGCACTTTGGAGCAGACGAAGCATCGCGAAAGCGGCGCCGCCCCCAATTTGGTCGGGAACTGTGATTCTCCGGCCGAATGCCAAAACCGATTTTGACATTGGTGACCGGAGAATCCAGCCCATGAATTAGAATAGACCATTGGGCTCTTTAAACTTGTTCTGCCATTTAACAAGATCATGGTTGATTTTCTATATCAACTCTACCATCCGACACTATCCTCAAATCCCTTTATTTCCTTAGTATGCAAATATCAGGGGCTGGTTTAGCACAGGGCTAAATTGCTGGCTTTTAAAGCAGACCATGGCAGGCCAGCAGCATGGTTCAATTCCCATTCCAGCCTCCCCGAATAGGTGCCAGAATGTGGCGACTGGGGGCTTTTCACAGGACCTTTATTTGAAGCCTACTTGTGACAATAAGCAATTTTCAGTTCATTTCATCTTTCAATTTCTGTCTTGAATGTACTCAACATCTGAGCATCCACAGTCTTCTATACTAGAGAATGCCAAAGATTCATAACCCCTTGAATGAAGACAACTAATTATTTTGCAAATAATTACATAATTTTTGCTTCCACTATTCTACCCATAAGTCCATTCAACGTGTTGCTCATTTTATATCTGAAGGAGAACTTTTGTGATTATGCATGCATCTAGCTACTGGAGGTTTTCCCATTAGTCAGTTTTACCAAGACTTTCTGGTACCATATTTGGATCATGGGAGAAGCTTTGATATCAGGCTTTTGGTCACAAATCTGAGGTGGATACTCCGAGCTTCCGCACCAATCGCGATTTCGGAGCGGGGGGGGGTGGAAAATGGGTGTGGACGCTGACACCGGCTCCCGCGATTCTCCAGTCCCCGGAGTCTATGCAGCCTACGGCGTGGGTAGGGGGCTATTGACAGAGATCCCCCCCCCCCGCGATTCACCGAAGAAAACTGACTGAGTTCCCAACGGCATGGTTCTAACCATGTTTTGCCTGTTGTGAATGGTCGGCGGCAGCCACAGACTCTGGGGCAGGGGGATGCTTCACCGAAGGGGGGCCTCAGGGACGGCCAGGCTAGCGATCATGGGCCACCGCCCATGGACACCCGCGATCTTGGGGGGGGGGCCTATATTGTCAGGGCTGCTCCGCGTTGTGAGTCCGCCATGTTGCGCGGGGCGGCTGCCGAAGTTCGCCGTGCACATGCGCGGAGTCTCGACCGGAAGTCCAGAGTGAAACACCCACATTTTGACGCTGGAGTGGGGACATAGCCCCATTATTGGAGAATCCCGCCCCTGAACCCTGGAACACGGCAGTATTTGAAAACCTTGCAATGCACCCACTTGTACATCAAGTACAAAGAAAATACGAACATACGAATTAGGAGCAGGCGTAGGGCCTAAGTGGATAATTTGAGAATTTACTCCCAAGTTCCTTTATGTTTATGTTGTGTGAATGCAAACAAAAAATTTTGGCCTCTCTGCCCTTTGATTTTGAAGTGTTCCTTTCAAAGAAACTAAAAAGATTGAAATTTTTGGAAGACCTTCCAATATTGATTTGCTCCTTCCTATTTTGTACCATCAATGTCAAAAAGGAGTTGCAATTTCAGTGTTAATTCGTGATGGCTGTCACTGAATTTAGACAGCTGAATCTCAGAATTCAGCCAACTGCTATACAAGATTGGAGCTTTTCTCTGAAAATTTACAGCTTCATTCCAATTGTTTTATTTTCATTCAATTCACTGCAATTTTCTGCGATGATTACATTTTAAAGCACAAAGGTTTTCAGCAGGCCTGACAATCGAAGTCACAGCTTACTTTTATTTGAACATGTCACCAGAAGATCTTTACAAAATCTGCCTCATGGTTGCCTCTTGGCACCATGTTTGACCTTTACTGTTGTAAATTAAAATGCCACGCTCCAAATATATGAATATACCTTTGAGGCATGTAAATATGAGCCAGAATTAAACATGCTAACTAAACTGATTATTTTGATATACAATCTCTATATTAGTTCAAAAAGCATGTATATTTTAGAAAGACTTGACGATAAAGCTATCTTCCAAATGTTGGAATACTGTTCTCGTACTAACGTTAAGCATTGTGCAGTAATGAGTCACTGCAAAGATTGAATGTGCATGTATTATACATTTGTATAACACAGGAGACATCAGAAATATATTTATGTTATAAAACATAATCATTAAAGATTGGGGGGACAAAATTCACTAACCCTCGTAAACAGGCATGAGGGTCACAAGGTACAATTAACCTCTGCTATTTCTGATGAGGGAACTCAAAGTATGACGAGGCCTGAGTGTGATGAGGTATGATTGCTAACTTGGGAATTTGAAAACAGGGGGCTCGATGGAGGCTCCACTGGGTGGCAACCATCGGTTCATCCCGGGGAACAAGGATGGGGGATTTAGGGGGTGGCAAAGGGCGGGCATCAGCAAATTGTGGGACCTGTTTATTGGCGGGAGGTTTGCGGGCCTGGGGGAACTGGAAGATAAATTTGGCCTTCCTCAAGGGAACATGTTCAGATACTTGCAGGTAAAGGCGTTTGCCAGGCGACAGGTAGAGGGATTCCCTCTGCTGCCGTCGCAGGGGACGATGGACAGAGTGCTTTCGGGGGCGTGGGTCGGAGAGGGGAAGGTTTCTGACATCTATAAGGTAATGCAGGAGGTGGAGGAGTCGTCAGTGGAGGAGCTGAAGGCTAAATGGGAGGAGGAACTTGGGGAGCAGATAGAGGACGGGACTTGGGCGGATGCCTTGGAGAGAGTCAACTCTTCCTCCTCATGTGCGAGGCTTAGTCTCATCCAATTTAAGGTGCTGCACCGGGCCCACATGTCCGGGACTAGGATGAGTAGGTTCTGTGGGGGTGAGGACAGGTGCACCAGATGTTCGGGGAGTCCAGCGAACCACGCCCATATGTTCTGGGCATGCCCAGCACTGGAAGAATTCTGGAAGGGGGTGGCGGGGACGGTGTCGAGGGTGGTTGGATCCAGGGTCAAACCAGGGTGGGGACCCGCGATTTTTGGAGTTGCGGTAGAGCCGGGAGTGCAGGAGGCGAAAGAGGCCGGTGTCCTGGCCTTTGCGTCCCTAGTAGCCCGACGAAGGATTCTGCTACAGTGGAAGGATGCAAGGCCCCCAAGTGTGGAGACCTGGATCAGTGACATGGCGGGATTTATAAAATTGGAAAGGGTCAAATTTGCCCTGAGAGGATCAATACAAGGGTTCTTGTAAACGATGGCAGCCTTTTCTGGACTTCCTGGCTCAAAGATAGGTAACTGGGTCAATAGCAGCAGCAACCCGGGGGGGGGGGGGGGGGGGGGGGGGGAGGGGTTCCTTATTGTAGTGTCTATTCTGTAACTTTATATTGTGTTAATTTGCGTTGTTGTTAAAATGCTGTGTTGTTCATGGAGGTGGGGCGAATGTTTATGATTGTTAATATTATTGTTATTTTTGGTATTTTACTATGGTGCGTTATTGTTGTATAAATTCAAAATTTTTCAATAAAAATTATTTTTTTTAAAAACTTGGGAATTTGATGCAAGTGCGGATCTCTTTGATAATTTTTTCAATTTAGATTAGCAGTCAGACTCTGATTTAGAACTTCAAAACTGCAAACTTGTTAAGGCTAATAAACAAAAATTGCACGGCAGCGATACTTATCTGTCAATCACCTGAAAGCGAATAGGTGTTAATCATCAGGGCCGGAAGCCGACTTAGTGGTTTCAACTTGGGGGTGATTCTTCAGCTCTCTAAGAAAGTAGACAGATTTTGCTTCCACAGTGTTATGGGCTCAGATGTTTCAACAGACTAATGGATTTCTAGAACCTCAGCCAAGCATCATTATATATTCTTGGCTGAGAGCCCAGACATCCATTAGAGCACTAGAACACCTGAACCCCAGAGTAAATTCTGCTTGATTGACAGGTCTGACTATTTGATCTGTGCTATCAACTGCACAATGTTTATTAACACACGATTAAGATGTTGCAATTGCTTGTAGTTTCAGATACTGAAACTTCAAAAGGTCTGATTGACACCTGCCTTGTAGTAAAATGACATTTTAGAAAGTTATGAATCAGTGACTGTTTTCTTTTAAGCTTTTTTGATGCATTTATTGTCAATATAGGGTTCATTGGATTCTATGTTCACTGGACATAGGAGTGCCACACATTCCTGTAGGAGGAATGAGATGCCTTGGAAAGTGGCTAAGTGTCTTAGCTTGACATGGGGGCATGAAGACACACAGAGGTTGGCTGGAGGGGAAAAGGTTAGCTTAAGAAGGACATTTTCAATTTATCTTTAAAAAGATACCCTCCTACAGATTGTGGTTCATGATACTTCTGAGGTGCCCTAAACGGTGACTCATTGAAAATCTGTCCAAATTCCATGCAAATTGCAGATAACTAGGATATTCCCAGCTCCACAATGGAACCCACCAGATTAAGAATGCTGGGCGCGGGCTTTTGACCTGAAGCAGCTTGCACCCTTAAAAGTTACTCCTGGAAATCTGATTCCCTGGGAGAGGAATCAGTTATCTGAGAATCGGATCCTGACCACAATTTTTAAAGGGCACTCAAGTAATCCTGACTCAGTAAAAATCCAGCCATGGTTACAAAGTAACCACAGCAGGGATTTAAACATTCAAGGCCATTTGATATTTCAGAAGCACTGAAAGAAAGGAGAAGGAAGTGGGATGGTTCCATTAATTAAGGATGAGGTCGGTACAGCCATGAGAAATGATCTTGGTTCAGAGGATTAAAATGTCAACTGAGTTTGGGTGGAGAAAAGAAATAGAAAAGGAACAAAGTGACTGGTGGGAGTTGTAATATAATTCTGTAAATGAATTATTTTTAAGTTACAAATCTGCTGGCAACACAAAACGTTGTGGGAATGTGAGTGATGAGGAGGATGTAATGAGGCTTCAAGGTGATTTAGACGAGTTGAGTAAGTGGGCAAATACATGGCAAATACAGTATAATATGAATATGTGTGAAGATATCCATTTTGGTAAGAAAATCAGAACGGCAGAATATTATTTAAATGGTGATAGATTTGAAAATGTTGGTGCACAAAGGGATCTGGGTTCCCTTGTACACCAATCACTGAAAGCAAGCAGGCAGGTGCAGCAAACAGTTAGGAAGACAAATGGTATGTTGGCATTCATTGCAAGAGGATCTGAATACAGGAGCAAAGATGTCTTACTGCAGCACGACAGCGCCTTGGATTGGGTTGGATTGGATTTGTTTATTGTCACGTGTACCGAGGTACAGTGAAAAGTATTTATCTGCAAGCAGCTCAACGGATCATTCAGTACATGGAAGAAAAGGGAATTGAACACAATTCAAGAAAATACAAGAAAATACATAATAGGGCAACACAAGATATACAATGTAACTACATAAGCATTGGCATCGGTTGAAGCATACAGGGTGTAGTGTTAATGAAGTCAGTCAATAAGAGGGCCATTTAGGAGTCTGGTGATAGTGGGGAAGAAGCTGTTTTTGAGTCTGTTCATGCGTGTTCTCAGACTTCTGTATCTCCTGCCCGATGGAAGAAGTTGGAAAAGTGAATAAGCCGGGTGGGAGGGATCCTTGATTAAGCTGCCCGCTTTCCCCCGGCAGCGGGAGGTGTAGATGGAGTCCATGGAGGGGAGGCAAGTTTGTGTGATGGATTGGGCGGTGTTCACGACTCTCTGAAGTTCCTTGCGGTCCTGGGCCGCGCAGGTGCCATACCAGGCTGTGATGCAGCCTGATAGGATGCTTTCTATAGTGCATCTGTAAAAGTTGGTAAGGGTTAATGTGGACATGCCGAATTTCCTTAGTTTTCTGAGGAAGTATAGGCACTGTTGTGCTTTCTTGGTGATAGCATCGACGTGAGTGGACCAGGACAGATTTTTGGTGATGTGCACCCCTAGGAATTTGAAACTGCTAACCATCTCCACCTCAGCCCCGTTGATGCTGATAGGGGTGTGTACAGTACTTTGCTTCCTGAAGTCGATGACCAGCTCTTTAGTTTTGCTGGCATTGAGGGAGAGATTGTTGTCGTTACACCACTCCACCAGGTTCTCTATCTCCCTCCTGTATTCTGACTCGTCGTTATTCAAGATCCGGCCCACTATGGTCATATCGTCAGCAAACTTGTAGATGGAGTTGGAACCAAGTTTTGCCACGCAGTCGTGTGTGTACAGAGAGTAGAGTAGAGGGCTAAGTACGCAGCCTTGCGGGGCACCGGTATTGAGGACGATTGTGGAGGAGGTGTTGGTGTTCATTCTTACTGATTGTGGTCTGTTGGTCAGAAAATCAAGGATCCAGTTGCAGAGTTGAAAGCCAAGTCCTTGGCTTTGGAGCTTTGATATGAGCTTGGCTGGGATTATGGTGTTGAAGGCGGAGCTGTAGTCAATAAATAGGAGTCTGATGTAGGAGTCCTTGTTTTCAAGATGCTCTTGGGATGAGTGTCGGGCCAGGGAAATGGCGTCTGATGTGGACCGGTTGCGACGGTATGCGAATTGAAGTGGGTCAAGGCGTTCCGGGAGTATGGAGGTGATGCGCTTCATGATCAGCCTCTCAAAGCACTTCATTACCACTGACGTCAAGGCCACCGGGCGGTAATCATTGAGGCACGTTGCCTGGTTCTACTTTGGTACCGGTATGATGGTGGTCTACTTGAAGCAGGTGAGGACCTCGGAGTGGAGTAGGGATAGGTTAAAGATGTCTGTGAATACCTCTGCCTGCTGGTCTGCGCAGGCTCTGAGTGCACGACCAGGGATCCCATCCGGGCCTGTCGCCTTCCGTGGGTTCACTTTCAGGAAGGCCGATCTGACTTTGGAAGCTGTGATGGTGGGTATGGGTGAATTATGGGCTGCTGGGGCACTCGACAGCGGATTGTTGGTTACCTGCTCGAACTGAGCATAGAATGTATTAAGTTCATCGGGGAGAGGTGCGCTGCTGCCAAAGATACTGCTCGGCGAGACCACAACTGAAGTATTGTGTTTTGTTAATTCATTTATGGGATGTGGGCATCATTGGCACAGCTAGCATTTATTTCCCTTGCCAAATTGCCCTAAAAAGGTGGAGATGAGCCGCCTTCTTAAACTGCTGCAATCGCTGCCATGTAGGTGCATCCACAGTGTTGTGAGAGAGGGAGTTCCAGAATTTTAACTCAGCGCCAGTGAAGGAACGGGGATATAATTCCAAGTCAGGATGGTGAGTGACTTGGAAAGAAACATCCAGGTTGCGTCATTCCCAGGTATCTGTTGCTCTTGTCCTTCTAGATGGCAGTGGTCATGGGTTTGGAAGGTGCTGCCTAAGGAACGTTTGTGAGTTCCTGCACTGCATCCTGTAGATGGTACACACGGCTAACACTATTCATCAGTGGTGGAGGGAGTGAATATTTGTGGAAGGGGAGCAATCAAGCGGGCTGCTTTGTCCTGGCTGCTGCCAAGCTTCTTCAGTGTTCTTGGAATTGCACTCATCCAGCAAATGGAGAGTATTCCATCACACGCCTGCCTGTGGGCAATCAGAAAATAAGTTACTTGCCGCAGGATTCCTACCCTCTGAACTGCAGTTTTGGTCTCCTTACAATATATAAGATCATTGCCATAGAGAGAGTTCAGTGAAGATTCACTAAATGGATTCCTTTGATGGCAGGATTTTCATATAAGGAGAGATTGGATGAACTGGCACTGTTTGGGAGAGCATGGGTGTATGACATTGAGATGGAGAATTAGCCAATATCATATTGAATTGCGAAGCAGGCTTGAGGGGTCCTTCATGTTGAAGGAGCAGCGCTACGAAAGTTTGTGGATTCAAATAAACATGTTGGATGTTAACCTGCAGTTGTGAGACTTCTTACTGTGTCCACCCCAGTCCAGCACTGGCATCTCCACATCGTGGCTTTCAACAGCTCCACAGTACTTGCTTTCATTCATGCCAGTGGGATAGCAATGAGGAAACCTGCTCCTCAATTCATGGGGGGAGGGGGGGGGGGGGGGGGGGGGGGAATCACTCATATGCAGGATGCCATGGAGGAGAGATGGGCTGCTATGTACCTTTGTGATGGCAGAAGGCCCTCCAGCAAAGTTACGAATCATGCCTGGGAGACGGTCGCAGTACTGGTCAGTGCCAACAACCTGCACAAGAGGCTAGGGGTGCAATGCCGCAAGAAGATGAATGACCTACTCCATTCTGCCAAGGTAAGTGCTCCAGGTTTCCGATCTGCACTCCACCTTGCCGTCAACCCTCGGAAAGTCACCTCGATCCCACAAGCTGCCACCTTGCAGGGACCTAGCACCCGATATCCCACAAGTTTCCTCACACACATCTGGCACTCCTTATCATGATCCCTCCCTGCTTACACACTGTGCCCACACATACTGCGTATAATCAACATCTGACCTGCCAGGCAGCCAGCTCACATCATCTCCATTTGTGTTCCTGCAGGAGAAGCCTATCCACTACCTCCATGAGCCAGGCCAGGAATCAGTCTGGTAAACTTTCTCTGCACTCCCTCTGTATCAAGATCATTCATCCTCAGATAAGAAGACTAAAACTGTACACAATATTCCAGGTATGGTCTCACCAAGGCCCAATATAATTGCCACGAGACATCCCTGCTCCTGTATTCCATTCCTCTCGCTATGAAGCCCAACATGCCTTTTGCCTTCTTTACCGCCTGCTGTACCTCCATGCTTACCTTCAGTGACTGGTGTACAAGGACACCCATCTCTCATTGCATGTTCCCCTCTCTCAAGTTAGAGCAATTCAGGTAATAATCTGCCTTCCTGGTTTTGCTACCAAGGTGGATAACTTCACATTTATCCACATTATACTGCATCTGCCATGCATTAGTCCACTCACTCAACTTGTTCAAATCACACTGTCACCATCTCTGTACCCTCCTCACATCTCACCCTCCCACCCAGCGTTGCGTCATCTGCAAATTTGGAGATATTCAGCAGGATTCTCCGACCCCCCGCCAGGTCAGAGAAGCTCCGGGGGGGGGCGAATCCCACTCCGACGCCGGCTGCCATATTCTCCGGCGCCGTTTTTCAGGTGCGGTTAATGCCACGCCGGTCAGGGGCCTTTGGCAGCGCCCCCCCCCCCCCCCCCCCCCCCCGGCAATTCTCCGGCGCCGATGGGCCAAGCAGCCATCCGTTTTTGGCCAGTTCTGCCGGCGTGAATCACTCAGCTCATGTACCGCCGGGACCTGGCAGGTAAGTCGGCTGTAGCGGTCCTCGGGGGGTGGGGCGGGGAGATCCGACCCCGGGGAGGGCACAGTGGTCTGGCCCGCGACCATAGAGAACCCCCCATACAGGCGCCAAAACACGCCGGCTGTCCTGCGCATGCGTGAACTCGTGCAGTCCCTTTGGCGCCGCTGGAGCAGCGGCAACCCCTCTGCCGTCCACCTAGCCCCCGAGAAAGTGGAGGTAAGTGGAGAATTCCTCACCTTGGGTGCCGTTGACGCCGGTGCGGTTGGCGCCGGTTTTCCCGTCGGTGTGGGGACTTAGTCCCCAGAAAGGAGAATCCCGGCCATTATATTTAGTTCACTCATTTAAATCATGAATATATATTATGAATAGCTGGGGTCGCAGCACTGATCCCTGCTTACTGACCTAATAGACAGCAGAGCCCAGGACTACTGACACACCACCTTGATCCCCACACTGCCCCACCCCGCGAGTATAGCCTTATGGATGCCCCCAGCAGCTGCACCCATCTTTCTCTCACAACCCCTGAACCCCACCCCCCACCCACCCCTGTCATTGAGACCCGCTTGGTGGATGGAAAGATTCAATAAGAGCTGAAGAGGTAATGCTAATCATGCTAGGCAACTGCTAATAGATTCAAATTCATGTAAATCAGGTTTCTGCCCTTCCTGTAAAAATCGCATTTCAAAATCTTGCCAGCGCAAGATTTTGGCCCTTTGCAATATTTAGCGGCCATTATGGTATTTTCGCCCATGGCTATTGGTCCTGTTACATTGTGCAATGTATCAGCAAAAGTGGAATAGGAAAAAAAAAATTTAAATAGAGGGTAGAGAAGCACTGGCAGAAATTTAAGGAAGCATTTCACAACTCTCAACTAAGATTATTTTAATTGAGAAAGAAAGGTGTTATGAGAAGAATGCACCATACATGGCCATCTGAGAAAGTTAAGGATGGTATAAAATCGAAAGAAAATGTGTTCAATGATGCAAAGGTTACTGGCATGCCAGAAGATTGGGAGGCTTTTGGAAATCAGCAAAAGCTGACTAAGAAATTAAGAAGAAGGAGGGAGGAATTGGAGTTTGAGAAGTAACTAGCAAGAACTATCAAACAGACAGTATAAGCTTCTGCAAGGATAGAAAGCGGAAGAGAGTAGCTCAAGTAAGTGTTGATTCATTAAAGGGTGGGACTGGGAAATAATAAGGGAAACAAGGAAATCGTAGAGGCCATGAACAAATATTTTATATCTGTCTTCCCAATAGAAAACTCAGCAAACATCCCATGAATAGTCTAAAATCATGAGGCAAAAGAGGGAGGAACTGAAAGCAATTCCGATCATAGAAAAAAAATTTTTTTAAATATCGGGACTGACAAATCCCCTGGACCTAATGGCCTGCATCTTAGGGTATTAAAGGGAGTGGCAGTGGAGATAGTGGATGTATTGGTTATAATCTTCTGTAATTTGCCAGATTCCGGAAAAGATCTAGCGGGTTAAAACTCCCAAATGTAACATTGTTTTTCAAGAAAGAAGGGAGACAGAAAGCAGGTAACTATAAGCCAATTAGTCTAACATCTGTCAATGGGAAAATGCTCAAATCCATTACTAAGGAGGTAGCAGCAGGAAATCTAGGAATTCATTATAGACTTATAGAACAGTACAGCACAGAACAGGCCCTTCGGCCCTCAATGTTGTGCCGAGCAATGATCACCCTACTCAAACCCACTTATCCACCCTATACCCGTAACCCAACAACCCTCCCCCCCTTAACCTTACTTTTCAGGACACTACGGGCAAATTTAGCATGGCCAATCCACCTAACCCGCACATCTTTGGACTGTGGGCGGAAACCGGAGCACCCGGAGGAAACCCACGCACACACGGGGAGGATGTGCAGACTCCACACAGACAGTGACCCAGCCGGGAATCGAACCTGGGACCCTGGAGCTGTGAAGCATTTATGCTAACCACCATGCTACCGTGCTGCCCAAATTATACAATCAGACAGAGTCAATGTGGTTTTGTGAAAGTGAAATTATGTTTGACAAATCTATCAGAGTTCTTCTGGGGTGTAGCAAGGATAACAGGGAAAGAATTTCTACAGGGTAGGATATTCTGTGGACCCCCCCCACCCCCCCCGCTGGCAGATTTTTAAGGGGCAGCACGGTGGCACAGTGGTTATTAATAATAATAATAATCTTTATTGTCACAAGTAGGCTTACATTAACAATGCAATGACGTTACTGTGAAAAACCCGTAGTTGCCACATTCCGGCTCCTGTTCAGGTACACGGAGGGAGAATTCAGAATGTCCAATCCACATAACAGCACATCTTTCGGGACGTCTTGTGGGATGAAACCGGAGCAGCCGGAGAAAACCCACGCAGACCTAGGGAGAATGTGCAGACTCCACACAGACAATGATCCAAGCCGAGAATCAAACCTGGGACCCTGGCACTGTGAAGCAACAATGCTAACCACTGTGCTACCATGCTGCCCCCGGTTAGCACTGCTGCATACGGCGCTGAGGACCCAGGTTCAAATCCCAGCCCTGGGACACTGTCCATGTGGATTTTGCATATTCTCCCTGTCTCTGCTTGGGTTTCACCCCAACAAGTCAAAGATGTGCAGGGTAGGTGGATTGGCCACGCTAAATTGCCCCTTAATTGAAAAAAATAATAATTGGGTACTCTAAAAATTAGAAAAAAAAGATTTTTAAATGTCAAGTGAGTCAAGAGCGATGGGGGTCACCCAGGAATGCTCTTGTTAAAAGCCACAATCAGATTAGACAGGATCTTTTTTAATGGCAGAACAGGCATGATGGCCGAATAGTATGCTCCTATTTCTTATGATCTGATGATGCAGGCAGAGTACTGTTAAGGCACGGAGGTATGTGAGTCAATTACCCCTTAAAGCAAGCCTGCAGCTCTAAAGTAATGTTCTTGCTAAAGACTGTGCTGAAACTGTGGGAAAATCTTAGCATGAATAAATGTGACATTTAGCACAGCAAAGGAGAGAATAGGCTTCAAGGTTCCCCGACACCACACTGGATGTCTTGGTGGAGGAGGTGGAAAGTCTAAGAGATGTGGCCTATCCACAGGGACCAGGAGCCCCTTCAGACAAACTTTGCAGAAGTAGGAGGTGCAGGCAGCTACAGTGATCAATGCCAGGATATATAAGTCCCAGGGAACTGGATGCATTTTGCAAAAAAAAAAATGACATTACACAATTGATTAAGGCCAGTGAATGTATATTCCAGCAGCCCTGCTGCAGCCACTCGAGAAGCACTGCAGACTTTAACAACTCGAAAGAATGTAGGCACCAAAATGTATTTCGACAATTAAAGCTACAGCTAGTAGAAATCAACCAGCCACTAACCTTTAAGTAGTTGATGATACTTTTAAATAGCTCTAATCCTTCCTGCTGTTGAATGTGTGTTCAACTGTGTATGTTTAAGAGACAGCATTGTTGGATGCTGTGCTTCAAATGACCGTGCTGATATTAAATCAGCATTACATGCGAATTGACATTACAATCTAACTACTCTACATCCCTATCCTTCCTGCAGGAGCTCCTGGTGTTTGTGCTCACTCACATCCTAACCTGAATGGTGTCCAGCACAGCCCAGACTAGAAGTGTGTATGAATGTTGTGGATACCATTTTGAAACTAAAATGACACTTGTAATACCACAAAACTGGGCAATAAGTTTACAGCCTATGTGAAGCCACACTTTGTGCTGTTCAGTTGACTCTTACTCTATCTTATCTTCCCTGCATTATGGAGTTCCTCACTGAAAAAAATAAAATGTTCCAATAATACCACATATAGTTTGGTTCTATTTGTATATATGCAAATCTATTAGCCCACATTGCATAAATTACTCCTTGGGAAATTAATCTGGTGCAGATCCTTTTTGCTTTCTGAAACCGGAATCACCCATAAAAATCTTTTATTTTATTGATTCTACATTGCATGTGTTCTTGTGCATATTGTTATTTCCATCCCCTTCAAATCCATAATCCATAATCTTGATTTAGTGCATACCAGTGATAAACATCTGCTTGTTTGAGACAACATTAACAATTTCGAAATGGAATGAATTAAGATATATTTCTGACCATTAAATAGTTCTCTAAGATATGCTGGTGGTGAAGGAGATTCTGTTAAAAGACAAAGCAAAATTGATCTTCAAGTAATTTTTTTCACAGTAATTCATTCTTTGGAAGTCCAGTAATTTTATATTTTAATTAAAATAATTAAAGCAGCTCAATAGAAGAGAGCAAATGAAGCATGGCGAAGGACAAAATCAGGACTATTAAAGTTGTCTGAAAGCATTGTACAATAACATCTGTATAATAGATATTAATGAATTAACAGTAAGATCATATATGAATAAATATTGTTTTTCTTAGTATTTACTAGAAAAGGGCAAGAGGAACATTGACCTTACGGCATGATTAACATTAAAACTCAAAACCAACTTCACAATTTGCCGAGATGTTTTTAAAAAATCAATAAGCTGGCAAATGCATGTATATTGAATTGTTGTTTTAGGGAGATTTGCTGGTGACCTCTATGTCTATGTTGAAAGACATCATTAGCCTTCCCTGCAGTGCAGGTTTATATAAACTGGAGCTAATTCAAGAGCTTTAATTATCACCGGCTGACATTGGCAGATAAATACTTCACCTGGAAAAATAGACTGCATGATTATTTATTAGAATTCATATACCACAACTAAATCAAATTAACAATGGGATTTACCGCGCAAGCTGCTGCGTGTTTTTTGGTGGAGGAGGCGACCTACCAGCGGGATTTTCTGGTCCTGCCATTATCACCGGGATTTCCCATTGACTGGATCCTCATCACCAGGAAACCTGTGTGCCGTTGGTGGGACCAGAATATCCTACCAGCGTGAACAGCCAGTAAATCCAGCCCATAGAGTGCTTATTGTTAAAATATCTCCATATGCTAAATCAGTAATATATGAGAAACATCTTCCACAAGCTTAATAAAAGGTTTTAAGGAATGTCTTATAAGAGTCACAAAGACGGAGAAGCTGAGGGATTTAGGGAATTAATTAGAGAGTTTAGTAACTTAAGATAGAGCAACACCTTGCATTTATATGACAGCTTCAATATAGGAAAATATCTCAAGGCACTTCATAGCATGTTATTAATCAAAATTTCACACCAAGCCACACAAGGTGATACCAGAGCAAATTGTAAGATTTGAGCAAAGGTCAGAGATTATTCACAAGGATGGAGGCCTCATTAGTGATTTGCTGAGGAGCAACAGTTTAAAATACAACACAATCAGAATAGACATAGAAGCCATATGACCCAGAATAGGTGAGAAGGTTTAACAGTCCCAGAACAGAATGACGAGGCAGAACAGTTTGATCTCAGTAACCTGGAGTGATGATCTCTCCATCTTCCATCATTTCTTAAATTAACTGAGTTGTTAAGAAGAAGATGGAATGGATCCAACTTGAGGATGAGTTGACTAAAGTGTTCAAGTGAAGCTAGCATGGATCCACCTGGGTCCTCCCTCATTATCTGGATATCCCCTCATAACTGCCTATGTATATACATTATTTTGGATATCATGACCTTTGGTTTCACTGAGTCAGGTTGACATGGTGGATCTATAAAAATGGAGGGCAGGTAACAATTCCAGGATTCCCGACCCCATGCCCACATTGTGCAATTTTTGGGAGTGCCTTTAAAGGATGCGGGCTGTTTCTTGTCAAAATCCCACATTCGGCATAGCCGACCTGTTTAGCTTCATTGTGGAGATGGGCTTGTTCTAGTCTGCAATTTTCATGGAGTCGGTCCAGGTTTTTAAAAGGTTGTGATTCACAGACCCTTAGCTGAGAAAATATAATCCATTGGTCACTTTCTCCTCTGAAAACAAGGCCTGGACAGCAAGCAAGTAAAAGTGTCAATGATCATGTCCCCTCTGCCAGCACAGCCCTTCCACTCACCCCTATGTCCCCTCATCCTTTTTAAACAGATTCTGCCCTTCCACCCACCTTCACCCACCCACATGCCCCTTCTCCAAGCCCTGCCCTTCCTCAGCCAAAAGCATTATATACACTTGGATGAATGTACAGATATCCATTTGAATAATAGAAAACCTTCTCTCCAGTGGAAACTTTGTTTAATTCACAGTGCAGGCTCTCTGACCGCTTCTGTCAATTTCATGATGTTTGTTGACATACGTAAGTGGTTTCAAGTATTTATGGCTTTTGAAATTTAAATGGCCTGGAACATTGACACTTTTATTCGCTTGCTGCCCAGACCTTTTTTTCATGGAAGAATGTGACCATTGGATTTTATATACATATTTTCAGAGCTCTTTTTAGACATCCAACTTTAAATTGTGGTGTTCATTGGTTGCAGGAAGTGTACAGTACATCCATGGGTAGGAACGCACTAAAGGTTAGCATGAGGGGCATGGGAGATGGATGGAAATGCAGAGCTTGGTACATGGGGTGGATAGCATGACAGAGGTTGAAATGGGGTGTGAGGGTCATAGCGGTTGGGTGGGGAAATGAGTTGGCATGGATGGTGCATGGAGAGTGTTTTGGAGGGTAAATGGGTTGTGAGGGGTGGGGAATGGAGACCCTTTGAATTTTTGTTCACTGGGGGAAAGTCCCATGGTACCGAGGTGGCTTTTTAAATACACCATCTCAGAACCCAGCAGCCCCTATGGCTACCTCAGCACTTCTTCTCATGCCACTAACTATGATCTTGAATAAGATTGAATACATTCAGTGCACATGGAGGGCGCGAATTCTCCGCCCCCCACGACGGGTCGGAGAATAGCGGGAGGGCTTTCCCGACATTTTTCCCGACCTCCCGCTATTCTCCCCCCCCCCCCCCCCACGGCCGCCCCACGACACGAATCGCTGCTCGCCGTTTTTTTACGGCGAGCAGCGATTCTCCCCTATCCGATGGGCCGATTTCCCAGGCCTTTACGGCCGTTTTCACGAATTTAAACACAACTGCTATCACAGTTCGTGAAAACGGCCACAAAGTGCCGTTCTGCACAACCATGCCACCGATTGGCACGGCCGCACCACGGCCGTGCCAAGGGTAGCATGGGCCCGCGATCGGTGGGCACTGATCGTGGGCAGCGGGTCCGATTCCCGCGCACTCTTTGTCCCTCTGCCGCCCCGCAGGACCAGTCCGCGGGGCGGCTGAGGGGCATGACGGACCGCACATGCGCGGGTTTGACGCATATGCGCGATGACGTCATCCGCGCATGTGCGGGTTGGAGCCGTCCAACCCACGCATGCGCGGCTGACGTCATCGTGCGCGTCAGCCGCCGTGAGTCTTGGCGGCCGGGTTTAGCGAACGTTCGCTAAGCCCGCGCTGCCGTTCTTCCCGGGGCCGCAATGCTAGCCCCGACCGGGGGGGGGGGGGGTGAATCGGGTCCTGGTAGGGGGCGCGGAGGCTGCCGTGAAACACGGCCGGTTTCACGGCAGCCTTTACGACTCTCCGCATTTGCGGAGAATCGCGCCCGGAATATTTCATGACAAGTTATAGAAAATGCTTAATCATCCATATATTAATAGAACTATCATCAACTTCAAGTAGTAAGAACACTGGATTGGACGCATAGGGAGTCCACGACTTTCACTGTCAATGTTGTGTGCAATCAGCATGAATCTCATGTCACTTGCCCTAGCTTAACGTGTGCCTCACTTCAGTTATATCAACAGAAAAAAGTGATGTGGATGGAAACCAGCAGAATGTGACAACTCTGCACGTGAGCAACAGTCAAAGAAAATCTCGTGGGCTGCACTCAGAACCCTGATTGGCCCCCAGGCCATAGATTACCCTTCACTGGTGCAGGAGTTAAGGGGGTTGGCTAGCATGGACAGGAGGTTGGCTAGCTAACAGGAAATAGAGAGTAGGCATGAATGGGTCAATTCACGTTTAATAGTGACATAGCCGGGCCGGGCATCGGGGAGCTTGTGGCATTTCTCGCTCGCTACCACACATTGAAACTTTTCCATGAAATCGTCCTCATAGTCAAACCTACGTGTGATTCCAGACTCAACAATGTAGTTGGTACTTACTGGTCTTTTAATGGACCTGACAACCACATCAGTTGTAAGTAATCACAACAGCATTCAGTAAAAATAAATACATTGAACTGACAAAACTAGAGGAATCTCAGCCCCATTGAATCTGTAAAGTTTATCTCGTAAACATACAGGGATGGACTCTCCGGTCCCCCAGGCTCGTAAATCTCATTGGCACGCCGTTTCGCTTCCTGCTGCTTGTTTCTGGGATTTCCCATTGAAGCCACACCACCAGGAAACCCACGGGCGGGGGGTGCGTTGTCAATGGGAAAAGACAATCCCTATGGCCAGAGAATTCTGGCTATCGTCACAGATGATTCTAACCGCAACCTAACAAAATGGCATCTACTATCAGCGAATGTTCTTTTGTATTCCTCCACCAAACCATAGTTTGAGTAGAATCATCAGAGGTTGGACAAGTGAGATGGTTAGCTGGGCATTGAGCAGCGAGTCTTCAATCTTGCCTCTGGATCTCAGGAAGTCTCATGGCTTCAGGTTAAACAAGGCCAAGGAAACTGCCTGCTGATAATAAACTAATGAATCAATATTCCTTCAAGTTGAACACTACATTGTAAGATGATAAATCTGTATTAATTTTATACATTTTTGAATTTGAACTCGAATAAGTTACTGTTTTGGACATACTTTCTAATTTATAGTTTGAATTTTAAAAATTAAAATGGTCTTGATTCACATAATCTTGTGCTACAGTTCTGGTTTAGAGGTCAAAGCACAGAATCTGGAACCAATTCAGGTGGCACTTTGGGCTAAGAGGCATGTTGGTACAGGCCCCATTATGTAGGAATAATCGGTTTATGCCGGGAAAGATGGATGCAATGTATGGTATGTGGTACAGGGAAGGGGTAGAACAGTTAAGGGACCTGGGGAGGGATTCTCTGACCCCTGCCGGGTAGGGGAGAATCCTGGCCCTGTTTCTTGAAAGGAAGGTTTGCAAAACTGGAGGAATTACTGAGAAATTGGAGTTGCCCAGAGGAAGCGATTTAGATACATTCAGGTCTGGGGAACTTTGCACATGAAAAGTTTCCTTGTTTCCTCATCTGTTAGAATGGACGCCTAGAGAAGCTGTTGACATGGGACAACATCGGGAAGGGCGAGGTTGGAGACATTTATGTGTGAATACTGGGAACTGATAAGGCACCAATATAAGAAATAAGGAAGAAGTGGCAGGAGTATTTAGGAATCGAGCTTTGGGGGGGGGGGGGGGGGGGGGGGCGTTCTGGAGTGAGATTATGCACCAAATTAACTCAACTTCATCCTGTGCTAGGATGAGCCTCATCCACTTCAAGGTAAAGCACAGTACTCACACGATGAGGGCCCGGATGAGCAGGTTTTTCTCAGAAGTAGAAGAGAAGTGTGAAAGTTGCGGGAGGGGATCGGCAAACCATTCGCATATGTTCTGGGAGTGCTCAAAGCTGAGGGGTTTCTGGGTTGCAGTGTTTTCAACAATATCGGAGATAGTGAGGGTCAAGCTGACACCGTGCCTTTCAATGGCAATCTTTGGGGTTTCAGAGTTGCCGGAGCTGCTGGAGGTGAGGTGAGGGGGCTGATGTGGTGGCCTTCACCTCGTTGTTTGCAAGGTGACAAATCCTCTTGAGTTGGAGATCGGTAGTGTCACCGGGGGTTTCGGCGTGGCTGGAATATTGAGTCGAATTCTTGAAGTTAGAGAAAATTAAATATGCACACAGAGGGTCAGACGAAGGGTTCCTCATGATATGGAAGCTCTTTCTATCCCTGTTGAAAGATTTTCATTGCCACAGGGGAGGGGGAGGGGAATTTTTGTTTTCAAACTGTTTGTAACCTGGTGCAAGTTGATTACTGTTTGCGAACGTAACTGTGTGTTTGAAATAAAATATATATATTTTTAAAAGAACAGAATAATAATAGAAATGCTACGTTTGTGACATCTACAATTGTAGAGAGACATAATGTAGAGGTATGGATTGTTATATTTATGACTCCAAAATATTGGCCTGGAGGGCTGCATTATTCACACTGCAGTGACAAGCACTTCTTAGCAGTAATAAACTGTTTCTCTATTACAGAGAAAATAGCTTAAAATTATGTGACTTGTCAATCGTATCTTTATGGTGCACCTAGCACCATAGAAATGGTAGTATTTTACTCCTTAATAAAAGCTAAGAGACAGAGATTGACAGAAGGAATATTGGGGCGTGCTGACAAGTAACACAGAAAGAAAAATGAGCACATCAATAAGAGAAGTGCAAGTTATAGGCCAGTGACCTCGAAGGAATTTTATAGAATTTAACTCTGCAAGCTCCAAACTAGTCAGTAAGTTAAAACAAATTCACAAAAATGTGGCAATACCTGAATATTTTTCTTTTAAACAACGACTAGGCTAGCCTTTGCAATTTTAACATTACATTATTTTCTGGTACTCCTGATTCCAATGTAGGTATTTTTTCCTGATGTGAATAAATATGAACTATGACTCAATCTGAAATAATGCCATGGCCTTTGGGTATTTTATGCAGTTAATCCAAAATGCAGACAGGCGTTAGAAAGTAGCTTAAAAAATTATTTTTTCCTGCAAGCCTACTGCTTTATGACAACTTTGAAAATGTACTAAATGTATTAAAATATAATTCTATCATTTGACCACAGTTTGTGACAGTACAACTGCCCTGTTTGATACGTTCAACAAACAAATTAGTTAACCCATTGAGGCAACAATTTTGTCCTCGTATCATTGTAACATTTAAAGCAAAATATATTGAGGTTTTACAATTTATCTGAAGTTATTTATTCCACGGATATAATGAATTCATAAATGTTCTATGGGTCACAATAGTTCTCTAATTCTACTTTGTAAGACTCTGTAGAAATAGAAGTACAATCAGATTTGTGGGTATAATTTAAAGAGGAGTCATATTTTGAAAGCTGAATGAATGAAAGTTCCTGAGTAATAAGTACCCCAGATTTTTCTGTCCATTAATTCATCTATTATTGTCAGCTCTGTGGCATCCTCCACAATTTTCAGCTCACATAATAGTACAGAGGACAAAGTAATTCTGCTGATGGACAAGGTGGTATAGAATGAAAGGAATGATAGGAAGCCATTTTAATTACCACCATATTTCAGTTAATCTTTTAAACCAGATTTAAAAGCTGTATTATCCTGCCTGTAGACTACATACATGAGTATTCTAAGAAATAGAACAAAGACACATCTGTTTGGATTTTCTAAATTTTGTACAGTATCTTCTTCTACAAGTTCTTTGCAATTTTTTGGAATAATGTACATCTATAAAACAACCTACAGACCGAAAACTATTCCAAAATAGATGAAGTGATGTCAGCAGACACGTTAATAAAAACTATTAGGCTAATTGACAACAATAAAAGAGTTATGATACAGTGTTACCCAGCAGATTGTGTGTTTATATAAAAATATGCACAGATATTCCGATAACACAGTGAAAAGTGGTCACAGTCCCTTAAATGGAATATTACATTTTGTAGTATTCGTTGTGATGGCAGAAGCATGAGCACTGAAACATTTTTGAAAGTGGAGCGTAAAAAGGAGTTACAGAGACCAGGTGGCAAATGTTCATTGTCAGAGGATGACTCCTGCACCATTTAAATATGATACATGAGACCCAATTCCGGGTTTCCCAGTTGATAGATCCGAGGCAGTAGGTTGGAACACAAAGAGGTTTATTATTACTTACAGTCAAATCATCATCACTCCACGGATGATCACCTTCCCCGACCTGCTCCCAGGTCTGGATTTTTATACTAAAGGGGCACACTTATTGAAGAAGTTCATATCACCTGGAAGGCACGGGGAAGCTGATGGTTCCTATCCCGAGACCTCTGCTGGAGTTATAACTCCACCATCCCCGCCCTCCAACTCCCAAGTCCAGAGACGTGTCCACGCCTGTCGAACCCCGTCCTGGACCTCTGGTCCGTTGACATGAGGGTTGATCTTCTGGCGTGGTCTGTGTCGGCCTGGCGGCATGTACTGGACTGGAGAACAGCACTTGGGGGCGCTGTTGTCTGAGCCAGAGCTGAGTAGGCCCTCGTCTAACATCTTGGTGTCCTCAGTTGCGGGGCTTTTGTCTGCAGCCACAACTGGGATGGGGGCCGATAGCGATGGCAGTAGGGGCGATGGGCCAGAGGCGCGCCAAGTGGAGCTGGGACCACAGGGGTGCGGGCTGTTCGGGAGGGATGTCCGGCATGTGGCTCCAAAGGTGATCGACATGGCGATTGGATTCTAGCCCTTGCACCCTTACCTTGTTGGATACTGGCCTGGTGGCCGCCAAGATAACACCTGGGACCCAAGCTGCTCCATCGTCGAAGTTCCAGATGAGCACAGCGTCACCGGGGCGAATATGCAGGCCTGCGAATGGTGACCAGCGTTGGTCGCGGTGTGGTCCTGAATCCGGCGGACTCTCTGCGTAGATAGGGGAGACCAAGCTCAGGTGGGTGTGGAGTCGACGGCCCATCGAGAGCTCCTCTGGTGCGATGCCCATCGTGGCATTCGGTGTCATGCGATAGGAAAAAAGAAAACATGCCAATCGAGTGTCCGAGGATCCAGCCGTCAGCTTCTTCATTCCCAATTTAAATGTTTAGACTGCTCTTTTGGCCAGTGCATTCAAAGCCAGGTGGTAGGGAGCAGTCCTTAGGTCTTGGAGCTCATCGGTGGAGGCAAAGAGTGCAAACTTCATGCTTGAGAACGCCGTACCGTTATCGGATACCAGTACCTCAAGGATTCCATGCATACTGAAGATCTGCCGTAGTTTTCTCACGGTTGTCCGGCAATTTTCACTTGCATCAGTACCACTTCCAGCCATTTAGAGTGAGCGTCTACCAGGAGGAGGAATATCACCCCCTGGAAAAGGCCTACAAAGTTGAAATGAACCCGGGCCCAAGGCCTTCCGGGCTATTCCCAAGGAGTGGGGCTGGCGGGGGTCATCGTTAGTGCACCTGGCATTGGGGGCATCGCTGGGCTACTCATTCAATATCTGCATCGATGCCAGGCCACCAGACGTAGCTTCGGATGAACATCTTCATTTGAGACATTCCTGAGTGTCCATTATGGAGGTCTAGTAAGAGTGCTGCACTTCCAGCTCAGAGACCACCACCTGGGTCCCCATAAGAGTATAACTCTTGCATCTTCCCCATAAGCCACTAGGCCCCCAGACACAGCCCGGTGCTGGCCCCCATACGGCACCATGTGCCTGACGTGGGCGAGCTGTGAGTTGGTCTGGGTCCAACCGCGGATGCAAGATGCCATGACAGGTAGAGAGTCTATGAAATGGAGGGCAGCTATTACCTCATTGGCCATGACTGGGATAGGTGGCTTAACGGGTAGCGGTCGGTGGATCAATGCTTCTGGGTGGGGTATGTGGGCCCTGGAGCAGTCTTCCAATATACTGCCAGCAAAAATGGCCAGTGCTGGATGTGAGCAGAGGCTATTGGAGGAATCGCACTGTTATCCTTGAAGAGCCCCAGTTCTGAAGAGCACTGAAGAGCAATATGTTCTCCAACATCCTCTGAAATATTGCACACGCTGAGGAGACCCCAAATAGTAGCCAGGTATACTCATAGAGTATCCGGTGTTTGTTGATGGTGACGGATCTTCTTGACTTGGGGGCCAGGACCAGCTGGAAATACGCATGGCTGATATCTGGCTTGGTGAATATAAATCCACCGCTGAGCTTGGCATACAGATCCTCAATCCTGGGGACTGGATAACGGTCTACGTGTGATACCCGATTCACTGTCATTTTATAATCCCTGCAGAGATGCACCAACCCATCAGACTTAAGACCGGTGTCGCCCAGTCAGAAAATTGTATTGGTCCTATGATCCCCAGGTTCTCCATGCGGTCCAACTCCACATCTACCTTTGGATGCAAGGCATATGGAACAGGGCGGACACTGAAATAATAGGCTTGGGCCATGGAGTCCACGATATATTCGGCCCCCTGATGGCCCCAAACCTTCCTGGAATACAGGTGAAAATCTGGCCAATATGCCTTGGGGACCATGTGGGTGCATATGACAAACCCTCTGCCAGTCTAAGCGGAGCTGCCAGAGCCAGTTGCGCCCGAACAGGCTCGGGCCGCTCCCCTGTACAACGACCAGTGGTAAATGTGCTGACTAATTGATGTATTCAACAGGGACGGTGGTCGTGTCTGCAATCACGAGAGGCCCTTCCGTGTATGTAATTAGCCTTGCTCCTGGAGAATTAGCAGACGAATCCCGGAACATATGGAGTCGAAGATGTGTTGACTAATGACAGACTGCAGCCCCTACATCGAGTTCCATTCAGGTTGTGTGGCCGTTCATCTGGATCGAGATTTGGATGGGTGCAATTCTTGGCGCTGCCAGACAATGTAGTTGTCTGTACTGGTCATCATTTTCCTCCATGTAGTGGGCCCTGTCACGGGTGGGGCAGTCACACCTGGCATTGCGGCAGGTGGGTGACTGCTCGCAGGACCTCTGTGTCCCGAATCTCTGTGTCCCTCTGCTACTGCTGCAGGCTAGTAATTATACCTCCTGATCGGGGGAATAAGTTCAACAATGTTCCCAGGGTCTATTCCAGCATCTCGCCCCTCGCTTGTATGTGTCCTAATGCTGGGGAACAGGTTCTTTGATCCTAGTGGGCTGTGTGCGGGGCCTGATTGAGGCTCTAAACTGAGTACCACCACCTCTTGGATTTCTTGGACTCCTTGTTCGGTGGACTCCCTGGATACTCCAATTTCCACAGCTTTTTGGAGGTCTAAATGGGCTTCAGTTAGTAGTTGTACTTGCGTGGCCACATGATGGATCCCACATACTAACCGGTCACGTAGTACTTCGCCCAAGGTTGGGCCAAACTCACACGTTTCAGCTAGTTTCCTGAGGCAAGCCAGAAATTCTCTGATGCCTTCACCTTGGGTCTGGGCAGCTGTGTGGAACTGGAAACAGTGCAGCATCAAGTGGCGGCTTTGGGCCAAAATGTTCCCCTACCAAGGCTATCAGGATTTTTATAGTGATGTATGTGGGCCCCACAAGGTGTCAGCAAGACAACAGTCTTTCGCTCATCACTTATAATCGCGTTTGTGCGGACGAAGAATAGCCTCCTCTCTATGTACTGTCCCCAGTCATCCATACCTGCATTGATTGGCTCCAACTTCCTGACATGCGGCATGGTGATGGCTTCCAGTAATCCTGACAAGGCCTAGAGGAGGTAGATAGAGCACATAGCAAAAGGTGTCGAAGGCAACTCCACTGAATCTTCGTCGCCAGTGTTAGATCTGAAGTACAGTAAGAAGTCTTACAACACCAGGTTAAAGTCCAACAGGTTTGTTTCAAACACGAGCTTTCGGAGCACGGCTCCTTCTTCAGGTGAATGGAAAGCCTTTCCATTCACCTGAAGAAGGAGCCGTGCTCCGAAAGCTCGTGTTTGAAACAAACCTGTTGGACTTTAACCTGGTGTTGTAAGACTTCTTACTGTGCTCACCCCAGTCCAACGCCGGCATCTCCACATCAGATCTGAAGTAAGCAGTGATGCCGAAGCAATAGGTTGTCGTACAAAGAGGTTTATTATTACTTATAGTCAAATCACCACCACTCCTGGAGGGTCTCCTTCGGCTTTTTTATACTAAAGGACTACACCTGTTAAGGAGAAACCACAGCCCCTTTACTGGGGAAGTTCATATTCCCCGGAGGGCATGGGAAATCTGATGGTTCCTCTCCCGTGACCTCCTCTGGAGTTATACCATAGATGGCAATTTTCACCAGCACAGGTTAAGGATGTAGTTTGCAAGCCCATACTCTCCAGTTCTAACTTGGCTGGCTGCTTTGCCTAGACCCACACAATTCCCTAGCCCCACGCAATGTTTGTGGAAAGAAGCCAACTTTTCCATGATTTGTGGTTCACAGTCCCTCAGAAAATTCATGAATTGCACGCGATTTAGTGGTCTTGCTGGGCTCGACATGGTATCAGGTCAAGTCCGCCAAATCTCGTGAGAGGCCTGGCGCAGGATTTGCGACGCTCTAAATGCCTTGCGAGATTTGACAAAATCTCGAGAGACATCGTGATCTGGATCTCGCCTCACTGGGCGGTGATTCTGATCTGCATATTTAAATGAGCCTAATGTGTTTGCGGGATTCTCCTGGTGCAGGGGACCTAACGGCCGCGCCTGGGATACCATGTCAGGACGCTGTTGAGCATTGGTTTCCACAAATGTGGAGCAGTCATAATGGCACCTGGAGAGTCTCCCAGGCCATTTGAGACCCCGGGTGGTCAGGGATAGAGCAGGGTGGCACCTGGGACTCTCTCTGGCACCCAGGCACTTTGGCATTTCCAGCCTGTCACCCTGACAGTGCTATCCTGGCACTGTCAGGGTGCCCAGATGGCACTGGCAGTGTGCCCAAGTGCTAGGTTGGCACTGCCAGGGATTGTGCCAAGAGGGCTATACCGGTGGAGGTGTTTGAGAGGGTGTTCTTGGGGGCCTCTCTGAGGTTGGGGGAGGGGCAACGGAGTCAAAAACGGGGGTGGGCTGAAAAGGCGTGGGGGGGCATCAGGACAGCCAAACAAAATGGCATCCCGATCTGCAAGGAGCCTTTCCTGCTGGGCTCACCAGCAGGAAGTGACACAAGTGTGGCCTCGGCAGAGACAAACTCCCTAAGGCCAAATAATAACTGCAAAGTGCCGTTGAATAGCTTGTCGGCGCTGCAGCCGCCAAGAAACACGCCTCTAAATGCACTCAAAACCAGACATAGAATCACGCCCGTAGTCAGGATTCGGGAAATTTTGAAAGATACGTTCAAAAGGTCTTATACATACCCACAGCCGCTTGCCATGACCCCTCATGCCCTCCATATCAACTCAATGCCAGCGCATGCACTGCAATTGGTCTCACCACTTCTTGTTTGGGACGCTAAATCTGCCTGGATCTATTGTCCTGAATTATTTTTTGCCAATCATGCTGTAATATGCATATGTGAGAATATTGGGCGAAGAAGGGGATATATCAAGGGTGTGATGCCCTTCGTAGTTGGGTAGCCTGACAACACAGTGTTGAGACTTGCACATTAAGGGCAAAACAATTGAGAAGTTTCAGGGCCACCAGCTTTTGCAGACTGCAGCTGAAAGATCAGTGTTTTGCCAAAAAAAGGGTGAGATTTAGGTTTTAATAAGTTAGACCAATGAGTTATGGGTCACCATTACAAGCATACTATGCTTTGCAGACATCATAAATTTGAGATAAATTGTGTCTGAATTCTCTGTAATTTTGGATGCTACTTGTCTGGGAAAGGGTTGTCAAACGTATACCTAGTTTATGGAGATGAAACAAAGACTTTACTTCACCAGTTATTATGATTCAATGAAGATTAAATCAAAACTTACTGTTATTGCATCCCAAGGTGCATTAGCTTTGATGAGTGTACAAATACCTTTCTTTGTTATGTGTGCATGAGCCTGCAAATAGTGTGCGTGTTTCATTATACAAGCACACCTGAAAAGATTGAACATTATCCCTTTGCCACTGACCTGTGGCCACCACTGAGTTCATTAGTGCAGAACATCCTTTCCACTGACTGAGTCTGCCCCATTGTTCGTATTGGCCAGGGTCAAGTCAAGGGCATACAGCCTAGATTGGACTCATTTGTCACAGAGTCTAGTAACAAAGCTGATTTCAGCAGAGGCTGGGCAGGTTTCATGGGGCAGGCTGCAACCTTTGACCTTGAGTGCTCAGGGCAACTGAAGCTCACACAGATGGTACACCACAGTTAAAGCATTTATGTGCAAAAGGGTGCAAATTACAAAAATAAAGTTTGGTCGCTCAGCAATTTTTTTTTAAGAGCTCAAGTTGTTTGCAGGTTTTTGACAATTCAAAATTGCACCTTAAGCACTTGTGATAATCACAGCACTTTTCTGTCTCAAAAAAAACCCAGTTGGGAGCTTATTGCTTAACTTGTATGTAAGTGCAGTAATTTAGACTGGAGCCTGCATTTTCCATGGTCAGCAGGACTCTGCATGAACAATGGATCGTGCTGAGGTAGCATGTGGAAAATGACTTTAATACAGTATATAGAAAGGCTTATTGCTTTGGTCAAAAGGCTTCAGTGAGGATGGTGTATTCAGCCACTTGGGAAGCACAGACCTGTCACAGAACTCCATGACTGATACACTGGAGCTGCTTATGAGGTCTCCAATGGAAGAAAACGACAAGCAAAGTTAGAAAGGTTACATTGACATGTACTTCACCATTGTATTGCATTTATCCACATTTCTTTTCAAATTTCCTATACTTCAGTGTTCCTGCACATTAATATGAATACATTGAGTTTAATTGAATTTCTATAAATTATTTTGAGCACTTCTATTTTCTTTCTTTTTAAAAATGCGTCAGCCGTGATTTTGATTTTAATGCTTTAAAAATTGAATAGTAGAAAATATATAAAATAGAATGCTTTTGCATGAGTGGAGTTTTGTAAATATAATTGCAGCCTGATAGGTTGTATTATGTTTGTTTTGCTTGGAAGTATTGATTACAGTAAAGTTTCCACGAGTTGCACTAAAATGATCAAGTTGCTGGCTTCAATTGTTGGCGTTTGCTGACAATTTTCTATAATTGATCTCAATATTCCTAGATTTAGGAATGGTAAAAATAGTCAAGATTCAACTCCTGGCCATTATTTAGTCATCCCCAGCTTCCTCTGTGAGTTTTAGGAAAGAGCACAATTTAATTTGGCTTCCTCTCACTTTCAAACAGACTGCCGTCAATTAGTGTCAAGGAATCATCAGTTAGACAAGGGACCAGTTCATGTAGATCCTTCCCCCAGCAACATGAGAAAAGGAAGGAAGAGAAAAGAATGTAATAGAACTTTGCGCTGAATGTCTCTCATAGTTTTGTGTTTGTTGTCAGTGTATTGAAGTGTTATTAATTTAGAACATTTCAGGATGAGTGTTCATTACATAGATGATAAATTCCAAACACAAATGTCTCAATAGTTGTCTTTTCCTCATCCTTTATTGAAAATTGCTTAATTTTGCTTTCCAGTGCCTTAACACTGAAAGCAGCACTCATTCCTCACTTTAGCGGTACTTTTAGGTTCATGATCAATTTTTGGTTTCCATCTTCTGCCATCCCAAGGATCTTACTCTTGGCTTTTTGGTATCCAGATGACTCTGAACAATTATGGAGAAACAAAACTATATTAATATTTTGACTGAATCATATTGACTCTTTAGTGTTCCCTGTTTCTGCATCCAAATTGTCAGATTTTCTGAGAAACGAAGGCAATGGAGCGATTTAACGGAAATATTTCTAAGTCATTTTGGTTGCGTTTGATGGGGAGTTTTGCAATGGCTACGTTGGTGAGATCGCAACCCGTATTCAACAGCATTTAATGTCAAAAATGAGCCCCCATGAGATTTTCGACATTACTGGCTCCCTCGCTGTCAGATTCGTGCCTCAGTGTCTCACCGCAAACAAGGAGGAGCTGCTTTTAAACGCTCCCTCACCACTCATTCTCAGTCAATACGCAAGCATGGCAGCGCGAAGGCCTGCTCCTTGCTTTCGGGATGCTGACCTAGACAGGCTTCTCAAGGCTGTGGATGAGAGCCAGGACATCCTGTTCCCCCAAGGGGTTAGAGGACCAGTAGCAGAGGCAGCAATGCCACCTGGGAGACAGTGGCAGCAGCTGGCAATGCGGGCAGCATGACAAGGAGGACCGCTGTCCAATGTTGGAAGATGACAAATGACCTGCACAAAGCTGCAAGGCTAAGTTACCACCTCTCTCCTGGCATCAGTTCCGCAAGCCACCCCTCAAATTCCCAAATCTCCCCTCACTGATCACTGGCTGATACCTTAGACCCTCCCTACATCCGATCATCGTGTTTGTTCCCCAGAACCCACTGGCAACCACCAGCACAATCCCGAATGAGGAATGGACCATGGAAATCGCGGGGTTGACTGTGGATAAGGCAGTCACCGAGAGCGAGGTTGTCCTGCCCCACAGAGGTGGATCCACTGCCCGTTCAACCAGATGACCTCTCTCAAGTGAGCTGTTCATGTTAGACAAAATGATCCTTTCCTCTCACTGACCATATGCCCATTGTCTCACAGGATCTCCATCTGATGAGACCAAGCTATCGGGAGTCATTTCGCCCCCCCCCCCCCCCCCCCCATCGCTACCCAAGAGACCACCTCACAGAAGATCACAGTTGCTGTTGCACATCAGATGGAGGCAGAAACATCCAACGGAGATGGCAGTCAGAGGTCTGCTGGAACCCAGGACACAGCTGGGTCCCAGTCCAAAGCCTAACCTCTGGAAAACGTTCTGCCAGAGCTGGTGCAGATGATAGGCCAGAGCAGTGACATTCAATAGGGGACGTCAGGTACATTCCAGTAACTGCATAGCAGTTTGGAGGAGTCCCAAAGTCTTCGGTCACAGGAGATGTTGCTGACTATGCGTGACACTAAGGCCAACACTGATAGGGTGGCAACCACAGTCAAAAACCTGGAGCACAACGTCCATGTGAGTGTTGTGCCCAAGGCACGGCTCAGTCTGTGACGACCATGGTTGAGGGCCTTAACATCATGTCCCAGTCAATGAGGGACGTGTCCCAGATGCAGGTGGACATTGCCGAGGCACTGCACAACATGGTCCAGCCACTGAGGGGCATCACTGAGGGTGTAGACACCATAGTGCAGACAATGGGGACCCCAGGACTGGCAGCGCCAGATAACTCAAAATCTTGGTCACAGGGCGTGGAAAGCAGCAGGCTGCTTCCACCTCTGATGTGCATCCTGGGGACACACCTAGACGTGAAGTACACCACAAACGATCAATAAGTTTGAGGAGCACTGAGGGGGCGGTCACTATCTGTAGCTAGGGGGAATGGAAACGTCAAATTTTCACTATTAACACATGTAACACCTGATTCTTGTAAAGTCTCTGTTATGTTAATCTTCACAGCAGGCCCACTGCACCCCCACCCCTTGTTGCACTCTGTCCTTCCACTCCCTCTCCCCCTCCTCGGGCACAGTGCTCCAAGATCAAATGCCCCGATGCAGACCCTGTCAAGAGGGTGGGTGTGAGTGCATTGTAAACAGAAAGACAGGAGTCAGACATTTGCAGTAACTGAGGAGCACTAGAGCTAACCTCACAGCAAATTATCATCATTCTCCTGCCTTGTATATTGACCCATTAACAGCACTGACATTGGCCCATCACCGTGAGGTGATGTTACACAGATCCTTGGAGGATGGAACAGGGTGGTCGGGGAAGTGGGGGGCAGTGTGATGGGGGTGGGGAATGGGGAAAGCGAGGGATTGGGAGTATTGTGGGGGGGATGGAGAAAAATGGGGAGAAGATGGAAACGGGGGGAAATGGGGTATGCCCTCTGGCCCTCTCCTCTAGCTCCTCCCTCGGCTCAACCTCCAGTCATTCCTCGTCTGCCTCCTCCGCCTCCTCAGACGAGTCCGCATGTCCCTCCTCCTCCAGCTGACAGACATAGTCGCGTCTTATGAGAATCTGGTGAGGATGAGGACTTCACTGGTCCTCCGGGCATGTGGGATCCTTGCCGCCGCCTGTCCTCCATCCTCAGGCACTTCCCCGGGCTCATTGTCCAGCCCCTCCTGGTCCGCGTCCTCCTCAGACGAGACCACATGTCTATTCTCCTCCAGCCTATCTCTCCACTGCCGGGATGCAGAGGGCACTGCGACCACCACAAAGCGGGAGACCCTCTAGAAGGTCTACCGCAGGGTGTGACCGGAACAGTCCAGGCATCAGAACTACTCAATGGCAGCATGAGCCCCATTATAGTTGGTCTCCGCATCGGTCTCGGGCCTCAGCACCGGCGTCATCAGCAAGATCTTCAGCGGGTATCCCTTGTCCCCCAAGATCCAATCCATCAACCTAGGATGCTCCTCGAAGATGCTGGGGATCTCCAAGTGCCCCAGGATGTAGATGTCATGAATACTCCCTGGGGAGCAGCACGGTGGCACAGTGGTGCGCACTGTGGCCTCATGGTGCCTAGGTCGCAGGTTCGATCCCGGCTCTGGGTCACTGCCCGTGTGGAGTTTGCACATTCTCCCTGTGATTCCGTGGGTTTCGCCCCCACAACCCAAAGATGTGCAGGGTAGGTGAATTGAACACGCTAAATTGCCCCTTAATTGAAAAAAAAATGAATTGTGTACACTAATTTTTTTTTTTAAATGAATACACTCTGGGTAGTGGGCACACATGTGCATGATATGGAGGCGGTGGTCACCCACAATCTGAACATTCAGCGAATGGAACCCCTTCCTGTTAATAAAGGGCACTCCAGGATGCCCCAGTGTATGCAGGGACATGGGTGCCATCTATTGCCCTCTGGATCTGGGGGCATCTTGGCGATGGTGGAGAATCCTGCAGCATTTTGATGGCCCTGCTCCAGGTTGAAGGTGATATAGTTAGATGCCCAGGCATACAGGGCATCCATGATCTCCTGGATACAACTGTGGGTGCAAGATTAGGACATGCCACACAGGTCCGAGCTTCAGCCCTTGAATGACTTGGTGGCAGAGCGGTTGAGGGCTGCGGTGACCTTCATAGCTACCGGGAGCAGGTGTCCTTCTCCTAAATGGGGTGCCATGTACACGAGGGCAGGACATAGGGGCAGCACTGTCTCACTAATGTGACCGAGCCTTCTGTGGCATATGCTGTCTGTCATCTCATTGAAAGACCAATGATGCCTGTGCACCTTGGGCCATTGCTGGCCTCCCCCTTCCTCCTCAGCCTGATGGGCGTCCCAGTCATCAGGGTGTGGGGCAGTCCCCTGCACATCAGGTGCCACTTCCAGCCTGCATCGTTGCTGCTGCTGCCTTCTCTGCCCTCTGCCCTTCTGGGTTGCCACCAGCAATGCGAGGGCGGCCTCTGCGGGTCCATCCATCCATTTAGATATCTGTAAAGAATTGGAGGAGAGAGAGACCAAAAATCAGTTGGGACTCCCATCTCAGGACATTCAAATCCCACAAGCTCCTCCCCATCATTGTAATGACTGTCCCGCCTTCTCTCATTGTGCCATTCAGCTAGCCAGTTGTGCTGGCAAACCTTGCTCTGTACACTCATCCACGGCTACATCAGAAGCCCCTAGGCCCCTGACCTCAGATGAAGGGGAAATCATGCTTGACAAATCTGTTGGATTTCTTTGACTGTGTATCTAGTACAGTTGGCAAGGGGGAGCCAGTTGATGTGGTATAATTGGACTTTCAGAAGGCATTTGACAAAGTCTCGCATAAGAGATTATTGTTCAGGATTAAAACGCATTGGATTGGGGGAAGTGTATTGAGGTGGATAGAAAACTGGGTGGCAGAGAGGAAACAAAGAGTGGGGGTTAATGGGTCCTTTTCAAATTGGCAGGCAGTAACTAGTAAGTGCCACAGGGATTGGTGCGGGACCCCAGCTATTCACAATATATATTACTTCCAACATGTTTAACCCATGTGATGTGCCAGTTACATACCAGCATTCACCACACCAGCAACCAAAGCATCAGCAATCTGCAAAAATATTTCTTTAACAGCAATAGCAGCTGGCCCATTTGGATCAATGTCACGTACCAGCTTCAGCAGCACCTTCTTACTTCAAAACGGATAGCCTTCCGGACTCATACATCCACCTGAGCCCGATGTTCCAGGACCCAGGTATCTCAGAAAAACTGTTGTTCTTTCCGGCTACAGAAAAGGAAGGAAACAGCAACAGCAGCCTCCAGGGATTTGCAGCCACCAGCAGGAGCAAGCAACAAACACAACCGACAGCTGTGATGTGCTCTCACAACTACCAAGGCTAATTCGTCATTTGCAATAGCCTTCAGCTGTGAAGATAGCAGCTGATCAAAGTCAAAATGAGTGAAATTGACTTTCAGCATTGAAGCCACATCAAGGCTCTGTCCTGGAAGTGTTTGGTGGGACAGACAGGCTAACGTTTGCCCCTGTTATGGGTCTTCACAATATTGAATGACGGCTTGAAGGCCTCACAATACAAAGCTCATTATTATAACCTGCCTGCTTACCATTGGCTGGGGACTAATGACAATCCCACAATCCTGTGGGAGTATGAGCTTCCCCAATGAGGGGGGGGGGGGAGAAATCATTAGCAGACTCCCTGCATAAATAGAGCTGGCCAGTTTGGAACCAGGAGAGAGAGAGGAGTGAGCAACAAGGGAAGTAGTTGCTGCTGCTGCTGCTGCTGCTGCTGCTGCTGCTGCTGCTGCTGCTGCTGCTGCTGCTGCTGCTGCTGCTGCTGCTGCTGCTGCTGCTGCATATATGTGTTATTGTAAAGAAATGTTATTTCTTTGTATCCTGAAAACTCGTGCTGGATTCTTCGTGGCCCTCATAAAACTGGCGACGAGGGTTAAAGTGAATAGCTGTCTACACTGTTGAAGCCACCTCCCTGGATTTTTGTTGGATACGGGTTGGAAGTTGTTTTCTGTTACACCATGCCTCTGTATGGATTTTTGGATGTTTTAGATGCTGCGCTGGAAAGCTGGAACCAGTATGCACAACGGATGTGTTACTATTTCCGGGCAAACAATATGACTGAAAACGAGTGCCAGGTGGTCATATTGCTCACCTGCGGCCCGCATACGTTTGGGCTGATTAGGAGCCTTACGTACTCAGCTGCGCCGGACACCAAAACATTTGATGAACTTGTGAACTTAGTGGGGCAACATTTTAACCCAACCCCATCCACGATAGTCCAACGTTACCGGTTTAATACCGCTGAGAGGACCCCAGGAGAATCCCTTGCCGACTTTCTATCCAGGCTATCCAGTACTGTGACTATGGTGAGACCTTATCAGAAATGTTACCCGACCGTCTGGTTTGCGGTATTAACAATGCGACCACCCAGAGAAAGTTGTTAGCCGAGCCAACATTGACTTTTCAGTAGGCCACTCAAATAGTATTGTCCCGAGAGAGCGCAGAACGAGGAGTGCTGGAGCTACAGGGAATGGAAGGTGCATACCTTGGGGCGCAACCCCTTCCGTCCGAAAGTGTCTCCCTGCACCCCTGCGGTACCTTGGGCAAGGCAACGTCCGGATCGACCCCAGTGGCTGTCAGACATTCCTCCCTGAAGGGAGCCTTCTCTAGAACCAATGGATGAGGACCCATGTCTGTGTCAGACTTGTAGGCGCCGACCCCGTCGCAGACGCCGGTCCTGGGGGTGCCAGAGGCACGTCGTTCCGACCAAAACTGGGGCCAGCCCAGGGTCCGTACCTTTCATTTGGATGAACCTGCGGCGACTACTCCCGAGGACGTGGAGACGGAGGATGACTGCCTGCAGCTGCATTGTGTGGCAGCTCCCCGTGTTGGCCTCCATTAAAGTGACAGTACGGGTCAATGGTCACCCGCTTGAGATGGAGTTGGACACTGGCGCAGCGGTCTCCGTGATCGCCCAGAGGACATTCGACCGCATCAAGCAGGGTATACAGACCCTTACATTAACCGACACACAGGCCAGGTTGGCCACCTATACGGGGGAACCATTGGACATTGCAGGAACTACGATGACCCCTGTTGTTTACGGACACCCGGAGGGACGTTTCCCACTTACCCTGGTGCGCGGCTACGGGCCCAGCCTGTTGGGTCAGGACGGGTTGCGCCATTTGCGGTTGCAGTGGCAGCAGATCCTCCGAACAGTTTCTGGAGGGTTGACTGAGGCGCTAGGATGATACCCAGACGTATTCCAGCCCGGTTTGGGGAAAATAAAAGGGGTTGTAGCCCGTATCCAAGTCGAACCAGGAGCCATGCCGCGCTATTTCCGGGCGCGCTTGGTGACTTACGCCTTGCTCGAGAAGGTAGAAGGGGAGCTCACTCATTTGGAGACTTTGGGTATCATCAGGCCCGTCCGTTTCGCTGACTGGGCAGCACCAATTGTACCTGTAATGAAGCCAGATGCCACAGTTCGCTTGTGCGGCGACCATAAACTTACAGTGAATACGGCTTCCCGACTCAACCAATACCCAATGCCTCGCATAGAGGACCTCTACACGAAGCTTGCTGGCGGACTCTCGTTCACAAAATTAGATACGAGTCACGCCTACCTACAGTTGGAGCTAGACCCTGCCTCCCGGCCATATGTAATGATTAATACACACCGGGGCCTGTATGAATATACACGTTTGCTCTTTGGGATATCCTCTGCCTGCGCTATTTTGCAACGCATGTCACTGTCTACTTAGATGACGTCTTGATCACAGGGACGTCGGAGCAGGAACATTTGGAAAATTTGGAGGCTGTCCTTAGACGCTTTTCGGAGGCTGGCATCCGTTTACGGCGCACAAAGTGCGTTTTTCAGGCGAAGGAAGTACTCTACCTGGGTTATCGGGTGGACCGCGAAGGTTTGCACCCCGTTGCAGAGAAGGTGCGTGCGATTCAACGGGCCCCCACCCCGACTGACACTTTGCATCTTCGTTTGTTTCTTGGCCTCGTAAACCATTACGGAAAGTTCCTCCCCAATCTGGCAACTACGTTGGTCCCATTGCACCTTCTGCTAAAGAAGAATCACACCTGGGTTTGGGGTCAGCCGCAAGAAACCGCTTTCCGGCAGGTAAAACAACAATTGTCATTGTCTGGGTTACTAACCCACTATGATCCTGGAAAGCCTTTGCTCGTCACATGTGATGCATCCTCGTATCGTATTGGGGCCATCCTATCCCACAAGATGGAGAACGGGGCCGAGTGGCCGATAGCTTTCGCCTCCCGCACATTGACTGCAGCGGAAAAAAAGTATGCACAGATCAAGAAGGAGGGCGTGGCAGTGGTCTTTGCAGTGAAACGTTTCCACCAGTACGTATATGGCCGCCACTTCACTATCGTGACTGATCATAAGCCTCTGCTGGGACTTTTCAGAGAGGATAAACCAATGTCGCCCATTGCTTCCGCACAGATCCAAGCGCTGGGCTTTGTTGCTCGCTGCATACGAGTATTCTCTGGAGCACAAACCAGGAACCCAGATAGGGAATGCCGACGCACTGAGGCGATTGCCTTTCTCGACCGGCCCCATGTCGACCCCTACGACCGGTGAGGTGGTTGCAACCCTACATTTTATGGACACCTTGCCTGTCACGGCATCACAGATCCGTGAGTGGACCCAGACGGAGCCAGTCCTGTCAAAGGTTCGGCACATAGTCCTGTACGGTGGGCAGCATAGACAGCTCCCAGGCGAGTTGCAGGCATTTTCCTCCAAGCTGTCCGAATTCAGCGTGGAGGACAGCATCCTTTTGTGGGGGACGCGTGTGATTGTCCCAGAAAAAGGACAGGAGCTGATACTGAGAGACTTGCACAATGGGCATCCAGGTGTGAGCAAAATGAAAATGTTGGCCCGGAGTTATGTCTAGTGGCCAGGCCTCGACACCGACATTGAGAAGGTGGCCCAAAACTGCTCCATTTGCCAGGAGCATCAGGAGCTTCCGCCGGCCGTGCCCCTACATCACTGGGAATGGCCAGGGCGGCTGTGGGCGCGCTTGCATGCAGATTTAACCGTCTCTTTTCAAGGATCGATGTTCCTGCTATTAATCGACGCCCAGTCTAAATGGCTAGAGGTGCATAAGATGGGAGGCACAACGTCCTGCGCAACAATCGAGAAGATGCGTTTGTCTTTCAGCACGCATGGCCTCCCCGAGGTGCTGGTCACGGACAACGGCACTCCGTTCACAAGTGAGGAGTTTGCAAGGTTCATGAAGATGAACGGCATACGCCATATTCGCACTGCCCCTTACCACCCGGCTTCAAATGGGTTGGCGGAGCGCGCAGTGCAGACATTCAAACGAGGCCTAAAGAAGCAGTCTTCTGGGTCGATGGACATGAGTCTGGCTCATTTTTTGTTTTCATATAGGACCACCCCCCATGCAGTGACTGGGGTAGCTCCCGCAGAACTCCTAATGGGCCGGAGACTTCGCACCCGTCTTAGCATGGTTTTCCCGGACATTGGCGCAAAAGTATGCTGCACACAAGAACGGCAGGGACATGTTTTTTCTCAGCATCGGCCGATTCGGCAGTTTACGCCCGGTGACCCAGTGTTCGTTCGGAATTGTGCTGGTGGTGCCTGTGGGTCCCTGGCGTAATCTTTCGCCAAATGGGCCCTATCTCCTACCTGGTGCAAGCCCAGGGTCGTCTCCAGCGCAAACATGTAGACCATGTTCGGTCCAGAAGACTATCCCTTCCAAAGATTCCCCGCCCCAGGAGCTCATTTCTACAGCCGCAGAGACCAGACACAATGGAATATATTCCTCACAATCTTCCTCTGGTGCCTCACTCAAAGCCTGCGCAGGTTATGACAGAACAGCGTGGAGATAAAGACGCTGAGATGACGGAGGCAGCAGACTCTGATTCCGAGATGGAGACACAAGACATCTCAGAGGTGGAATCCTTGGGCCCACAGGCCGTGGATGTACAACCGTTACGCCGTTCATCATGGAAGCGCCGGTCTCCATCTCGTTACACAGCACCCGATCCAGCGCCTCGTGCAAATGGAGTCCGGCCTGCGGCAAAACGAGTCCGACACCCTCCTTCGCCAGGGTCTTCGGTGGATTCCTTGGTCTTTGGGGGGGGAGGGATGTTATAACCTGCCTGCTTACCATTGGCTGGGGACTAATGACAATCCCACAATCCTATGGGAGTATGAGCTTCCCCAATGAGGAGGGCGGAGAAATCATTAGCAGACTCCCTGCATAAATAGAGCTGGCCAGTTTGCAACCAGCAGAGAGAGAGAGGAGTGAGCAACAAGGGAAGCTGCTGCTGCTGCTGCTGCTGCTGCTGCTGCTGCTGCTGCTGCTGCTGCTGCTGCTGCTGCTGCTGCTGCTGCTGCTGCTGCTGCTGCTGCTGCGTATATATATGTTATTGTAAATAAATGTTATTTCTTTATATCCTGAAAACTCGTGCTTGATTCTTCGTGGCCCTCAATGTTTCAGCCCACTAAACAACCCCTATCCCCGGAGCACTGGGCCAGCAGCTGTGGTGCCCTTGAACTGCATGCTAGAAAATGGAAATGGCTACTCACCTCTTCACTTCCCCTCAGAAGCTTCACGCTTTTAAAAAGGAGTACTAAATGAGGCCCGTGTGATTTCTTGTTGGCGAGTTGGGTAATTCCCGGGAGCGCATTGCATTCGAGTTCAATCTTGCTAATGAGATTTAAGTGAATGCAAATGAGGGTAAATAATATTCTCACTATTTTCGGGTGATATCCAGAACTCGCCATCAGGAGAGGCCAGGTAACTGCAAATTGGTTTGCGCCCGGCGCAAACTCGATTTTGGCCTTTCCTGCTATTTATCCAAAGTGCCCAGATCCGTGACAGGCACAATGTGGTGGTTGAATCGCCCTCAACCTGTATCATGGACTCTGTAACAAAGAAAACCGTTAATACAGTTTTCAGCAGATCTCTTAAAAATTAGTTTGTCATTTTTAAAACCAAGAAAAACACAGGAGTGCAAAAGCCACAGTTTGAAAGCTTTTCATGTTTCTGTTGGCTATGTTTATTTTCGCATTACATTTTAAATTCTCCAAATTTGTATTTGGGAGATTCCTTTTGAGCATTGAAATTAAAGTTCCCCAGTTTCATCTATTGACAAGCTTTGCCAAAATTTGCTGGTAATTTAGCACAGGGCTAAAGAGCTGGCTTTTAAAGCAGACCAAGGCAGGCCAGCAGCACGGTTCAATTCCCGTACCAGCCTCCCCAAACAGGTGCTGGAATGTGGCCACTCGGTGCTTTTTACAGTAACTTCATTTGAAGCCTACTTGTGACAATAAGCGATTTTCATAATTTTAAATGCAGATATCTTTGTCAGGTCTGGAAGGGGCAAGTGCTGGAACAGAAATGATGATAACCTTTCCGAAGATGTAAACAAGGTATAGATAAAACAGAGTTATCAATTTAACAAATGGATTTCCGGTGGTGACATGTCGAAGAGCAGCCGCACACGCGTGGCTCCCACCAGAGAACTTTTATTTAAGCTCTTTTTGTCTGATTTTTGGAGGAGATTTGGGCTGTAGTTTAGTTGGATCGATGCATTAAGATTCCCAGGTAAAGGGATGTCCAATAAATACAAGACCAGCAGCAGAAAAATAAGGAAATGTTGTTGTACTTGGAAGCCTCGAGGCTCCTGTCTGAGAGGAAAATGGCAGAGGCTCCTGCAGCATCGGTGGCCACTGCACTAGCCGCTGAGACGCTGACAGGCATCCTAGCAGGAGAACTTTAGAACCTACAACAGAAGGTCTCTGAGGATCACGAAAGAGCAATTGAGGGGGTGATGTTCTTGATTTAATCGGCCTTGGCAAAAGTGGATGAAGTGGTAAAGGTACAGGGCACGGAGCTAAAGGAGGTGGAAGTGGTTTTTACACGGAAAAGTAACCAGATTGCCTCTCTAGAAGTGGAGATGGTGCGGGTGGCTGGTGACCAAAAGGCACGGTGGCACACTGGTTAGCACTGCTGCCTCACAGCTCCACGGTCCCATTTTCAATTCCGGCCTCAGGTGATTGTTTGTGTGGAGTTTGCATATTCTGCCCATGTCTGTGTGGGTTTCCTCCGGGTGTGCTGGTCACCTCAGACAGTCCAAAGATGTGCAGGTTAGGTGGATTGGCCATGCTAAATTGCCCCTCAGTGTCCAAAAAAGGGTAGGTGGGGTTACTGGGTTAAGGGGATAGGGTGGACGCCTGTGCTTCAGTAGAGTGCTCTTTCCCAGGGCCCGTGCAGACTTGATGGGCCGATGGCCTCTTTCTGCACTGTAAATTTTATTAAGAACTCTCGTGGAAGGTTTGGAAAATAGCTCCGGAAGACAGAATTTGAGGCTGCTTGGGTTATTGGAGGGTTTAGTTCTGAAGGAGAGCTGCTGACCCCATTTTTAAGGAACTTGTTATAAAATTTTCAGTAAATCAATTTATTGTCTTTTCTTCATTTCCCACACCATGATCTTAACCCCCAGAAGTGTGCTACTTTCTGGTCCTGTTCCTGCTGAGTGAGAGACCTGGAACTGAAACACTCAGATTCTCTGATTCCCTCTTTCTTCTTATGATTCATCTATTACAGGACAAAGTGCAAGATTATGAAAGTCCACAATAGGTTTGGATGGTTGGGCCATATGTTTAGGTAATGAATCAGGCCTCAGAACAGATGAATTACAAAGCCATAGGCAAATATATGTATATATGAAAGGGTTTGTATTTCACGCCATTTGAGTAATACTTGTAAACATATATTTTTTATTTTGAATTTTAATTTCCTCTTTGTAGATTATGGGAACAAATATTTCGCAATAGTTGACAATGGGTATAATTTAATCAAAATAAAACAGAGTCCGTTCTAGGCATGATTAGCAGGGTTGTTCCCAGGACTTGTAGCGGCGGGAATGTTGAAGGCGGAGCTGTAGTTTATGAACAGCAGTCTGATGTCGGTGTCCTTGCTGTCATCTTTCCCAACCTTATCTGGCACCAAGTCAGTGGAATCTCCAGACATCCTGCAAGGGTGATTATAGAAATATAAACCTGAATATATAAATATATATAATTCTGCAATTCTGTGATATAGTGAATTAGAGTAAGTAGCCAATCACATTGAAGAATTCTCTCAGGCTGCAAACCAAATAGTATAAATTCACTGATTATTCCTCACTTCGAATTACACTTTACAGAATGAAATACATAGGGACATACATATTTCATTATTGTCAGCATCCTTCCATCTATGTAAGGTGATGGACATACAGAATCAAATTAATTGAGGATGGGGAAGTCTCACAAGGTACACTTTTGCAGATGGCTGAAGAGACCAATCCAGGAGAGTCATGATATATGAAATGGTTATCATGTGCCATTGTGGGTTGTTCTTTTTCGTGTTGGCGTCTATTGTCAAGCCGCTGCAGCCACTCATCTTCATGATGGCTCATACCCTCCCACATTTGATGCCATTTCCTGTCATTTGCTAGTGTCCAGCAGTTCTGAAAATCGATACCTGTCCGCTTGAAAGCATCCTTGAAGTAGAGCTTTGGGAGCCCTACTCCAGCTACCTGACCAAGCGTGCCTGAGCCAACTAAGTCAACATAGCTTGATGTGCTTCAACATTCTTGGGTGGTGCTGCTGCCTCATGGAGCCGAGGTCCCAGGTTTGATCCTGGCTCTGGGTCACTGTCCGTGTGGAGTTTGCACATTCTCCCCGTGTTTGCGTGGGTTTCGTCCCCACAACCCAAAAGATGTGCATAGGTTAATTGGCCATGCTAAATTGCCCCTTAATTGGAAAAAATGAATTGGATAATCTAAATTTTTTTTAAAACACATTCTTGGGTGAATTTGTCTTTGAGAGAACTGCTGGATTTATGATTTTCTCCTTCCATCAGATGACTAGAACATCGAACAGTGTAACAACCTATGGCTAATCTGATGCTTTCTTTCCTTTACACTCTTTAATTGCACATCAAATCCTGGTGTTCAAGGGCAGCTGCATAAAAGATAATTATGCAATATATGTATATTGTTTTTAGAAATTGTTTGTTATTTTCTATGTGCTTGTCCTAGACAATGATTCTTACACATTAATTCTCCCATAACTTTGATTGCCAAGCAACTTTGGCTCAACTAGTTCTACATACAGTATATTCTGGCTCAACAAAAATGTCTTTGTTGTTATTTCTGAACTATTTTGTAACCTATTTGCCCTGAAGATTAGAGACAGCCAGTTCTATAAAATGCAGCTGCAGCACTGTGCAGCAATGGATAAGTGGATAGGAAATCTGCCACAAATCAACTTGTATATATGCAGGGATTTCAAATAGACAAGGCTTGGAAGGCTATATGTTGTCCCTTGAGTCAGAAAAACAAGCAAATATGGACGTTAAGAACAAAAACCTGATTGTTTTTCATTTTATTTTTAAATGGACTGTATGGTCAAAAAATAGATAGATGACAATCCTACATTCCTTTCTAGAAACCTTGTTTATACATAGAACCAGTATAATTGTTGCCATCGCCAGGAACAACTATTAGACAGTGGTCCACCTATTCGTGTTTTCCATGTATTATGGACCAGGGTTCAAAGGAACACCAATGTATATCATGGAGTTCACCTGACCCACAACTTTGAATAGATTTTGGTTATAAGGAGCACAAGGGTCCATTTTACAGGTGTGATACAACAAAGATCTAAAAGTATTTTTAAACAAAAACAATGTTTATTCTATGAATCTAGTTAACATTTTATAAACACACAGTAAACAGTTTATCAACTACCAACCCTGATTACCCCCAAAAGAAACAACACTCTATTGGTAACCCTTAGTAACTTTCCTAACAACATCCATGAGTCAAAAAACCCTTTTTAAAAAAGACAGTAGGTTTGCATTCCTTACAGAAACAGGTATTACTTTGAAATCATCAAGTGATATGGAGACATTCTTTTGAGAGAGAGAGAGATACAGCTTCTTGTTTGAAGGCAGTTCTCCAACTGAAAGCAAAACTAAACAGAGCCAAAAGCTTTCAGCACAAAGCAAAAGTAAAAAGCAGAGCAGAGCCCAGCTCCCTCCATACAATGACATCACTGCAGCCATTTGATAAAGCACACTTTTCTTAAAGGGACATTCACATGACACATGATATATTTACAATATTTGTGAGAAGGATCGCATGTTCAAAAGTCATGGTTCATGGTCCAGGTTCAACCAGTACTGGGAATAATCCTTACTCCTTATATTCTCATAAGTATAGACACATAGGGTGGGATTCTAAAGTCATGTTCGCCCGACAACCGGAAAATCCCGCCCGAGGTCAATGGACATCTCCATTGCCAGCCTCTCGCCCGTGGCATTTTTGGGGTGGGCAGGGCGGAAGAATCCAGCTCATATTGCGCAAAGGAATCATGTTCTGAAAACATACCCTCTTTTTCACGAATTATCAGAAGACTGCATTTGCCACCAACACAGTGCATGCTTAATTGTACCAACATGACGTCATTGTGAGTGACGGCGATCAGAACTCTACTCATTCCCCCAACCTCAGTGCGGCACTCATCCGCTCCATTGAGTTTCTCGGGGTTTCATTAAGCAAAATTCAAACTCGTGTGAAATTTAGTCTTGTGTAAAAATCTGCAGAGACATTACAACTTTGTTCCAAAATGGAGGCATTGCCTCTTTCCTCCTGTCCCTTTTTTTCAATGGAACAGAAATTCTGACGTCCGTGCCTAATTTGCCACCATGAGCAAAGTCTTATAACATTGTAATCGGGGCTCTTGTTTTCTTCAAGTGTTTTCGCGTATCACATCTAAAGAAAGGCTTGCAAAATTAAAAAATCAATGTTTCACAAATCAGCTTCAACTTTAAAGTTGGCTCCTTAATTACCAAAAACTGCACAAAATTGTTTTTCCATGCAAGCGCAGATGGGTATTGATGGTCATCTTATGTCGGCAGGAGACACAGTGTTATCAGAAAGGTGATGAATATAAATTTAAATCAATATCTTTCTCTGCCAAGATTTTTACTCATGGAAATTCTTTCCCAAAAGAGGCCGTCCTATGTTGTGCAATGATGTGGACAGTTCCTAACCTTGGTTTTTGCAATGGTTGCACTCAATGTTTGACAGCCAGCTTCAACTTTAGAGTTGGCTCCTTAATTACCAACATATGTATCTTAAGCCTTTTAAAGAACAGTATCCCTCTTCTGTCAAGCAAGAAAGGATACAATAATAGAACCTCAAAAGTCTTTGAGTGACTTTACTGGCTGGACCACATCTCAGTTTTCCAGCCCTCATCAAACATTATCTTTGGTCCTTAATTTCATGGTTCATGAGTTTCTCTGAGAACAATCTTTCTGTTAATCAAAGCTAGCACTGATCAAAACAGGAAACCTATACAATATTTTCTGCCTGCCTGCTTGCCTTAATAAAGCATCTTAATCTGAGAGGGTAGTGTGGTTGAGGATGGAGACTTTTCTATGCCCGGAATCAATGTGGTTTTATATTGGCTAATAAGATGCTATGGTTAGCTGGACAAGATAGGTCTCTGCAACTATTTTCTCCCCTTCTGAGATTCTGACACTGTGAATTGCATAAACTATAAACCGCTAACGATCACTAAGACTCAATCATAAATTGTGGTTCCTCCCATCATGGTCGAGATTTAGGGCGGAATCAGCAATGGGAATATTGTGGGCAGGGGTGGGTGTGGGTGATACACCATCAATAATACACAACGAGTGATGAACGTAACTGAGGTGTTAATACACTAAACAGCAAGCCTACTGCCTCTGGACCTGAACTGGATCGGAGGCAGAGACTTGCCACTTCTATACAGAAGCCTGAGGGGAGGAGCCACAGGTGGAGCCAGCCTGGACAAGCCCAGGCATGCACAATACAATACAATGCCATACAGTGCAATACCGTGGTTTACCACATTCGCCCTCAGTTTAAAAAACGTCCGGCAGGGGTGAAGTGGTCTTAAAAGGTCAAGTCTGTCGGGGGCCTCGACCTTCTGCCGTGATCGCCTCAGTCCCGGCTGTGGTGTGGGCGCCGGTGTCGAGTCCTGCGCGTCCGGGAGCATGTTGTCTTCTTCTTCTTCACCCAGATGTTGAGTCGGCGAAAGGGGGGGGGACGGTGTATGGGTGGAGGTGGTGGTGCTTGTCGCTGGTGGGCCTGCGGGTGCTAGTTCATTAGGGAGGTGGGCAGGGGTGGCGGAAGACAGTGTAGGGTGGGGGGGTGGTGGTGATGGGCGCTGGGGAACATGCAGGTGCCAAATCCCGACGGGAGACCGTGTCCTGCCGTCCGTCCTGGTGTGCCATGTAGGCATATTGTGGGTTTGCATGGAGGAGCAGGACATTCTCGATGAGGGGGGCGGTTTTATGGCTCCTCGTATGCTTCCGGAGAAGGACGGGCCTTGGGACTGTCAGCCAGGGTGGAAGCGAGACCCCGGAGGTTGGTTTCCTGGGGAAGGCAAACATACGTTCATGAGGAGTCTCGTTGGTGGCTGTACACAGGAGTGACCGGATGGCGTGGAGCGTGTCGGAGAGGATCTCCTGCCAGCGGGAGACAGGGAGACCTCTAGACCGTAGGGCCAGAAGGACAGCCTACCAGACCGTCGCATTCTCCCTCTCCACCTGTCCGTTTCCCCGGGGGTTATAGCTGGTCGTCCTGCTGGAGGTGATGCTTTTGCTGAGCAGGAACTGACGCAACTCGTCGCTCATAAAGGATCATTGTGGATGTAGGCGGTAAACCTGAACAAGGTGAAAAGACTGTGCAGGGCCTTGGTGACAGAGGCAGAGATCATGTCAGAGCAGGGGATGGCAAAACGGAATCTTGAGTACTCGTCAATGATGTTAAGGAAGCACACGTTATGGTCAGTGGAGGGGAGGGACCCTTTGAAGTCGATGCTGAGGCGCTCAAAGGGGTGGGAGGCTTTTACCAGATGTGCTCTGTCTGGCCGAGAGAAGTGCAGTTTTCATCCGCATTGACCTGGCAGTCCCTGGTCACGGTCCTGACCTCCTCGATGGAGTAAAGCAGGTTGCGAGCCTTGATGAAGTGAAAAAAACAGATGACCCCCGGGTGACAGGTCGTTGTGGAGGGCATGGAGTCGGTCTACCTATGCGCTGGGTGGGGGGGGGGGGGGGGGGGTGCAGGGGTCCTCCGAACTTCAAGGTAAGGCTCTGAAGATGGCACTGGAATTCGAGTCCCTGTAATAGGGCAGCGCAGAGATGGGGAAGGACGTAGAGCTTAAAGTTATGTACTCTACGCCTTGAGGGCGGGAGAGGGCATCTCGAGGCTCATTGAGCTCCCCGGGTCGATACAAGATATCATTGCTGTAGGTGGGGAGCTCGATCCTCCACCTCAGAATCTTGTCATTCTTAATCTTGCCCCGCTGTATGTTATTGAATATGAAGGCAACCAACCGTTATTCAGTGAGGAGAGTGAACCGCCTGCTGGCCAAGTAATGCCTCCAATGTCTCACAGCTTCTACGATGGCTTGGGCTTCCTTTTCGATGGAGGTGTGTTGAATTTCGGAGGCATGGAGGGTACGGGAGAAGAAAGCTACGGGCCTGCCCGCCTGGTTGAGTGTAGCGGCCAGAGCAAAATCCGACGCATCGCTCTTCACTTGCGGCTTTGGCAATATCTGCCTTGATGCGATTGAAGGCAAGTCGAGCCTCAGCTGTCAGGGGAGAAATAGTGGATTGATAAGTGGACAGGCCTTGTCCGCATAGTTGGGGGCCCACTGGGCATAGTACGAGAAGAACCCCAGACATCTCTTCAGGGCCTTGGGGCAGTGGGGGAGGGGGCATTGCAGGAGGGGCTGCATGTGGTCGGGGTCGGGCCCTAGGACTCCGTGTTCCATGACGTAGCCGAGGATGGCTAGGCGGGCTGTACGGAAGATGCATTTTTCTCTATTATAAGTTAGGTTCAGGAGTTTAGCAGTGTGGAGAAAGCGCCGGAGGTTCTCGTCATGGTCCTGCTGGTCATGGCCCCAGATGGTGACATTGTCCAAGTAAGGGAACATGGCCCACAGACCACACTGGTCAACCATTCGGTCCATTTCTCTTTGGAAGACTGAGACCCAGTTGGTGACGCCAAAAGGGACCCTGGGGAACTGGTAGAGCCGGCCATCTGCCTCGAAGGCAGTGTATTAGCGGTCTTTCGGGCGGACAGGGAGCTGGTGGTATGTGGACGTCAAGTCGACTGTGGAGACGACCCGATACTGCGCAATCTGATTGACCATGTCAGATATGCGGGGGAGGGGGTACGCATCGAGCTGCATATATCGGTTAATGGTCTGGCTGTAATCGATGACCATTTGGTTCTTCTCCTCAGTCTTGACGACCACCACTTGGGCTCTCCAGGGGCTGTTACTAGACTCAATGATCCCCTCTCGCAGGAGTCGCTGACCTGATAAAGGCCCTGTCCTGGGTACTGTAGTGTCTGCTTCTGGTAGCGATGGGCTTACAGTCCGGGGTGAAGTTTGCGAAGAGGGAGGGTGGGGCGACCTTAAAGGTCGCGAGGCTACAGACGCTGAGGGGGGGGGGGGGGGGGGGGGGGGGTGCAGGGGTCCTCCGAACTTCAAGGTAAGGCTCTGAAGATGGCACTGGAATTCCCTGTAATAGGGCAGTGCAGAGATGGGGAAGGACGTAGAGCTTAAAGTTATGTACTCTACGCCTTGAGCAGTAAGGGTCATGACACAGTACCCCCAGATTTCTACTGCATGGGATCCGGAAGCCAGGGAGATTTTCTGGGTCGCGGGTAAAATTGGGAGCGAGCAGCGTCTTACCATATCTGGGTGTATGAAGTTATCTGTGCTCCCGGACTCGAAAAGGCAGGCCGTCTCATGCCCGTTGACCCGGATGGTCATCGTGGACTTCATGAGGTGGTGCAGAGCGTGATGGAGGCGAGCTTCGGAAGTTGATGAGTAGGCGGGTCGGAGGTAGCGGTGGCCAGCGTACAGTCGGGAGAGCTGGGCTCCCGGGCTCCTGGGCTCCCGGGAGGCTGCAGAGTGGTTCCATGGTGGCGGCTCCCATGAGTCACGCATGGCGGGTGGCATCAGCGATGGTGTCCCTCATAGGTCGCGCGTAGCGTGTGGCAGCGGCGATGGCGGCACCCGTGGGTCGCATGTGGTGGCCAAAATTGAAATGGCAACAAAGATGGCGGTGCCCACGAGTCGCACGTGGCGGGTGGCACGGCAACTGAGGACGGCTCCGACAGGCAGCAGGCAGTTCTGCTAGGCCTAGAAGATTTATGGGGAGGATCGGACCTGGCAAAGTGGCCCTTCTTCCCACAGCCGTTACAGGTTGTGTTCCGTGCTGGGCAGCATTGTCTGGGGCGATTACTCTGGCCGCAGAAGTAGCACCTTGGGCCTCCGGCATTGGCGGGCCGTTGCACGGCACAGGCTTGCGTTACGCCCAGGTCGGTTGACGGCTGCGCCCACGAGGGTGCCGCGCAGTCGGAGGTGTAGGCCCCCATGTTCTGGAAGGCCACCTCCAGCAAGTTCGAGAGTTGTACTGTCTATGGGAGGCCGAGTGTCCCCCCTTTTACTAATCGCTGGCGGATATAGTTAGAGTTCATGCCCGCGACATAAGCATCCCTGATCAGCAGCTCCATGTGCTGGGTAGCCAATATCGCTCGGCAATCACAGTTCCAACAGAGTATGCGCAAGGCACGCAGAAATTCTGCAAGTGATTCCCCAGGACGTTGCCGTCTCGTGGCGAGGAGGTGCCTAACATACACCTCATTAACGGATTTCATGTATTGTCATTTCAGCAGCGTTATTACCTCCGTGTACGAGGGGTCGTCCCTGATGAAGAGAAAGTCTCTTGGGCTCACCCATGCATGGAGGATCTGCTTCTTCTGGAGGTCTGTGAAGTCTTCGATGAAGGATGCAATGCACGCTTCAAAGCAGCTTAGCCGGTGTTCAAAAGCGTCAGCTGCCTGTCGGTCCAGCTCCAAGTGATCAGGCTTGAGTGATAGAACATAGAACAGTACAGCACAGAACAGGCCCTTCGGCCCTCGATGTTGTGCCGAGCCATGATCACCCTACTCAAACCCATGTATCCACCCTATACCCGTAACCCAACAACTCCCCCCCTTAACCTTACTATTAGGACACTACGGGCAATTTATCATGGCCAATCTACCTAACCCGCACATCTTTGGACTGTGGGAGGAAACCGGAGCACCCGGAGGAAACCCACGCACACACGGGGAGGACGTGCAGACTCCACACAGACAGTGACCCAGCCGGGAATCGAACCTGGGACCCTGGAGCTGTGAAACATTTATGCTAACCACCATGCTACCATGCTGCCCCATGAGTTCATCTTTAGGAGTTTAGTGTATTAAATTGATACACCATCAATAACACACGACAAGTGATGTACGTAACTGAGTCTTTAATACACTAAACAGCAAGCCTCCTGCCTCTGGACCCAAACTGGGTCGGAGGCGGAGACTTGCCACCTTTATACATAAGCCTGAGGGGAAGAGCAAACAGGCGGAGCCAACCTGGACAAGCCCAGGCATGCACAATACAATACAATGCCACACAATGCAATACCATGGTTTACCACAGGGGGTATTAATTTAACATAAATGATAAAAATCTCTCATCCACCAGTGGAAAAATAGTTTGGAATTCTGTTCTCCCATCTTTCAAAGTGGGTAAATGGCAGGTCAAATTTTCCCGCTGAGGAATGTCAAACCATGTTGATGTTCATTTGCATCTTGCAATGCTGATTAAGGGCCTAACTCGCTGAAATAACCGTCCACCTTCAAATTCAGCATCTCTCCAGCAGCTAATTAGAATTGTGAAGCACCTGGCAAATTTCACATCATCAATGACTTGGAGATCAGTAGACATCGCTTTAGCCTTCCTTTCACACCATCGCTGGGATATATTGGGTTCCGGTAGCAAAAACTGTGCCAAGGCAGGGCATGGGAGGCAAGGCCAGCATGGGAGGGCAGATGAGAGGGAAATAGTGAGATGAAGGGAGGACAAGGAGCAGGATACAGACAGAAAGACTGAAAGACCTTCTGGGGGTATCATTTGAAAGCCTGCTTGAGGAATGTTGAAAGACTATCCTGGGGCTGAGGCTATGCTATCGAGGGCATGCTGGCCACACTGTCAGGAGCATGTATAAGAGACTGTCCTGGGGCTGTACGGACCATGTTAGACAGCTCAGCATGGCACGCATATCTTTGTCCTGCTCTTGGGAAGTGGAAGGTCGCTCTGGGAAGTGGCAGTCATGCACAGAATGGTATGTAGGGCATAGTCAGTTAACTAAGGCTTTTGGTTCTGGGGTTTAGAATCACATTAATAGGACACAGGGGCACAGTAACATTCAGGCAATGCATTTGGAATCTGTAGCTTCACAACTGAAAAGTCATAGGGTGTTATTGGGTAAACTCTTTGGGGGTCTCAAAGAGTGATGGTGATTGTAGCCTCTAGAAGGGTAGGGGTCCGATCAACAAATCGTGTTGGGAAATAATAATAATAAGCTTTATTAGTGTCACAAGTAGGCTTACATTAATATTGTGAAAATCCCTTAGTCGCCACACTCCGGCGCCTGTACGGGTACATTGGTCGGGATTCTCCGAGCCTTCGCGCGGAATCACACTTTGTGAGGGGGTGGAGAATGGGTGTCAAACCCACGATCGGGTCCAACGCGCTCCAGCGATTCTCCGGTTGCGCGCCATTGAAAAAGGCCTCCGTTGCGATTCTCCAAAGTCAGCTGGCCGAGTTCCCGCCAGCATGGTTCACTCATGGTTCCACTCGGCAGGCACTCGGCGTGGCGGCTGCGGACAGTCTGTGGCCGCCCTGGTGGGGGGCGGGGGATCCTTCGCCGGGTTGGGGGGGCCTTCAGGATGGCAGGGTTTCGATCGGGGGCCACCGATCGGCAGGCGCGGCGGTCATGTCGCGCAGTGCGGCTGTCTGGGGCTGCCGCCGTGCGCATGCGCGGACCCCGGAGATGTAGGACCCTGTATCGGCAGCCGGAGCTGTGAGGAGCACTCCGGGGCCCTGCTAGCCGCTGGAAATCGCAGAATCACCCTGGACATACTCCAGGTAAGTCCAGAGTGATTCGCGCAATCTTTGTCGCGGGGGTTGGGACATTACCCCATTATTAGAGAATTCCGCCCATTAAGTTCCACAGTCACCTTCACTTGTCTGGCGACCTTTGTGGAATGTCACAATCAGTGCCACACAAATGCATAAGGGATCTGACCGATGACCTGTCCAATAAAGCTCACGATTATGTTCAGTTCCGCATGGGACTTTTCACAGTAGCTTCATTGCTGTGTTAATGCAAGCCTACTTGTGCCAATAATAGGGGCTGGTTTAGCACAGAGCTAAAGAGGTGGCTTTTAAAGCAGACCAAGGCAGGCCAGCAGCACGGTTTAATTCCCGTACCAGCCTCCCTGAACAGGCGCCGGAATGTGACAACTATGGGTTTTCAAAGTAACTTCATTTGAAGCCTACTTGTGACAATAAGCGATTTTCATTTCATTTCATTTCAATAAAGATTATTATTATCCAGGCTGCCAGAGCTACTGGAGTCACCGTTATCTCAGGTTTCCCGCAATTGCATGTCACCATTGGCTGCATGCATGTGGCCTTCAGAGCTCCCTGGCAGCAGCCTGTGGAATTCTGAAAGTCCAGCAAATTTGTGATCACTGAAAGCAGATCATGCTTGATTGGGCTAGGTACCCAGGGAGCTCTCACAGCTCTTATATCTTGCCTCACTTGCAGGTACCACAGTTGTTTGAGAGACATCTGGCGAATGGCAAGGTCTGAAAGAGCCCCCGCAACGCTCACAGTAGGTGAGTATGCAAACAGGATTAGCGCAGTAGGAGATTATTGCTTTGATCCGACCACACTCTCCACAGACAAACAGGTTAGGGCAGTTTTAAAGAGCAACAGAGCAGCATTTGCCAGTCACAGGCACGACTGCGGCAGAATGACTGGATCCGTTCAAACTACAGGACCTCACCCTAGACCACAACGACAATACAGATTTCCCCAGGAAGCAGAGGGAGAAATCGCGACAGTAATAGAGAGCTTATTAGAGCAGGGCGTACTTAGATCAGTAGCCTCTACTAATAATGCACCGATTTGGCCAGTGAGAAAGCCCGACGGATCATGGCGTCTGACCATTGATTATCGGGAACTCACTAAAGTCACCCCCGCAGTAGCCCCCACGGTAGCCACAGGTCCCGAGACCATGCTCAAGCAGGGACTCAATTCCAAGTACTTTACGGTTTTGGACAATAGCAACGGCTTCTGGTCAATCCCATTGGCGAAGGCGTGCCAATACAAATTCGCATTCACTTTTAAAGGTCAGCAGTACACGTGGACATGCATCCCACAAGGATTCCACAATTCTCCCTCCATTTTCCACCGACAGCTGGCAAATGGATTATCAAACTTTTCCCGACGCGAATGTCTGGTACAGTATGTGGATGACCTATTACTGCAGACAGACACCAAGGCAGAGCACATCACGCTTCTGTCTGAACTCCTGGAACTTCTGCCAAAAAACCGGATGTAAAGTGAACCCCAATGACTCAATACACCAGTTAGTAATTTCAAACAAGACACATTTATTATTACAGTTATTTACTTCTCATGCATATAATACTAAGATTAAACTATTCCTACCACTACTAGGCCAATACTTATCTGGAATAAGGGAACTGCTGGATCAGGGAACAATGGCCTCTTGCTCTGTCCTGGATCCACAGGCTTCCAGTTGGTGTGGACTAAAGGGGTCAGGAGTGTCTATTCTCTTAGCGGGCATTGTATGACACTTGTCGGTATAGCAATTGGCCAGGCCTCTCCTTCTCACGTTCAAGTTCTTGGAGAGCTGCTGCAAAGGTGTTCTGCTGGGAGGGCCGGCTAAGAGAGAGAGGCCGGCTAAGAGAGAGAGGCCGGCTAAGAGAGAGAGGTTGGCTAAGAGATCAAATTCATCTTGGGACCTTACCTTTATAGGTCCCAGGGGCTTCGCGCCCTTTTGGGCGGACCCCTAACTCACTGGCAATCGATTGGGTCTCATCCCAATCGATTGATACAAATCCCCCAATACTGAGGCTGTTCCTTGATCGCGGGGCGGTTCTTTCTAACTTGTTTGTGTCCTTTTGTTTCAGACTCCGTTGCGCCGATAAGTCTGACCTGCTATAGAATGTTTCTATTGCAGCTAATTGTTGTGTCCATTGTGCCCGGGAATCACCGGGAATCTCTCAATTAGTATGCAAACTTGTTAGTTTCTATGCTGTCTGGTTTCTTCACAGACAGAATCCACAGAGAGGTTCTGAAACCTGCTTGCCTTTCTGACCTTGTCCAGTTTTCCCTGCATGCAACTCAATGTTCTATTTTACGTCGGGAAGTGGCCAGCTTCGGTGGCTACAAGACCCATGTTGTCTGATTTCATTCCTTAGATATTTTGACATTATTTATAAAAGTTAATGATGGGATATAATTACCAATGTTCCCAGGAAGAATATTATTTCATTTGTTCACTGAACCATTCAATCTTGATGTAATTTGACCATTCATAGTAAAGAAACAAATCTAAGAAATGGTTGATTAGCAATAATTGATCATCTTATCTGAAACAGTAATACTATGGTAAATAATATTTACAATTTTATGTATCATAAAAGACAAATTGCAGTACAGGGTTTTGGAAACATTTGGATTCATTCAATTATCATGGCAAAACAAGAAATTCTGTATGGAAATAAAACATAAATATTTGAGCAATTAATTAAGTTTCATTTTATATATCTATTACCCGAGATTATGCCTCTTGTGAGTGGTCACTTAAATATTCACTTTACACGTGGAGTAGCAGTAAATGTTTAAAGCAGTTAATGTGGAACCAAGGCTATTTTATTTACTTGCAATAATTACATTGCATATATAAGTAAGTATTTTGATCAGCACTGCTTACTTTAAAGCTGGGTGATGAAGGATCCAGATTTGTGCTTGGAGTCAGCACTTGAACATCACCACTTCTCAAATTAAAGAACAAAATAATGAATCAAGTGGACCTCTGAGATAAAACAAAATTTATTCATTCCAAGTCTCAGAAAGGGCTCCATCATGAAAGGGTGGTAGAGGCAGGATCTTTACAACAATGAAGAGCATTTAGGTGAGAATTTGAAACGCCACAGCATATAAATGCTGGAAAATGGGATTAGAATAGATAGGCGCTTGATGGTCAGTGCAGACATGATGGGCCAAAGCGCCTCTTTCTGTACTGTAAAACTCAAACAGTCGGTGACCACGATCTAGTGGCCGCACTGGGAGTGGATGAAAATCCTATTATAGCCGCAGAATCATGCAAGAGGACCAAAATGGGATTTAAGCCAGCGAGATCTTCCCTGCCGGTGATGCGATTAGGTTTACGCCGGGAACCCAATAGGCTACATCACCCAAATGATGGGCAAGCTATTGGTAAAGGAGGTATTCCCAAACCCACTGGAAATAGACAGGGCGCACAGGTCGCTCCGACCCAAGCACAAAGCCGGGGACCAGCCCAGAGCAATTATTGTGAAGCTGTACCTGTTCTAAGACCGGGAGAGAATCCTAAAGTGGGCCCGGCAAGCGAAACAGAGCACGTGGGAAGGGAAGACCACAAGAGTGTATCAGGACATTGGGGAGGACCTGGCCAAACAAAGGGCTGAATTCAACAAGGTGAAATCAGCACTGCACAAAAGCAAGGTAAAATTTGGGATGTTATTCCCGGCCAAATTCTGGGTAACATTTGAGGGGAAAGAGCTGTATTTTAACAACCCAGCGGCGGCAGGGGAGTTCGTTAGAGCGAACAAGCTGGGGGAGGAGCACACGCAACTGCAATGAAAGACATGGGGACAAAAAAGGAAGGGAAAACCAGAACAAAGAGCGGAGGACAAACCGCAAACAAGGACAATGGATTCATGAACTGTACACATGTGTGTTATGCCTTGCGCAGGACCGTGCTGTCTTGTCTCAGAGCCTATCTCCTCTCTCAATACAATGGGGGGGGGGGGGAATGGAGCGAGGGAAATGAGGGTGAGGAAAGCAAACAGGAGGGCGAGACAAGGGCCAGTAGGAGAAAGGCTAAACAGGGCCAGAACTGGGCAAATATTGGGAGGCGTGCCACCGTACTAGCGAGGAGTGCCAGCACGGGGGGGGCAGGAAGGAAGGAGGGCTGCGTCGTCCCTCTCAGGGGAGGGGAGGTGCCTGGCACAAGGAGGGGAGGGGGGCAGAAGGGGGGTAGAATGCAAGGGGGGACAAAAGTACAGGGGCTGGGGTGGGAGAGGAGTCTGGGGGAGAACGCAGAACAAAAGAGAAGCAAAGAGAAGGGTGAGTTAGTGAAGCAGCAAAGACATAGGCCTCGGTAGGCATGGAGCAGCGCGAGGAACCAAGAGGGCGTCGCAAACAGCCACTCGAGTGGGCATCAGGGCGGACAGAGACCTCGGAGCGCAGGGGTACACCCGTGTGGCGTACACACAGCTGAGGGAGAAGGGCCGACTGCTGGTAAGGAAGGGCTGGGTGGGACTGACATACCATTCATGCTACAGGATGATTAGAAAAAGGTCAGAAACCAAGACAGCTATGGACCCAGGGGGAAGGTACGTCATGGACAGTGGTGTTCTGGAAGGGGCACATGTCGTACTGGTAAATATGTACGCTCCCAACTAGGACGACTCAGAATTTATAAAGAAGACCATGACGGAAATCCCTGACCTTGACACACATCGGCTGATTATGGGGGGGCGACTTTAATTGCGTGCTGGACCCACTGACTGACCGATCAACCCCAGAACTGGGAAAACGTCTGGCATGGTTAGGGAGCTAGGGGCTTTCATGGAACAATTGGGGGCGGTAGACCCATGGTGGTTCCTGCACCCGTTCTTTTCGACTGTGCACAAGGTACACACCCGTATCGACTTCTTTGCAGTGGGGAAATCGGTGCTTCCAGGGATCACGGGAATGGACTACTCCATGATCGTTTTCTCCGACCACTTCCACACTATATGGATGTGAGGTTGGGGGCTGGACACGGACTTCCTGGCCGACAAGGCTTTCTGCCAAAAAATATCGCAGGTCATAGGCGATTACGTTAGTAACAACCAAAACAGGGAGGTCTGACCCTCCACGTTTTGGGAGGCACTGAAGACTGTGATCAGAGGAGAGATCATAGCTTACAAGGAAAGTGGAGATAGGGAAGAGAGGGTGGCCAGGCAACAGCTAGTGGACTCTATTCTGGAAGTCGATAGAAAGTACTCCAAGCCAGTAGAGCTGCTGGCGGAGAGGAAAAAGCTGCAAATGAACTTTAACCTGCTATCCACTAGGAAAGCAGTGCACCAACTCCGCCAGACACGGGAGACCTTCTACGAACATGGAGACAAGGCTGGCCGCCTATTGGCTCACCAGCTGAGAAAGTAGGCAGCCACGAGGTAAATAGCACAGGTTAAGAATAGCAAAGGCAGATTGGTAACAGAGCCAAAGGAGGTCAATCAGGCATTTGAGACCTTCTACCGGAGACTGTATGCCTCCGAGGCCCCCAACGGGGGCTTGGGATGAAACAGTTCCTAGACAGACTGGAACTGCCAGTTGTGGGGAAGACAGACTGGGGAAGCTGGAAGCACCAATAGCTCTGGGAGAAATCATGGAGAGCATCAGCTCCATGCAGGCGGGGAAGGCACCGGGACCCGACGGGTTCCCGGCGGATTTCTACAGAAATTTGCACCAGTCCTGGCCCCACACTAAAGGGACATGTTCGCGGATCACTGGCAAGGGGCACCCTGCCCCCCCCCCCCCCCCCCCCCCCCCCCCACACACACACGAGCGCAGGCCACAAATTCATTGATACCCAAAAAAGATAAAGACCTGACGGAATGTGGATCATACAGACCCATTTCACTGCTGAACATGGATGCGAAAATACTCGCAAAGTTCCTGGCCAAAAGGCTGGTGTGCAGCATACCAGAGGTGGTGGCAGAGGACCAAACGGGCTTTGTCAAGGGTAGGCAGGTCACAGCGAACATCAGGCAGCTGCTGAATGTGATAATGACCCCCCCCCCCCCAGGGGAGAACACCATTGATGATCATCTCCCTGGATGCAGAAAAGGCCTTTGACAGTCGAATAGAGCTACCTCCTCGAGGTACTGGAACGGTTTTGACTAGCAGCGGGATTCACCGCCTGGGTGAGGCTCCTGTACAACACTCCCAAAGCGAGTGTCCGAAGTAACACCATCAGCATTGAATACTTCCAGCTACAGAAAGGAACAAGACAGGGCTGCCCCCTGTCCCCACTCTTCTTCACGCTAGCGATCGAACCCCTGATGATAGCCCTGTGGGACGCAAAATGCTGGAAGGAAATCCAGAGAGGAGGCAGAGAGCACAGAGTCTCACTCTATGCAGATGACCTGCTCCTCTATGTCTCAAAGCCACAGGAGGGTCTGAAGGCAATGCTGCAAATACTGAAAGAATTTGGAACCTTCTCGGGCTACAAACGTAACCTGGCAGAAGCAAGACATTCCCAGTGAACCCAAACGGGAGAGGGGGAGAGCTGAAGGGGCTCCCATTCAAAACTGCCCAGAACAGATTCTGTTACCTGAGGATCCAACTAACCAGAGACTGGACACAGATCCACAAGTGGAACCTGACCAGCCTGGTGGAGGAAGTAAGAAGAGACCTTCAAAGGTGGTGCTCACTCCCACTCTCCCTGGCGGGGACAGTGCAGACGATCAAGATGAATGAACTGCCAAGGTTCCTCTTCCTGTTTAGATCCATCCCGATCTTCATCCCCAAGGCCTTTTTCCAAAACATAGACAGGCTAATCATGGCGTTTGTGTGTGTGTGTGTGGGGGGGGGGGCAAGAACCCGAGAATTCCCAAGCCGACACTGCAAAGAGGGAAAGTCAGAGGGGGCCTGGCTCTACCGAACCTACAATACTACACTGGCAGCAACGGCAGAAAAAGTGAGGGGATGGGTACAAGAATCCGACACAGATTGGGTACAAATGGAGGAGGCATCCTGTAAAGGAACAACCCTCTGGGCCCTGGCCACAGCAGCACTCCCACCTTCCTCAACAAGGTACACAACGAGCCTAGTGATAGCGGCCACGTTGAGAACGTGGACCCAGTTGAGACAGCACTTCAGGATAACCAAAATGTCCCTTATGGTCCTCATCTGCGGCAATCACAGATTCCCCCCCCAGCCATGCTAGTTACCACCTTCAAAAGATGGAGGCGGGACGGGGGCACACTGAAGGTCGGGGACTTCTACGTAGGGCGCAGACTGGTGACACTGGACGAACTGACGAGGAAGTGGAAACTAGCAAGAGGACAGGAATTGAGACACCTCCAAATAAAGCACTTCCTCCGCAAAGAGACAGTAGGATACCCCAGGGCCTCAGAAAGCACACTACTAGAGGACCTGATAGGCACAAGCAGCGAGAAGTACGTCCAGTTAGTCAAATGAAGGACAAAACAAATGTTTCTGTAAAATAAAGCAAATTAGCAAGGGCAAGAAAAACGTAATGTATAAAAGTAACAACTGTTTATAAATATGAGAAAAGCCAACAAAAGATTTTTTAAAATAAGGTTTATGCCGGGTAAGGGTGTGAACCTGATTTCCACACATTTTAATAAATTCCCATGTACTTACCAGCCTTGACACCATAACGTCCGACCATGCCTTATCCTTCCACCTGGTCGGCATGACGTCATGCCGGCGGGAATCATTAATGGTTTTCAAAACAAAAAAACAGATGTGACGAAAGTGCTGGTGGCATAGAGGTGTGGTGGTAATTGTACCCCCTCAATGAGGGACATGGCCTGGCAGTGCCAACCTGGGGAGTCCCATGGAGGGGGGGGGTTCCTTTATGTGTGGTGGGGGTGGAGGGGGGTGTGGGCCGATGCATGCGAGGGAGGCACAGGGAGAACCTCGATGCCTGTGAGAGGGGGTGGAGAGGGGAGTGCGCAGATGCCTGCAAAGGGTGGACCTGGTGTTGGCAGTGTGGTGGGAGGGGGTTCCCCGATGCTTGGTGGGGGTCATGATTTTCTGGTGGGGGGAAGAAAGGGGCCTTTTATTTAAGTCAGAGTTATGAAGGCCCCCTCATCTTGAGATTCCTGGCCTTGGTGGTGTCTTTAGCCCCATCCCTTCAGCTGACAGTGTGAATCTCGCATTTCCTTTTAAAATGCACAGAATGTTCTTCAAAATGGCAAGAAAAGCTGGCAATGAAGTCTGCGAACTTCACATCGATTTGTTCACCTGACCCAACACTCTGTGCATTTCTGGTGAGATTCTGCTCTCGGAATCTATGACTAACTCCACTCGGGAGACTGATGGCAATTTGGAGTTTCAATGGCAAATATTTTTTCAGTTTACTTAGAACCGTAGAAAAGATACAGCACAAGGCCAGTCAGCCCATCTTGTCCATGCTGACCAAAAGACACCTAGGTGCCCTTTCCAATCTCATTTTCCTGCACACAGCCTATAGTCCTGCAGTTTACAGCACGTAAGGTGTAGATCAAGGTACCGTTTAAAAGAGTTTAGGGTCTCTGCCTCCACCAACAACTCGAGCAACGAATTCCAGACATCCACCACACTCTGCCTAAAAACGTTTTGTTTCATGCTGAATAACATATCCTGTACACTGGTTTCACATGCTACCACATGATTCCCTTAATAAAAAAGGAACAAGGTCTACATTCATAGGTGTATGGTTTGGTGTATCACACATGTTAAAGTATAATTTCATGCTACAACCATGCAATTGCATACTTGCTTACATTTGCTGATTCAATTTAAATTTCATACAATTCACAATGTAGCTACAATCATACTGTGCGAACCACATTGCTGTATCTGATTTTCCTCACCCAGAAAGTCCATGGGAATCTCTTTGATGTAGGATTGAGGAGGAGTAAAACATCCACCCACAACAAGGCTGCATACCTGGCCCAATGTCAAATCCCAAGCTCAAGGGCATTTAAATACTGTTCACTGGTTTCTGCTATGCCTGGAGGCTGCATTGGTTGTTTTTCCAGAAATCACCCTATTTTAATTGTATTTAATCCTACTTAACACCCTTACATCCAAGTATTTTTCAAATGCAATGACTTTCTGCTTCTGTCATCTTTGCGCATGTGCCAGAATACGCTGCCCGCCGGTGTGGGGACTTAGTCCCTGGAAAGGAGAATCTCGCACGTGGAGTCTACAATTTCCGTCCTCAATTTTAAATACATGATCAATTTTTGTATTATCTACAAAATTCTCAATAATGCTATTTACATTTATATTTTAAAAAAATTATTTTATGGGATGTGTGCATTGCTGGCAAGGTCAGAATTTGTTTCCCACCCCTAATTGCCTTTGAACTGCATGGCTTGCAAGGCCATTTCAGAGGGCAGTTAAGAGTCAACTGTATTGCTATACGGTTAGAGACTCATGTTAATCAAACTGGGCAAGGTTGGCAGATTACCTTTCCGAAAGGACATTAATGAACCAGGTGGTTTGTAACAACATTCAATGATGGTTTCATGATTGCCATTGCAGGGACTCTCTTTCAAAAAACATTAATTTACGGGATGTGGGCTTCGCTGTTTAGGCCAGCACTTATTACCCATCCCTAGTTGCCCTTCAGAAGGTGGTGGCGAGTTGCCTTCTTGAACCGCTGCAGTCCTTGAGGTGTAGGTACACCCACTGTGCTGTTCGGAAGGGATTCCAGATGTTGCCCCAGCAACAGTGAAGGAGCAGTGATATATTTCCAAGTCAGGGTGATGAATGACTTGGCGGGGAACCTCCATGTGGTGGGATTCCCAGGTATCTGCTGCTCTTGTCCTTCTAGATGATAGTGGTCATGGGTTTGGAACCTTGGTGAGTTACTGCAGTGCATCTTTTACATGGTGCACACGGCTGCCACTGTTCGTCACTGGTGGAGAGTTTGAATGTTGCACCGAGTTGGGTGCAGTTGTATAAACCGAACTAAACTCAGCTAGTGGAGCAGATGAAGGCAGACTTTAAGAGGTGGGATGTGCACCTCTGATGCTGGCAGGATGACAAATTCATGTATTGACAAATACATGAATAAGATGGGAATACAGGGATACAGAAGTGTAGAAGATTTTAGTTTAGATGGGCAGCATGGTCGGCGCAGGCTTGGAGGGGTGAAGGGCCTGTTCCTGTGCTGTACTTCTTTTTGTTCTTTGTTCTTTGTTCTTTGATGAGTGCAGACAGTGAAAATGACTGTGCTGCCAAGGTTTTTGTTTGTATTCCAGAACTTCCCAATCTTTGTTCCCAAATCATTTTTTAGGAAAGTCAATGGCTGATCTCCAGGTTTGTGTGGGTGGGGAAGGCCCCCCGGGTGTGACGGGTTTTCTTGCAATGTGGGCAAGGGAAGAGGTGGGAGCTGGCACTGCCGAACATGATGAACTATTATTGGGCGGTAAACATTGCTATGGTGAGGAAATGGGCCATGGGGGAGGGGTTGGTGTCGGGCTGATGGAGGTGGCATCGAGTAACGGTACATGTTTGAGGGCTTTGTTGTTGGCGCCTTTACCGTTCTTGCTGGCCATGTATCCCATGAGCACAGTGGTGGTGCCAGCCCTGAGGGTGTGGACGCTGATCTGTGATCACCAAAGGTTTGCGCCAGGCGGGCTGGTGCGAGGTTCAGGAGATGGCAGCAGGCAGGGATTGAGCGCTTTGGTGACTTGTTTATTTGGGCAAATTTGCAGGGCTGGAGGAGCTGGGGGAAGTGTACGAATTGTCCAGGGAGAATGGCTTTAGGTACCTGTAGGTTTGGGACTTCGTAAGGACGAGGTGCTGTCAATTCATGGGCTGCTGCCTCGTGGGGTTACAGGACGAGTTGCTGTAGAGGGACGAGATGGGGAGGGGAAGGTGTCGGATATTTATAAAGAATTGATGGAGTGGGAGGGAGCCCTGGTGTGGGACATTCAGCGCAAATGGGAGAAGGAGTTGGGAAGGGAGGTGGGGATCGCTTCATGGGCGGAGGCCTTGCAGAGGGTGAATGCATCCTCGTCACATGCGAGCTTAAGCTTCACCCATTTAAAATGGTGTATAGGACTCATATGATGAGTAGGTTCTTTGCGGAGTCGAGGATATGTGTAGTCGGTGCGTAGGGGGCCTATGAATCACATCCACATGTTTTGGGCTTGTCCAAGGCTGAGGGGTTTCTGGCAGGGCTTCGCGGACGTAATGTCCGAGGTGCTGGATGTGGAACTGGTTCCAAGTCCAGAGGTGGCAATTGATGGGGTGTCAGAAGACCCGGGAGTCCAGGGGGTAAAAGATGCCGATGTTTTGGCCTTTGCCTCCCTGATAGCCCGGACACGGATTTTGCTTGGGGGTTGGGACTTGGAGCCACCAAAAGTGGGAGTGTGGGTGAGCGATCTGGCAGAAATGCTGAGGCTGGAGAATGTCAAGTTCGCTCTGAGGGGATTAACAGAGGGGTTCACCCAGAGGTGGAAGCCATTTGTCGATTTTTTAAAGCAGGATTGAGGGGTCAGCAATGGGGGCCGAGTTGATCATAGAATTTTACAGTGCAGAAGGAGGCCATTCGGCCCATCGAGTCCGCACCGGCTCTTGGAAAGAGCACCCTACCCAAGGTCAACGCCTCCACCCTATCCCCATAACCCAGTAACCCCACCCAACACTATGGGCAATTTTGGACACTAAGGGCAATTTATCATGGCCAATCCACCTAACCTGCACATCTTTGGTCTGTGGGAGGAAACCGGAGCACCCGGAGGAAACCCACGCACACACGGGGAGGATGTACAGACTCCGCACAGACAGTGACCCAAGCCGGAATCGAACCTGGGACCTTGGAGCTGTGAAGCCATTGTGCTGTCCACGATGCTACCGTGCTGATGAGGTGAGGGGGTTAAAATGGGGAAGATGAGATGTGGTGGGAGGTTGGCGTCGGAGGGCAGGCCCAGGGAGGCAGTGGTTGTTCATTGAGCTGTTCTATTCTTCTGATCTGATTTTTCTGTGTATTTGTGAAAATGCCTTGAATAAAATACTTTCTAAAAAGAAACTCGCACTAGCCATTTTTTTAAGACGTTAGGAAGAATCCATTCGGTCCCAGGGGTTTGTCAGCTTGCAGACCCAACAATTTTCTCAATACCACTTCGCTAGTAATTGTAATTTTTCTGAGCTGCTCTCTCCCTTCCGTTTCCATGATTTACAGCTATTTCTGCAAATTACTTGTATCTTCTAAAGTGAAGACTGATGCAAAGTACCTGTTCAATTCTTCTGTCATCTCCCTACTTTCCATTATCAATTCCCCAGATACACTCTCTATAGCATAGGACCAATGTTCACTGTCTTCACTCTTTTCTTATGTAAATATCTATAGAAACTCTTACATTACATTACATTTCTAGCTAGCTTTCTCTCGCACTATAACTTTTCCCTCCTTATTAACCTTTTTGTCATTCTTTGCTGTTTTTTTGTATTCTATCCAATCTCCTCTGTCACCAGTCTTTGCACAATTGTATGTGTTTTCTTTAAGTTTGATACTGTCTTTAACATTTTTAGTTAATCAGAGATCATGGGTCTTCCCCTTGGGATGCTTATTACTTATTGGAATGTATCTATTCTGTGTATTCTGAAACATCCCGATACATGTCTGCCACTGCATCTCTATAAACCTATCACTTTATTTCATTTGCCAGTTCTCTTTTGCTGGCTGTGCTTTCATGACTTCATAATTGCTCTGAGTTAAGTTTAAAGCACTGGGGTTGGATTCACCACTGTCGGGATTCTCCGTTGCACCAGCAGCGCATCCATGCTTCGGAATTTCCCGATGGTGTGGGACTGCCGACAATGGGAAACCCCATTGGCCAGATGGCAAGACGGAGAATCCCGCCGCCATCAGATCGTACTTATTTTTGTAGATGTGTACTCTCTGGGCTGGACTCTCCAAAAATGGGGCTATGTCCCCATGCCGGCGTAAAACGCAGGTGTTTCACTCCCCAGTTTCCTCCCAAAAATAAAGAGCTATTCACTTACCTACAGAGGCTAGCAGGGACCCGGGGAGCTTAATGCATCTTTGGCTGCAGATATGGGTCCCCGCACTTCCGATTCTGAGTCCGTGCATGCGCACGGCGGCAGCCTCCAGCGGCCGCGCCGAGCGCCATGGCGGACTCTGACTGCGGACCATCATCAAGAAAGAAGGTTCCTAAGTCGGCCCAGCATCCCTCCTCGGACCGGCCCGATCGCTGCCCCGGCTGCCCATAAGGCACTCCCCAGTGCTGGATCCCCCCCCCCCCCCCCCCCCCACCTCCCCCCCACCCCGCCCCCCCACCAGGCATCCGTGGATTGAGTCTGCAGCCACCGCGCGAGAGTCCCAACCGGCCGTAGGTGGTTAGAATCGCACCGTTGGGAACTCAGCCGGTCGGCATCGGAGTATTGCTGGGAGGGCCTCTGCCAATGGTCTCCCAGCAATGCGGCATGATTGACGGACAAGTGATTCTGCGGGATCAAAGAATCGTCGGAGCAGCACCGGTCGTGACCCGATCGGTAACGCCGATTCTCCGCCCCCGTTCCAAAAACAATTTTACCGCGGGGCTTTGGAGAATCCAGCCCACTGTGTCTTCTTGAAACAGTCTGTGTGGGAGTTTTGCTCCAAGTCAGCCCACACCCTTATAAGATGCTTCTGAAAAATGAGAATGGGCTTAGAATCCTGGAATTCAGACCCACCCATGATCTTTAAAGGCCTTCTAAGTGATCTTAACTCATCAAAAACCCTGGTAAATATTGGGAAGCGGCAAAATGTTAATGTGGAAAAAGAGGACACCAAGGAAAGAGCTCTCTCGAATTCAGGACGTGGGCAAAAAGAAAAGTCATCATTGGAGACACAGCGGCTGCATTTCTTAGGACAGATCGGGAAACAGAATTGGTGCCACACAACAGCTTTAACATCTCCTTGATATTTTACTTGCCAGTATCTTTTCATGTCTATTCTTTGCTTTCCTAATTTCCTTTTTAATTGCACCCCTGTAATTTGTAGACACCTCCAGGCTTTTAGCAAGCTCTTGGAATTTGGCATAAGCTTGCCTTTTTTCCTTAACCTACCTTTTATGCTTCTTGACCTCCAAGTACCTCTAGCTTTGTAATGGTATGCACAGCATCATAATATACTTGACCTATTTGTATATTACTTACATTCCAATTCTCTTCCCACACCCAATGGTGCACCTAGCCAGACTTTTGTCTGATTCCACCACTATTAATTTCCAGGATAAATCGCTACTGGCTTACAACTTGATTGGCACCACTTTGCATCAAGCGTGGCTGATCAAGAGTCTCTCCCGCACTTATCACCAGCCATTAGCCTGCTGCAAAGATTTGCAGATTGATGACTCAACCTGTGTCAGCATTATGAATGCATCTTCCTTGACCATCTAGTCCTGGAGCAGGTCTCGAACCAAGAACTTCTGGCTCAAAGGCAGGGACACTATCCACAGGCATATTACTTGCCTGTCCCAAAATCCGGACTAGATAGACAGTCCTAATTTGATAGATAGTCAAAGAGCTGGATGTTCAGTTTAATTGGGCTGCATCCTAATTTTTTTTTATTTCAGAGTACCCAATTATTTTTTTTCGAATTAAGGGGCAATCCACCTAACCTGCAGATCTATGGGTTGTGGGAGTGAAACCCACGCAGACATGGGGAGAACATGCAAACTCCACACAGACAGTGACCCGGGGCCGAGACCGAACATGGGTCCTCAGCGCCATTGGCAGCAGTGCTAACCACTGCATCACCATGTTGCCTGTTGGGCTGCATCCTAATTTCCACCACCATCCACATTAATAACAATGGGCGGGATTCTCCGTTGTCTGACACCGATATCGTAAACAAGCCTGTTTGATGCTGGTCAGCCATGGTCTGCCCCCTCCAAAATGGCGTCAATACGTCATGCACCGCACACCATTGCAACGCTGTTGGTGCATCACCGGCAGGTCTCGCTCCCGATGGGCCGAGTTCCCGACCGCGTGGGACATGTGTGGTCTCAATCTTGGGAACCTGGCGTGGCAGCTGCGGGCTGTGCCCAGCGGCCACTGCCACACTTGGCCGGGATCCGTGCCGCTGGTGGGGGGGGGGGGGGGTGCGGTGGGGGACTTTGACAAGGCTTGTCGTCGTGCACGTTCGCAGCCAGGGACTCGGCCATTCTCCGGCCCATTTCGGTGTGGGAGCCAGGAGTTTCACCCGGCGCCACTCCTGCTCCCTCACCAATCCCGGATTCAGTGAGGGGTTGGTGCCAATTTGTGAATCATAAAACCCCCGCAAATTCTTCATTCGAGTCAGCACTTAGCCACTGAAATGCAGAATCCAGCCCAATATTGTTATGCTAATTTTTATGAGGAAATTTGGAACTGTGACGTTATCCCGTCCACTCATGTATATTTCCATTGAGGATCCTTTTCAGTTTCAGTTTTTCACAGGAGGCCATTCCAGAGGCTGCTCAAAAACTACTGAATGCCATAACATTACCCTTTAATTTAGCTGGAACTGCAAAGACTGGACTGAATTAGCTGTAGCCTCAAAGAATTCCTAAATTCTGAGTGGTTGAATGACTAATTAGAATAAGCTTGAAAGTGGAGTAGTTCAGGTTTTATAGATTTAGGGATTGATATATTTCTAAATTCCCGGTATAACAAATGACTCCAGATTACTCCAAGAGAAAGGCCATCTGTGCTTTGTTAGTTATTAGTTATCCTTTGTGTGCCAGATGTGAGATAATATGGATGAGTGTATGTTCTGCTCAATAAAAAAAACGTTTTGCAAGTACAACATACCATTTATTATGCCGAACATTGGGGGATTCATAGATTCCAATTCTTTCCCCCTGTAAAGCCCAGAGCCATCCATCTCTCACAAATGGGTCAGTAAGGTCATTTATAGACAGAAGTTTGAAGTTCCTTTGAAACTTCCTTTGCACAGTTGAGGATATGTTATGAGTACTGAAATAATGGGATATTGTGAAAACAATTTCATATTCTTCCCAAAATGAAACTGCTGAGAAAATCAGCAAAATAATATATGAGACATAATGGATATAGAAACCTAGTATAAAAAAAAGGACCTCCACCATTGCACATTAGTTGTGCCCCTCCTTTAGATTTCATATCAATGCATGTATTAAAAGACTTTTAATATATTGCGGAGATTACAATTTACGGTAAGGAAAAACAAGTTGGTTAGTGAAGGTAGTTCCCGCAAAGAAACTGATATTGTGGTTTTCATGTTCTTAAAGCTTAATCTAATCATTTATGAACAATCAAATAATTATAATATCTAATTGTTGTCATGAGCTCCCACTCTCAGGATATTAAGCAAGGAATTGCCTTTTCTGATATTACCGCACGGGTGTTGAACATATTTAGACCATAGAATTTATTTGTAATGTTATTATCTTTTGCTTAACAGAAGTATTTGCTCATTCATTTTAAACTGGTTAATGACTTAATCGAAATATGAGTCAAAATAATTTGTTGTGGAACTCTTCTGCGTTCATGTGGTGAGACTAATTTCTCGTGCAATTATTTTTAATCTGCCCTTGTACAAACTCTACCTCAGACCAGAGTGCCTGCACTGATTGTGCATTTGATTCTTATCTTCCTGCATTTATATTTTGAACAGTTCTTATGTAAGTCTTAAATAACAGAGATCAGGGGCGAAATTCTCCGACCCCCAGCAGGGTCGGAGAATCGCCTGGGTGCGCCTAAAATCCCGGCCCCGCTGTGGCAGAGATTCTCCGCCACCCGGGAAGTGGCGGGCGCAGGAATCTCGCCCCGCCGATCGGAGAGGCCCCTGCGGCGATTCTCCGGCCCGGATGGGCCGAGGTCCCGCCGCTGGGAGGCTTCTCCCGCCGCCGAGGTTTAAACCACCTCTGGAATGGCGGGCTCAGCGGCGCGAGCAGGCCCCCGGGGTCCTGGGGGGGGCGGGGGGCGATCGGACCCCGGGGGGTGCCCCCACGGTGGCCTGGCTCACGATCGGGGCCCCCCGATCAGGGGCCGGGCCAGTGCCCTGGGTGCACTATGTTCCTCCGCGACCGCCACGGCCTCCACCATGGCGGAGGCCGAAGGGAACACCACATCGCGCATGCCGCTGACGTCACTGCCGGCGCATGCGCCGACCGGCAAAAGCCTTTCGGCCAGCCCCGCTCCCGGGGACGCCGGGTGTTTGCACCAGTCTTCTGGTGCAAACCGCTCCAGCGCGGGGCTGGCCCCCAAAGGTGGGGAGAATTCTTCCCTTTGGGGAAGAATTCTTCACCTTTGGGGAGGCGCGACCCCTGAGTGGTTGGCGCCACTCCCCTACTCCAGCACCCTCCGTCACGGAGGGGGCGGGATTTTAGGCGCCCCCAGGCGATTCTCCGACCCTGCTGGGGGTCGGAGAATTTCGCCCCAGAAAAGAAGGGACTGAAATGTGGATTTCATAGAATGATAGAGTCCCTACAATGCAGAAGAGGCCATTTGGCCCAACGAGTCTGCACTGATCCTCTGAAAGTGCACCCTACCTCGGCACACTCCACCTTTGTGCAAGCAGTAACCTAACCTGCACATCCCTGGACACCACTGGGGATGGTTTAGCACAGGGCTAAAGAGCTGGCTTTTAAAGCAGACCAAGGCAGGCCAGCAGCACGGTTCAATTCCCGTACCAGGCGCTGGAATGTGGCGACTAGAGGCTTTTCACAGTAACTTCATTTGAAGCCGACTTGTGACAATAAGCGATTTTCATTTCATTTCATTTCAATGCTCAATTTATCGTGGCCAATCCACCTAACCTGCACATCTTTTGACTTTTCTCTGGCAAGAAAAGGTAGACTGTATCCTCCACGGCAACATTTAAAATTGAATAGTCGATACTGTTCAAAATCATACATAATTCTGTAGTTACTGGAAAAAATGAAAAGATGGAGAGACTCGATGCCGATTTAACAAGGATCAGTAGTTTATATTTTGCACCCCAGGTTCATCAGAGTTTTGCTTATTTTTATGCTTTCTGACTCTTTCTCAACTGAGAAAATAGCTCATTTTCTGTCAAGTTTCTGCCAATGCTGCTCTTGACTGAATTAGTATTTCAATGAGGACTGCTCACTCTACAATTTGCTCTTCAACATCTATTAGGCTAGTTAGCCTATTTTAACAGGAAAAAAATTCTCTGAAGTTGGGACTCATTACTAAAGTCAGAAGTACCCCTGTCTATTTAAACTGATGCTATCAAAATCAAAATAATCACATGAGTGGGATTAATAATTGAAGTGATTTCTTCACCATCTCCAAGAAACATTCAGGAAACAAGGCATGCACAGGCCAATGGGAAGTGAAAGCATCCAAGGATACAAATCATAGATTGGAATATGAGAAAATTAAATAACGCTAAAATGAGGATTCCCATCATTTCTCATGTAGTAACTCTTTAAGCTCGAACATGAAACTATTACTGAATTAAAGAAGAAACTTCAGTCAACTTCATAAGCTTAAGAATTTAGATAACCTCATTTTAAAGTTAGAATTCATCCAGTACTAGATGGGTCTTAATTTACAGTAACAGGTATCTGCCAGTAGTTAGACTTGCTCTTGCCTGGGCTTCTGAATGAGAAATTGCTGCAAGTATATTAAAGCAGTGTAGAACCCTCTATAGGGCATCTGACACATACATGGATGGGAAATGTAAATGTATATCTCCTTAACCAATCACATTGAGATTTGGTAATACACCAGGAGTTGAACTTTACACTCCTCATTGCCAGGTTTGAAGATGGGGGTGTTCATTAAATCTTGTGGGTGATCTGCCTGCTGACAGACAGCCTGGTCATGCCTCCACCACAACTATACTTGTGGTGTGTGACATTGGGTGATTCCCAGTTGAAGGCCTCATCCTGCCATCACCAGGATTTAACTAGCGGAAGAAAAGGCCCATGCCAAGCTACCAGCCTGGCAGTTTTACCTGTGCAAACTGGTGGCAGGAAGGGGTGTTCCTCCTTAATGGGTCCCAGGACCCCATCAGAGCCCCTCCCCCAAGATTTCTCTCACCCCATTGGCCTCTCAAATCTCAAACCCCACCCACCTCATTCGTCCTGCCAATTTTGTTTTTTCTTCGTTCACGGGATGTGGGTGTTGATGGGTGGGCCACCCTAAGGACATTTAAGAATTAACCACATTGCTGTGGACCTGGAGTCACTTGTAGGCCAGACCAGGTAAGGACAACAGATTTCCATCCCTGAAGGACATTTGTGAACCAGATGAAGTTTTCCGAAAATCGACAATGGTTTCATGGTCATCATTAGACTTTTAACTCCAGATTTAATTGAATTCAAAATTTTTTAAAAATAGATTTAGATTACCCAATTCATTTTTTCCAATTAAGGGGCAATTTAGCATGGCCAATCCACCTATCCTGCACATCTTTTGGGTTGTGGGCGCGAAACCCACGCAAACATAGGGAGAATGTGCAAACTCCACACAGACAGTGACCCAGAGCCGGAATCGAACCTGGAACCTCGACGCCGTGAGGCAGCAGGGCTAACCCAGTGCGCCACCGTGCTACCCTATTGAATTCAAATTTCACCATCTGCCATGGCGGGATTCAAACCCAGGTCCCCAGAGCATTACACTGGGTCTCTGGAATACTAGTCCAGCGACAATACCACTATGGCACTGCCTCCCCATTCTTGACCAACTTGGCCCCTGGCACGATCCCCAAACACTCACTAGTTCCAATCCAATGCCCCATGCTGCCTCCTGGCCTGAAGTGCTGAAGAACTGCTGGCTGCTGATTGACCCTGTTCCTTATAGGCAAAAATTCCACCTCCAGCTGATTAATGGCCAATTGATCATTAAATTGCTGTGGGAAAGCCAGTAATCCCCTCAGTGGATTCCCCCTGACTTTCTGGTCAGGGTGGCAGGGTTAGGGGGATGGGGAATCAGCACCTCCTATAATTTGGTCCCAGGAACTGTAAGCTGGAACAGTGAACTATCAAATCAGTGTACCATCAATGATCACAAGTCAAATGGTGAACTATCGTGGCTTTATTGTGCTAGATGTAAAGCCTCCTGTAGCTGGACCCAAGAATGGGGGTAGTTCAGGAGAGCGTACACTTTTATGCAGAGCCTGCTGGGTAGATTTACCGTAATAACTGTAGCACAATGGCAGTGTACCATAATACATGTAATGTATGTTCAGTGGTTTACCACAGAGAGACAGGATGAAAACACTTAAATCACCAGGAACCATTGGAAGAGACAAAATGAGACTCCAAACTTCTAAAAGTTAATTCTCAGTGCCAGAGAGATTGCAGTAGCATTGACTTATGAGAGTGTTAAGAACAATATTTAGGCTGAAATAGAATTGCCCTAAAATTTGTCACGAGTTTAGCTTTTAATCTCCGACCTCACTCCAGGAGCTTCATGCTGTTCCCTGCATTTGGATGAGAAATCAGACATCAAGATGCAATTTTTGTGCAGTTTCCCAAGGCATATAGCATCTCGGATACCAATCTCAGTATTTTTGCATTTAACTGCACATTTCTCCTTGCCAGAAGCTGTTTTCTGATTTACGTGTGATGAGCACTATTAACTTCTTCATTAATTTTGCAGCAAATTCTGACCAAATACATTGCCTAAGTGTTGCCAACATCACGGAAATAGAAGACACTGCTCTTGGGATAACTTTGTCACAAAAATAAATAGCAAATCAATTTGTGATACTGATTGGTTGAAAACTAAAATTGGTGATGAATTGTATTGACCCCATCACAGGTTCACAGCACAGAAATAACAGGCAAGGTACTGAGCATATCAGCCCCAGTTTTCAAATGCTACAAGTGCCTTTTGAGCTAAAAACTGGCATCCATCGTGTGTGAGTGCACTTATGGGGTGAATCACACTTGATATGTTGAGCAGGATTTTACATTCACACCCCCATGGCTTTTGGGTTTGTTGCCCATGCCAGGAATCGGGCCTGGGATGCCCTGTCCTTTGTCATGTTCTGTAGACTGGCCAAAGTGTATGATGAACTATGGAATATGTAGTTTTAAATAATTTATTACAGAACACTTGCATGGTTTTGATTTGATTTGCTTTTATTTGATATATTGTCACAAGTACCGAAGTACAGTGAAAAGTATTTTTCTGATGCCGAAGAACGTACACAGTACGTACATAGTAGACACAAGAATAATCAACAGAGAACATTGACAAATGGTACATCGACAAAACAATGATTGGTTACAGTGCGGAACAAGGGGCCAAACAAAGCAAACAAAGCAAATACATGAGCAAGAGCAGCAGAGGGCGTCGTGAATAGTGTTCTTGCAGGGAACAGATCAGTCCGAGGGGGAGTCGTTGAGAAGTCTTATAGCTATGAGGAAGAAGCTGTTCCTATGTCTGGATGTGCAAGTCTTCAGACTTCTGTACCTTCTGCCTGATGGAAAGGTCTGGAAGAAGGAAATGCCTGGGAGAGAGGGGTCTCTGATAATGCTGTGTGCCTTCCTGAAAGGTGTATACAGAATCAATGTGGGGGTGGCAAGTTTGTGTGACGCATTGGACTGATTTCACCACACTCCGCAGTTTCTTGCGATCTTGGACCGGGCAGTTGCCATACCAAGCTGTAATGCAGCTGGATAGGATGCTCTCTATCGCACATCTGTAGATGTTTGTGAGAGTCGATGCAGACATAAAATTTCCTGAGCTTCGTAGGAAGTAGAGACGTTGTTGGGCATTCTTGACTGTTGCATCAACGTGAGTGAACCAGGACAGACTGTTGTTGATGATGAACCCCAGGAACTTAAAGCTATCGACCATCCCCACTTCGGAGCCAATGATGTGGACAGGAGTGTGTGTCGTGCTGCGGTTCCTGAAGTCGATGATCAGTTCCTTGGTCTTTCCAACATTTAGAGAGAGGTTGTTTTCGGTGAACCATGCAACCAAAGTGATTTATTTTCCTCCTGTAGTCTGATCATTGTTTGAGATGTGGTTCACCACAGTCATATCATCCGCAAACTTATACATTGAGTTGGAGTTAAATCTTGCCACACAGCCATGTGTGTATAGGGAGTACAGTAGACGACTGAGCACACATCCTTGCAGGGTTCCGGTGTTGAGGACTATTGTGGAGGAGGTACTGTTGCCTATCCTGACAGATTACGGTCTGTTGGTGAGGAAGTCAAGGATCCAGCTGAAAAGAGAGGGGTCAAGTCCAAGATTGCGGAGTTTGGTTATTAGTCTTGTTGAGATAATGGTGTTGAAGGCGGAGCTGTAATCGATGAACAGCAGTCTGACGTATGTGTCCTTGTTGTCGAGATGTTCAAGTGTTGATTGCAGGACATAGCATCTGCTGTGGAGCGGTTGCGGTGATAGGAAAACTGCAATGGATTGAGACCGTCTAGGAGGCTGGCAGTGATCCATCTCATGACTAGCCGCTAAAAGCATTTTGTGATAACTGACGTTAGGGTCACTGATCGGTAGTCGAGGCAGGCTACCTTGTTCTTCTTTGGTGCTGGTATCATGGTAGTCTCCTTGAAGGAGGTGGGGACCTCAGAGCGGAGGAGTGAGGTGGTGAAGATATCTGCAAATACACTCACCAGCTGGTCTGCACAGGCTCTGAGTGCTCGCCCAGGGACTCCGAAGGGGCCCGCCGCTTTCCGCGGATTCACTTTCAAGAAGGCATCTCTTACCTCTGAGGCTGTAATAGTGGGTATGGGCGTGTCCAGGGTTGTTGGGGCGGGTGGCACTGATACATTGGCTGACTGCTCAAAGCGGGCATAGAACTTGTTCAGATCATCTGGTAGGGATGCTCCAGCCCCAGATATTCTGCCTGGCCTTGCTTTATAGCCTGTGATCTTGTGTAGGCCCTGCCATAGTCATCGTGCGTTAATGTCGTTAACCTGGGACTCTTTGATGCAGTATTGTCTTTTTGCATACCTGAGGGCTTTCCGTACGCCGTACCTGAATTTCCTATATAGGTCAGGGTCGTCAGACTTGAATGCCACCGTCCGGAACTTCAGCAGGGAGGGAACCTTTTGGTTGAGCCAGGGTTTCCGATTGGGGAGTACCGTATTGTCGTCTTTGGTACACAGTCCTCGACACACTTACTGATGAATCTGTGATGGTGGTTGCGTACTCGTCCAGGTTAGCTGCCGCGGCCTTGAATATGGACCAGTCCACAGTCAGTCTCCAAGCTGAAATAACTGGGATAAATAAAATAATAAACAACTAACACTGAACAACTCTTGTGGAACTACTACAAATACGTCTATCCTCCAGCATGATCAACTGCCAACTCCCAGATCACATGGTGACATGATGGGTTTTACAATGCAACCTAATAGTCAAAGGCAGTAGAAAAATCTGGAGGCCATGTTGCAGGAGCATGGAAGGGGTGGGGTGTCGAAAGATCGGGGCTGCATTTAAAAATGGCATCCCGATCCGCAAGTAGTCTTCCTGTAGAGCTCATCAGTGCAAGAAATTTGGTAAGTGTGGGCTCAACGGAGTGTCCATTGCCAAGGCCAAAACAAAGTGCCGTTAGATAGTGGTTCCATTTTTGCGGTGCTGTTGGCGGGCAAGCCAGTCAGGTGCTGGAGGAGGCTTTGACAGCAGTATCAACTGAGACTCGGGGAGGCGGTCTATGTGTAGGGCCTCGCCCCACACCCCGAGGAGCTGACTGCTGACCGCCTATCAGGCCAGGGAGGAACCCAGAGGGGAAGGCCGGTGACATCCAAGTTGTTTGGGCATCGCTGGTCTTTTGAACAGATGAAGGACAGCATGTGCCGCAGGAGGCTCTACCTCAAAAAGGGGATGGTATAGCACCTGTGACATGTCCAAGTGGACTTGGTACTATGTGGAGAAGGAGGATACCCGCTCCCAGTGACCATCAAGGTCACCGCAGCCATGAATCTTTACACCTCAGGATCATTCCAGCGCTTGGGTGGGGGCTTGAGTGGCATTTTACAAGCTACAGCCCACAAGTGCATCTGTGAGGTCACAGATCCAACTAAAGGCAGGGCCGGTGCCAGGCGACCAGTGCCAACCCATCCTTTCGGCCCGGTGGAGGTCGTTGATCTTCTTATGGTACTGGGTAACGTTGCTGACGTTCCCCGAGCTGATGGTTACTGTCACTTCCTCCCAGGTGGCACTGCTGCCCTGTGGCTGACACTTCGAGCTTCTTTGGAAAACAGGCATCCCTTCTGGTGTTGACCATGTCCAACAACTTGGCCAGGTCGGCATCACCAAATCATTGGGCTGGTCTCCTTGGTGGCATGGCTGCGAGCTGTGTGGGGTTTGCTCTGCAGGACCGGTTTAAAAACTGTTCCCTTTTGTTAGCGGGCAGCTAGCTGCCAATGTCCTAAAGAATCAGCCGGTGGGACCGTCGTTTGTGGCGTGAAGCTTGTTAAGTGGAAAGATTTATGGTTAATACCGGTGAAGGCTTTGCTGGGTCGAACGCCGAGAAGCTCAAGGCAGTTCCTGCTCGCTACCACACTGAGAAACTTTTCCATTAAATCGCACCCTATATAAATGTAAGATGTTGGCGAACTGCATGAATCAATTTTGTAACAACGTTTCGGTCCTCAGAAACCTAAAAAGCGTTTCAAAAAGCATATGCTAGCTGAGATTTAAACAGATCAATAACAAAAAATAAGCAAATCAGCATTCTTCTGATCTAGGCCTGAAGTGGCGAAGTGGCGTTACTTGATCACTGGTTGTCTCTCAGTTTAGGGGCTAGTTTAGCACAGTGGGCTTGTAATATAGAACAAGGTGGCAGCGTGGGTTCAATTCCCATACCGGCCTCTCCTAACAGGTGCCGGAATGTGGCGACTAGGGGCTTTTCACAGTAACTTCACTGAAGCCTACTTGTGACAGTAAGCGATTATTATTATTATAGGTTATATGATTTAGTTTACTTGTTACTTGATCTACCTCAAAAAAGGGTAATATTACTGATCGAGTGGAATTTGAATTAAGTTAATACATCTGCAATATAAAACTAGTGTCAGCAATGGTGACCATGCAACCAACTATCATCAGTTGTTGTAAAAAAAACACATCTGGTTCACTCGTATCCTTTAGGAAAGGAAATCTGCCATCCTTACCTGATCTGGCCTACATGTAACTCCAGATCCACAACAGTGTGGTTGTTTAGCTGCCCGCTGAGATGGCAATTAGGGATGGGTAACAACTGCTGGCCTTGCCAGTTATACCCACAACCCATTAATGAATTTTTTTTAAACTTGAAAACTTTCCAGCTGAAAATGTATTTTATAGCATGCCTGGATTTAACTCTTTGCCTTTAATTTCACCCAACTCCCGAAATTTGCTTCAGAGTGCACACTACGGGCGAGATTCTCCACAAATGCGGAGAATCGTAAAGGCTGCCATGGGACAGGCCGTGACCCACGGCAGCCTTCACGGCCACTTCCGGGGCAGATTCTCCCCCCCGGGCCCCGACGGTCGTCAAGGCCGCACGTCAAGCGTCACGGCGGCTGACGCGGCCGATGACGTCAGCCGCGCATGCGCAGGTTGGACAGCGCCAACCCGCGCATGCGCAGTTGGCGTCTTTCTCCTCAGCCGCCCGGCAAGACGTAGCGGCTTGATCTTGCCGGGCGGCGGAGGGGAAAGAATGCGTCTGTTTTGTACGCTGGCCCGACGATCGGTGGGCACCGGTCGCGGGCCTGTCCCCTCTCGAGCACAGTCGTGGTGCTCCCGTGCCAATCGAGCCTCTAGATGCCCCAAACGAGCATCTGGCGCCGTTTCACGACGGCAGCAGGCAGGTGTGTTTGCTGTCGTGTTGAAACAGGCGCGAAGGCCCGGCCGCTCGGCACATCGGCCTCGGAGAACCGCGGCTCGCCGTATAAAAGGGTGAGCGGCGATTCGTGGCGTGGTTCGGGCGTGGGGGGGGGGAGAATAGCGGGAGGGCCCCCCGACATTTTTCACACCCTCACGCTACTCTACCCCCCCCCCACGCCCGAACCACGCCACGAATCGCCGCTCGCCGTTTTATACGGGCCTCCCGACATTTTTCACGCCCTCACGCTATTCTCCCACCTGGCGTGGGGGGCGGAGAATCACGCCCTACAACTCTCCAAAACACCATTTACAGTTGTTTAAACAAGTTAATAACAAAGTGAAGCCAATAGGTCAAGAGAGATATGGAGTTCTTATTGCTTTATTGCTTGAAATGATTAAGTTGCGTTCAACTTAATTCAAAATTATTAAATGGTTTGAAGACTTTACCATATGCCTATATCTGTTTCTATATGGATCAGACATAATGGGCAGGATTCTCCGACCCCCCGCCGGGTGGAAGAATCGCCGCGGCACCGCGCGAAACCCAACGCCGGGACGCGATTCTCCCACCACTGTGAAAATGGCCACGCGCAAATGGCGCCAGGCTGCACGGAGAATCGCCGCAAACGGCCGTAGCACCGATCCTCCGGCGGCGCCGCGATTGGCTGGGTGGGCCAAGCAGCCACCCGAAAAATCCGAGTCCCGCCGCCACCGTTCTAACATGCTCTGGGCCGGCGGGACCTCGGGGTTGAAGGATCCGGGGGCGGTCTGTGGGGGGGGGGGGGGTGGAGAGGAGGGGTCCAACCCTGGCGAGGCCCTCCGTACTGGCCTGGCCGGCGATTGGGGCCCACCAATCGGCGGGCCGGTCTCTCTGGCTGCGGACCTCTTTTCTTCCGTGCCAGCTCCTAGATCCCTGCGCCATTTGGCATTGGGGCAGGCGCGGGGATGACGGCCAATGCGCATGTGCTAGTTGGCGCCGGCCCAACTGCGCATGCGCGGACCCCGCGGCGCCGGATCAACACCGGGACTGTCAGCTGGAGCGGTGTGGGCAGTTCTAGCGCCGTGCTGGCCCCCCCCCAGGACCCGAGAATCGGGTCTCGGAACCGGTTCCGGCACCGGAGTGAAGTACTCCCGTTTTGGCGCCGTCGCCGGTAGTCTGGCGCTGGACCAGAGAATCGCGGCCAATATTTATTCCATGTTCCAATATAGATATCTCTACATTATAGTATCATTTCTTTCATATTGTACTTAGTTTGCTTCAAATCTCCAAAGGCAAAGAATATTTTTCTCTAATATATTAAGATGCTGATCATGCACAAGCTCTTGTACATTGTGAATATAATATCAACCCTCTGGGTAATGAAGAGTGCTCTGCGATATAACTTTATCAATATATTAGCGAGAAGGTTCATAGCTTCACTGATAGTGTAAGGATTGCATTGACAAGACACTAATCTTATTTAAAAATGCAGGGAAGGCCCATGCCATATCTTCTAGATTTAAGTTTATTTTCAGGATTGCATCAAATTTCGAAGTGAAAACTCCCAAATCCAAACGTGAAAGGTTTACAAAAAATAAAGAGGATCATCACAGTTATATAATTGAGGCAGGTAGGTCTTTTAGGTCACAGAAAATGTTTTCCTCGGGGAGCTATTCTCAATTTCATAATTCAACCACGAGAAATGTCCTGCAGGAAACATTTTCCATTACAGAAAAGACGTCAGCCACCTCGACGACACAGGTCTTTCAAACATGAGATCAAACATTAACTGAACACATTATTGATATTTCCAAATTGGTTTGCGATGAATGGCGGTAAAGCAAATACACCAAGTCCACTAACATGCAGCATAGATGAGTCCTAATATTTATTCCATGTTCCAATATAGATATCTCCACATTATAGTAAGATCTTATTATAGTGTAGCACTTCACCATGGAATTCTCATGTAATCTATGATTTGTGTATTTATTCCTTTGCACATGAATCGTTACTCTCATCTGCTTCATTCTTCTTATGCCACCTTTCTACTTTTTGTTTCCTATTTTTGCCTTTCCTTTGTTCCCTTTTTTCATTTCTCTAGCCCAGTAAAAGCCCACCTGTAGCCATATTCTGCTTAATAACATAGATGTGACCAACAAATTGGTTATGTTGAAAAGCCTAAAAAGTAATAAGGGGGATGCGATTCTCCAGTACACCAGCTGCTTGTTTCTGGCAGCGAGCCATTTACTGGCAGAGTGACTCTCTTCTCCTGCTGCTTGTCAATGGGATTTCCCATTGAAACCATCCCACCGTTTTGCCTGTGGATGGCGTGCAGGCATCCATCTCGCGGTGTCAGGAGGCGTATATTGGACCGGGGAATGGCATTTATGTGATGAGCGTCCAGGCAGTGGCAATACCGGCATTCGAGAGCAGGCATGGGCAATGGTGACAGATGTCCATCTGTGTTTCCTAGTCGGAGATAGGCGGTTCTTTGTCCGGTATCTCCGTGTCCTCAAAATTTACCACTGAATCCCTGGCATCTGGTGAAGCCAGTGGCATTGGTGCGAACAGGGGTGGTTGGGGCGGTGGTGAAGATGAGGCACATGAATCAATGGCCTGCACAGCGGGAGTATTCAGCATGTAGCTTCAGAGATGGAGAACGTGGCGATTAGACTCGTAGCCCTATGCTTTTACTTGGTAAGAAACCGGACCTTTTTCCGCCAACACGACATCCGAAATCCAAGTGTCCCCCTCAACCGGAATTCCGGATGTGTACTGCGTTTCCCAATGTGAAGCCACTCTATGGCCTGCTGCAACCTGTGTCTGCCTCAGTTCGGTCCTGAGCGCGGCGGACCTTTCTGACAATATCCAGAAGGATAAGACTCAAACAGACACGGAGGCGATGACCCATCAACATCTCGGCTGGCACAATGCCCATTGTGGCATGCGGGGTTGTCTGGTCGCAGAATAAGAATCTTGCTAAGCAGCCTCTCAGGATCCCGATGTTTGTTTTCTCAAGTTGAGCTCAAAAGTTTGCACTGCCTGCTCGGCCAATCCATTTGAGGTTGGGTGGTATGAGGCGGTCCTCAAGTGACGGATCCCATTGTTAGGCATGAATGCTGCAAATTGCGTACTCGTAAACGCCATACCATTGTCCGATACCAGCAACTCGGGTATGGTGTGCGTGCTGAAAATGTGCCAGAGTTTCTCAATGGTGGTCCGGCCCGTCATCACCTGTATCTTGAGGACCTCCATCCACTTTAACTGGGCATCGACAAGGACGAGGAACATTGCGCCTTGAAAGGGGCCACACAAAATCAATATGGAGGTGAGACCACGGATAACCTGGTGATTCCAACAAGTGGATCAAGGCTGCAGTAGGCAACTTCTGGTGTGCCTGGCCACCAATTGTAACTTCGAGCCGACATTTTCATCTTGGACACACCAGGGTGACAATTGTGAAGGCCTGTCAGGAGCAGGCCACGTCCACGTTCTGGGACCACCACATGGGTCCCCCAAAGGAGCATGCCATCTTCTATGTTAAGCTCCTCCATCTTTGTGACATAGGCCTTTAGGTCCTGTGGTACAGCTCTATGCTGAGCCCCATACCGCACCATGTGACAGACACAGGATAGCTGAGGGTCAGTCTGGTTCCACCCATGGATGCGGGATGCTGTGTGACCAGTAGCAAATCCATAAAATAGTGTAGGTGGCCTCATCAGCAGGGGCAGACAGCTTAACGCGTAGTGTGGGGAATCGTGGTCCCGGAGCGGTGCTCCAACACATAGTCATATGCTGCGAGCCATGGCCATCTACGCGGTAGCCGATGTACGTTACTTTGGCATCATTGGATACACATTTCGCTCGCCAGAGGTGGACTCAGGCTTCCTCAAAACACTCCAGCACCTCGGGCAGGTTTTGTATGTGCTCCTGGTCGGACAAACCTGTGATCAGAACATTGTTGAGATAGACCGCAGGGTGGCGCAGGATGTTTTCCATTACTCGCTAGAATATTGTGCACAGGGAGGAAACCCAAGGGTAGGCGGTGTATTAATATAGCCCCCCTGTGCGTATTCACAGTTACAAAGTGTCTGGACTCAGGACCCAGGACCAACTGGAGGTAAGTGTGACTCATGTTGAGTTTGATAAACGTGTGCCCTCCGTGTAGCTTTGCACAAAAGTCCTTGATCCAGGAAACCGGGTAACTTCGAATCGAGACACAGGGTTGACCATCATTTTATAGTCGCCACACAAGTGTACTGTTCCCTCTGATTTCATGACCAGCGCCACCCGGTCGGAGAACTGTACCAGGTGGGTGATTCCCAAATTCCCCATCTAGACCAATTCATCATCGACCTTGGATCATAAAGCGTATGGGACAGGTTGGGGACAGAAGTAGTGCGGTTGAGCCATGTAGTCCATACTTATTCGGGCCTCGGCTCCTTTTTTGATGCCCAAGCCATCCTGGAATGCCGATGGAAAGCTCGCCAGAACTCCTCAGGGCCATGTGGGTGCATGCGGTACACCCACTGCCAATCTTTTTTTAATATAAGTTTAGAGTACCCAATTAATTTTATCCATTTAAAGGGCAATTTAGCGTGGCCAATCCACCTACATTGCACGTCTTTGTGTTGTGGGACGAAACCCTTGCAAACACGGGGAGAATGTGCAAACTCCACATGGAGTGACCCAGAGCCAGGTTCAAACCTGGGACCTCAGCACCTTGAGACAGCTTAGCCAGTGGCTTAGCCAGTCATGCCCCAAAAAGCTCAGACCGATCCTGTGGACCACCACCAGAGGAAGGTTTGCAGACTGTTGACCATACTCGACGGGAACCGTTGAAGCGCCCGCTATTGCCAGTTGTATAAGTGGCCAGCTGCGTGTTGGTGTCCGACAGCATCAGCGACAGAAGGCCAGATCGAATGCAATCAAATGTATGATGACTGACTACCGACACTGCTGCTCCAGTGTCGAGTTCCATGTAGATTAGGTGTCCAATAATTCACAGGGAGATCCGAATGGATGCTACTCTTGGCGCAGCCATGCGATGTAACTGTTGGTAGGTGCTGTCCGCATCTTCTCACGTGGGATGTGGTCACGCCTAGCAGGTGGGTAAATCCTCATGGGGCTTCCTGTCGCTCTGGTTTCTGCGGCCTGTTGCGGTCCACAATGGCTGGTGGTCATATTCCTGTTCCTTCAAGTCAAGAGAGAACGTCCAGCGGTCTCCCTGGCCTTTATTACGGTGGTCCCAGTAGATGTCCCATTTTCTGGGCCCAGCATCCTCAGGTCTAGCTGAGTGTGATAGGTATTTATGATTACGTCCTAGACTGAGCACCGTCAGTCCCTGGAGTGCCTGGACTCCTTGTACGGCGCTTTCTATGGAGATAGCTATTGCCACTGCGTTTTGTAGGTCCAGGTGGGCCTCAGCTTGGAATTTCCGTTGCCTGGCCGTACCGCGGACTCCACACACCAAAAGGTCTCTGAGTGTCTCATCCAGTGTCACTCCGAATTCTCATGTCTCGGGCAATTTTCGGAAGTGGGTCAGGAAGTCAGTCACCGACTCGGCTTGGGCCTGAGCAGACGTGTGGAACAGGAAGCAGCGTACAATGAGCGGTGGTTTGGGGTCGAAATGCTGCTCCACCAGGATCACCAGTGCGGCGAATGACCAGGAATCTGTGGCGTCCGGATGAGTCAAGCTCTTTATCACACTATAGATGGGCCCTTTGCAAGCCGTCAGTAATATAAGTTTTTTATGTATCACCAGTAATCCCATCCTCGTTGCCAGTGTTGAGCCCACGGTCGGCAGGATGCATAGAAAAAAGTAGATGTTACAGAACAAGATTTATATGGATACAATTACAATACTCCTCCACTCCCCTAACGGTCTCCTTCCTGGCCCACAGCTAGGCCAGGGATTTTATCCAACTGGGACTCTCCTTGTAAAGGGGAAATCTCCCCTCCTTAAATGTAAAGGTCCTCTTGCCTTAAAGGGGAGGTTTATATTCAGGGGAGGTCATGGGAAATTATGTAGTCATGATCCCGAGACCTCCATTGGGGTTGTAACACCTCTCAAGGAGTTTCAGCACTGTGGTTATAAGTGTGGAGGAACCCACACTGCAGTGTCATCTCAAATAACATCAGCACTCTTCAACCTACTCTGAAATGTGTGGCCAAATCCAGGAGCATTAGCTAAAAGTGAATTACTGTAGATGCTGGAATCTGAAACAAAAACAGAAAATGCTGGACAATCTCAGCAGGTCTGACAACATCTGTGGAGAGAGAACTGAGTTAATGTTTTGAGTCTAGATGACTCTTTGTCAAAGTTGGAGGAGTAGAGCAGGCCTCTCACAGAGGGAGTCAATGTCACTAGCCTTTACAGCTTTGGTAGAAGCCCGAAGGAATTTGTAAATTGTTCTCTACTGATTGGGTTATTGTGTCTGTCATGATATACAAACATGGAGCTAATGAACACATAGAACAGGACACGACCAATGAGCAGTCAGGACACTCAGGGGTGGTATCTCACTATAAAAGGGATAAGGCACTCACACCCCACCTATTTCCACAGACCAACATCCACAGAGTGAGACAGGGTGTATCCTCAGCATCACACCCCAGCACGTGGCTTCGGGCAAGGCTGGTTCAGTTAGACTGAGTTACTACATTTACATTAGCAGAGAGTCAAACTCATTGAGAATTGTGCTAAAAGTTCAATAAAACACATTGAACTCACTTCAAAGTCTGGAGCATCTTCCACTCAAAACTGCATCAAGTGGCAGCTTGTGTTATTCCAAATAACACAACAGTGTCATCAATCATGCCATTGATTTTTGCCTCCAGACACAACAACTTGCAATTGATTAGTAATGCTATGAAATATGATGTCCTATGATGTGGAGATCAGGCGATGGTATAGTGTTGAAGGACAACTGAAAAGATAGATTGAGGCTTTTAAAGTGAAAGAGGAAGCAACAGGTTCAAGAGATTTAAGAAGGTACGGTGACACAGTGACTAGCACTGCTGCCTATCAGCGCCAGGGAACCGGGTTCGATTCCGGCCTTGGGTGACTGTCATGGGTTTCCTTTCTCCATGTACTCTGGTTTCCTGCCACACTCCAAAGATTTGCAGGTTAGGTGGATTGGCCATGGTAAATTGTCCCTTAGTGTCCAAAGATGCACAGGTAAGGTGCGGTTGTGGGGTTAGGGCAGAGGAGTGAGCTGGAGTGTAGTTCTCTTTCAGAGGGTCATAGAACATAGAACTGTACAGCACAGTACAGGTCCTTCGGCCCACAATGTGTGCCAAACTAGTCTGAAACTGATCAGATCAACCTTCTCCCAATCATTCTAGTGCACTCCATATGCCTATCCAATAACCACTTGAAATTTATGGGTCGGTGCAGACTCAAGGCCGAATGGCCTCCTTCTGCACTGTAGGAATTCAAATTCTTTTATTAAAAATAAATTTAGAGTAGCCAATTATTTTTCTTTTTACAATTAAGGGGCAATTTGGTGTGGCCAATCCACCCAACCAGCACATCTTTTGTGTTGTGGGGGTGAAACCCACGCAGATATGGGGAGAACTCCACCCGTCAGTGACCCAGGGCCAGGATTCGAAGCCAGGTCCTCAGCGCCTCATTCTCAGTGCTAACCACTGTGCCACATGCCACCCGAGGAACTCTAATTCTATGGAAGGTAGTTCAGACATTGAGGTTAGATGGCTGAAAACTGCATCTGAGTAAGAAATAAACTGGGAAGAAAATGAGCAGGAGGTGAGAATTGCAGAGCCTCACAACACGACTGAAACATGGAGGCAGGACATGGTGAGGCTGTAAATGGATTCATAAATATGGATAAGGACTTTGAATTGAAAGCATTGGGACCAGAGAAAATAGGAAAATACAGAGATATTATAAAACAGCAGCTCACTGGGGGACAAATGACAAGTGATGAAGCTTTGGACAATTTTGAGTTTTTACAGTAAGGAACTGAAACTTGCTCAATTATTCTTTCAGGTGAATAGATATATACAAAATCTTGACCAAAGTTCAAATCGGCCCTCAGTAGCCTCGTTTTAATATTGAGCACAGCCTGTACTATTAATCATTTCCAAAATTTACAAAGAGACATTTTAGAAATCTAATCAAAGTCATTTCCTGTAAAATATATAAGGGTTGGTAATGTAGTACCGGCACAATGGTGATGTGTGCCTGTGAGAAAACGTAATTGCCCTTGTGCCATATTATGAGGCCGTCTAATTTAAATCAATATTTTTTTCACAGCACACAACACATAAGGTGCTGCAAAGGGACAGAGACAAGGTGGGCAATATTGGGCACCATATCAAGGGTCGTATCAAGGATTAGAGGTCAGCGTTAAAGGGAAATGACTACAACTAAAAGCTATGGGTGGCATGTCGTGCTTATCAGCCTCTTTTTTTTGTCAAATACTTTCTGTTGCATTTGAAAATGATTGAATAAATGATTAAATGTACAAGGGGTTAAAGATTTCTAAATTGAACATTCCTATCTGGTGTATGTAAAATGTACTTATGCAAATCCAATTCAAGTATACTCTGATTAGTTAAGTGCCTCAACAATCGATCCTTCCCATCGCATATATCTATTTCATTCCTTTAAACCTGTGAAGTGAACTCCTATTTGGCCTCTGACAGGTTTTAATAGCCAGTTGATATTCTAAAGAAAGACTAAAAAACTAATTCTAAACTGAGAGGTCTAAAATGAGATAGCAAGGAATTTTCATCAATTGCCAATTTTCAATTTAAGCCATTTGGCCACTATGGCCTTTGGGCGGAAGAACACTTGTGAGCCGCTTAGGTTGCTAACTTGTGTGGTATCAGCAGTTTTGACATATCAAGTGAGGAGTCATTGAGTGGTTTAATATAGCTTGAAACTTTGCAACAAAGCAGCTTTTTTAGTAGGAAGGGATGGCCAATTGCCTTTTGCATTCCTAAAGTATGACAGTCTGTAATCTGACCTTATTAAATCCATCTGACATGCACAAAAGGCCAATCTAGAGTGGCTAAACTCTATCCAGCCCTTGAGGAAAGCTGCTAATACCTCCCAAGTTGTACCTAACAAAAGCATTTATGCTCGAGCATTTTGTAGCCATTTGAACAAAAAAGACTCGTAGAACACTTGGCCAGTGTTGTATGGAACTGTTTGAGGCACTTGTGGAGATAAAAGAAAAAATCAAATGTGTTGATTATATGCCAAAACTTAATTCTCAAACAGCAGTGATGTTATTGCTAATTGTGCTGCCAGATACAAGAAGTAGAATTTTATGAATCGATTTGGTGACTGCAGAATCAGATTTATGGCAAAAAAGCATTGCATTTTGATTGGATTTCAACTTTAAGTTACAAACTAGGATGTGTGTGATATATATACTTCTCTAAGATTTAAAATATTATAATAGTTCAAAAGAAGAGAGTTATTATTAAATGCACGTGGAGTATTATCAAATGGAATCCAGCAAGGTTTGTTGAGATACCGAGCATTTCCACAAAATAATCAACTTCAAAAGTGTCCTCTTTATAAAGTATGCAATTTTATCTGTGTCTAAAACCCTTGCACATTGGTAGCAGCTAATATATTTTTGCCAATGCTTGGCTACCCTGCTTCTGAGTGGAAGCATAATGGAGAGTTGAAGCTGAAACTTTGGGAGGTTGTTTGTAAGGTAAAGCAAACTTCTAGTTTGTCTGGATGGTAATTGAAAAATGACTATTGAGGGAAATAATGTAAAGCCTACCACCATCACCACCTGCGGGCTATAGCGGTTGTATTACAGGCAGACAATTCAATTACATACTCTATGGTCCGTGTATAATCTGGAATCATGGAAATAATGCAGCTGGGGAGTTCAGCCTTCGCTTTGACTCTTCACTGTGAACGTTGAATATGAGCTTCTGCCTTTGTGAATCGACAGAGCCCATAGCTTACTAGGGGTAATTTCATGTTTTTCTTAACATTCCATTTCTGCAGAGTTGATTTAATTGATGTGAGTTTTGTAGACTTGTGGCCACCTGATTTAATAAGGACTTCCCTAGCTTCTACATTGAAAGTATGAATATAAATATATGGGAAACTAAAAATAATTCACAAATTCAATCTATCTAAATTTGCTAAACTCTGCATTAAACGTTTCTGGTGCAGTAAGGATTTATTATCTCCTGAATACCCTTGGTGTAGACTGCAAGTATTGTGGGATCCACAAGTAGCCATAATATCAGCAGAGGGCAGCAGAGCGGAGCTACAGATTGGTTGTTCCGGGGAGATTTGCATACGTGCAGTGCGGTCAGCCGAATTTGGAGGTGTACCTGTGATAGAGACCCGAGGAGTTCGAGTGCAAGCAAGCATCCAGCAGAGGGCAGCAGAGCGGAGCTACTGATTGGTTGTTCTGGGGAGATTTGCATACGTGCAGTGCGGTCAGCCTAATTTGAAGGTGGTTTGTGAAGGGGCTGTTGTCAAGTGATAATTTACGCAATGTGGGTGTACAGGGACGTGGCCGATGCCACTGACTCCTTCATGGGCGGGAAGTGTGTGCAGCTGCAGCTCTTGTTATACCGCATGACGGCTCTGGAGCTGCGGATGGACTCACTTTGGAGCATCTGCGATGCTGAGGAGGTCGTGGATAGCACGTTTAGTAAGTTGGTCACACCACAGATTAGGATTGGTGAGGAAGACAGTGAATGGGTGACCAAAAGGCAGAGAAAGAGCAGGAAGGCAGTGCAGGTGTCCCCTGCGGTCATCTCCCTCTAAAACAGGTATACCGTTTTGAATACTGTTGGGGGAGATGACTCACCAGGGGAAGGCAGTAGTAGCCAGGCTCATGGCACCATGGCTAGCTCTGCTGCACAGAAGGGCGGGAAAAAGACTGGCAGGGCTATAGTCATAGGGGATTCAATTGTAAGGGGAGTAGACAGGCGTTTCTGTGGTCGAAAACGAGACTCCCGAATGGTATGTTGCCTACCGGGTGCTCGGGTCAGGGATGTCTCCGATCGGCTGCAGGACATACTGTCGTGGTGCATATAGGCACCAACGATATAGGTAAAAAAATGGATGAGGTCCTACAATCAGAATTTAGGGAGTTAGGAGATAAGTTAAAAAGTAGGACTTCAAAGGTAGTAATCTCAGGATTGCTACCAGTGCCACAGGACAGTCAGAGTAGAAATTCAAGAATAGTCAGAATGAATACGTGGCTTGAGAGCTGGTGCAGGAGGGAGGGGTTCAGATTTTTGGGACATTGGAACCGGTTCTGGGGCGGCGGGACCATTACAAACCGGATGGTCTACACCTGGGCAGGACTGGAACCAATGTCCTAGGGGGTGCTTTTGCTAACACTGTTGGGGAGGTTTTAAACTAATGTGGCAGAGGGATGGGAACCAGATTAGGAAGTTAGAGGTCAGTAAAGAAGCAGCAACTAAAGCCAGTAAGGTACGAGACAATAAACTCAATGTGACTAAGGGGAAGAGTAGACAGGGAAGAGATGATGAATGCAAAGGTGGTCTGAGGTGCATTTGTTTTAATGCGAGAAGTGTAGCAGGTAAGGCAGATGAATTTAGGGCTTGGATCAGTACCTGGGAATATGATGCTATTGGTATTACTGAGACTTGGTTGAGGTAGGGGCAGGACTGGCAACTGAATATCCCAGGGTATAGATGCTTCAGGAGGGATAGAGAGGGCGGTAGAAGGGGTGGAGGAGTTGCATTACTCGTCAGAGATGATATCACAGCTGTGATTAAGGAGGGCATAATGGAGGATTCAAGCACTGAGGCAATATGGGTGGAGCTGAGAAATAGGAAGGGTGCAGTAACATTGTTGGGACTTTACTACAGACCTCCCAAAAGCGAGCATGAAGTAGAGGTACAAATATGCAGACAGATTATAGAAAAATATAGGAGCAATAGGGTGGTTGTGATGGGAGATTTCCCCAACATTGAATGGGATTCGTGTAGTGTTGGAGGCGTAGATGGAGCAGAGTTTGTAAGGAGCATCCAGGAGAGTTTTTTAGAGCAGTATGTAAATAGTCCAACTCGGGAAGGGGCCATACTGGACCTGGTATTGGGGAATGATCCCGGCCAGGTGGTTGATGTTTCAGTCGGTGATTACTTTGGGAATAGCGATCACAATTCCGTAAGTTTTAGAATACTCATGGACAAGGACAAGAGGGGTCCGAAAGGAAGAGTACTAAATTGGGGAAAGGCAGAGTATAACAAAATTCGGCAGGAGCTAGGGAATGTGGATTGGGAGCAGCTGTTTAAGGGTAAATCCACATTTGAAATGTGGAAGTCTTTTAAGGAAAGGTTGATTAGAGTGCAGGACAGACATGTTCCTGTGAAAATGAAAGATAGAAATGGCAAGATTAGGGAACCATGGATGACGGGTGAAATTGTGAGACTAGCTAAGATGAAAAAGGAAGCATACATAGGATCGAGGCAACTCCAAACTTATGAAGCTTTGGAGGAATATCGGGAAAGTAGGACGAATCTCAAACGCGCTATAAAGAGGGCTAAAAGGGGTCATGAAATATCTTTGGCTAACAGGGTTAAGGAAAATCCCAAAGCATTTTATTCGTATGTAAGGAGCAAGAGGGTAACTAGAGAAATGATTGGCCCACTTAAAGACAAAAGAGGGAATTTATGCGTGGACTCAGAGGAAATGGGTGAGATTCTTAATGGGTACTTTGCATCGGTATTCACAAAGGAGAGGGACAAGACGGATGTTGAGGCTAGGGATGGATGTTTAAATACTCTCGGTCAAGTTGTCATACTGAAGGGGGAAGTTTTGGGTATTCTAAAAGACATTAAGGTGGACAAGTCCCCAGGACCAGATGGGATCTATCCCAGGTTTCTGAGGGAAGCGAGGGTCGAAATAGCTGGGGCCTTAACAGATATCTTTGTAGCATCCTTGAGCACGGGTGAGGTCCTGGAGGACTGGAGAATTGCTAATGTTGTCCCTTTGTTTAAGAAGGGTAGCAGGGATAATCCAGGGAATTATAGACCTGTGAGCTTGACGTGAGTGGTAGGCAAACTGTTGGAGAAGATACTGAGGGATAGGATCTATTCACATCTGGAAGAAAATAGACTTATCAGTGATAGGCAGCATGGTTTTGTGCAGGGAAGGTCATGTCTTACAAACCTAATAGAATTCTTTGAGGAAGTGACAAAGTTAATTGATGAGGGAAGGGCTGTAGATGTCATATACATGGACTTTAGTAAGGCGTTTGATAAGGTTTCCCATGGCAGGTTGATGGAAAAAGTGAAGTCGTATGGGGTTCAGGGTGTACTAGCTAGATGGATAAAGAACTGGCGGGGCAACAGGAGACAGAGAGTAGTGGTGGAAGGGAGTGTCTCAAAATGGAGAAGGGTGACTAGTGGTGTTCCACAGGGATCTGTGCTCGGGCCACTGTTGTTTGTGATCTACATAAATGACCTGGAGGAAGGTATAGGTGGTCTGATTAGCAAGTTTGCAGATGATACTAAGATTGGTGGAGTTGCAGATAGCGAGGAGGACTGTCAGAGAATACAACAAAATATAGATAGATTGGAGAGTTGGGCAGAGAAATGGCAGATGGAGTTCAATCCAGGCAAATGCGAGGTGATGCATTTTGGAAGATCAAATTCAAGAGTGGACTATATGGTCAATGGAAGGGTCTTGGGAAAAATTGATGTGCAGAGCGATCTGGGAGTTCAGGTCCATTGTACCCTGAAGGTGGCAACGCAGGTTGATAGAGTGGTCAAGAAGGCATACAGCATGCTTGCCTTCATCGGACGGGGTATTGACTACAAGAGTTGGCAGGTCATGTTACAGTTGTATAGGACTTTGGTTCGGCCACATTTGGAATACTGCGTGCAGTTCTGGTCGCCACATTACCAGAAGGATGTGGATGCCTTGGAGAGGGTGCAGAGGAGGTTCACCAGGATGTTGCCTGGTATGGAGGGTGCTAGCTATGAAGAAAGGTTGAGTAGATTAGGATTGTTTTCGTTGGAAAGACGGAGGTTGAGGGGGGAACTGATTGAGGTCTACAAAATTGTGAGAGGTATGGACAGGGTGGACAGCAACAAGCTTTTCCCAAGAGTGGGGGTGTCAGTTACAAGGGGTCATGATTTCAAGGTGAGAGGGGGAAAGTTTAAGGGAGATGTGCGTGGAAAGTTTTTTACGCAGAGGGTGGTGGGTGCCTGGAACGCTTTACCAGCGGAGGTGCTTGAGGCGGGCACGATAGCATCATTTAAGAAGCATCTAGACAGGTATATGAATGGGCGGGAACAGAGGGAAGTAGACCTTGGAAAATAGGAGACAGGTTTAGATAAAGGATCTGGATCGGCGCAGGCTGGGAGGGCCGAAGGGCCTGTTCCTGTGCTGTAATTTTCTTTGTTCTTTGTTCTTTGATATTTTACAATCTGAACAGCATTTTTTTTAATTGTAAGAGAGCATTCAATAAGAATTAAATTGTGATTTTTATTGCATCAGAAACATTTCATTTTAAGAAAAGTCTGTTCACCCTAAAATTTTACGTCAATTATCTCCCTTTTATTTTCAAACGGCAAATTGTATATTCTCTTACAGAGTAGTTCATTTCCAAGCCAAAAATTGAGGTAGATAATCTATTCTTTTTGCTAACAGCATTCTTGAAATGGCTACCTGTGAACTTGTGGATCAGACTAATTCATCTGTTTTCACTATCTGCCTACAGTGAACATCTGGGCTACTACTTGAAGAATTGGAAGGGGAATTCACATTTTGTGAACTGCAGGAGAAAACCCACATTGAGAAACACAAACAGCTTTTTCACTGCACGACCTCAGAACTCTTAAAACAATTAGAAAAAAATGGAGGAATGAAGCCTTGATTTGTTTGCCTAAGGCATCAAATATTTCGAAAACAAACTGTTCATATTATTTGTGAATTCACAATCTAATTAGAGAATTAACATTCTATTAATTGTAGGGACTATGGCGTCTCAGTGAAATAGCTATCTTAATTGTGGTATCTTTGAATTTAAAATGTCAAAGTGTGAAATCTGCCTCAAGACAAGTAAACAAACAATCAGTCAATACTAAAAAGTTGGAGAGTTGCAGTGTGTAAAATGCACCATGATGAATGGGTTTGCTTAGAATGCCTTACAGGTAATTGAAATTTCAATTTTCTGGCACCTTGAAGAAACAGTTGGGCTGATTCTCTGGTCACAATAGCTGATGGTGTAGTAGTGATGATTGGGGCTAGAAATGTAGGTGATATTGCTCTATATGGCTGCCTGCAAATTGGGAAAGGAAGGGAGTAGCAATGTTGATAAAATGTACTGTTACAGCAGTCAAAAGCCTTATTACTTTGTCTCATTGCAACCTGTTCTATGAAAACACAATGATGTCTTCTTCTTCGTAGGCAGTCCCTCGGAGTCGAGCGTGACTTGCTTCCACAATAAAAACGAGTTCTCAGGTGACTGAGGAGACCAATGCACGGCCTACAGTCTCTGTCACAGGTGGGGCAAACAGCGATTGGAGGAGTGGGTGGGTGAAGTGCCTGAGTTGCTATGCATTCCTTTCGCTGATACTTGGCTTAGGTTTGCTCTCGATAAGTTGAGGCCAATGTGTTGAGCTCTTTCCTGGATGTTTTACCTCAACTTTGGGCAATTGTAAGCCAGATGGAGACATTGTACTTTTTCAAGGAGGCTTTGAGGGTGTCCTTGAAGCATTTCCTCTGCCCTCCTCGGGCTCACTTGCTGTGCTGAAGCTCTGAGTAGAATGATTGTTTCAAGAGTTTTGTGTCAGGCATGCAAAAGTTATGTCTTACCCAGCAGAACTGATAAAGTGTGGCCAATGCTTTGCCGCTGGGGGTGTTGGCCTGAGCGAGAACACTGACATTGGCAAACCTACTTTGCCAATCAATTTAAGGGATCTTGCAAGAGGCACAGCAGGTGGTACTTCTCCAGGGTTTTTAGGTGCCTGTTGCACATAGTACACGTCTCTGAGCCATATAGGAGGGTGGGTATCAATACTGCTGTGCAGACCATGAGCTTGGTGCTCGGACTGAGGTCCTGGTCTTCAAACATCCTCTTCCTCAGGTGGCCAAAGGCTGCACTGGACTGGCTCATTGAAGGCAGTACTGTAATGGCCAATTTTAATACTTGATATTGAATAACTGCTTAATAGTGTGATTAACCAAAGCTGCAGGTGTTTGTTTGTGTGTGTGTGCGTGTGTGCAAGGTTAGAGAGAGGAGCTGCAAAACTGATATGCCAGCTGTATGAAGGACGAGATAGTAAAGCCAGGAGAAAAACAACTCCTTATATGGAATTGAGAAATACTAATAAGAAGCAAAGCCAGCCATTGTCTACATGAATGACAGTGTTTAACCTGCTTATCTTTTGAATGTATAAAGACTGAAGTACTCTGCATTCGGGGCGCCTTCCTCTCTCTCCTGTGGTTAGAGGAACGTGTCCTCTGCAGAGTAAGAAATAAACGACTTGCTCATATCCATGACTGATTGTTTCTGAGTTTTCCTTTTCCACCACAGTTCTGAACTGCATCCTCGATGCTGGCATGGAAAATAGTCCACTTTGTCCAAGGCCTCGTCGTGGATTTTGATAATCGGGGGGCAAGGCTGTGTGGCAGGGGCAGGTTGGTAGAGGACCTTACACTTACAGATGTTTAGCTCAAGGCCCATGATCCCGTACACATCTGTGAAGGTGTTGATGATGGCTTGGAGCTCAGCCTCCAAGTGTGTGCAGACATAAGCATCATCTGCATTTGGCATCTCAATCACAGAGGATGGGGCGATCTTGGACTTGGCCTGCAGGCAGTGGAGGTTGAATAAAAACCCGTTTGTTCTGTAGTTTAGCTCGACCCAAGCAAGGAGCTTGCTGGGAGTGAGCAGCAAAGAAGATCGAGAAGTGTGTCAGTGTGTCACAGCCTTACTTGACCCCAGTCCAAATTGGGTCTGTAGTGGATCCGTTGGTCAGGGTCATGATTGCGGAGGATGTGTGGTAGTCACCATTGTTGTATTGTGTTGTATTGTATTGTATGTACCGCATATGAGGTGTATTATGGTAAGGCCCTGTAGTACAGGTACGGGGGTAGATCCCTGCCTGTTGGCTCCGCCCCAGTAGGTGGAGTATAAATGTGTGGGCTCTCCGAGCTGCAGCCATTTTGGCAGCAGCGGCAGGAGGCTACACATCTCTGCGTAATAAAGCCTCGATTACACTCTACTCTCGTCTCGTCATAATTGATGGTGCATCAATTTATTACGCAGAGAATTTAAAACGATGGATCTCTGCATCAAGCCTGATCGCCTGCAGCTGCACGCTCAAGCAGACAACGCCAAGTCGGCCTTCGCACATTGGCTAGCCTGCTTCGAGGCATACATCGGATCTGTGACTGAACCACCCTCAGAGGCACAGAAGCTCCAGATCCTTTACACGTGGCTGAGCTCCGATATCTTTCCCCTCATCCGGGATGCACCGACATACGCTGAAGCCATGGTGCTACTGAAAGAGAACTACACGCAGCAGACCAACAAAATCTACACCAGGCACCTCCTCTCCACGCAGCAACAAGTTCCCGGTGAGTCTGTGGAAGATTTATGGCGTTCCCTGCACGCCCTGGCAATGGACTGCGATTGCCAGGCCGTTTCGGCCGTGAACCATTCTGAACTTTTAATTCGAGAGATGCGTTCGTCATTGGCATTGGGTTGGCTTACATCTGCCAGCGCCTCTTAGAAGGGGCTGCCCTCGACCTTGCAGCGACCAAGAAGCTAGCGATCTCACTCACGGTCGCCTCCCGCAATGTTCAGGCATATGCCCTCGACCGCTTGGCCCACCCCTCCTGTGCATCGTGGACCCCATTGGTGAACACCCCATCGTGGACCCCACCAGCGGCCGCCCCCAGCCAACCCCAGGCCTGCGCCGCGCAGAAGCCAACCAACTCCGGTGGACCCAAGTGCTACTTCTGCGGCAGACAAAACACCCCCGGCAGCGCTGCCCGGCGCGAAGCACGCTATGCAAGGCCTGCGGGAAGAAAGGACATTTCGCTGCTGTGTGCCAGGCCCGCTCCATTGCCGCGATTGTCCTTGCACCCCCCACGTGCGTTCCGTGGGTGCCGCCATCTTTATCGCCTCAGACCACGTGCGGCCCATGGGTGCCGCCATCTTGCTCGCCATCAGAGGCTGCTTTAGCTCACTGGGCTAAATCGCTGGCTTTTAAAGCAGACCAAGCAGGCCAGCAGCACGGTTCAATTCCCGTACCAGCCTCCCCGGACAGGCACTGGAATGTGGCGACTAGGGGCTTTTCACAGTAACTTCATTGAAACCTACTCGTGACAATAAGCGATTTTCATTTTCATTTCATTTCATCTTGCTTGCCTCACAACACGTGCGGCCCATGGGCACTGCTATTTTGCCCCCCTCATGACACGTGCGGCCCGTGGGTGCCGCCATCTTTAACTCCGCCCACCACGTGCGCCGACATCTTCACTGCCTCAGGACCCCTGCTCTTCGGGCACCTCATCTGGCCGATCATCGCCTGCAACCGCCGTCGATCAGCTGCATCTCGCCTCCATCACGATTGACCAGTCCCAACCACACAACCTTGAGACCGCGTCGACGACAGTACAGATCGACGGCCATGAGACATCCTGCCTTCTGGGCTCCGGGAGCCCTGAGAGCTTCATCCACCCCAATACGGTAAGGCGCTTCTCCTTCATGGTACACCCCATTAACCAAAAGATCACCCTGGCTCAAGATCCCTCTCTGTGGTGATCCGGGGGTACTGTACTGCCACCCTCACCATCCAGGACGTAGAGTTCAGTGGCTTCCGGCTCTACATTCTCCCCAACCTCTGCGCTGCCTTGCTGCTCAGCCTGGACTTCCAATGCAACCTCCAGAGCCTAACTCTGAAATTTGACAGGCCCCTACCACCCCTCACTGTCTGCGGCCTCACAACCCTTAAGGTCGACCCGCCTTCCCTATTTGCAAACCTCACCTCGGATTGCAAACCCTTTGCCACCAGGAGCAGACACTACAGCGCCCAGGACAGGACCTTCATCAGGTTGAGGTCCAGCGGCTGCTGCAGGAAGGTATTATCGAGGCCAGCAACAGCCCTTGGAGAGCCCAAGTAGTAGTTGTGAAAACTGGGGAGAAAAACAGGATGTTCATCGACTACAGTCAGACCATCAATCGGTACACGCAGCTCGACGCGTATCCCCTCCCACGCATATCTGATATGATCAATCAGTTTGCACGGTACCAGGTCTTCACGACAGTGGACCTGAAATCTGCCTACCACCAGCTCCCCATTCGCAAGGTGGACCGCCCCTGCACCACGTTTGAAGCGGACGGCCGCCTTTACCATTTGGTCACTAACAGGTTCTCGGTCTTGCAACGGGAGATGGACCGAATGGTTGACCGGTACGGATTGCGGGCCACCTTCCTGTACCTGGATATCGTCACCATCTGCGGCCACGACCAGCAGGACCTCGACGTGAACCTTTCCAAATTCCTCCACACCGCCAAACTCCTCAACCTCACCTACAATAAGGATAAGTGCGTGTTCAGCACAAACCGACAAACCATCCTCAGCCATGTGGTTCAAAATGGAGTCCTAGGGCCCGACCCCGATCGCATGCGCCACCTCATGGAACTCCCACTCTCCCACTGCCCCAAGGCCCTCAAACGATGCCTGGGGTTCTTCTCGTACTACGCCCAGTGGGTCCCTAACTATGCGGACAAGGCCGCCCACTCATCCACTCCACCGTTTTCCCACTGATGGCCGAGGCTCACCAAGCCTTCAACTGTATCAAGGCCGACATCGCCAAGTCCGCGATGCACGCGGTCGACGAGACCCTCCCCTTTCAAGTCAAGAGCGATGCATCAGACGTCGCTCTGGCCACCACCCTCAACCAGCCAGGCAGACCCATGGCATTCTTCTCCCGCACCCTCTATGCCTCCGAAATCCGGCACTCCTCCGTCGAGAAGGAGGCCCAGGCCATTGTAGATGCTGTGCGGCATTGGAGGCATTACCTGGCCAGCAGGAGATTCACTCTCCTCAATGACCAACGGTCGGTTGCCTTCATGTTCAATAACACACAGCAGGGTAAGATCAAAAATGATAAAATCTTGAGGTGGAGGATCGAGCTCTCCACCTACAATTACGAGGTTTTGTATCGCCCCGGTCAGCTCAACGGGCCCGCCAATACCCTATCCCGAGGTACATGTGCCAGTGCACAGGTGGATCAACTCCGGACCCTGCACAACGATTTCTGTCACCCAGGGGTCACCCGTTTTCTATCATTTCATAAAGGCCCGCAATCTGCCCTACTCCATCGAGGAAGTCAGGGCTATCACCAGAGACTGGCAGGTCTGTGTGGAGTGTAAACTGCACTTCTCCCGGCCAGATCGAGTGCACCTGGTGAAGGCCTCCCGCCCCTTTGAACACCTCAGCATGGATTTCAAGGCCTTTCTCCTCCACCGATCGTAACACGTACTTTCTTAACGTGATCGATGAATATTCCAGATTCCCCTTCGCCGTCCCATGCCCCGACATGAAGTCATCCACTGTCATCAAAGCCCTCAACACCATCTTCGCTCTGGTCGGTTTCCCTGCCTACGTCCACAGTGACCGGGGATCCTCATTCATGAGCGATGAGCTGCGCCTGTACCTGCTCAGCAGGGGCATCGCCTCAAGCAGGACGACCAGCTACAACCCCCGGGGCAACGGGCAGGTGGAGCGGGAGTATGGGACGGTCTGGAAGGCCGTCCAGCTGGCCCTACGGTCCAGAAATCTCCCGGCCTCCCGCTGGCAGGAGGTTCTCCCCGACACCCTCCACTCCATCCGATCGCTACTTTGCACGGCGACTAACGAAATTCCCCATGAACGTCTCTTTGCCTTCCCCAGGAAGTCGACCTCCGAGGTTTCGCTCCCAACGTGGCTGGCAGCTCCAGGACCTGTTCTCCTCCGTAAGCATGTGCGGCTCCACAAGGCGGACCCGTTGGTTGAGAGGGTACAGCTTCTTCACGCAAACCCGCAGTACGCCTACTTAGCTTCCCACGATGGCCGCCAGGACATGGTCTCCCTCAGGGACCTGGCACCAGATGGGTCCCCACAGACCCCCCCTGCCCCGGCGCCACCCTCCCTCCCCCCAGCGCACCCCACCACAGGCCCCGCTCCAGGACGATCCGTCCTCCCCTTGGTCCCACCCGGGGATGAAGTTGAGGTCGACACGCTCCCGGAGTCACCGGCGACCGAACCGACGCCTGAATCACCACCGAGACTGCGACACTCGCAACGACAGATCAAGGCGCCCGATCGTCTGAATTTATGAACTGTTCCTAAAATTTTAAATGCCTACATGTCAATAGCATTCCACCACCCCCGCCGGACTCTTTTTTAACAAGGAGTGAATGTGGTCGTCACCACTGTTGTATTGTATTGTATTGTATGTACCACATATGAGGTGTATTACGGTAAGGCCCTGTAGTACAGGTACGGGGGTAGATCCCTGCCTGTTGGCTCCGCCCAGTAGGTGGAGTATAAATGTGTGGGCTCTCCGAGCTGCAGCCATTTCGGCAGCAGCTGTGGGAGGCTACACATCTCTGTGTAATAAAGCCTTGATTATACTCTACTCTCGTCTGGTCGTAATTGATAGTGCATCAGGATGGTGACAAACATTTGGAGGCAGCAAAGATTGAGCAGGATGCTCCATAATCCCTCACGGTTGACAGTGTCAAAGTTCTTTGTGAGGTCAAAGAAAGCCATACACAAGCGTTGGTGTTGTTCCCTGCATTTATCTTGTTGCCACGCAATGCAATTCATGTCCATTTTCCTCTTAGTGGACGGAATCCACATTGCAACTCTGGGAGGGGTTCTTTAGCCACAGGGCGAAGGTGATTAAGGAGGACTCTTGTGATTACCTTCTCGGTGGCCAACAGCAGTGAAATCCCTCTGTGATTACTGGTCTTGATCTGTGCGGCATTTCTTTAGGTTTTAAATGGGACTATGAGATGCCATCTAATGAGAGTTTCACCAAAGACAAAGAACAAAGAACGGTACAGGACAGGTACAGGCCTTTCGGCCCTCCAAGCCTGTGCCGATCACATGTTCTAACTAGACTAACATCTGTATCCTTCTATATCCCGTCTGTTCATGTGCCTATCCAGATAAGTCTTAAAGATTGCTAACGTATCTTTCTCAACCACCTATGGACAGCACGGTAGCACAGTGGTTAGCACTGTCGCTTCACAGCGCCAGGGTCCCAGGTTCGATTCTGGGCTTGGGTCACTTTCTGTGAGGAGTCTGTACGTTCTCCCCGTGTCTGCATGGGTTTCCTCCGGGGACTCCGGTTTCTTCCCACAAGTCCCGAAAGACGTGCTGTTAGGAAATTTGGACATTCTGAATTCTCCCTCCATGTACCCGAACAGGTGCCGGAATGTGACGACTAGGGGCTATTCATAGTAACTTCATTGCAGTGTTAATGTAAGCTTACTTGAGACAATAAAGATTATTCTTATTATTACTTTGCAGTGCATTCCAGGCCACCACCATCCTCTTTGTAAAATACTTTGCCCGCACATCTCCACTGAATGTATCCCCCTTCACCTTGAACTTGTGCCCCCTTGTAATTGTCATTTATGCCCTGGGAAAAAGCCTCCAACTGTTCACCCTATCTATACCCCTAATAATTTTATAAACTTCTATCAGGTCGCCCCTCAGCCTTCGTCTTTCTAGGCAGAACAATCCCTGTTTATTCAATCTCTTCTCAAAGCTAATGCCGTCTATACCAGGCAACATCCTGGTAAACCTTTTATGTACTCTCTCCAAAGCCTCCACATCCTTCAGGTAGTGTGGTGACCAGAATTGGACACAGCATTCCAAATGTGGCCTAATCAACGTTCTATATAACTGTAATATAATTTGCAAACTTTTATACTCGATGCCCTGTCCAATAAAGGTAAGCATGCCATATGCTTTCTTTACCACCATTTCCACCTGTGCTGCCACTTTTAATGATCTGTGGACCTGCATGGCCAGATCACGCTGTGTGTCTATGCTTCTGATAGTTCTGACATTTATTTTATAGCTCCCACCTGAATTGGATCTACCAAAATCCATCACTTTGTGTTTGTCCGGGTTAAATTCCATCTGCCATTTCTCCACCCAATTTTGCAGCCTATCTATATTCTGCTGTATTCTCTGACAATCTTCATCATTATCCGCAACTCCTGCAATCTTAGTATCATCCGCAAACTTGTTATCAGACCTGCCAAGTTTTCTTCCAAGTCATTTATATATATTACAAACACCAGAGGTCCCAGTCTATCTTAATGCTTTTTAACACACCTACAATTCCTCCCTCTTAATAATGACTTATTCTAAAGTATTTACATATCCCTCTCAGACACCACTAATCAATGTGTCCGTCTCCTTTGTGAATCCCAATGCAAAGTACTCATTAAGGATCTCACCTACTTTCTTTGGTTCCACGGATAATTTCCCTCCTCTGTCCCTGAGTAGACCAACGTTTTCTCTAGCTACCCTCTTGTTCCTAAAATATGCATTAAATGACTTGCGATTCTCCTTAATCCTGTCTGCCAAGGACATTTCATGACCCCTTTTTGCCCTCCTAACTTTTCTTTTCTACTTTTCTACATAGATAAGCTGCAGAGCTGGGCTGAGAGGTGGCAAATGGAATTTAATGTAGAGAAGTGTGAGGTGATTCACTTTGGAAAGAATAACAGGAATGCGGACTATTTGGCTAATGGTAAAATTCTTGGTAGTGTGGATGAGCAGAGGGATCTCGGTGTCCATGTACATAGATCCCTGAAAGTTGCCACCCAGGTTGATAGGGTTGTGAAGAAGGCCTATGGTGTGTTGGCCTTTATTGGTAGAGGGATTGAGTTCCGGAGCCATGAGGTAATGTTGCAGCTGTACAAAACTCTGGTACGGCCGCATTTGGAGTATTGCGTACAGTTCTGGTCGCCTCATTATAGGAAGGACGTGGAAGCTTTGGAACGGGTGCAGAGGAGATTTACCAGGATGTTGCCTGGTATGGAGGGAAAATCTTATGAGGAAAGGCTGATGGACTTGAGGTTGTTTTCGTTAGAGAGAAGGTTAAGAGGTGACTTAATAGAGGCATACAAAATGATCAGAGGGTTAGATAGGGTGGACAGTGAGAGCCTTTTCCCGCGGATGGAGGTGGCTAGCACGAGGGGACATAGCCATAAATTGAGGGGTAATAGATATAGGACAGAGGTCAGAGGTAGGTTTTTTACGCAAAGAGTGGTGAGGCCGTGGAATGCCCTACCTGCAACAGTAGTGAACTCGCCAACATTGAGGGCATTTAAAAGTTTATTGGATAAGCATATGGATGATAATGGCATAGTGTAGGTTAGATGGCCTTTAGTTTTTGACTTCCCATGTCGGTGCAACATCGTGGGCCGAAGAGCCTGTACTGCGCTGTATCCTTCTATGTTCTATGTTCTATGTACTTTCCCTGTATTATTCAAGTGCTTCATCTGTTTTTAGTTGCCTAGGCCTCATGTATGCATCCTTTTTCTTTTTGACTAGACTCGCAATTTCCCGATCATCCACAGTTCCTGAATCCTGCCTTTCCTGTCTTCCCTTTTCCTAGGCACATGCCTGTCCTGCATTCCCATCAACTGCTCCCTGAAAGACTCCCACATGCCAAATGTAGATTTTCCCTCAAACAGCCTCTCCCAAACAACAGCCTCTGAATCCTGCCTAATCTGGTTGTCGTTAGCCTTCGCCTAATAAGGCACCATACCCCGAGGACAACACTCTTCCTTTTCCATGAGTATCCAAAATCTTATGGAATTGTGGTCACTGTTTGCCACATAAGAACAAAGAACAGTACAGCACAGGATCAGGCCCTTTCACCCTCCAAGCCTGCACCGACCATGGTACCTGCCTAAACTAATACCGCCTTCACTTACGGAGCCCATATCCTTCCATTCCCACCCTATTCATATATTTGCCCAGATACTCCTTAAATGCCACTTTTGTACCTGCTCCACCGCCTCCCCAGGTAGCATGTTCCATATATTTATCACCCTCTGTGTAAAAGACTTGCCTCAAACATCTGTTCTGAACTGTTCCCCGCGCACTTTAAACCTATGTCTCCAAGTACTTGACTCGCCTACCCGAGGAAAGAGCATCTGACTATGCACTCTGTCCATGCCACTCATAATCTTGTAGAACACTATCAGATCGCCTCTCAACCTCCACCGTTCCGGTGAGAACAGACCGAGTTTATCTAACCTCTCCTCATGGCTAATGCCCTCCATACCCGGCAAAGCATGGTAAACCGCTTCAGTACCCTTTCCAAAGCATCCACATCCTTCTGGGAGTGTGGTGACCAGAATTGAACACAATATTCCAAATGAGGCACAACTAACGTCCTGTGCAGCTGCAACATGACTTGTCAATTTTTATATTTAATGCCCCGACCGATGAAGGCCAGCATGCCGTATGCCTTCTTGAACATGTTCCGCCATTGCAACTTTGATGATCTGGCCAAGCTTGTTCCCTAGTATGAGATCCAGGATAGCCCCCTCTCTAATCGAACTATGCACATATTGTTCTAAAACATCTTCTTGGACACACTCAACAAATTCCTCACTATTCAGACTCCTAGGCCTAAGAGATTTCCAGTCAATATGAGGAAAATTAAAGTCTCCCACTGCAACAACCCTATTATTTCTACATCTATCCAGAATCTGCCCACATATCTGTTCTTCAACTTCCCGTGGGCTGTTGGGAGACCTGCAGTATAGCCCCATCAGACTGACTGCCCCCTTCCTGTTTCTGAGTTCTACCCACAGTGTCTCATTACTTGATTCTTTCAAGGTGTCCTCCCTCTGTACAGCTGTAATATATTCTCCAACCAGTATTGCAACTCCCCACCTCTTTTACCTTCCCCTCTGTCTCGCCTAAAACACCTATATCCTGGAATATTCAGCTGTCAGTCCTGTCCCTTTTTTTAATCAAGTCTCCGTAACCACAACCACATCCAAGTTCTGTGCATGAATCAATGCCCTCAGTTCATTTGTCTTACCTGTTATACTCCAAGCATTGAAGCAGATGCACTCCAGACCTCCAGGCCCACTGGCTTCGACCTGCAGCCTGCCCTTCCTCTTAGCCATCCTGGCCTTGGTACCCTGCTCATCCCCAGTCTCTGCACTTGCTGGCTCACTGTTCTGATTCCCACCCCCCTGCCACATTAATTCAAACCCATCGAAAAATACTAGCCAACCTCCCAGCCAGGAAATTGGTGTCCCCCCCCCGCCCCCCCCCCCCCCCCCCCCCCCCACCCATCCCCCCAGTTCAGGTGTAACCCATCCTTCTTGTACAGTCCCCACCTTCCCTGGAAGACATCCTAATGAATCAAAAAACTGAAGCCCTCCCTCATGCACCAGTTCTTTAGCCACGTGTTCAGTTACACTATCTCCCTGTTCCTTGCCTCACTAGCACGTGGCACGGGGAGTAATCCTAAGATTACTACCCTAGATTGCCTGCTTTTTAATCTTCTACCTAACTCTCTAAATTGCCATTCCAGGACCTCGCTACTCTTACCTATGTCATTCATGCCAATGTGGACAATGACCTCTGTGATTTCTCTCCAATTTTAGGATGCTTTGTACCCATTCAGAGACTACCAGGACTCTGGCACCAGGGAGGCAAACTACCATTCTGGAGTCCCTTTCGCGGCCACAGAAGTGCCTATCTGTGCCCCTGATTATTGAATCCCCGACCACAATTGCGTTGCTATGCTTTGTGCCTCCCATCTGTGCAGCAGGGATAGCCATGGTGCCTTCACCCTGGTCACTGCTGCTGTCTCCTGATAGACCTTCCCCCTCATCAGTGTCCAAAACAGCATACTTGTTAGATGGGAGACAGCCATAGGAGACCCCTACACTGTCTGCCTACCCCGTTTGGCAGTCACCCATCTAACTTCCTGTACTTTTTATGTGACTACATCTCTGTAGCTATTATTTATAACAATTTCTGCTAATTATTTTCTCCTCAGTGCTTCCAGCTGCTGCTCTAACCAATCCATGTGTTCAATGAGCTTCTGCAACTGAATGCACTTCCCACAGATGTAGTCCTCAGGGACACTTGAAGTGTCCATGATGCCCCACATCGTGCTGGAGTAGCACACAACCCCATCAATTGACATATCTCTCCCTCTGTTGTTTGTTAGATTAATAGCTAAATACTATTTAGGCCCTGAATAAAAATTTAATGCTCTTGCTTTCATGAATAGGCCCCTGAAAATTAATGTGGCTCCTGGTTAGTAAAGGTTTCCACAGGGTTCCCTGATCACCTGTCAGAATTTCAGCAGAAGGTTGGCAGAAACCCCAGAAAACAATTGCAATGACGGTTTACACGATGTCTCTGCTGTTGCTGCAGATCTTCTGTCAAAGTTAAGGCAGGAGGTCTGAATAACCCCCACAGAAATTACTGGCACTAGTCTATAAATGTTGGAAGTCGAAAGAGGACATATACAATATAAAACATTCACAACATGCAGGCCAATCTCAATCAATAGGGACAATGAATCATGTAGCTAGTTTATTTACAATGGGATGTATTGCCCTTGGAGGCTGTGAGTGAAGATCTTTCAATCATGTGCTGCATTTTAAACATGTGTCCTATGGAGGAAGGATTTCTTCTGGGATAGAATAAAAGAAGCTTTAAGTTTTGATAACCTTATGACCAACTGAGGAGGAGTTGAATGGCTCTCCTCTTTTCCCTCTTCTCGTATTTGTTTTTGCTTTTTTCTGAGTACTTAACTGTTTATGTGCTGCGATCATAAACAAACCAATCATATATAGAACATAGAACAGTACAGCACAGAACAGGCCCTTCGGCCCTCAATGTTGTGCCGAGCCATGATCACCCCACTCAAACCCATGCATCCACCCTATACCCGTAACCCAACAACCCCCCACCCCTTAACCTTACTTTTTAGGACACTACGGGCAATTTAGCATGGCCAATCCACCTAAACCGCACATCTTTGGACTGTGGGAGGAAACCGGAGCACCCGGAGGAAACCCACGCTCACACGGGGAGGATGTGCAGACTCCACACAGACAGTGACCCAGCCGGGAACCGAACATGGGACCCTGGAGCTGTGAAGCATTTATGCTAACCACCATGCTACCGTGCTGCCCGTTTCCTTGAGTTTATTAAGAAAGAGGTTAGCTTTGTAATACCTGAACCATCGATGTAAAATCATAAAATTTAGTCTGACTTGCGCATACACGCGCTGAAAGTTTACACATTTAAAAAAATAAATTTAGTGTACCCAATTAATGTTTTCCAATTAAGGGGCAATTTAGCGTGGCCAATCCACCTAGCTTGCACATAGAACATAGAACATAGAACAGTACAGCACAGTACAGTACATCACCCTACTCAAACCCACGTATCCGCCCCCCACATCTTTGGGTTGTGGGGGCGAAACCCACGCAAACACAGGGAGAATGTGCAAACTCCACACGGACAGTGACCCAGAGCCAGGATTAAACCTGGGACCTCGGCGCCGTGAGGCTGCAGGGCTAACTCACTGCGCCACCATGCTGCCCTGAAAGTTCACATATGCGTGAAAATACAGATTAGAGAGTAGGGGAGCATAGATTGTCCAAATCAGAGTCCATAAAAAGCAAAAACATACAGGGCTGGATCATCCGATTCTGCGGCTCTGTCCAGAGGATGTGTCTGGTCTTACAACGAAAATGTCAATGCTGCCCCCGCACCGATGCTCCACCTGGCGGGGGCTGCAGCCGCGCCATGTAAAGCTTACCTGCCGATACGGACGCAGAATGGCCGGGTCTGTGGCCGCGCATGGGCATGGCGGTGGCCTGCGGCAGCTGCACTGTAGGGGAGGCAGTGGCGTAATGGTATTGTCATTGGATTAGTAAACCAGAGAGTAATGCTCTGGGGACCCAGGTTCAAATCCCACCAATGCACATGGTGAAATTGGAATTCAGTAAAAATCTGGATTCAATTTGAATTGGTTTTATGGGCAGCACGGTAGCATGGTGGTTAGCATAAATGCTTCACAGCTCCAGGGTCCCAGGTTCGATTCCCGGCTGGGTCACTGTCTGTGTGGAGTCTGCACGTCCTCCCCGTGTGTGTGTGGGTTTCCTCCGGGTGCTCCGGTTTCCTCCCACAGTCCAAAGATGTGCGGGTTAGGTGGATTGGCCATGCTAAATTGCCCGTAGTGTCCTAAAAAGTAAGGTTAAGAGGGAGAGGGTTGTTGGGTTACGGGTATAGGGTGGATACGTGGGTTTGAGTAGGGTGATCATTGCTCGGCACAACATCGAGGGCCGAAGGGCCTGTTCTGTGCTATACTGTTAAAAAAAAAACATGGCACCGGGCGCGTGCGGAACCAGCCTGCAAAAGACTACCCCCGGTAACACCCTCGCCACCCCGGACCACCCCCCACTAGTCCCCCCAGCTCCCACAGAAGCTGCCATGCCAGCGGAATGCCCCCCCCCCGCCCCCAACTGCAGCGGCGCTGGACACAGTTCGCAGCTGCCATGCCAGGTCCACGAACGTTGAGAGGATACGTGTCCTACGCCATCAGGGAGTCGGCCCATCGGGGACAGAGCATCGCAGGAGGGCCTCAGGTGATGTCCTGAAGCCGTCCCAATGGCGTGCGGTGTACTCCTTGAATTGCGCCGTTTTTGAAGGGGCGGAGCATCCGAAATACAGCGTCACCCCCGATTTCGGCTTAAAAAGGGATTCTCCAGCCGATCACCGAACGCGGTTTTGCCGTCGAGAATCCCGCCCACAGTCTGTAGTTTGCTGAATCGGCTCATCTCAGGATGAATTTGATGATCTCAATGCTTCTGATTTAAAAAGGTAGAAGACAAAGTTAATTGTTCTTCTGCAGATGGTCGTGCTGGTTTGGATTATTTTAAGAAACCTCTGTCTGCTGCAAGAGGCATCTCTGGATGGTAACAGGTGGGTTGGGGATAGAGGGAGGCAGGAGCTTGGGCTTTTCTTTCAGCATCTCAGCTGCTTGTCTTCCATTCTACTGAGAAAATATGTGTTTAAATGTTACAAAGGATTGGCTTGTCATGTGACCTTCCCTTCTTCAACTGCTAGGGCGACCCTACCTGATAGATTCATTGCTTCTGTCTTCCAAGGGAAACTTGAGTAGCTCACATCTGAAAAGCTATCTTAGCCGGGGTGCATTGTCCAAATAATTAGTCTCAATGGTCCATTTCCAACCAGTGAATACCTCAATATTAATACCGTAATATCTTATTTATAGGACAGGCAAGGTGGGTCATTCACATTCCCCAGAGCTACTTTGCCTTTGTGATTTTTGCAGACTTGCCGGGGGGGATTTCTGGTTCCACCAGTGTGATCTTCTGGTCCTGATGAAGTCAATGGACTTTTGGCTGACTCGTCGTATCCGCCATGGATGGACCCACAATGGCAGGGTCAGAATCTCCCAACTGTTTCCATCCAATGGATTGGAAAGTGGGATATGTAGTCATGCAAATTGGAGTAGCCATCTTTGGATGTGTCTCAAATGATTTTTTAAATACCTGTTTTTAAAAGTTCAATTCAGGTTTCCAGAAGGTTGCTTAAAATTCATTATGTAACAAAAGCACATCCTCATGACCATAAGCTGTATTGAGAGCAATGTCAGACCATCTACTCCTGTCAGATTGCTAACGTTTTCTATCATAATTGGCATCTATGTCGGTACTGCAGATTTGTGTCATCATTAACTACTGAGGTGAGTAGTTTTGTGCATTGGTATTCCCAAGGAGTTGGATGCTGTGCCTCCTCATTTAGTTTATTCTTAGTATGTGGGCAAGTTGGCATCATATTATCCAAGGGCATTTAACCAGCTGGGTTTGCCTGGTCTGTGCAGGGTTGGTAGGTTTTCTTCACTGAAAGGCATTTGTGCATCAATGGGTTTTTAACAACAATCTTTTATGGCCCATGAATTATCAAAAGTATTGAATTCAATATCATAACTTTTTGTGGTGGTATTTCCTTGAGGATGGTATCGCAGTACAATTAATATTAAGCTGTTATTCATAGAATTTATAGAACCCCCTACAGTGCAGAAGGAGGCCATTTGGCCCTTCATGTCTGCACCGACCCTCCAAAAGAGCACCCTATCTAGGCTCACTCCCCCACTCTATCCCCATAGCCCTAAAACCTGCACATCCTTGGATACTAAGGGGCAATTTAGCACAGCCAATCCACCTCACCTGCACATCTTTGGTCTGTGGAAGGAAACCGGAGCACCTGGAGGAACCAGATGCAGACACAACGGGAATGTACAAACATCACGCAGTTACCCACTGTTGGAATTGAACCCGGGTCCCTGTTGCTGTGAGTCAGCAGTGTTAACCACTGTGTGACCATGCTGCACTTGCTTTTCTTTTACTTAACTTTTGCCTGACAAATTTGGAGGCATTCAGTGAACTAGCTAGTCGTGAAATAGCTCGAATGGAAAGCCTTGAGTGGAAAACTGGCTTTCTGAGATTGTGTTAAATAAATTACCAGTAGTTGCCATTGAACACATGAAGGTGGTTCGGAAGTTGAGCTTGGAAATACCATTTATAAATTAAATCACATGGATACTTGATTTCAGATGCAAGCATAATGACTTTGCAATGGTACGTGCAACTGTATACAAGAGTAAGATAGTAAGAGTTTCCATGGATACATAAATCAGAAAAGAGTCAACAAAGTGAGCTTTGATCCTGTAAAAAGTAAGTCTGGAGAATTAATAATGGAAAATAAGGAGATGACAGATAAATTAAACAGGTACTTTACATCGGTCTTCACTAAAGAAGGCACAAGTAACATCTCAGAAATAGCTGTAAATCAGGAATGGAAAGGGAGGGCGGAACTCAGAAAAATTATAAGCACCAGGGAAGTGGTACTTAACAAGTTGTCTGTAGCAGCAGGCTGACAACACCTCAGGTCCTAATGGACTTCATCCTAAAGTATTAAAAGAAATAACTAGTGAGATGGTTGATGCATTGGTTTTAATTTTCCAAATTTACCTGGATTCAAGGACATTTTTATTACTTTGGAAAATAGCAAATATAACCCTTTTATTCAAAAAGGGGGGAGACAGTCAGCAGGAGATTGCAGATTAACACATGTCATAGGGAAAATGATGGAAGCTATGATGAAAGTTATGGCAGGGCACTTAGAAAAATTCAAGATAATCAGGCAGAGTCAATATGGTTTTTTGGAAGACGAATCATGTTTGACCAACATATTGGAATTTGTTTAAAGAATATTTTGGATAAGAAGGGAACTGGTTAATGTTAGGTTTCATTTGAAAAGGTGTGGAAATTAAAGTTAATGGTGCGCATTGGGCCAGCATTTATTGCCCATCCCTAATTACCCTTGAAGTAGAGGACATTTAGGAGTTTTAAGAGATCCATTACTGTGGATCTGGAGTCACATGCAGGCCAAACCAGGCAAGGATGGCAGATTTCTGACATTACTGAAAGAAAAGCATTTTTAAGACAATCGCCAAATAATTTCATAGTCACCATTAGACTTAACTCCCGATGTTCATTGGATTAAAATTCCACCATTTACCATGGTGGAATTTGAGCAACACCCTGACTCTCTGGATTCTAGTCCAGTGACAATACCACTACTCCCACCTCACCTCATAGATTCGCTTTGATAGACGTTTGGCTAATGAATAGGAAACAGAGAGTAGATATAAATGTGTCTTTTTCTGGTTGATCGATTTAGATGAAGGGACCAAAGGTATGGCTGCTAAATTTGCTGATGACACAAAGATAGGTAAGTAAGTAAATTGTGAAGAGGACTCGGGGAGGCTACAAAGATAGATTATGTGAGTGGCAAAAGTCTGGAAAAATGAAGTATAATGTGGACAAATGTGAAATTGTCCACAATTTCACATTTGCCCACACTAGCAGCAAGGATAAAAAATATGCTTTTTATCTAAACGGTGAGATACTGCAGAGCTTTGAGATTCAGGGAGATCTGGTGCCCTTGTGCATGGATAACTAAAGCTAATATGCAGGTACAGCAAGTAATTAGGAAAGCATTTTTAAAATTCATTTACGGGATGTAGGCATCGCTGGCTAGACCAGCATTTATTGCCCATCTCCAGTTGCCTTACAGAAGGTGGTGGTGAGTTGCCTTCTTGAACCGCTGCAGTCATTGAGGTGTAGTTACACCCACCATGCTGTTAGGGAGGGAGTTCCAGGATTTTGCCCCAGCGACAGTGATGGAACAACAATATATTTCCAATTCATTGAGGTGTAGTTACACCCACCATGCTGTTAGGGAGGGAGTTCCAGGATTTTGCCCCAGCGACAGTGATGGAACGACAATATATTTCCAAGTCAGAATGGTGAATGGCTTGGAGTGGAACCTCCAGGTGGTGGGGATCCCAGGTATCTGCTGCTCTTGTCCTTCTCAATGGTAGTGGTCGTCGGTTTGGAAGATGTTGTCTAAGGAACCTTGGCGAGTTACTTCAGTGCACCTTGTAGATAGTACACATGGCTGCCACTGTTCGTTTGTGGTGGAGTGTTTGAATGGTTGTGGAAGGAGGAACAATCAAGCAGGCTACTTTGTCCTGGGTGGTATTGAGCTTCTTGAATGTTGTTGGAGCTGCACTCATCCAGGCAAGTGGAAAGTATTCCACTGCACTCCTGATTTGTGCCTTGTAGATGGTGGACAGGCATTGGGGGCTCAGGAGGTGAGTTACTCAGCTTTGGATTTCTCGCATGCGACTTACCCTGGTAGTCACAGTATTAATATTGGCTACTGGCTAGTCCAATTCCGTTTCTGATCAATGGTAACCCAGTTTTGAAAGCTAATGGAATGTTACCATTTATTGTGAGGGGAATTAAATATAAAAGTAGGGAGGTTATGCTTCAGTTGTAAAGGACACTGTTGAGACCACATCTGGAGTCCTGTGTACACTATTGGTCACCTTATTAAAGGAGGTATGTAAATGCATTAGAAGCAGTTCAGAGAGGTTTACTAACTTAATAACAGGAATGGATGGCCTATTTTATAAGGAAAGGGCTTGTATCTGTTGAAGTTTAGATTTAAATTTATTGTCACGTGCAATGAGTTACAGTGAAAAGTATTGTTCCACATACAGTCCAGGCAGATTGCTCCATACATGATAAATATAAAATGGAAATATATAAACATAGACATCAGGTGATGCATGTGGAATATAGTGCGACAACTGTAGAGAAGATGTGTAGAGACACCAGTTCAGTCCGTAAGAGGGCTATTCATGAATCTGGTAACAATGGGGAATAAGCTGTTTTTGAATCTGTTGGTGTGTGTTCTCAAACTTTAGTATCTTCTGCCCGATGGAAGAGGTTGGAAGAGAGAATAACCCAGGTGGGAGCAGTCTTTGATTATGCTGCTCGCTTTCCCAAGGCAGCGGGAGGTGTAGACAGAATCAATTTGTTCCCTGTAGGACTGATCTATTCCCTGTAAGAACACTATTCACAAAGCCCTATGCTGCTCTTGCTCATATTTGCTTTGTTTGGACCCTTGTTCCGCACTGTAACCAATCACTGTTTGTCAATGTGCCATTTGTCAATGTACACTTTGGATTATTCTTTTGTCTACTACGTGCAGTACTGTGTATGTTCCCTCGGCCACAGAAAAATACTTTTCACTGTACTTCGGTACATGTGACAATAAATCAAATCAAATCAAAATGGATAGGAGGCGGGCTTGTGTAGTGGACTGGGCTGTGTACATGGCTCTCTGTAGTTTCTTAGGGTCTTGGGCTGAGCAGTTGCCATCCCAGGCTGTTGTGCAGCCAGATAGGATGCTTTTTATGGTACATACTTGTGGCGCTAACAATTATACATAAAGCCGAGAGACTGGTACAATAGAGGCTTTATTGCTGTACGATGTTGTCCCTCCATCCGCAAACTGTAGACTGAGGGACTGAGCAGCTCTCATACATATTTATACACAACTCCCTGTGGGCGGAGCTAGCCGGCAGGGGCTGACCGGAGGAACCTGTATTACAGGTACAGGCATACATCCCCCTACTGCAGTACACATGACTCACCTAACTACAGTGGTTATCTCACCACATTCACCCCCTGTAAAAAATGAGTCCGGCGGGGGTGACATGTAACTGTAATATAAAAGAAACTATTTACAAGAGGGTCCAACATGGAAAATCAAGAGTCCATCCGGTTAGTAGGTTACAGGTTGAGCCGAATCGGTGGTCGGACGTTCCGCTGTGATCGGCGTAGCTGTGGTGGTGATGTCGGCACCGGCGGTGATGGCCCCGATGGTGCAGGTGCTGGCGGTGTTGGTGCTGGCAGCTGGCGGGAGGACTCCGAGAGCAAGCCGAAATCTTCCATGTCCTCCAGGGCGGGCAGGGGGATGAGGGATGGACCTGATGGGGACGAAAAGGGGGGCGCTGGGGTTGGCGCAGGAAGGTGTGTGGGCATGGGATCGGCACCTGAGGGAGCCAGGTCCCGGAGCGAGACTGTGTCCTGGCGGCCGTCGGGGAACTCCACGTAGGCATACTGAGGGTTGGCGTGGAGAAGGCGTACCTTGTCCACCAGGGGTTCCGCCTTGTGGTGCCGGACATGCCTACGGAGAAGGACTGGGCCCGGAGTCGTGAGCCAGGTCGGGAGCGACACCCCGGATGTGGACTTCCTGGGGAAGGCAAAAACACGTTCATGGGGTGTACTGTTAGTTGCGGTGCACAGTAGCGACCGAATGGAATGGAGCGCGTCAGGGAGGACCTGCTGCCAGCGAGCGGCTGGGAGGTTCCTGGACCGTAGGGCCAGCTGGACGGCCCTCCATACAGTCCCGTTCTCCCTCTCTACCTGCCCGTTTCCCCGGGGGTTGTAGCTGGTCGTCCTGCTGGAGGCGATACCCCTGCTGAGCAGGAACTGACGCAGCTCATCGCTCATGAACGAGGATCCCCGGTCACTGTGGATATAGTCGGGGAAACCGAACAGGGCAAAAATGGAATCCAGGGCTTTGATGACGGTGGCAGACGTCATATCCGGGCATGGGATGGCGAAGGGGAACCTAGAAAACTCGTCGACCACACTAAGGATGTAGGTGTTGCGGTCGGTGGAGGGAAGGGGCCCTTTGAAATCCACGCTGAGGCGTTCAAAGGGGCGGGATGCTTTCACCAGGCGCGCGCGATCTGGCCGGTAGAAGTGCGGCTTGCACTCCGCACAGACCTGGCAGTCTCAGGTGACTGTCCGTACTTCCTCGACGGAGTAGGGCAGATTGCGGGCTTTGATCAGATGGTACAAGCGAGTGACCCCCGGGTGGCAAAGGCTCTCGTGCAGGGCACGGAGCTGGTTCACTTGTGCGCTGGCACATGTACCTCGGGAGAGGGCGTCTGGGGGCTCGTTGAGCTTGCCGGGGCGATACAAGATCTCGTAGTTAAAGGTGGAGAGCTCGATTCTCCACCGCAAGATTTTGTCGTTCTTGATCTAGCCCCGCTGCGTGTTGTTGAACATGAAGGCTACCGACCGTTGGTCAGTGAGGAGAGTGAATCTCCTGCCGGCCAGGTAATGCCTCCAGTGCCGCACCGCTTCAACGATTGCCTGGGCCTCCTTTTCGACAGAGGAATGCCGAATTTCAGAGGCGTGGAGGGTGCGTGAAAAGAATGCCACAGGTCTGCCGGCCTGATTTAGTGTGGCGGCAAGAGCGACATCTGAAGCGTCGCTCTCTACTTGGAAAGGCAGAGTCTCGTCTACGGCGTGCATCCCCGCCCTGGCTATGTCAGATCGAATGCAGGCGAAGGCCTGTTGTGCCTCGGCCGAGAGGGGAAAATGTGTGGACTGGATAAGTGGCCGGGCCTTGTCTGCGTATTGCGGGACCCACTGGGCGTAATAAGAGAAAAACCCAAGGCAGCGTTTGAGGGCCTTGGGGCAGTGGGGGAGCGGAAGCTCCATGAGGGGGCGCATGCGGTTGGGATCGGGCCCCAGTAGTCCGTTTTGGACTACGTAGCCAAGGATAGCTAAGCGGTCTGTGCGGAACACGCATTTCTCCTTGTTGTACGTGAGATTAAGGAGAGACGCGGTGTGGAGGAATTTATGAAGGTTGGCATCATGGTCCTGCTGGTCATGGCCGCAGATGGTGACATTATCGAGGTACGGGAAGGTGGCCTGCAGCCCGTACCGGTCAACCATTCGGTCCATTTCCCGCTGAAAGACCGAGACCCCATTCGTGACGCCGAAGGGAACCCTCAGAAATTGGTACAGACGACCGTCTGCCTCGAAGGCAGTGTAGGGACGGTCCGATTTACGGATGGGGAGCTGGTGGTAGGCGGATTTCAGGTCAATAGTAGAGAAGACCCGGTACTGTGCAATCTGATTGACCATCTCAGAAATGCGGGGGAGGGGGTACGCGTCGAGCTGCGTGTACCGGTTGATGGTCTGGCTGTAGTCCACAACCATCCTGTGCTTCTCCCCAGTCTTAACCACTACCACCTGGGCTCTCCAAGGGCTGTTGCTGGCCTCGATGATACCCTCCCGAAGCAGCCGCTGGACTTCGGACCTGATGAAGGCCTTGTCCTGGGTGCTGTACCGTCTGCTCCTGGTGGCGACGGGCTTGCAATCCTCAGTCAGATTGGCAAAGAGGGAGGGAGGCTCGACCTTGAGGGTCGCGAGGCCGCAAACGGTGAGGGGAGGTAGGGGTCCGCCGAATTTGAGGGTGAGGCTCTGGAGATTGCACTGGAAATCCAGGCCTAGTAAGAGGGAAGTGCAGAGGTCGGGGAGAATGTACAGACGGAAACGGTCGAAATCTACGCCCTGTACAGTAAGTTTAACCAGGCAGAAACCCCGGATAGGGACAGAGTGGGAACCGGAGGCAAGGGAGATCTGCCGGACAGCGGGATGGATCGCAAGGGAATAGCGCCTTACCGTGTCTGGGTGGACGAAGCTCTCGGTGCTCCCGGAGTCGATGAGGCAGGAGGTCACATGGCCGTTGACCAGCACCGATGTGGAAGAGGGTGCCAGGCTGCGAGGGCGGGACTGGTCGAGCGTAACGGAGGCGAGCAGTGGTTGGTCGGCGGTTGAGTCCGATGAGTCCGACGCGGAGCGGTAGCGACCCGTGTCCCGTGATGGCGGCCCCTGGAGTCTAGATGTCGGCATCCCCAGCACCTGTGGGTAAAATGGCGGCGTCCATGGAGCGCCCGTCATGGGGTCGGAACAAAATGGCGGCGCCCATGGAACGCACATGGCAGTGGTGGACGAAGATGGCGGCGCCCATGGGGCGCACGTGGCGGGGGCGGCAAAAGATGGCGGCGCCCACTGATCGCACGTGGGGTCGGGAGAAGCGGACGGCAGGGCCCATTGAGGGAGCGGCTGAGGCGAGGGGACCTGCGGTGCGATAGCGGCGACCGTCCGGGACTGACACACCGCTGCAAAGTGGCCTTTCTTGCCACAAGCTTTGCAGGTCGCTGTGCGGGCCGGGCAGCGTTGGTGAGGGTGCTTCTGCTGGCCGCAGAAGTAACATCGGGGACCCCCAGGGGGTGCGGTGCGGCGGGCAGCGCAGGCATAGTGCGCGGGGGTGGCTGCTGGGGGGGCCGTTTGCGGGTTCCACGCGGGGTAGGACGGATGGGCCTGGGGGGCCGTTTGTGGGGTCCACGAGGGGTAGGATGGGCGGGCCGAGTGGCTGGCGGAGTAGGTTTGTGCACTACGGGAGGCGGCCGTCATGGAGAGTGCCAGGGCCTTTACGGCCGCGAGGTCGGGAGCGACCCCTTCCAGCAGTCGTTGCCGGATGGGGTCCGATGCAATGCCTGTAACAAAGGCATCGCGCATGATTAAATTAGAGTGCTCCGTGGCTGTGAGGGCCCGGCAGTCACAGTCTCGTACCAGAGGTATAAGGGCCCTCCAGAAGTCCTCAATCGACTCACCCGGCTGCTGGACGCGAGTAGAAAGTTGATGCCTCGCAAAGAGAGTGTTCGTCGATGGTGCATAATTCTCCTTGAGCAGTTTTATAGCTGTGGTATAGTCGGTCGCATCTCGAACGAGCGGAAAGACGCTGGAGCTCAGTCTGGAGTACAGGAGTTGCTTTTTCTGACCCTCCGTCGGGGGAGGGTGTGCTGAAGAGATGTAGGCCTCGAAGACTGCGAGCCAGTGATCAAAGTCTTTTCTGGCGTGAGGCGAGTGTGGATCCAGCTGCAGACGGTCAGGCTTGACTCTGATGTCCATGGTGACTGGGAAATCGTACAGCAATAAATTGTGGCGCTAACAATTATACATAAAGCCGAGAGACTGGTACAATAGAGGCTTTATTGCTGTACGATGTTGTCCCTCCATCCGCAAACTGTAGACTGAGGGACTGAGCAGCTCTCATACATATTTATACACAACTCCCTGTGGGCGGAGCTAGCCGGCAGGGGCTGACCGGAGGAACCTGTATTACAGGTACAGGCATACATCCCCCTACTGCAGTACACATGACTCACCTAACTACAGTGGTTATCTCACCACAATACTAAAAAATGGCAAGAGTCATTGTGGACATGCCGAATTTCCTTAATTTCCTGAGGTAGTGCATGCGGTGTTGTGCATTCTTGGTCGTAGCGTCATTGCGGATAGACCAGGACAAATTGTTGGTAATGTTTACCCCGAGGAATTTGAAGCTGTCAACCATCTCCACCTCAGCATCATTGACACAGACAGGGGCGTGGATGACACGTCGCTTCCTAAAGTCGATGACCAGCTGCTTAGTTTTGCTGACATTAAGGGAGAGATTGTTGTCATTGCACAATGCCACTAAGTTTTCTATCTCCCTCCTGTACTCAGGATCATCGTTGTTTAAGATCCGACCCACTACGGTCGTGTCATCAGCAAATCCAGAAGAATAAGAGATGACTTGATTGAAACATGCAAGATCCTGAGGGGTATTGACAGGATGAATGTGGAGAGGTTGTTTCCTCTTGTGTGAGAATCTCGAATGAGGGATCACCCATAAAAATAAGGGGTCACCCATTTAAGACAGATATGAGAAGAATGTTTTTTTCTTCGAGGCTTATGATTCTTTGGAACTCTCTTCCTCAAAAGGCGGTAGAAGCAGAGTCTTTGAATATTTTTAAGGCAGAAATAGATAGATTCTTGATAAGCAAAGGGGTAAAAGGTTATCGATGTAGGCAAGGTTGAATGGAGGAGTAGGCTCGAGATACTGAGCGGCTGACTCCTGCTCCTATTGTGTATGTACGTATGTAGTGTATGAGATGGATTATATGATCCCCCACTGGTAGGTTTGAGCGTGGGTGCAAATTAAATCCAGCAGGTGGCCTTCCTGCCATTTACCCACTTTCCCTCACCCTGTCTGAAATTATATAGGAGGTATCAGGGCAGCTCTTCCACCCTTGGGTCTACTGAGCTTTACAGCACAGAAAAAGGCCTTTCAGCCCATCGATTTTGCACTGGCAATCAAGCACCTATCTATCCTAATTACATTTTCCTCCCACCGCCATTCTTTTACCAGGGGTGGAGGATGCCATGCGCAATTCCTGGCAACTTTAGCTGTAGGAACTGGTATCGGGCAACTGATGAGCGCGTGGGGGTGGGGGGGTGGGGGGGGGGGGGGGTTCCCTATGGATAATTTTGCCCATCGGAGGCACCTCACATCAAGGTAATTTCTCCTTCTTTAACCCTCTTTCCCTCAGCCTTTTGAAGGTGGGATCTCTGAACCGGGATTTATCTGGGTCCCGCAGAGTGGCAGAACTGCCTGTAATCCCAGCGGTGGTCAAGCAGTGGTCATGACTCCTGACGCATGCTGTTGGATCTGCAGAGCTGCCAGCCACCTAACTGGTTGGCAAAAGGAGTAAAAGTCTCACCTTAAAACAATTAACGTTGATCCCAGCATTAAAATGCTGTGGATCAACCTTCTGGATTGGGGAAGGGCTCCCTTCCAAATTTTTAGCCCAGGGAAAGTGGGGCAGGGACCACAGTGGCTTAGTAAAATCCAGCCCAATCATTGTGATAGATGAAAGTTGCATCTCAGGCAATAGCAATTCACCTCCACATAACATTCCACAGACTTGTTGCGTAAAAGCAGATTATATTAGTTTGGGAAATTAGTAAGAGAAGACTCCTACTGAATTGCTATATAGGTAATGATTGAAGCATTTACATCAGCCACCAGCCGAAATATAACAGAATTACTTCCCACATTGCTATTCCCGGGTGCATTGAAATTCTGAGTTGTATTTAACAGCAGTATGTTATTTCCCAATGAATGTCATTGGGAAGTTTTGTACAGGGTATATATTGCACAATGTCTTTAAAATCCAGTGTTACTCCATAAAATAATTTTACATCCGGTTCAATTCCAGTTATAACTATTTCTGAAAATCATACTGAAGGGTACTTCTGTGTTCAGGACAAATTTATGGAACATCAGGCAAGGCTGTGCTGCTGCAGACTCTATGGAGCAGCACTTATAAAGCAATTATTATATCTATGTTGTTATTTTATCTGGAACATCGGTGTATCTGTTTATTGCAATTATGGTTTCCAGCGTAATGATGTTTATTGCGTCATTGTTCCCTCCTTTATGTGAAGATGTGACAATGTGAATGGCAATTTCAACTTCAAATCAAATTGTAGAATTGTAGAGAGGAAAGTGAACATGGGTGTTACGTCAGGAGAACATGTCCTTTTTTTAAAATTCAGGAATTTTCTAAAGAGGAGCATTTTTGTTAAATGTTACAGGGAGGTGGCGGTGCAATGGTATTGCCACTGGACCAGTGATCCAGAGACCCAGGGTAATACTCTGGGGCACAGGGTTTGAATCCCACCATGGCAGATGGTGAAAATTGAATCAAATTAATGTCTGGAATAAATAGTCTAATGATAACCATGAAACCATTGTTGATTGTCATAAGAAAACACAGCTAGTTCACTAATGTCCTTTAGGGAAGGAAATCTGCCATCCTAACCTGGTCTGGTCTACATGTGACTCCAGACCCACAGCCATGTGGTTGACTCTTAACTGCCCTCTGCAATGGCCCAGCAAGCCACTCAATTGTTTCAAACTTCAGTAAAAAAGGAATGAAACCAGATGGACCACCTGACATTGACGTGGGCACAGGAAACGACAATGGCAAACCCAGCCCTGTTGGTCCTGCAAAGTCCTCCTTACTAACATCTGGGGGCATGTGTCAAAGTCGGCAGAGCTGTAACACAGACTAATCAAGCAACAGTATGACATAGGCATACTCACAGAATCATACCTTGCAGATAACATCCCAGACACCAGAAGCAGAGGTGGCGGCACCGTGGTATACAGTCGGGAGGGAGTTGTCCACACGAGTCCTCAACAGCAAGGGTACAAAATGTACTCTGGGTGGGGGACTTCAATGTCTATTACCAAGAGTGTCTTGGTAGCACCACTACTGACCGAGCCCTAAGGACTGTGGCAATAAATAATGACGGAACCAACAAGGGAACCAACAAGAGTGAAAAACATACCAGACCTCATCCTCATCAACCTGACTACCAAAGGCGTATCTGACTATAACAGTATCGGTTACAGACCAGTCTTCACAATGAAGCTACCCTGCATCATGTTGTGTGGCATTACCATTGTGCTAAATGGAATAGATTCAGAACATATCAAGCAACTCAAGACTGGGCATCCATGAGGTGCTGTGACCCATCAGCAGCAGCAGAGTTGTGCTCAGCCACAATCTGTAATCTCATTGCCTGGCATATCGCCCACTCTACCACTACAACTAAGCCAGGGGATCAACCCTGGTTCCATGAAGAGGTCAGGAGAGCATGCCAAGAGCAGCATGAGGCAAACTGAAAAATGAGATGTCAGCCTGGTGAAGCTACGCACAGGACTATTTGTGCACCATCCAACATAAGTAGCAAGTGATGGACAGAGCTAAGCATTCCACAACCAATGGATCAGGTCTACGCTCTGCAGTTCTGCCTCATCTAGTTGTGAATGGTGGTCAACAATTAAACAGCTCACTGGAGGAGGAGGCTCCACAAATATTCCCATCCTCACATAAGTGCACTCGCAATAATATTCAGCCAGAAAGCTTTCCACGCCTCCCTCAAAGGGGGTTACAGGATAAGGTGATATCGAGTGTTGGGGAGGGGAAGGTCTCGGAGATCTATAAGGAGCTGATGGAGTGGGAGGGAACCTTAATAGGGGAGGTGAAGAGAAAATGAGAAGAGGAGCTGGGGGTTGGTGGATTTGGAGGCCGGGTTATGGGAGGAGGTCCTGCGGAGAGTTAACGCGTCCTCGTCGTGTGCCAGGCTCAGTCTGATCCAATTCAAGGTGGTCCACAAGGCTCATATGACTGTGGCCCGGATGAGCACGTTCTTCGAGGAGTTGGAGGACAAGTGTGGGTGATATGGGGAAGTGCTGCAAATCATATACACATGTTCTGGGCGTGTCCGAGGCTGAGGGGCTTTTGGCAGGGATGCACGGAAGTTATGTCAGAGGTCCTGCAAGGGAGGATGGTGCCAAGTCCAGAGGTTGTAATCTTTGGAGTGTCGGAAGACCCAGTAGCCCAGAAAGGTTGAGAAAGGTCTTTGCTTCCCTGGTGGCTCGGAGACGGATTTTACTGGGAGCCCCCGAAGTCAGGGGTTTCGGTTAGCAATATGGCGGTCTTGAGAAAATTAAATTTGCCTTGAGGGGTTTGTTACAGGGATTCGCCTGGAGGTGGCAGCCGTTTCTTCGAGAAAATTAGGCTGTGGGGGAGGGGGGGGAACCAATGGCGGGAGAGCAGGGAAGGGCTGGCAGCGTTATCAGCCATGTTTGTTAGGGTTTGTGTTTGGGGGGATGGCAATTATTTTTGTTGTGGGTTCTGTTGGATGTTATTGTTGAAAAGTGTTAAAATTATAAATGCCTCAATAAAATATTTTCTAAAAAAATATATTCGGCCAGAAATGCTGAGTGGTTGATCCATTTCAGTCTCCTCCAGAGGTCCCCAGCATCACCGATGTCAGTCCTCAGCCAATTTGATTCACTCCACGTGATATCAAGAAACTGCTGAAGGCACTGGATACTGCAAAAACTATGGGCCCTGACAATATTCCAGCAATAGTACTGATGATTTGTCGCGCCCCTAGCCAAGCTGTTCCAGTACAGCTACAACATTGACGTCATTCTGGCAATGTGGAACATTGCCCAGGTATTTCCTGTGCACAAAAAGCAGGATAAATTGAACCCAGCCAGTTACTGCCCTATCAGTCTATTCTCAATCATTAGTCAAGTGATGGACGAGGTTATCAACAGTGCTGTCAAGTGAAACTTATTACCAATAACCTGCTCACGGACGCTCAGTTCGGGGGGTTACTCAGCTCCTGACCTCATTACAACCTTGGTTCAAACGTGGACGAAACTGCCCTTGACATCAACGCTGCATTTGATCGAGTATGGTATCAAGAAGTTGGAGCAAAACTGGAATCAATGGGAATCAAGGGAAAACTCACCACTGGTTGGAGTCACATCTAACATAAAGGAAGATGGTTGTGGTGGTTGGAGGTCAGTCATCTCAGTCGGGACATCATTACAGGAGATGGTACAACCATCTTCAGATGCTTCATCAACGACAATCTCTCCCTCAATGTCAACAAAACGAAGGAGATTGTCGTCGACTTAAGGAAGCATAGTGGAGAATATGCCCCTCTCTACATCAATGGGAATGAAGTAGAAAGGGTTGAGAGCTTTTTAGGTGTCCAGATCACCAACAACCTGTCCTGGTGCCCCCATGCCGACACTATAGTTAAGAAAGCCCACCAATGACTCTACTTTCTCAGAAGACAGGAAATTTGGCATGTCAGCTACGGCTCTCACCAACTTTTACAGATGCACCATAGAAAGCATTCTTTCTGGTTGCATTAGAGCTTGGTATGGATCCTGCTCTTCCACAATGTTTCACTTCCTCCACCGATGCACAGTAGCAGCAATGTGTACCAGCTACAAGATGCACTGTAGGAAGTCACCAAGGCTCTTGAGGCAGCAACTTCCAAACCCATGACCACTGCCACATAGATGGATAAGGGCAGCAGATACATGGGAACACCACCACCTGGAAGTTCCCTCCAAGCCACTCACCATCTTAACTTGGAAATATATCGCTGTTTCTGGGTAAAAATCCTGTAATTCCCTTCCTAATAGCACAGTGTGTGTACCTACAATACATTGACTGCAGTGGCTCAAGAAGCTAACTCACTACCACCTTCACAAGGGCAAATAGGGATGGGCAACAAATGCTGACCTAGCCAGCGAAACTCAAATCCCAAAGAAATTAATTTTTTTTAAAGAGATTTTGTTCAGTTGCATTTAGGTTTTCCATCCCCCTGTTGAAATCAGTGAGACAACACAGGCAGACATTTCCTTGCAGCTGAAACAGTTCAATAAAACAGTTTGAAAGTGATAATGCATGTGGCAGGAGAAGACGTGTGAAATCACTAGATTTTTCATCATAAGCCAAACCAACAGAAGAATGAATTTATCTTCCACTTTGCATTCCAGCATTGCAAAGCTAAATAACACTCATTTTGTTGTGCCTGATGTCTGTCTATTTCTTCTCCAGCTCCAGCGATTGTAAAATCCCTTGCAGCTATTCTGCGACAGCCCAGAAATCTTGATCTGTTGACCAATTCCTGCGACATCGCTGTTGCTGTTGGAGGTGATTGAGTGTTATGCTCATTCTCACTGATACCATCAGGCTGCTCCTTATCTTTGCCAACTTCTGTGAGTTCTTCCAGTGTTGGTTTGCCAGAATACTCAATATTGCTGTCAACATTGGTACCTGAAGCTCATTAAGTATTATTTATTTTGCCAATCCAACTGAATTTCTTTGTGCAACCTCAAATGAATGTTCTTCCTGAAGGACAGCTTTCTTAAAGCAGTTTTCCAAAGTGGCCCTTTCAGGCAGGTAACATCATATATACGTTATTTTGAACCGCGGCATCATTAGACATGTTCGAAGCAGGCACATCCTAACTACTGTTGAATTACGCCATATACTTTCTCACAACATCTGTACATGGTGACTTTTCCAAGCCACACATAAACCTTTATTTAGGTGCATTATTTATTAATGCCAAATTTGGTACTATCCCAAAATGCCATGTAATGTATTTGTAGTAGCTGTAGTTTGCATGTGAAAATTTGATCCTTTACTCCATCCTATTACATTATAATGTTTTCTTCAGGTGTGTGACTCACAGCAGATTGGCAGAAAACAGAAAGCTGCAGAATACTTTGCATGCTATTAGAATAATAAATAAAGAAGTGCTAAAGTCTACTACTCATTTGTCTTACGGTGAAGTTCCTTAGGTGTGGTACCGTCACAGGGCAACACGGTGGCGCAGTGGTTGGCACTGCTGCCTCATGACGTTGAGGCCCGTGTTCGTTCCCATCCCGGGTCACTGTCCGAGTGGAGTGTGTATATTCTCCCTGTGTCTGCGTGAGTATTACCTGCACAGCTCAAAGATGTGCAGGGTAGGTGGATTGGCCACGCTAAATTGCCCCTTAATTGGGAAATAAAAAACTGCGTCAAATTTTGTCCAATAATATTCCTGTGAAGTTCTTTGCGACAGTTTACTACATGGATAGCGCTATACAAAAGCAGTTTGTTGTTTCTAGCAAAACTGTCTCACATTGACATACACGTTTTGTGTAAATCACCCACATTTATTCAAACAAAAGGAAAATATGAAGGTTAGCTAATATAATTAATATAATATAATTATCTAATATAGGCCTCACTTTGCTTTCAATAGTTTATTAATACACGGGGTGGGATTTTCAATCCAGGGTTGGTAACCTTTCCGGATCATTTCTGGTTCCTAACCCGACGTCAGGTCAGTGTAATTGACATGCGCTATTTTTATAAGCAAAGCTCCCAATTGGGCAGAGTTAAGCTTAGCACGAAGATAATGGTGTGGTGCGCTGCCTGAAGGTGGAAACGGACTCAGGAGGGTGATCTGTGGCTAGGCATGCAGTTTCCTTCAGGTTGGAGCAGGCAGGAGAGCAGGAAGCCCAGTAGTTACTCACAATGTACTTGACCCATTCTGCCCCAACAATGACAAATCTGGGTCATCACTTCAGCGCCTTGGTTTCAAGAACCCTGTTTTGTTAACATTTTAATTTGGCTGCAACATCACTTTACGGCTTACCGCAGTGCTCCCAACTAATGTGCAGCAGATCATTCACTCTTCATGCTCAGCACTTTGAAAATCTCCTCCTGCCCCTTGTAATTATATGTAGACAGACATGTAACTAAAGGGTTAATAACAACACTTAGCTGTGGCACTACCACTAGAGGGCACCACCAGATCACACTATATAACTGAGCTCCCAAAGGCTCTTGATCCCTTTTCCACACAGGAGTAGCTAGACAGCAGTAGTATAGTAAAGTTAGACTACAGCCTAGGCACCATGTGTAGTTCAGATACAGTTTATATTGTTATATCTCATTACTTTATTTCTAGGGTTTGTTCAGTGGAGTGTCAAACTCATTTATTACTTTTATCATTACTTAATAAATTTGTTTACTTTATATCGAAGACTCGTATATTTTTCAAGATCATCTGCAATCAGTAACGACAGATATTACTTTAACCAACTAATACAACATAGTACCAGAAGTGACTACTGATTCTACCTAGTAAAATTTAATAAGTTCAGAGAGAAAATTGATCGCTATTTGGAAACAGAAGCATCACCTTCAGAACAAAACCTGATGATTCCCGGCTCGATTCACAGAACGCTAGCTCCTCGACTCCTCCGGATCACTGGTAATCTTAATGTTAACTGGCGGTTGTTTAGACAACAATTTCAACTGCATTTAAAAGCGTCTGACTTAACAATTGTGACAGATACTCAAACAATAGCTCTGTTACTAACTATGGCTGGTCCACACGCGATAGAGATCTACAACTCATTTAACTACACAGAAGGTCAAGACAAGACAAAGTATGAAACAATCCTGAAAAAACCTTGATAGCCACTGTAAAGTACAGCCAAATGAAACATTTGAGCGTTGCATCCTTGCAAAGAGATTGCAAGGGGAAGAGGAATCCTTTGACAGCTTTGGAACAGAAGTTGCTATCCTGTAATTTTTTAATATTGCATGATTCTAAGATTCGGGACCTAATTGTGTATGGTATAAATTATGAGCACCTCAGAAACAAATTACTGAGTGAACAGGACTTAACATTAGAAATCGTTATTCAGAAATGCCTTGCTCTTGAACAACCAAAGAATCATTACCTAGAATATAAAATACGTGAATATGGCGCAAAAATTTACCACGAGGCAGAGGCAGTGTTGAGAGTGAAGAAGATGCCACCTTGCGCATGAGCATTCAGAGCAGTATGCACATGTGCATATCCAGAAAAGACGCAAACAGGCAAAATACTGTTCAGCACATGCGTGAGAACCTGCACATGCGCAGTTGCAAAAAGAGCACACTCTGGAAGAAAAATCGATTTGTGCATGCGCAATCAATGCCTACGCATTACGTCATGAGCGCCATGATGTCAGAAGACTCAGACCACGCCCACTTTAAGGAAACTGCCCGAAAATTAAAAATAAGAGTTTTAATGCTACAAGCCCCAAATTTGTTACCTCGAAAGGCAGAACAATGCCTGAACTTTAACAAACAGCCAAACATAACCTTTGCAGCACCACAGAACAAGCAATTTGCAGCATAAAAAAGTGAAGAGCACATTAACAAATCCAAAACTGAAGAAGATGATTTGCTTATTGAACAATACTACTCAGGCATGGATGAGTTATTCATTTATGATAATCATAGCACAGCAACACAGTTGAAAAGTTCAATACGACTCTACTCATGGTAGGTGAATCCAATACCATGATGCAATGGCAGATCGTTGTTACATTGGATGACAGCAACTGTCAAATAGCCAAGAAGGAAACAACATCACACAGAGAGTACTGACCAACTCTGTTGAGAGAGCACTGATCGACTGCACAGAGAGAACACTGCACGACTCCATACAGAGAGCGATGAAAGACTCCACACAGAGAGCGATGAAAGACTCCACAGAGAGATCATTGACAGACTCTAGAATGGAAGCAATTAAAGACTCCAGAGCGGCAACCATGCATGAAGAAGACTATAAAGGTCTATCCACCTTATTTGAGCAACTAGAAGAAAACTATGAAAGTCTACCTAGCTCATTTAATCAACAGCTAGAAGACAATAAAAGTCTATCCACTGTATGTGAGAATAGTGATAATGTGATCACAATCAACATACAAGATGTGCAAGATCACAGCGAGACTGACAGATCGACTATACAGAAGCACTCAATAGTCAATGTAAAACTACTCATGAGTCCAGTGAGACCACATCAATTAAAACCGCATGAACTCTTGACAACCTACAAGAAACTGAAATCTTGATGACGTTGACTCCAGAAGAGGAGCACCAAGAGATCAAAGATGAAGCACATCAACCAGAAATGACTCCAGAAGAGGAGCACGAGGAATAAAAAATGAGTCAGATCTACCAGAAATGACTGATGTCACCAAGATCAGTGCAACATCAGATCATTCACACACACCTCAAACCATAAAGCTCAATGAAACATCAGACACCACAAAGGACACTGATACTGAAAAGTTTGAGAATGGCTCAAACTATCCACCAGGAACACACACCTCAAACCATAAAGCTCAATGAAACATCAGGTACCACAAAGGACACTGATACTGAAAAGTTTGAGAATGACTCAAACTATCCGCCAGGAACAGTCAGTGAGCACAACAACAACAAAAACAACAATGGAAACAATAGAAACAACAACAACAACAAAACAATAACCTGTACAACTTGGTACAACTCTACAACTACAGAACAATGTTACAGAACAAGAGTACAAACATTACATAGACTTTGTTCACACAAAACAAATGTCATACCAATGAATTTCACAAATTCATATTTGCTCCAAGAAAAGGAGGAACACAATGTTTAATGCAAATGACATACCAAATCGATATCACAAGCACAAGAAAAAGACCAGGTCAGACAACGAACATGATTTGACCATTCGAATACCTGATGATGACTTGTTGGTACTTCAACATCTTTTTCCACACAGGAGTAGCCAGACAGCAGTAGTATAGTATAGCTAGATCACAGCCTAGACACCACGTGTAGTTCAGATGCAGTTTATATAGTTATACCTCATTACTTTATTTCTAGAGTTAGTTCAGTAGTGTCGAACTCATTTATTAGTTTTGTCATTACTTAATAAATTTGCTTACATCGAAGACTCGTGTATTCCTCAAGATCATCTGCAATCAGTAACGACAGATATTACTTTAACCAAGTAAAAAACACCCCTCTCCGGGCTGTGAATAAGCTCTTCAGGGAGCTTAACAGGCAGTTAATTGGCATCGCCTGGGTTGCAGTTCCTCCCTCACATTGAAAATTGTAGTGCGTTCCCGAGGCATCAGAAGACTGACACCCAATGCAGAAGCGTTATTTTTAAACGGAGTTCAAACCTGACCAGATCCACATTTGGTGTTTGGAAATTTGGCACTTGTTTACAGTTGAATTTAAATCCCTGTGGCAAATATTGTCCAAATGAAATGTAATGTGATTGGTATTTTACAGGGGAGAATATTACTACACGCAGGGTGATGTAGTTCTAAAAGTTCACATTTTTTTGCCCATTAATGTTGGCACATAACGTGGTTGACAGGCTATCATTCCTGTCCGCTAAAGGTTCCTTCTTGAACACTAAGCTGCTATCAGACACTGCTCTGTAATAAGCCCATCTCATCACAGATGATAATGTTCTGAGGGCTGTAATCCTTCAACAGATTTGGCATTTGTGTCTTCATGCAGGCAATTGCCACAGGGTAGCCTGCATCAAAAACCTTGTGTAGTACAGATTAAAATCCAACTACTTGGCTGAAATTCTAAATGTCCCTAGGAATTGGCAACAGATTTTTTTTCCTTGGCTGTAAGTGTCATCCCCGTGATTGCTGCATTTCCCTCACTGCTCATCTGAATCTATTGGTAAAGTACTTCATCTGTATCATGTTGGACTTGTACTGCCTTGATTTGCCTGGGTTCTCATTAACTTGCCAATCCGAAAGAATTACATCCCTGTTTTGTCGGCAGTTATTGAAAATCAATTCTCGTGACACTCGAAATGAATCTGATTCCTATCTCACAAACAAATGTTTTTTTAAAAACTGTTTGAAGCTGGTATGTTCTGACCAAATTGTTTCCTCTTTCTTTGCATTGCCATCTAGCAACTGGATATTTCCGAGGTTATTGACTCTCACCGAGCCCTGGCTGATAAGTTTTGACTTATAGGGCAGGATTTTACTGTGGGCCTCTAAACCCCACTGTCTGGCTCAAATGGAGATCAGAAATCTACACTGTGGGAGACAATCAACCACCTGACTTCCACGAGTTGGTCAATTCATGGACAGAGAGCAGGTTTTCCATCTTAGCTAAGGACAGTGGGAAGGTTTTCAAAGCAGTGGCGACAAAAGGGGGCCCTCAGTTTAAAAGCAGCAACAGAATGACATGGCAGATGGTGAGAGAGGGTACCTCAGAGGTGCCCTCTCATCAATGTTTTCAAATATGAAACAGATTCATAAGTTGGGCCACCACTGTGGGAGGATAAACCCACAATGAGGCACCCTACAACTGCAATTGAACTCAGGCAAGGGGGTATGGCGGGACATCTAAACCTACCTGAAGCATAAACACACAGCCTGCTGTCCAGGAGGTGCTTCTAGGCAACTGAACTGCTCCCTGTCACCTCTGGAGATCTGAGCACTGACTTCAATATCCCACTCTGCCTCCAATGAAGGCCTCAATCAACCTTTAATTCAATCAACGGGCAACCGCTGTTTGTGCGTTGCCATACTGCCTTCCTACTCCCGCCTCTGGGAAAAGGGCCTGGGCTGGGATGGATCTGAGAGACCCAGCAACTTGGCCTGTGGTTCTATTATTACCAACCTCCCACCTGTATTCCCAGCCTTGGTTTCTGTGGCAACTTTAGTTTCGGAAGACAATGGCCAGGGTTTTCTGGACCCGCCCCGTGGCGGGTTCTCCTGGAGCAGATGTGACGAGCCATTGAAACCTGGCAGGATCTTCTAGTCTCACTAAAGTCTATGGGATTTTTGAAAAAACCTGCCCAATGATTTGTACCATGGTGGTGAATTCTGTGTTAACCATCACCTAAAATGATTCAGGGGTCGCACTCTAGCATGGCAGTCTCTGTCACATTAGCTGCAGATGAGGATAAAGGCTGAGAAGGTGCTGGATTTGCTGGACCATCTTCGCCAGATGAGGTTTTAGTTTCTGCTCACTTCTTCTAACGCCTTTCCAAACAGTCAGCCTCCAAAGGTCATAGCCGGGATTCTCCGAGCCCGCATTGGGTCGGAGAACGGCTGGTGGGCGCGTGAATCTCGCCACACCGCTCCGACGCCGGGCCGCCGATTCTCCAGTGACCGGAGAATCGGCGCCAATCGCGCCCGCGTGATCACCGCGGGCATGAATGGACCCATGCAGGGCCGGCTTTCGGCTCCGCAGCAACGCACAGCACTCCAGCGCTGTTCTAGCCCCTAAAGAACAGGAGAATTACTGGGCCTGGAGGCCCGTTGACGCCGGCGTCGCCCATGCCGGTTTTGACGCCGCGTCTACACTTGGCCGCGATATCGGAGATCCCGGCCCATGTCTCCCAGTTGTCAGCGTCAATATCCATCATCTTCATATCTCACCTGCAAATGTCCTTGTAGCAGAGATATGGACACTGAAGAGGTTGTGACCCAGTGCCGAGTTCACCATACAGAATGTCTTTGCAATATGGTTGTCATTCGTCTGGTAAACATGACCAGTAAGTGCAGATGCCATTGGCTTAGCAATGAGTGTATGCTGATGAAATTAGCAAGCTACTCTGAGTTGGTGATGTTTTCCTGCCAAGAGAAACTGAGGATATGTCTCAGACAGCAAAGTTGGAAACTGTTCAGTCTTTTCTCCTGCCTAGCATACGTTGAGCAAGTCTCACCACTGCAGAGGAGTGCACTGATGATGCAAGTTTGGTAGAGCCTCAGTTTGGTGTCCTCAGTCAGGTTGCTGTCACTCGATCCTCTCTTACTCAGTATGGACATAACAGCTGCAGCTTTTGCAATATGTGTGATGACATTGTAGCCACCTGGGTTGGCCACTTCCCCACACAAAATGGAAGAACGCAAAGGTTGCAGGGAAAACTGGACAATTATAAAGAGACAAGCAGGGGCAGCACGGTGGCCTAGTGGTTAGCACAACCGCCTCACGGCGCTGAGGTCCCAGGTTCGATCCCGGCTCTGGGTCACTGTCCGTGTGGAGTTTGCACATTCTCCCCCTGTCTGCGTGGGTTTCGCCCCCACAACCCAAAAATGTGCAGAGTAGGTGGATTGGCCACTCTAAATTGCCCCTTAATTGGAAAAAATAATTGGCTAATCTAAATTTATTTATTTTTTAAAATAAATAAATAAAGAGACAAGCAGTTTGCAGAAGTTCATGTGTATTCTGGCTGCAAAGAAAGCAGACAGCACCGAAACCAGCAGTTTGCATATTAATGAAGCGATCCCCGGAAACAATGGATACAACGATTAGCTACAAATGGGACATTCTATGGCAGGTCAGACTTCCCGGCGCCAACGGGGTCTGAAACAAAAGGAAACAAACCAGTTAGGAAGAACCACCCCGTGATCGAGGGACAGCCTCAGTATTGGGGGATTAATACCAATCGATTGGGATGAGACCCAATCGATTGACAGTAGGATCGGGGTCCGCCCAAAAGGGCGCGAAGCCCCTGGGACCTATAAAAATCAGGTCCCAAGTTTAGTTCGCTCTCTTAGCCGGCCCTCCCAGCAGAACACCTTTGCAGCAGCTCTCTAAGAACGTGACCGTGAGAAGGAGAGGCCTGGCCAACAGCTGCACTGACAAGTAAGTGTCCAACCAATGCTCGCTACGAGAATAGACACCCCTGACCCCTTAGCCTGTACCAACTGGGAAGCCCGGAGTCTCAGAACAAGAGGCCATTGTTCCTTGATCCAGTGGGTTCCCTTATCGAAGATAAGTATTGGCTCATAGTGGTAGGAATAGTTTAGTCCGTTAGTATTAGTTGCATGAGTATCGATTTACTGTGTAAATAATAAACGTGTTTGATTGAACCTTACTAACTGGTGTATTGAGTCATTGATCTGAACTTACCTCATGGCGGTATTATAAAGATACCTGGCGACTCTAGAGCTAAGTAATAAAACAGGGCCAATTGAGTGTAAAGCACACTCACCAGAACGAGCAACAACATCATCATCAAGTGACAGATTGCTGGTGATTGGAGAGATTTTGATGTGTGAAGCGATCAACAACTTTCAGTGTCACATTGTCAATGCTGGTAGATTGAAATATAGAACATAGAACAGTACAGCACAGAACAGGCCCTTCGGCCCTCGATGTTGTGCTGAGCATTGTCCGAAACCAAGATCAAGCTACCCGCTCCCAGTCATTCTGGTGTGCTCCATGTATCTATCCAATAACTGCTTGAAAGTTCCTAAAGTGTCCAACTCCACTATCAAGCAGGCAGTCCATTCCACATCCTAACCACTCTCTGAGTAAAGAACCTACCTCGGACATCCCTCCTATATTTCCTACCCTGAATCTTATAGTTATGCCCCCTTGTAACAGCTACATACACCTGAGGAAATAGTCTCTGAACGTCCACTCTATCTATACCCCTCATCATCTTATAAACCTCTATTAAGTTGCCTCTCATCCTCCTCTGCTCCAAAGAGAAAAGCCCTAGCTCCCTCAACCTTTCCTCATAAGACCTGTCCTGCAAACCAGGCAGCATCCTGGTAAATCTCCTTTTCACCCTTTCCAATGTTTCCACATCCTTCCTATGATGAGGTGACCAGAACTGCACACAATACTCCAATGTGGTCTCACTAAAGTCATGTATAGTTGCAGCATAACCCCATGGCTCTTAAACTCAAGCCCCCTGTTAATAAACGCTAACACACTATAAGCCTTCCTCATGGCTCTGTCCACTTGAGTGGCAACCTTCAGAGATCTGTGGACATGAACCCCAAGATCTCTCTGTTCCTCCACATTCCTCAGAACCCTGCCGTTGACCCTGTAATCCGCATTCAAATTTTTTCTACCAAAATGAATCACCTCGCACTTATCAGGGTTAAACTCCACTGCCATTTTTCGGCCCAGCTCTGCATCCTATCAATGTCTCTTTGCAGCCTACAACAGCCCTCCACCTCATCCACTACTCCACCAATCTTGGTGTCATCAGCAAATTTACTGACCCCCCCTTCATCCCCCTCCTCCAAGTCATTGATAAAAATCATAAATAGCAGAGGACCCAGCACTGATCCCTTTGGTACACTGCTGGTAACTGGTCTCCAGCCTACCCGCCTGTATCACACTCTCATCCTCAAAAACATGGTCCCTCTCCTTGGTGAACGCTGAAGCAAAGTATTAATTCAACGCCTCTCCTATTTCTTGCTGCACAAGACATTTGTCTTTACAGGCATGGTGGAGTCTTTCTATTTGCTTCTGAAGTTGTTCCTCAGTATAGAATGCTAGAAAGGCATTGTCAGTGCAGAGCAATTCTCTGATGGAGATTTGCCACACCTTTGCCTTGGACCTCGGGCGTAAGGCTAACAACTTTCTGTCAGTTCTAGTATGCAAGTAACCACCCTTTGTAGCTTCTTTTTTAAATTCATTTTTATTTGGATGTGGCATAAAACGAATAAAAGTCACCATTTATTGCCATTCCCTAATTGTCTTTGAGATGGTGGTGGTAAGCTGCCTTCTTAAACCGCTGCACTTTCTGTATTTATTTTTAATTAATTAACTAGTGCATAAATGTCACTCAGTGGGATGCAGTGCTCTAACTGTGAGGTGTGGGGGATCCGTGATGCCTCCAGAGTTCCGGTCGACTACATCTTCAGGATGTGTAATGAATGGCAGCACCTCGCAGATCGCGTGGTTCAGCTGGAGCAGCAGTTGAATGCACGTAGGAGCATGCAGAAAGCATTAAAGATAGGAGTTATAGAGACATGGTCACACCCAAGGTGCAGGCAGATGGATGGTGACTGCTAGAAAGGGCAGACAGTCAGTGCAGGAATCCCCTGTGGCTATCACCCTCTCTAACAGGTATACCGTTTTGGATTCTGTTAGGGGAGATAGGGGAAAACAACAGCAGCCAGAACAGTGGAACCACAACTGACTCTGTTACTCATCAGGGGAGGGAAAAGCACAGGAGAGCGATAGTTATAGGGGACTCATAGTAAGAGGCACAGACAGGTGATTCTGTGGACTTGAAAGAGACTCCAGAATGGTATGTTGCCTCCTTGGTGCCAGGGTCAAGGATGTCTCTGCATGAACACAGGACATCCTGAAAGGGAAAGGTGAACAGTCAGAGGTCATAGTACACATAGGTACTAACGGCATGGGCAGGATGAGGTCTTGCAGAAGGAATTCAGGGAGTTAGGCAGGAGGCTAAAAAGCAGGACCTCTAGGGTTGTAATCTCAGGAGTACTCCCTGTGCCACGTGCCGGTGAGGCTAGAAATAGGAGGGTAGTGCAGATAAACACATGGCTAAACTGGTGATGTAGGAGGGAGGGTTTCAGATTTCTGGAGCGTTGGGATCTCTTCTGGGGCAGGTGGAACCTGCACAAGAAGGATGGGTTGCATTTAAACTGGAGGGGCACCAATATCCTGGCTGGTAGGTTTGCTAGAGCCACTCGGGAGGATTTAAACTAATATGGCAGAGGGGTGGGAACCAAAGTGTTAGCTAAGAATGTGTATGACTGAAGGGGAAATAGAGAACAAAAATAAGAGAACAACATCACCTCAAGAAGAGCAAAAAAGATGACAAGTGTGAGAAGGGAGGTGATCAATGCAGGACTGAGGATGTTGTGGCAGTATATGGAACAAGGTAAATGAGCTGGTTGCACACATTGAAATTGGCCGGTACGATGTTGTGGGGATTGTAATGATATGTATATAGTCAGTATAGTGAAGGGTGAATAATTGCACCTATGTGTAAATCAAACACTAGAGGGCATTAATAATTTACTGTATATAAGACAGCCTCTCTAGAAATTCTGGGAGAAGCATAGGGAGAAGCTGAAGTGAACATAGAGAGAGCTGAGTGAAAGTTGAATAGAGATATACAGCACAAGGTCAAGTCATAGTGTAGTTTAGTAGTTGTATAGAATATTGAATACTGTAGTACAGATTCAATATCATTTGTTTATTATCTATAACTCAGTAGAGTGTGCAAACTTCATTTAATAAGTAGTGTAATAATGAATTAGTTTGATTCAATCTTTTGATTGGTATATTCTTTGTCAACACTACATTGGGCTATCCTGAAGGAAAAGACAAAGAATACAACATATTACCAATTGTGGTAATATAACAGGCATCATAGAGACGTGGATGCAAAGGGATAAGTGCAGGGATCTAAATATGCAAGGATATGGTTCCTATCGAAAGACAGGCAGATGGGCAAAGGGGGCGAGGTTGCATTGTTAGGAAGGAATGAAGTCAAATTGATAACAAGGAGCGATAGAGGATCCGAAGGCATAGAATCTCTTTGGGTAGAGTTGAGGAATCGCAAAGGTAAAAAGACCCTAATGTGAGTTGTAGAGTCACAGAGTCATAGATGTTTAGAGCATGGAAACAGGCCCTTCAGCTCAGCTTGTCCATGCGGACAGTTTCTGTCACTAAGCTAGTCCCACTTACCCGCATTTGGCCCATATGTCTTTGTACCTACCCTGCCCATGTAACAGTCCAACTGATTTTAAAAGGAAAATATTGTACCCGTCTCTACCTCTGCCTCTGGCATCCCATTCCAGATGCTCACCACCCTCTGTGTGAAACAATTTCCCTCTGGTCTCTTATATCTCTCCCCTTTCACCTTAAACACGGCAGCACGGTAGCATATTTGCTTCACAGCTCCAGGGTCCCAGCTTCGATTTGCGGCTTGGGTCACTGACTGTTCGGAGTCTGCACGTTCTCCCCCTGTCTGTGTGGGCTTCCTCCCTTTGCTCCGGTTTCCTCCCACAGTCCAAAGATGTGCGGCTTAGGTGGATTGGCCATGCTAAATTGCCCTTAGTGTCAAAAAAGGTTAAGTGGGGGTTACTGGGTCACGGGAAAGGGTAGAGACGTGGGCTTGAGTAGGGTGCTCTTTGTAAGGGCCAGTGCAGACTCGATGAGCCGAGTAGCTCCTTCTGCACTGTAAATCCTATGATTCTATGATTCTATTCCCTCTAGTTCTACAGTCCTCTTCCTTTGGGAAAAGATGTTGACTATCCACCTTATCTATGCTCCTCATTATTTTATAGACCTCGATAAGTTCACACCTGAGCCTCCTACGCTCCAGGGAAATAAATCCCAGCCTATCCAACCTCTCCTTATAACTCAGACCATCAAGTCCTGGTGGCATCTTCATAAATCTCTTCTGCACTCTTTGTAGTTTAACATTATCCTTCCTATATTATGATGACCAATGTATTCCATGTGCGGTCTTACTATTGTCTTGTACAACTTCAACAAGACATCACAACTCCTGTATTCAATATTCTGACCAATATGACCAAGCATGCTGAATGGCTTCTTCACCACCCTGTCCACCTGCGACTTCACCTTCAAGGAGCTATGAACCAATACCCCAAGATCCCATTGTTCTGTAACTCTCCCCAACTCCCTACCATTAACTGAGTAGGTCCTGCCCTGATCTTCCAAAATGTATCATCTCACATTTATCCAAATTGAACTCCATCTGCAATTTATCGGCCCACTGGCCCAATTGGTCAAGATCCTGTTGAAATCTTATATAACCTTCTTCACTATCCACTAGGCCACCGATTTTGGTGTCATCTTCAAACTTACAAACCATGCCTCCTACATTCTCATCCAAATCATTAATATATATATATGAAACAAATAACAGTGGACCCAGAACCAATCCCTGAGGCACACATTGGTCACAGGCCTCCAGTTTGAAAAGCGACCCTCTACAACCACTGTTTGGCTTCAGTCGGCAAGCTCTGTGTAAGCCATACATAGGCTCCCTAACAGTCATCAGGATGTGGGGCAGAAAATAAATCAGGAGACAGAAAAGGCATGTAAAAAAGACAACATTACAATAATCATGGGGGACTTCAATATGCAGGTGGACTGGGAAAATCAGGTTGTAGTGGATCCTAAGAAAAGGAATTTGTGGAATGTCTAAGAGGTTTTTTTTTGGAGCAGCTTATGATAGAGCCTACTAGTGAACAGGCAATTTTGGATTTGGTGATGTGTAATGAGGCAGACTTGATTACGGAACTTAAGGTGAAGGAACCCTTCGGGAGTAGTGACCACAATATGATGGAATTTACCCTGCAGTTTGAGAGGGAGAAGCTGGAATCAGATGTAACGGTATTGCAAGTAAATAAGGGTAACTACAAAGACATGAGGGAGGAGCTGGCCAGAGTTGCTTGGAAAAGGAGACTAGCAGGGAATACAGTTGAACAGCAATGGCAGGAGTTTTGGGGGATTATTCGGGAGGCACAGCAGAAATTCATCCCAAGAAGGAGAAAACATGCTAAGGAGAGGACAAGGCATCCATGGCTGGCGAGGGAAGTCAAGGACACCATAAAAGCAAAAGAGAAAGCATACAAAATGGCGAGGATTAGTGGGAAGCCAGAGGATTGGGAAACCTTTAAAAGCAAGCAGAGGACAACTAAAAAAATAATAAGGGAGGAGAAGATGAATTATGAGTACAGGCTGGGTAGCATGGTGGCGCAGTGAGTTAGCACTGCGGCCTCACGGTGCCAAGGTCCCAGGTTCATTCCCGGCTCTGGGTCACTGTCCGTGTGGAGTTTGCACATTCTCCCCGTGTTTGCGTGGGTTTCACCCCCACAACCCAAAAGATGAGCAAGCTAGGAGGATTGGCCACGCTAAATTGCCCCTTAATTGGAAAAAAAATGAATTTGTACTCTAAATTTATTTTTTAAAATTATGAGTGCAAGCTAGCTGGCAATATAAAAGAAGGTAGGAAGAGTTTTTTTTCAACATATGAAAGGTAAGAAAGAGACAAAAATAGACATTGGACCTCTAGAAAATGTGGCTGGAGAAGTAATAATAGGAAACAAAGAAAGGGCAGAGGAACTGAACTTGCTTTGCATCAGTCTTCACAGTTGAAGACACCAGTAGGGTGCCAGAGCTCCACGAGAATCAGAGGGCACAGCAGAATATAGTAGCCATCATTAAGGAGAAGGTTGTGGGAAAACTGAAAGGTTGGAAGGTGGATACATCACCTGGACTGGATAGACTACACACCAGGATTTGTGGAAGGGGTGCCAATCAAGCGGGCTGTATTGTCTTGCATGGTACTGAGCTTCTTGAGCATTGTTGGAGCTGCACTGATCCAGGAAAGTGGGGAATATTCCATCACACTCCTGACTTGTTCTTGTAGGTTGTGGACAGGCTTTGGGGAATCAGGATTGGAGTTACTCATCGCAGGATTCCTTGCCTCTGAACTCTCCACACCCCTAGACAAGCTGTTCCAGTACAGCTCCAACTCTGGCATCTATCCGGCAATGAGGAAAATTGCCCAGGTGTGTCCTGTACACAAGAAAGAGGATAAATCCAATCCAGCCAATTATCACCCTATCAGTCCACTCTCCATTATCAGGAAAGCGATGGAAGGAGTCATCCACTGTGCTATCAAGGGGCACTTACTCAGCAACCACCTGCTCATTGATGCTCAGTTTTGGTTCCGCCAGGGTCACTCAGTTCCTGACCTCATTACAACCTTGGTTCAAACATGGACAAAAGAGCTGAATGGCAGAGGTGAAGTGGGAGCGACTGCCCTTGACATCAAGGCAGCATTTGACTGAGTATGGCATTCAGGATCCCTGGCTAAGCTGGTGTCAACGGGAATCAGGGGGGAAACTCTCCGCTGGTTGGAGTCATACCTGGCACAAAGGAAGATGGTTGGGGTGTTTGGAGGTCAATCACCTTAGCTACAGGACATCACTGCGGGAGTTCCTCAGGGTCGTGTTCAAGGCCCAACCATCTTCAGCTGCTTCATCAATGACCTCCCTTCCATCGTAAGGTCCGAAGTGAGGATGTTTGCAGATGACTGTACAATGTTCAGCATCATTCGCGACTCCTAGGATAATGAAACAGTCAATGTCAAAATGCAGCAAGACCTGGAAAATATCTAGTTTTGGGCTGACAAATGGCAAGTTACATTTGCGCCACACAAGTGGCAGGCAATAACTATCTCTTACAAGAGAGGATCTAACCACTGCCCCTTGACATTCAATGGCATTGCCATTGCTGAATAACCTACAATCAACATCCTGGGGTTTACCATTAATCAGAAACTGAACTGAACTAGCTATATTAATACTGCGGCTACCAGGGCATGTCAAAAGCTAGGAATCCTACGGTGAGTAACTCATCTCCTGACCCCCCCCAAAGCCTTTCTACATTCTACAAGGCACAAATCAGGAGTGTAATGGAATACTCTCTACTTGTCTAGATGAGTGCAATTCCAACAACACATAAGAAGCTCGACATATCCAGGACAAAGCAGCCCGCTTGATTGATCCCCCTTCCACAAACATTCAAACCCTCCACTACCGACAACAGTGGCAGCCATGTGCACCATCGACATGATGCACTGCAGGAACTCATCAAGGTTCTTCAGACAGCACCTTCCAAATCCAAGACCACTACCATCTAGACGGATTAGAGCAGTAGAAACATGGGAACCCCACCACCTGGAGGTTCCCCCAAAGTCACTCACCGCCCTGACTTGGAAATATATCGCCGTTCCTTCACTGTCACTGGAGCAATATCCTGGAGCTCTCTCCCTAACAGCACAGTTGGTGTACACTTCAAGAATTGCAGTGGTTCAATAAGGCAACTTACCACTACCTTCTAAAGGCAACTAGGGATGGGCAATAAATGCTGACCTAACCATCGAAGCCCACATCCCGTAAATTAATTTTAAAAAGAAACTTGCTGCAGGATTCCTAGCCTCTGACCTGATCTTGTAGCCACAGTATTTTAAACGGTTAGTCCAGTTAAGTTTCTGGTAACCCCCAGAATGTTGCTTGTGGGAGATTCAGCGATGGTAATGCCATTGAATGTCAAGGGGCAATAGTTTGATTCTCGCTTATTGAAGGTAATCATTGATTGGTACTTGTGTAGCATGAATGTTACTTCCCACTTGTCAGCCTAAGCCTGGATATTGTCCAAGTCTTGATACATTTTGCACGTGGACTGCTTCAGTGTCTGAGGAATTGCGAATGGTGCTGAACATCGTGCAATAATCAGCAAACATCCCCACTTCTGACCTTAACTTGGAAGGCAGGTCATTCATGAAGCAGCTGAAGATGGCTGGACCTCGGACACTACCCTGAAGAACACCTGCAGTGATGTCCCAAATGCCCTGAGGCATATGATAGCATTGAATATACCAGAGTATTGGCACCAGAACAGAACCCTCTTTGACCCAACTGCAAATCTCAAATGATTCTGATGGTGCCCTGTTGAGTTGGCTTGGTAAGAGGAGATCACATTAAGCAGATTCTGACGGCAAATAGTTTCAGCTAGAAACTTAAATAGACAACCTCTGCTCACATGACCGAATACGTCAGTAAGGTTGATGAAGAAAATGTCAGGGATTTTCTCACCATTCTGGCAGGAAGGGTCATCCGGTCTCACTGATGGTAAGCCCCTGTTTCAGGTTCCTCGGCGGTGGAGATTTGAACAATGGTGTTGGGGGAGTGGGGGGAGGGCATGGGAAAATCCCAGTCAGTATATATTCTCTCCTTTGTTCATTGTATTTCTTTTACAGCTGCCAGTTTGTGAAGATAATGTCAATTGTAGATCTCCCAGTTCTCAAACCACACTGGGTTTCAGGGTAGATACATTCAGCCAGGCTTTGAAGTCTGACAAAGACAACATAGGCAAAAACTTTTCCCACATTGCTCAGCAATGAGATGCCTCAATGGTTGCTGCAATCACTGTGGTCACCGTTTTTCTTGTACAGGGTTACCATCTTTGAATTTTTGCACTGTCCCCTCCCTCCAGCAGAGAGAGAGGTTTGTTCAGTTGCTACACAGTGCCAACTTCCTGTGATTGATGAGTTCGATTTTATAGCATCAGCACATGGAGCATTGACAATGGTAATTAAGGAGCCAATAGCTTTGCTAATCTCCTCCACTGTACATTCGATATCCAGCTCTTCATGACAGTCAAGCTTCCATTGGTCACAATCTCAATGGGGCCTAAATAAACAGTGAAGGTACATCTGTCTCTCAAGAAGTATGTTCAAACCTTGCACCTTTTTCAGTTACCTGGAAGCATGTGGAGCCTATAATTCCCTGTTGCTTCCTCCATGGTGAAGCCTCAACCAATCAGGGTCAAATTTCCAACCAATCAGGACCCCTTTCTCCAATTGTATAAATTATTGTGATTGTTTCAAATTTGGCATTCTTATATTTGTCCTGAAGAGTGAAAGACAACAACATGTCTCTCTTTTCGGCAATATTTAAATTTTAAGCATATTGGCTGATCGAATCAAACTACATGCCAACTGTTCTTAATAAGCAAAATACAGATTAGGCTTACTCAAACCCGAACCAAAACAAATACTATTAGATGCGATTCTGAAATTAGACAGCACATTCTGAGCAAACCTGAGTGTGATAATAGCTACACTAACAACAAATTTAAGATAATTAGTCAAGTTCGTTACATGGCTCATTTATGCTTTCTAGAAGCGACATACGTTTACAGGCAGGGATCTGTTTTCTGTAAACAAAAGGAATACTTTCAAGATTTGTGCCTGTTTTGAATTCCCAGAAGCACACGGGGAGCCTTTAATTCCCTGTTACTTTCTCCATGGCAAAGCTTCAGCCATACAGAATCAGCTTGTCAACCAATGAACATCCCTTTTCCCCTGTGGTATAAGTTATTGCGATCGTTTGAAATTTAGCATTTTTGTTTTTGTCCTAATGAGTGCAGGATGAAAAGCTTCAGTAAAGTGTTTTGCATCTCAGCATCATGATTAAAGTTTATGCGAACATGATTTACCCACTATACATGGTGACGACTGTACTGCGATTTTCAATGGGTTAATACTTTATTCTGCTCTCCTGCCCTATGCACACTCCTCCTCACTCATGCTTCTGGTCGCCATATTTAATGCATTAGTTGACAGACATTGTGCTAACGTTGTACTGTAACTCTCTTCTGGTACAACATGATAGCAGCTAACAGTGATTAGGCCACTGATGTTAAGGGAAGAGCCTGACTCTCACTCTTCAATTATCCAATGATACGATGAATGGGAAATAAAAATAAAAGTTACATGGTGTCACTGAATGTTCAAATACCAATCTGCAAAACTATTCGCTACCTCCAGATTTAAATGCTCTTTTCAGAGTGGCACTGTGCCAATACCAATTGTCAATTAATACTGGAAAATAAAAATAAATGTCATTTTGAAGTAAAACAGGCTATTGGAAAACCAAAAACGTATGGGGTTGGTTTTCCTACTTCTGTACTTGAGCATATTGGATCACCTGAATGCAGTGAAAGGGCAGGCAGAGGAGATAGAAAATGCTGCAAATGGACCCTGTCTGATAGTCAGTTGAGGTGTTGCTGCCTCTGATTTGGCAAAGGAAATCCCAACTGTCAGGCCCACAGAACGACCCTGGTGCTATGGCACTACCCGCATATGGTATATACGGGTGGCACAGTGGCACAATGGTTAACACTTCTGCTTCATAGCTCCAGGGACCCGGGTTTGATTCAGACCTTGGGTGACTGTCTGTGTGGAGTCTGCACTTTCTCCCTGTGTCTGACTGGGTTTCCTCTGGGTGCTCCGATTTCCTCCCACAGCTCAAAGATGTGCAGGTGGGTGAATTAGCCATAATAATATTACCAAAAGGTTGGGTGGGGTTACAGCGATAGGAACGGAGGATTGGGCCTAGGTAGGGTGTTCTATCGGAGCAGGGACCAGTGCAGGCTTGATGGGCTGAATGGCCTCCTCCTGCACTGTAGGGATTCTATGCCATATGATCGCATGCAGAATGGCATACTACACTTGGTTTCCTTCTTAAAATGGAAATACGTCCCAAACGAAAGAAAGCAGTCTGGATTTTTACACATCCTCAACTTTTACAAGGTGATGGACTAGTGTTAATAATAATAAAAATAATCTTTATTATTGTCATAAGTCGGCTTGCATTGACACTGCAATGAAGTTACTGTGAAAATCCCCTAGTCGCCACACTCCGGTGTCCAATTCACCTAACAAGCACGTCTTTCGGGACTTGTGGGAGGAAAACGGAGCACCTGGAAGAAACCCACGCAGGCACAGGGAGAACATGCAGACTGCTGCACAGACAGTGAACCAAGCCGGTAATCAAACCTGGGACCCTGGCACTGTGAAACAACAGTGCTAACCACTGCAATACCGTGCTGCCCCACCTATCAACTGACAAAGAATTTTGAAGGAAGACATCATCTCACTAAATAAATAGTAAAGGTCAGATAGGAATGAATGAAAACAACCTGATAACTTGTTGCCTGACTTTAGTACCATAACTGGGAAAGCTTGCTGTCTTATTATAACAGCATGTTTTACTTCTGAAGTTATGACATCAAAGGTTAAATCCTGAAAAGAAATTTCGAAGAAACAAAAACATTTCTCCTGGTAGATTTTCTGGCCCAGCTGTACAGACACAGAGGCTCTTTGAACCAACATAGATGAGAAGGGGCAGGGAAAAGGGAACTGCATCGCCGAGTGATGTACCACTGCAAGGAAGGAAATAAATGTGAAGGAAATGTTCAAGGAGAGAAGTGGTTGAGAGAGCTGGAGGTGCAGCTAAGGAACCGGGGAGATAGAAATGATAGTTTCCTTCGACAGTTGTTTCAGCTCACCACCACCTTCTCAAAGGCAGTTAGGGATGGGCAATAAATGCTGGCCCAGCCAGCGTTGCTCACATCCCACAAATGAATTTTTAAAAAGTTGATTGAAGAGGATTACCAATTAACGGCACTTGTGTTTTCAAGAAAGAGACAGTCCGCAAATGAATTCAGCTGAAGGATTTTGAGGTCTAGAGCTCATGTAATTGCAGAATGCTTACGTGAATGCCTGTTGGCATTGGCACCTGTACCTAGTTATGAATATGTTTCACATATGCCCAGAAGCTGAATGATTTTCACACTTCTGGAGAAATGGATCCTTGCAATCACTGAGGATACTAAGTTAACTGCTTTACTCATACTCTTTGTTAATGTTCTGCTCCGACTGGCTCACTATTTTGTGGTGCCTTTAGGTGACACAGTATTTCCAAATACATTTACACAATATTTGGCTCAGGACAGAATGAATTTAGTTAATACCCGAAAATATGATAAAATTTGTTTGCTGAAGCTAGCACATTGACCAAATTAAAAAGCATGCCTAAACAGTCAATGGATAATGTCAGACCAGTAATTCTTAACACTAGGTTGATCACTGAGGTGTTTTTTTGACACTCTTCCAACTATATAGCAATATTCCTTTGTTTTCAATTGCCTAATGTACCAGAAGTTAAACGTGGCTCTTGGAACTACAAATATCCTCGGACGAACAATGGTGCCATTTGAATCCTGCTAATTACTGAGGTAATAACACTACTTTCTTCCGTAATGAGCGATGTGGATTAAAATTTTGGCCAATAAATATTGCTGATGATTTGAACAACCTTTATCCAAATTGTCTGCAACACCTGTTAACAGTCCTGTTAATTTCTAGAAATATGTCACTGTATTCAGGAGAATCAGATTCACCGCAGATGCATAATATATTTTGTGAAGGATCTTTAGTTTATTTTCTGAAAATAAGCAACATGTAGTTACATTTTGGTAATTTGCTGCAGCAATACAGCACACTTTTAACTTACCAATTATGTTTGTTATACTTTCAGTGATTAACTGTGGATTATTAGGATGTCAGTCTTGGTTCAGTGGTATTCTTGTCTCAAGACAGATCGTTGTCACTTCAAGCCACATTCGAGAGACTTGAGCATATAATCAAGGTTTCAGTCTTGAGAGGTGCAGTCTCTCAGATCAAACCTAAATTGAGGCACTATCTGCCTCGTGGGTTGATATTAAAGATCTCTGGACACTATTGAGGAAATAATTTTTCCTGGCATTGTGACCACAAATTACCACCCAACCAACACCAGCATATCAGGTAACTTGATCATTTATCTTATTGATTGTCACAGGGCCCATATATGAAAAATAGTTGTCATGTTTGCCTGCATTACCACAATGATCACATTTCTAAAGCACGTCATTGGCTGCAAAATGCTTTCAGATGTTCTGAGGATAAAATAATAATAACAAAAACCTTTCATTGTCACAAATATGAAGTTACTGTGAAAAGCCCCGAGTCGCCACATTCCGGCGCCTGTTTTGGTAAGCTGGTACGGGAATTGAACCCGCACTGCTGGCCTTGTTCTGCATCACAAACCAGCTGTCTAACCCACTGAGCTAAACCAGCCCCTTGCTATGAAAGGTGTTATGTAAATACAGGCCTTTTCTCAACTAGAAGATTTAAAAAATATATTGGCTCATGTCTACATGACTCCACATCACTGGCTATGCTAGCTTTTGTTGCAAATCCCTAATTTTTCTTGCGAAGGTGGTGGTGAGCCATCTTCTTTAATTGCCATTGTCCATGTGGTTCTGATGCATCCACAGTGCCATTACGAAGGTAGTTCCAGGATTTTGATCCAGTGAGTTTGAAGGAATGGTGATATATTTTTAAGTCAGGATGTTATTTGGCTTAAGAGGCACACGTGTGGGTGGTGGTATTCCCATTTGTTTGCTGCTCTTGTTATTCTGGATGGTAAAGCTAGCTGGATAGCTGGTTCACGGGAGCAAAGTGGGGGGAGAGCTTAGGAAAGATGAAATGGGCGGGGGGGGGGTTGTGGGAGGGGGGATACTGCTGATGGGTAAGGGACAGTTAGGAGACTGGAGATGGAGATCAGATGATGGTCGCCGCCGAGGGGCGGATCAAGTGACGTGCGGAACAAGGGCTAGGAGCTGGCCTAGGAAAGGTCATGGTTGACCGACAGGGGAGGGGGCCAAAAGCCCCCGCGATCAAACTGGTTATATGCAATGTTCGTGGAATGGACTGGCCGGTTAAGAGAGCTCGTGTGTTCGCACACCTGAGACAGTTAAAGGTGGAAGTTGCTATGTTACAGGAGACAGCTGGGAGACCAAATTAGATTAAATAAGGGATGGTCGGGTAAGTATTTCATTCAGGACTGGACTTTAAAACAAGGGGGTTGGCTATCCTGATTAATAAAAGGGTGATATTCGAGGTGGGGAGGATAGAGGTAGACCCGGGAGGCAGATTTATTATGGTTAGTGGGAAGCTAGAGGGAATGGCAGTGGTGCTGGTGAATATATATGCCCCAAACTGGGATGATGTTGCATTTATCAGGAAGGTGCTGGGGAAGATCCCAGACCTTGACTCGCACCGGCTGATCATGGGGGGTGACTTTAATACGGTCCTGGACCCGAGGTTAGACCAGTCAAGTGCAAGGTCAGGGAAGCTATCAGCAATGGCAAAGGAACTGTGGGGGTTCATGGAGCGCCTGGGAGGGGTGGATCCGTGGAGATTTGAGAGACCTAGGAGCAGGGAATAATTATTCTACTCCCATGTACATAAGGCGTACTCCAGGATAGATTTATTTGTGCGAGATAAAGCACTGTTAGCAGGGGTTGAGGACACTGCGTACTCAGCAATAGTGATCTCAGATAATGCACCACACTGGATAGACCTACGGGCAGACACAGGAATGTCCCAGCGCCCACAGTGGAGACTAGATACAGGGTTGTTAGCGGATGAGGAGAGTGAGAGAGGCCATTCGGGGTGCATAATGAACAATGACATGGAGAGACTGCAGCTGGGGTGGTCTGGGAGGCACTGAAAGCGGTCATTAGAGGGGAATGTATTTTGATTCGAGCCCATAGGGATAAAACTGAGCGGTCGGAGCTGGACAGGTTGGTAGGAGAAATCTTACAAGTGGACAGGGGATATTCAGAATCTCCAAATGAGGAGCTCCTGAAGGAGCATCAGAGACTTCAAATGGAGTTTGTGCTCCTTTCTACAGGAAAGGCGGAGGGTCAGCTGAGGAGGGTAATAGGGGTAATATATGAACATGGGGAGAAAGCTAGCAGGATGCTGGAACATCAGCTGCGGAAACAGGAGGCAGTGAGTGAAATAGGGAAAATAAAGGATTTGAGGGGGAAGACGGTGACGGGCCCGGGGGCGGTGAATGAAGTGTTCTGGGAATTTTATAGCCAGCTATACAAGTCGGAACCCCCGGTTGGGGAGGAGAGCATGAATCAATTCCTGGGGAGGCTAGAGTTCCCGAAGGTAAATGAGGAGCTGGTGGAGGCCCTGGGCAGCCCGATTGGGCTTGGGGAGGTGATATAGGGACTGGGGGCGATGCAATCGAGTAAAGCCCCGGGACCTGATGGGTTCCCAGTGGAATTTTATAAGAAGTTCTCTGGGTTACTGGGGCCGCTCTTGGTTAAGGCTTTGAAAGAGTCCAAGGAGCTGGGAGTACGCCTCCCAACGTTATCACAGGCATCAATTCCTCTCATCCTGAAGCATGACAAGGATTCAGAGAGCTGTGGATCGTACAGGCCAATCTCCCTCTTGAATGTATATGCCAAATTATTGGCAAAGTTCCTGGCCACTCAATTAGAGGATTGTGGTCCGGAGATAATTGGGAAGGATCAGACGGGATTTGTAAAGGGCAGGCACCTGACATTCAACATTAGACGGCTTCTTAATGTAATTATGATGCCAGCGGATGGGCGCGAGGCTGAGGTGGTAGTTGCCATGGACGCGGAGAAGGCTTTCGACCGAGTGGAGTGGAAGTATCTATGGAATATTTCAGGCAGGTTTGGATTTGGGCAGGGATTTGTGGAGTGGGTCCGGCTACTGGACCAGGCCCCGGTGGCAAATGTAAGAACTAACCGAGTTTGTTCAGAATATTTTAGTCTTTGTCGGGGTACAAGGCAGGGATGCCTGCTCTCCCCATTACTGTTTGCCATGGCCATAGAACCCTTAGCAATGGTCCTGAGAGCAACAAATACCTGGAGGGGTACAGTGAGAGGGGGGGGGGGGGGGGAGCACAGGGTCTCTCTCTATGCAGACAATTTGTTGCTTTATATCATGGACTCGGTGGTGGGGGGGGTGACCAAAATCATGGAGGTATTAGGAAAATTTGGCTGATTCTCAGGCTATGAGTTAAATATGGGAAAAAGTGAGATGTTCGTGATTCAGGCATGGGGGCAGGAAAGGAGGCTGAAGGAGCTACCTTTTAAAGTGGTTTGGAAGAGTTTTAGGTATCTGGGGATTCAAGTGACCAAGGATCGGGGCAGCTTCACAAGCTAAATTTGGGCAAAGCAGTGGATCAAATGAGAAGGGATTTCCAGAGATGTGACATGCTCCCACTGACGCTGGCGGGGAGGGTTCATACGGTAAAGATGACAGTCCTTCCGAGACTGCTTTTCTTTTTTCAGTGTCTCTCGATTTTTGTCTCAAAGGCTTTTTTCAGAAGTATGAATATGGTGATATCGAGGTTTATATGGGCGGGTAAAACCCCGATAGTAAAGAGGACACTCCTGGAACGGGCCTGCAGGGAAGGGGGATTGGCTCTCCCGAACTTTATTAACTATTACTGGGCTGCCAACATATCGATGGTCAGGAACTGGGTAGTGGGGGAGGGGTCGGTCTGAGAGCAGATGGAGGCAGCATCCTGCAAAGGTATGAGTCTGGAGGGTTTACTGACGGCACCCCTGCCATTCTCGCTGGCTTGGTACTCCATAAGTCCTGTGGTGGTGGCAGCCCTGAGGGTGTGTGGGCAATGGAGGCAGCATATGAGACTGGAGGGGACATCTGTGTGGTCACCGATCTGTGACAATCACCGGTTTGTCCCGGGGGGGGCTGGATGGGGTCTTTAAGGTAATTCAGCGGGCAGGGATTGAGAGGTTTGGGGATCTATTCATCCAGGATGGCTTCCCTACCTTGGAGACATTAGAAGAGGATTTTGATTTGCCGGGTGGGAACGGGTTTTGGTACCTTCAATTATGGGACTTTGTATGGAGACAGGTCCCAAGCTTTCCTTGCCTCCCCCTGTGGGGACTACAGGATAAAGTTCTGTCAAAAACAGAGGTTGGAGGTGGGAAGGTTTCGGACATGTACAGGGAATTGTTCGAGTGGGAAGGGGCCCCTATCAGAGAGATGACAAGGAAGTGGAAAGAGGAGCTAGGAGGGGAGCTGGAAACTGAACTGTGGGAAAAAGTCTTGAAAAGGGCAAATGCATCCTCATCCTGTGTTAGTCTTAGCTTGATTCAGTTCAAGGTAGCCCACAGGGCCCACATGACAGTAGCTCGGTTGAGTAGGTTCTTCCAGGAGGTGGAGGACTGATGTGGGCGGTGTGGGGGTAGCCCGGCCAACTATGTTCATATGTTTTGGGCATGTCCGAAACTGAGGGAATTCTGGCAGGGATTTGCAGATGTTATGTCGGAAGTTCTGGAAGGTATGGTAACCCCGAATCCAGAATTAGCAATATTTGGGGTGTCGGAAGACCCAGGGGCAAAGCAGGGGAGGGAGTCCAATATTCTGGCCTTCTCCTCCCTGGTGGCTCGGAGACGGATCTTGCTGAGATGGAGGGACTCGGAGCCTCCGAAATCAGTAGTGTGGGTCAGCGATACGGTAGAGTTTCTCAGTCTGAAAAAAAATTAAGTTTGCTCTAAGAGGATCAATACAGGGATTTGCCCGGAGTTGGCGGCCGTTCACCGATTTCTTTAACAAAAACTCAACGTCAGCAGTAAGGTGGGGAAAGGGAAAAAGGTGGGGGGAGGAAAATAGAAGGCATGGTAATGTTAAATAAGTAAGAAGTCTTACAACACCAGGTTAAACTCCACCAGGTTTGTTTCAAACATTAGCTTTCGGAGCATTGCTCCTTCCTCAAGTGAATGAAGAGGTATGAGAATGTTAAATAAGGACAGGGAATTTAGTATACGGGTATTTGGGGATAGGGCGGGAGAAGTGGGGCACGTGGTCTATTGCTTGATGTTATTTTAGGAGGTATTTGGTGCGTCGACCCACGCGGCTGTTTTAGAAATGTCAATTTATTAAATGATGAAAATTGCAAATGCTTCAATAAAATATTTTCTAAAAAAAAAAATTCTAGATGGTAAAGGTTGCATGTTTGGAAGGTGCTGTCAAAGAGGCTTGGTGGGTTTCTGCAGAGTATCTTGAATATGGTACTCACTGCTGCCACTACGCATTGGTAGTGGAGGGAGTAAATGTTTAAGATGGACTGCAGTGTTCTGGATAATATTTAACATCTTGAGTGTTGTTGGAGCCTTACTCATCCAAGTCGAGAGTCTTCCAACCTGTACCATATAGATGGTGGGCAGACTTTGGAGATGCAGGAAGGGGTTACTCATCACAGATTTCCCAGCCTCTAACCTGCACTTGTAGCCACAGTGTTCAGATGCTGGTTCAGTTCAATTTCTGGTCAATGGTAACATGCAGGATATTGATAGTGGGGTTCAACGATTTCCTCTTACAAGTTGCGAAAGATGTGCTGTTAGGTAATTTGGACATTCTGAATTCTCCCTCCGTGTACCCAAATAGGTGTTGGAATGTGGCGACAAGGGGTTTTTCACGGTAACTTCATTGCAGTGTTAATGTAAGCTTACTTGTGACAATAAAGATCATTATTATTATAAAAGGCCCTTAGTTGCCACATTCCGGCTCCTGTTCGAGTACACGGAGGGAGAATTCAGAATGTCCAAATTACCTATTATTAATTAAGATAGTTGGCCCAGGATACTACCCTGAGGAACTATTGCAGTGATGTCCTGGGACTGAGATGATTAACCTCAAACAACCACAACCATCTTCCGTTGTGCTATGTATAACTCCAACCAGTAGAATATTTTCCTCCTGTTCCACACTGACTTCAAATTTGCTTGAGCACCTTGGTGCCACACTCAGTCAAATACTTCCTTGATTTAAAAAAAAACAAATTTAGAGTATCCAATTCATTTTTTCCAATTGAGGGGCAATTTAATGTGGCCAATCTACCTACCCTGCACATCTTTTGGATTGTGGGGGCGAAACCCACGCAAACACGGGGAGAATGTGCAAACTCCACACGAACATTAACCCAGAGCCGGGATCGAACCTGGGACCTCGGTGCCGTGAGGCAACCGTGCTAACCACTTGTGCCACCGTGCTGCCCTAAATACTACCTTGATGTTAAGTGCAGTCACTCTCAAATCACCACTTGAATTCTATGCTTAATAATAATGCAATTTTACAATTCCACCTCAAATGGTTCCAACTTTCAAACATCCTAAGGGTATATTTTCAGAAGAATAAACCTGCTGCAATAGTTTCTTTAATCCACAGATATGTGAAAATAAAACAGTTCTGGTCTATATTTTTCTCTCAACTACTTTCACTGTCTATCATATTTTACAATTGTTTACCATCCAGACATCATCCATGACTGAAAACATTCTCTCAAGAAATTGATTTGAGAGCAATACAAGCATCTACTCACCATTTTTCCAATGCTTTTAAAGTTGCTGGAAGTCTCCATCCTTTTCTCATGTACTGTTGTCTTCTTCTCTTTACTATTCATGAGCTTTCCCTCAGTAATATACTGCTCAACAGATTATATTTGTCAAATAAACTATTTTCAAAGAACTGGCATACCATGCCAGCTAGATTGTAAGAACTCTGCAGATGTCACCATCTATTACCATGTTATATTCTTTATCAGCAAAATCCATGAAGACTTAGTGAAGCTGATCCCCATCTGCAGGCAGCAAAATACTGCAGTGCATCACACAAATAACTTTATGTTTAAATGTCCTTGGCAAATTGATCTATCAGCCGTGTTTAACCTCCAAACTAATTGGTAGTTCCTTCTAAATAGTTAGGAGTAAAGTTTCATACTCATGAAAAATCAGTTTAAAACAGAATAGCGAGGTTAGTGATAAATGGGAAAATCTCATGTTGGAAAGAATTCACAACCAACTGCGAGGCCATTAAGCAGATCCAATCTCAGGATGGATTTGCCTGGGTTTAGTGTCTTGAAAATGATATGCACAGAGAAATTGAACTTCGTTCCCATATTTCACCCAATTAGCCTGGCCCAAAATTTCCTGCCTGGCTATTTAGGTGGTGACACCTGATCACCTGATGAGGGTGCAGCACTCTAAATAACCTGCAAATGAATATCAGACACGTCTGCACAGGTCTCCTTCATGACCAAAGGCTGCATTAGGGGCTGTTTAGCTCACAGGGCTAAATCACTGGCTTTGAAAGCAGACCAAGGCAAGCCAGCAGCACGGTTTGATTCCCGTAACAGCCTCCTCGAACAGGTGCCGGAATGTGGCGACTAGGGGCTTTTCACAGTAACTTCATTTGAAGCCTACTCGTGACAATAAGCGATTTTCATTTCATTTCATTTCAGGGGAAGGCTGTCTCGCCTCCTGCCCCCCCCCCCCCCCCCCCCCCCCCCATACTCCGCACACACCCCACACAAAATAAACCATGATGCAAAAGTTTCCGAAGCAATCTGCAGTTAGATGTTATTGAGAAATTATGTCATTATTGGCTTTTGGTATTCAAAATTGTGTTGCAGCTTCAGTTTTATTTTGAGGAATGCTATTCGTCTTTTTGTTGCTGATGGATACCATGCTCAGTGCTTTCAAAAACCTCTCAGTGAGATTGCTTTGTTGGGGATAGATGAAAAGCTACAAGCAACGGCCTCTTTGATAACTGCCAAAGACATTTGTCTGACCCTCTTCAGAATCACCAACTGATTCCTTACCAAAGGGCAGGAAGCATCCTTCCTCCTGATCACACAATTGATGTATGCCTCACTGAGTTCAAAGGGAAGATTCACAGTTAAACCTGTACCCTCCTTTTATGTCCACACCATCAGTCTGCACAGGCTTGTTTTCCCTGTTCATCTACGTTTGAAAGCACAAAAACAGTAATAACAAACTGTGAGACCATACACCAGTATGACGGATATGTACTCCTGGTACAAAATGAATGCCAAGAGTGTAGAACCGTATATCTTACGGTTTTCTTCTCGTCACTTCCTTGACAGCTCTCTTCTTTATTACTAGGATTCTGCACAATACTAATGGGTTTTTCGGTAAGATGTTGCCAGCTGGGACATAACAATTGCTTACAAAAAATGTTGCGTTCTGGACAGGGGGGGGTTAATTCAAACAGCACTCATTTCTCCTCTCACCACTCATCCATAAACAGAAAGGTGTCTTTTGATTTCACAGAATCGTAGAATCCCTACAGTGCAGAGGAGGCCATTTGGCCCATCGTGTCTGCACCGACCCTCTGAAAGAGCACTCCACCCAAGCCCACTCCCCCACTCTAGCCCAATAACCCCCTAAACTAACGAACACTAAGGGACAATTTATCATGGCCAATCCACCTAACCTGCACATCTTTAGATTGTGGGAGGAAACCGGAACATCATCAGAGTGCTCGATCGCCTCTCCGCCCCCCACAGGCCCCAAACTTACTTTTTGCGCTATGTTCACGCCGGCAGCCGCTCGGCCCATCCGGGCTGGAGAATTGCCGGTCGCTGGGAAAAACGGCGAGCGGCGATTCCGCGACACGGCATTTTGGGGGGGGGGGGGGGGGGGGGCTGGGAGAATCGCGGAGGGTGCCAGGGCAGCGTGTCGTGATTCGCCCGGCCCTCCCGCGATTCTCCCACCCGGCGTGGGGAGCGGAGAATAGCGCCCCTTGTGTATTTACAGTGATGCATATCACCACAACTGGAGCACCCGGAGGAAACCCATGCAACACGGAACGAATGTGCAAACTCCACACAGTCACCCATAGCCTGAATTGAACTCGGATTCCTGGCACTGTGAGGCAGTATTGCTAAACACTGCCATCATGCTGCATTGAACAAACAATGTGGAGCTGCCAGGACTGGCAAAGCCAGATGACTCAGGGACCTCTGGTGCTCACTCCAGCTGTCCCTCTGTCCCAGGGTGACCCCAAGGTCCGACGGAATCAGGGAATAGGAAAAGCTGGAGGCCAACCCGGGGCCTTCCACCAAGGAGACAATGTCGGTCTTCAGTTCTTTTGAATACCCCCCTCCTAACACCGGCGCATCTCAAAGGCAGCGGGCAGATCACGGTGGTACGCCGACGTCTGTGACACCGGTAGGTTAGCTGGGGTCCTCTGGTTTCAGATCCTCCAGAGAACACCCGCCAAGGGCATCAAAGGCCACAAGGAGTGGAAAGCAGCAGTTTGCTTCCACCTTTGACGTGCATCCAGGGGACACACCTAGATGTAGCAGTAGGCCAGTAAGGATCAAGAAGAGAGAGGATCACTGAACGAACACTGGGGTTGAGGGGATCACTATCTGTAGCAAGGGGGGATGGAAATGTGAAATGTTCATTGTTAAAACATGTTACACATGGTACATGTGAACCTTCTGCCATGTTGATCGTCACAGCGGGCCTGCCTGCACTCCCACCTCCTGTTGCCCTCCATTCCCCTACACTCTGCCGCCCCCCCCCCCCCCCCCCCCCCCCCCCCCCCCCCCCCCAGCCCCGGGCACAGTGGTCCAAGCTCAAATGCATTCAATCCAGATGCCATTCAGAGGATTGGTGTGAGCGTGTTGTCAGCAGAAAGACAGGAGTCAAACTTTGGCATAAACTGAGGAGCACCACAGCTAACCTCCTAGCTAACTCATCACTCTCCTGCCTTGTATATTGACCCGCTGACAGTGCCGACACACGTCCATCACCCTGGGGTGATGTTACACAGGAGGGACTGGGGGCAGGGGAGAGGGGGTGAGCTGAAGGACAAAGCCTTGTCCTATGAGAATTGGGCGAGGATCAGGGCCTCCCTGGATCTCCAGGCATGACGGACCCTTGCTGCTACCACCTGTCCTCCATCTTCCAGCTCATCCTGCGGGTCCTTCCCGGGCTTGTCCTCCATGTCCGCCTCTTCCTTAGACAAGGCTGCATATCCCTCCTCCTCCTTCAGCATGTTAACCCACAGCTATGTCAGGTTGTGCAGGGCACAGCAGATCACCACAAAGCCAGAGACCCTTCAGGGGGGTGCACTGCAGGGCACCACCAGAGTGTTTCAAACATAGGAATTTTCACAACGCATTTTCAGCAGTTCGATGCACTGCTCAATGGCAGCATTGGTGGCAACATGGGCCTCATTATATCAGGTCTATTGGGCAAAATTATGGCAGACAGAATTTCATACAAGCAAGTGTGAGGTTATCCATTTTAGACCGAAAAAGGAGAGAGCAGAGATTACATTTTAAATCGAAAGAGGTTAGGTACAGTAGATGTGCAAAGAAACTTGGGGGGTTAATAATAATAATCTTTGTTAGTGTCAAAGTGGGCTTACATAAACACTGCAATGAAATTTCGGTGAAAATACCCTAGTCACCACACTCTGGTACCTGTTCGGGTACACAGAGGGAGAATTCAGAATATCCAATTCACCTAACAAACACATCTTTTGGGACTTGTGGGAGGGAAACGGAGCCCCCGGAGGAAACGTACGCAGACACAGGGAGAACATGTAGACTCCGCTCAGACAGTACCCAAGCCGGGAATCGAACTCGGTTCACTGGCGCTGTGAATCAACAGTGCTAACCACTATGCTACTGTGCCGCCAGTTCAGGTGCATAGGTCCTTAAAATGCCAGGAACAAGTGCAAAAAATAATAAATAGGTTAATGGAATGCTAGCTTTTATATCTAAAAGACTGGAATATAAAGACACGGGTTCGGCTGCAACTACATAAAACCCTGGTTAGACCCCACTTCGAGTACTGTGAGGAGTTCTGGGCACCACGCCTCAGAAAGGATATTTTGGCCTTGGAGGAAGTGCAACATAGGTTTACCAAAATAATACCTGGAGCACAGGGGTTCAGAATATAGAAAATACAGTGAAGAAGGAGGCCATTCGCCCCATCAAGGCTGCACTGACCCACTTAAGGCCTCACTTCCACCCTATCCCCGTAACCCAATAACCCCTCCAAACTTTTTTTGGTCACTAAGGGCAATTTAGCGTGGCCAATCCATCTGCACGTCTTTGGACTGTGGGAGGAAACCGGAACACCCGGCGGAAACCCAAGCAGACACAGGGAGAACGTGCAGACTCCGCGCAGACAGTGACCCAGCTGGGAATCGAACCTGGGACCCTGGCGCTGTGAAGCCACAGTGCTAATCATTTGTGCTACCGTGCTGCCCTAAATTGAGTTATGATGAGAGATTACTCAAATTAGACTGCTTTCGCTAGAATTTAGAAGGTTAAGGGGTGCTTTGATCAAAGTATTCCAGATATTATCAGAGAAAGACAGGGTAGATAAAGATAAATAATTTCCAAGGGACTGAGGGGTGTAGTATAAAAATGAGGGCTAAACTGTTCATGAGAGATATTAGGAAGAACTTCTTCACTCTCAAAATTTCAGTAAAGATTTGTAACTCTCTCCCACAAACAGCAATGGAAGCGAGACCAGGGGCGGGATTCTCCCGTACCCGGCGGGGCAGGATATCCTGGCGGAACGGAGTGGCGTGAACGACTCCGGCGTCGGGCTGCCCCAAAGGTGCGGAATTCTCCACACCTTCAGGGACTAGGCCCGTCCCAGAGTGGTTGGCGGCCGCCGGCTGGCGGGAAAGGGGTTTGGCGCCACGCCAACAGGTGCCGAAGGGCCTCCGCCGGCTGGCGCAAGTCAGCGCATGCGCGGAAGCGCCAGCGCATGCTGACGTCATCCTTGCGCATGCGCGGGAGGGTTTGTCTCCGCATGCGGCCATCGTGGAGGACCACAACGGCCGATGCGGAGTAATAGAGTGCCCCCACGGCACAGGCCCGCCTGCGGACCGGTGGGCCCCGACCGCAGGCCAGACCACCGTGGGGGCAGCTCCCGGGGCAAGATCCCCCCGCGACCCCCCAGGAACCCCGGAACCCGCCCGCACCGCCAGGTCCCGCCGGTAACGGACCAACTCTAATTTACGCCGGCGGGACTGGCACAGAACGGGCGGGACTTCGGCCCATCGTGGGCTGGAGAATCCGGACAGCCTCCAGGCCCATTGAGTCGCTCCGGACCCCACCATTCTCCGAGGCGGGTGACGCGACTCACGCCGGGCCGGTTTTTGGGGGGCAGGAGAATTGGGAGGACGGCGGGGGCAGGATTCATGCTGACCACCGCCGATTCTCCCACCCGGTGGGTGGGTCAGAGAATCCTGCCCCTGTTGTTTTTTAATTTGAGTTAAGCAAAGATATTGAGGAATATGGGCTAAAGGCAGCTATATGGAGTTAGATCACAGATCAACCATGATCTCATTGAATGGCGGGACAGGCTAGAGTGGCTGAACGGCCAACTCCTGTTCCTATGTTCCTGTGGGTCTCAGCCTCGGTCTCCGGCCTCTGTACTGGTGTAATCAGCCAGGACCTCAATGGGCACCCCTTATCCCCCAAGAGCCAACCCGTCAACCTAGGCCGTACTAAAAGAGACAGGAGATCTCTTGAGTGTCCCAGGATGTAATGTCATGCACCCTCTCTGGGAAGCGTGCAGTCACATTCACGATCCGGAGGTGGTGGTCGCACACATGTTGAACATTCAGGGAGTGGAACCCCTTCCTGTTAATAAAGAGTACTGTCTGATTGTCCAGTACGTTCAAGAAGGACAGGGACCAACAACCAGTCAGGGCTTGCACCCTGGGACTTTAACCCTACCCGTACCAGCCTCCCCGGACAGGCGCCGGAATGTGGCGACTAGGGGCTTTTCACAGTAACTTCATTGAAGTCTACTCGTGACAATAAGCGATTTTCATTTCATTTCAAGCCTCCCCCACCATACATGTCCTGCCTGCTCTCAGAGTACCATCCACTGAGTCAGTTGTGCTGGAGAACCCAACTCTGCACACTCACCCCCAGCCACAGCAGGAGCTCCTAGGCCCCAGACCCCTGCCGGGAACATTAGCTACAGCATGCTCAAATGCCTTCCCCTGATCCACACACTTGCCCTTTGATCTCGAGGATAACCCCGACGCTGAAGCCCAGCTCGTGAGTGTTTTGTTGCTGCCTCTATGGTACTGAGACTTCTTGAGTTCAGGCACAGTGTTCAGGATTCAAAATTTGATTGAAATGCGATGCAATAATCATCGTCTGAGACATGGCACGTGTGCCCACGAGAAGTCACTTGAGAATCTTTTGTTTATTAAACGGTCAAAAGTAACAAAAGTTTGAAAATCAACTATGTAACATCCCACACTAAACATTAAACAACAAGGAAATGTAATTGTTCCATATTGGTATCAATATCAACCCATTTTCACAAACAAAAAACATTTCACCCCTCACGGGTTCCGCAACAGAAAAGGAGGATAAGCCTGAGAATATGTTATCATAACATAAGAACCTAAGAACATAAGAACTAGGAGCAGGAGTAGGCCATCTGGCCCCTCGAGCCTGCTCCGCCATTCAATTAGATCATGGCTGATCTTTTGTGGACTCAGCTCCACTTTCCGGCCCGAACACCATAACCCTTAATCCCTTTATTCTTCAAAAAAATATCTATCTTTACCTTAAAAACATGTAATGAAGGAGCCTCAACTGCTTCACTGGGCAAGGAATTCCATAGATTCACAACCCTTTGGGTGAAGAAGTTCCTCCTAAACTCAGTCCTAAATCTACTTCTCCTTATTTTGAGGCTATGACCCCTAGTTCTGCTAGGGGTCAACAACCTGCCCGCATCTATCCTATCTATTCCCTTCATAATTTTAAATGTTTCTATAAGATCCCCCCTCATCCTTCTAAATTCCAACGAGTACAGTCCCAGTCTACTCAACCTCTCCTCATAATCCAACCCCTTCAGCTCTGGGATTAACCTAGTGAATCTCCTCTGCACACCCTCCAGTGCCAGTATGTCCTTTCTCAAGTAAGGATACCAAAACTGAACACAATACTCCAGGTGTGGCCTCACTAACACCTTATACAATTGCAAATAACCTCCCTAGTCTTAAACTCCATCCCTCCAGCAATGAAGGACAAAATTCCATTTGCCTTCTTAATCACCTGTTGCACCTGTAAACCAACCTTCTGTGACTCATGCACTAGCACACCCAGGTCTCTCTGCACAGCGGCATGCTTTAATATTTTATCGTTTAAATAATAATCCCGTTTGCTGTTATTCCTACCAAAATGGATAACCTCACGTTTGTCAACATTGTATTCCATCTGCCAGACCCTAGACCATTCACTTAACCTATCCAAATCCTTCTGCAGACCTCCAGTATCCTCTGCACTTTTCGCTTTACCACTCATCTTAGTGTCATCTGCAAACTTGGATACATTGCCCTTGGTCCCCAACTCCAAATCATCTATGTAAATTGTGAACAATTGTGGGCCCAACACGGATCCCTGAGGGACACCACTAGCTACTGATTGCCAACCAGAGAAACACCCATTTATCCCCACTCTTTGCTTTCTATTAATTAACCAATCCCCTATCCATGCTACTACCCTTAATGCCAAACATATTTATCTTATGCAGCAACCTTTTGTGTGGCACCTTGTCAAAGGCTTTCTGGAAATCCAGATAGACCACATCCATTGGCTCCCCGTTATCTACTGCACTGGTAATGTCCTCAAAAAATTCCACTACATTAGTTAGGCATGACCTGCCCTTTATGAACCCATGCTGCGTCTGCCCAATGGGACAATTTCTATCCAGATGCCTCGCTATTTCTTCCTTGATGATAGATTCCAGCATCTTCCCTGCTACCGAAGTTAAGCTCACTGGCCTATAATTTCCTGCTCTCTGCCTACCTCCTTTTTTAAACAGTGGTGTAACGTTTGCTAATTTCCAATCCACCGGGACCACCCCAGAGTCTAGTGAATTTTGGTAAATCATCATTAGTGCTTCTGCAATTTCCCTAGCCATTTCTTTTAGCACTCTGGGATGCATTCCATCAGGGCCAGAAGACTTGTCTATCTTTAGCCCCATTAGCTTGCCCATCACTACCTCCTTAGTGATAACAATCCTCTCAAGGTCCTCACCTGCCATAGCCTCATTTCTATCAGTCGCTGGCATTTTATTTGTGTCTTCCACTGTGAAGACCGACCCAAAAAACCTGTTCAGTTCCTCAGCCATTTCCTCATCTCCCATTATTAAAATTCCCTTCTCATCCTCTAAAGGACCAATATTTACCTTAGCCACTCTTTTTTGTTTTATATATTTGTAAAACCTTTTACTGTCTGTTTTTATATTCTGAGCAAGTTTACTCTCATACTCTATCTTACTCTTCTTTATAGCTTTTTTAGTAGCTTTCTGTTGCCCCCTAAAGATTTCCCAGTCCTCTAGTCTCCCACTGATCTTTGCCACTTTATATGCTTTTTCCTTCAATTTGATACTCTCCCTTATTTCCTTAGATATCCATGGTCGATTTTCCCTCTTTCTACCGTCCTTCCTTTTTGTTGGTATAAACACCTTTGCTGAGCACTGTGAAAAATCGCTTGGAAGGTTCTCCATTGTTCTTCAACTGTTCCACCATAAAGTCTTTGCTCCCAGTCTACCTTAGCTAGTTCTTCTCTCATCCCATTGTAATCTCCTTTGTTTAAACACAAAACACTAGTATTTGATTTTACTTTCTCACCCTCCATCTGGATTTTAAATTCCACCATATTGTGATCGCTCCTTCCAAGAGGATCCCTAACTATGAGATCATGAATCAATCCTGTCTCATTACACAGGACAAGATCTAGGACTGCTTGTTCCCTCGTAGGTTCCATCACATACTGTTCTAGGAAACTATCGCAGATACATTCTATAAAGTCCTCTTCAAGGTTGCCTTGACCGACCTGGTTAAACCAATTGACATGTAGATTAAAATCCCCTATGATAATTGCTGTATCATTTCTACATGCATCAGTTATTTCTTTGTTTATTGCCTGCCTCACCATAACGTTACTATTTGGTGGCCGATAGACTACTCCTGTCAGTGACTTTTATGCCTTACTATTCCTGATTTCCACCCAAATGGAGCCAACCTTATCCTCCATAGCACCGATGTCATCCCTTACTATTGCCCTGATATCATCCTTAAATAACAGAGCAACACCACCTCCCTTGTCATCCACTCTGTCCTTCCGAATAGTTTGATACCCTCGGATATTTAACTCCCAGTCGTGACCATCCTTTAACCATGTTTCAGTAATGGCCACTAAATCATAGTCATTCACGATGATTTGTGCCATCAACTCATTTACTTTATTCCGAATACTACGAGCATTCAGGTAAAGTACACTTATGTTGGTTTTTTTACCTCTGTTTTGAATCTTAACATCTCCAGTTTTATTCCTTTTAGTATTACTGGGCCTATTCACTGAGCTCCCCTCAGTCACTATACCTTGTACGGTCGCCCTTTTTGATTTTTGACTATGTCTTCTCTGCCTTGCACTTTTCCCCTTACTTCCTTTTGCTTCTGTCCCTGTTTTACTACCTTCCAACTTCCTGCATCAGTTCCCATCCCCCTGCCACATTAGTTTAAACCCTCCCCAACAGCTCTAGCAAACACCCTCCCTAGGACATCGGTTCCAGTCCTGCCCAGGTGCAGACCGTCCGGTTTGTACTGGTCCCACCTCCCCCAGAACCGGTCCCAATGCCCCAGGTATTTGAATCCCTCCCTCTTGCACCATCTCTCGAGCCACGCATTCATCCTATCTATCCTGACATTCCTACTCTGACTAGCTCGTGGCACTGGTAGCAATCCTGAGATTACTACCTTTGAGGTCCTACTTTTTAGTTTAACTCCTAACTCCCTGAATTCCGCTTGTAGGTCCTCATCCCATTTTTTACCTATATCGTTGGTGCCTATGTGCACCACGACAGCTGGCTGTTCACCCTCCCCCCCCCCCCTCCCCCCCCCCCCCCCCCCCCCAGAATGTCCTGCAGCCGCTCCGAGACATCCTTGACCCTTGCACCAGGGAGGCAACATACCATCCTGGAGTCTCGATTGCGTCCACCGAACCGCCTGTCTATTCCCCTTACGATCGAGTCCCCTATCACTATAGCCCTGCCATTTTTCTTCCTGCCCTGTTGTGCAGCAGAGCCAGCCACGGTGCCATGAACCTTGCTGCTGCCTTCCCCTGGTGAGCCATCTCCCCTAACAGTATCCAAGATGTGGAGATGCCGGCGTTGGACTGGGGTGAGCACAGTAAGAAGTCTTACAACACCAGGTTAAAGTCCAACAGGTTTGTTTCAAACACGAGCTTTCGGAGCACGGCTCCTTCTTCAGGTGAATGGAAAGGCTTGTTCCAGAAATGTTTATATAGACACAGTCAGAGATGCCCCGGAATGCGAGCACCTGCAGGCAATCAAATCATCAAAGATGCAGAGAGAGAGGTAACTCCAGGTTAAAGAGGTGTGAATTGTCCCAAGCCAGTTCAGTCGGTAGGCCTCTGCAAGTCCAGGCTTGTTGGTGGGGGCCGAATGTAATGCGACATGAATCCCAGATCCCGGTTGAGTCCGCATTCATGCGTGCAGAACTTAGCTATAAGTTTTTGCTCAGCAATTTTGCGTTGTCGCGTCTCCTGAAGGCCTCCTTGTAGAATGCTGACCCGGAGATCAGAGGCTGAATGTCCTTGACTGCTGAAGTGTTCCCCAACTGGAAGGGAACAGTCCTGCCTGTTGATAGTCGCACGATGCCCGTTTATTCGTTGTCGCAGTGTCTGCATGGTCTCGCCAATGTACCACGCTTCGGGACATCCTTTCCTGCAGCGTATGAGGTAGACTACATTGGTCGAGTCGCACGAGTATGCGCCGCGTACCTGGTGGGTGGTGTTTCCACGTGTAATGGTGGTGTCCATGTCGATGATCTGGCATGTCTTGCAGAGATTACCCTGGCAGGGTTTTGTGGTGTTGTGGTTGCTGTTCTGAAGGCTGGGTAATTTGCTGCAAACAATGGTTTGTTTGAGGTTGCGCGGTTGTTTGAAGGCCAGTAGTGGGGGTGTGGGGATGACCTTGGCAAGATGTCCATCCTCGCTGATGATGTGTTGGAGGCTGCGAAGAAGATGTCGTAGTTTCTCCGCCCCAGGAAAGTACTGGACGACGAAGGGTACTCTGTCAGTGGTGTCCCGTGTTTGTCTTCTGAGGAGGTCGGTGCGGTTTTTTGCTGTGGCGCGGTGGAACTGTCGATCAATGAGTCGAGCGCCATATCCCGTTCGTACGAGGGCATCTTTCAGCATCTGTAGGTGTCTGTTGCGCTCCTCCTTGTCTGAGCAGATCCTGTGTATACGGAGGGCTTGTCCATAGGGGATGGCTTCTTTAATGTGTTTCGGGTGAAAGCTGGAGAAGTGGAGCATCGTGAGATTATCTGTGGGCTTGCGGTAAAGCGAGGTGCTGAGGTGACCGTCCTTGATGGAGACGAGTGTGTCCAAGAATGGAACTGAATTTGGAGAATAGTCCATGGTGAGTTTGATGGTGGGATGGAACTTATTGATGTCATCGTGTATCCAAAGTATCCAAAGCGGTATATCTGTTTTGCAGGGAGATGACCGCAGGGGACACCTGCACTGCCTTCCTACTCTGTCCAGAACTTTGTCATAGAAATGATCTGTCCATCAATGTATTACTTGTTCCATGCATCAGTGCCATTCTCCGTCCAGGAGCTGCATTTGTACAGGCCCTTCCACATGGCCCAATCTCATTAGAACCAAATCCTGGCATCCACATAGTCCACTATCGCTCCAGGTGCAGCTGAATATCCTTGAATTCCATTTGAATGTCGTGCATCAGATCCTGCAGCGTCTTCTTGCTTCAAACCAGAGTGCCTCTGGACTCGTACGTCCCCTTGAGCCCAGTGTTCTAGGACCCAGGTATCTTAGAAACAATTGTTCTTCTTTCTGGCCACAGACACACTGACCACCCCCCACCCCACCATCAAAGAAAGGCACTCCAGCCCACTCCTGCGGAAAAGGCCATTTCAACATGGAGCATGGCGGAGGAGGGAGAGAAAAACACATTTCTGTTCAGTCCAAAACAGGTCAGGAACATTAAAATCAAAACTAAGTACAGAACAATGTACACCAAAAGAAAATACAGAACAGGCAGGAATATAACAAGGACACCAGCTGCACACCAAAGACAAAACAAAAACAAAGAAAATACAATACCATCAGCTGCTGCGTCAGCACAACCCCCCATCCCCCACGGACCCAGCAACAGCCCAACATTGGTGGATAAGTACTAAGAAGCGATGGCAACCACCGGAAAAGGACACCGACATTGGGCATAGCGGAAGGAGTGAGACCACCCCATCCCTTTTCCAGTAATGGCAACTTGTGGGGGTCCAGGCTACCAAAGCGAGAGGGGTCGCAGCAGCCGAGCACACAGCCTTTATGAAAAAGAACAATACACTGCCAATGGTGAAAAAACGTCTCTCACCACACACACACCCCTCCCGCAAGGAACACCAGCGACCTGCACAGCTCCCATAATGAGACCAGCAGATGTCTACTGAACATAAAAAGTCACAGGTATTCCATGAAAGTGTCCCGATGCAGCCTCTGGACTGCGCAGTCGAGCCAGGCCACCAACCCCTACTTTCCTACAATATTGGCATCTTATCTTCCATCACCACAGAGGGCAGCAGGGTAGCATGGTGGTTAGCATAAATGCTTCACAGCTCCAGGGTCCCAGGTTCGATTCCCGGCTGGGTCACTGTCTGTGTGGAGTCTGCACGTCCTCCCCCTGTGTGCGTGGGTTTCCTCCGGGTGCTCCGGTTTCCTCCCACAGTCCAAAGATGTGCGGGTTAGGTGGATTGGCTATGCTAAATTGCCCGTAGTGTCCTAATAAAAGTAAGGTTAAGGGGGGGGTTGTTGGGTTACGGGTATAGGGTGGATATGTGGGTTTGAGTAGGGTGATCATGGCTCGGCACAACATTGAGGGCCGAAGGGCCTGTTCTGTGCTGTACTGTTCTATGTTCTATGTTCTATACCACCCTGTCCGAGGACCGGGCCACAGGAATACGGGCAAGAACAGAATACACCATCAACACACTGGTTTAAAAACATCCACAGACTGCTCGAGCAAGTCCTCCTACATTATCAGCCCACCAATAGGTCCCCAGAATCCTCCCCTCGCCGCACTCAGGTAAAAGAGATCGAAAGGCAACTACCTTCTTTCTTTCTTTCTTTCATCCAAAAAGCAGCGAGTATTCCCAAGGGGAAGAGGCAGCAGGCAAGCAGAAAAGGCAGCAGCAAACAAACTCTCAGCAACAGCAGCTTCCAGGAATCAGCATCCACCAGCAGCAGCAAGCACCAAACACAACCTGCGGTTGTGAAGTGCTCAAACAACCAGCACGACCAAACCCTCATCAGCAGTAGCCTTCAGCTGTGAAGCTAAAGGCTGCTCACAGTCAAAGGGAGTAAAAGTGACCTTCAGTATAGAACCAAGTGCACCTCTGTCCCGGAAGTGTTTGGTAGGACGGACACACAGGCGCAGCTGCAGTTTCCCCTGTTATGGGTCTCTACAATATTTAAAGATGGCTTGAAGACCTTACAGATGCAAAGACTCTCAACACCACCCCCACCATCCCCCCCACTCCCAGCCCAGGTGTGACCTCCAACCTGGAATACGTCAGCCCCCTGACCAAGCCCAAACCCCCTGAAGGTTCGTCTACCGAAGAGCACTAGGGCAGCAGTTCCGTTGCCCTTGAGTTGCATGTCGGAAAATGGAAATGCCTACTCATTCCTCAGTTCGCTCTGCAGCCATTGCGAAGCTTCACATTTTTGAAGAGTAATATACTACGTCCACACCATATTTGGGAGAGATCCGGAACTTGCCATCGAGAGTAGGCAGGTTATATAGCAGGCGCGAATCACGATTTTGGCCTTTCGCGCTATTTAACCGGCGTGCGCAGATCCACACCAGGTGTAATGCAATGGTTAAATCGTACCCGATCTGTCTATTTTGAAAATAACTACAAATAAAATGTAATGCAAATACATTAAATTGAGCAGCAACATTTAATTATTTGATGATGCAGCATGACTTATTTTAATTTATAATTGTCAAATACAAGAAACATTGTATTAAAATTTTACTTCAACTGTATAGGTAATTAAATGTAGTTCAAGTTTGATTTACAGTTCTGGCAGATTATTGGTTTGTGACATATAAGAATATCCAATGTTACTTAAATTAATTGGGTCCGGCCCACTCCTCGAACAATAACCTAATTGGAGATTATAATTTCTAAGCAGTAATCATTTATATTTGAATATACAAAGTGTATAGAGTGGCTTTATCATCAATCCAAGTTCCCTTATTTATTCTGCCTAAATGTGAGTGGTGAGAAAATTACTAACATTATGAATATCTAACTCTCGCTGTTTTCCTGAATATGGAGAACGTAAGGTCACCATTTTGTTATCACAAGAGACCATTCTTTGTTTTGAAGCTTTGAAAGTTTCACTTTAAATTTAATTGTTTTTTTTTCCGATCGACCGCTCTGTAAGTTCTACAGGCAAAGATGTTGTGCTCCTTCATTTACAAAATGACAGCACTGAGCCCTGGTAGCTGGCTATGCTAACACCAAAAGACAAATCTCAGTAAATCAGTCTTTGAAAGGACTGGGAAAAAACACACTTCTGAGAAGAAAAATGTCTGTGAGGCATTGAAAAAGTGCAAATTTGATTTCACAGCAGACATCAGTAACAGCCAGCAAATGTTACTGTGACCAACAGTGGGTGATATCCAGTTTGTACAAGGTCACAAAATTCTTTTGGATTTTCTGCTCTGTGACAAGAGGTTGCTTATGATTACAACTACCTTTATTTCAGTTAGTTACAGAATTGCAGATAGTATATGTAAACTGAAGTTAATACAAATCATCACTAATTTCTGTTTCACTCATGAATTGTTCTTACTTCTCGTGGAATCTGTCTCCAAACATTGTGCTTGCGCTGTCATCAGATTGTGCATAAACATATCAATTGTTATACGGTTTACCAAATACTCATAGAATCATAGAATCCCTACAGTGTAGAAGGAGACCATTCAGCCCATTGAGTGTGCACCGACCCTTCGAAAGACCACCCTACCTAAGCCCAATCTATCCTCGTAACCCCACCGAACCTTTTGAACACTTAAGGGCAATTTACCTAACCTACGTATCTTTGAACTGTGGGGGGAAACCACACAAACACGGAGAGAATGTGCAAACTCCACACAGTCAACTCATGTCCGAATCAAACCAGGGTCTCTGGCACTGTGAGGCAGGAGTGCTAACCACTGTGCCATCCCAAATACTCTTGCGGTTTCACATTTTAGAGACGAGAATTGCCTTTGCACCATCTACTGTTATGTGATAAACATTGGGTGCAAATTTTATTTCTGTAGCTAATGGAGATGGTGCTGCATGAGCCTCTCTACCCCCAACCTTGCACGCTCAACTGCTTCAACATAGTGTGCGCTGTTGAGAAGTCTGCATGTGCTGCAAATAAATGGTGCAGTGCTATTCTGATGTCGCACAGCCCTACCAGCTCACTTGACACTGATCTTCTAAATCTAGGCCTATAACTCCAGGACCCCTTTCTAACTCTGCAATGTATGAGCCCTGAGTTATGGGATGGGACCTGCACCACTGCTATTTAAAGAGCGAGCAGCCAACTTCAGTTATGGCAAATTTGGTAACATCTGCTCTTGCAAAGTTTTTTCAAGTATGTTGCCATGAGTTCCTGGATTTGTAAAGAGCATGTTGCTGATATAGGGGTGACAAGTCCACAGAAAGGCCGCAGCATGGGGCTACTGCAAGATAACAGGGAGATAGGGCGGCACGGTAGAACAATAGTGCCGGAGTGTGGCGACTGGGGGATTTTCACAGTAACTTCATTGCAGTGTTAAAGTAAGCCTATTTGTGACACTAATAAAGATTATTATTTAAAAAAAGGACGCAGAGAGTGTAAACTCTTCTTTATGCCATCCCACCAAGGTCCTTACCTGACTACACTGTAACAAAACCCATCTACTACTTGTCCCTCTGAGGAACTGGCAAACAACCATCCTTACCCCTGTATGGCTGCAGCCCACTCTTGCCTGGTGACTCATTACAATGCTGAGATGAACTAGATTTACAGGGAGAAGAGACTTTAGTTAATTGGTGAGGTTCATAGAAGCTGGAATGGTTCTCTGTAAAGAAAAAAAGGTAAAGAGTAAATTCAATTAATGTGCTCAAAATCATGAAGGGTTAATTAAAGAGAGAAAACAAGGAGGAACCTTTTGCACTGGCCATATAATTTATTTACTGGAGACGCAGTTTTCAAATAATTGACAAAAGAGAAACAGAGAGATGAGATAAGGAAAATTTAGTTTTAGCAGCAAGTTGTTATAATCTGGAATGCAATGCATCAGAAACTGGTGAAGATAGATACAGTAGTAGCGCTCTAAAGGAAATTGGATACCTAATGAAAGAAAAAAGAAAATTGCTGGGCCATGGTGTTAGAGCAGAGCAGTGGAACTAATTGGATAGTTTGTTCAAAGATCTGGTACTGGCATGATGGACCAAATGGCCTCATTCAGTTCTGTATGATTGAATAATTCTTTGAATGTAAGATTCAGAGTAATTGGCACAATTGTGCTCCTTTGTAAATTAATGTAAATCTGATCTATTTCAAAGAGTGATCTTATCCCTTATTTTTATGCATACTGGGATTAAACGTTTAATCATACAAGCTTGGGAATTGTTAAAGATGAGAAGCATTTCACCAGCAGAAACTGAGTGATAGATGGCAGCAATTTGGAGAGAAGATACATTTTTATGATTATTCCGCCCGCTGAACACCTGGCATTAGATTATTACAGAACCTTTCAGCTGGCAGTGCTCTATAACATGTGAACTCGTGTTAGGCTTGTTATTTATGTTCATATGTCAAACAGCAGCAGAGACAGTGGAAGACTTTCTTCTCCGTGAACCTTCCTGTCACAGAGCATTTTGCAGAATTCAGGTAGTGGGATCCACTGCCACCTCACTACCCTGACCAAGATTTCTCTCACGCTCACCTCAACTATGGAACCCCAGTTTCACCTTCTCTGGTTTGGAGGGGAACTTGCTAGTGGTGATGTTGCCATGCACTACTATCTTTGTCTTTCCAGGTAGGAGCAGTTGTGGGTTTGGAAGGTGCAGTAAGAGGAATGTTTCTGATTTGCTGCTTTGTATCTTGTAGATGCTAGACACTATAACCATAATACACTAATGGTGAAGGGAGCCAATATTTAAGAATAGGGGCTGCTTTATTACGTTTTATGGTAATATGTTGTTATTCTTTGCCTTGTGATCCAGAATGGTTGGATGAGTGGATGATAAAGAAACAACCAATCTTTATGTTGAAGCAAAACTGATTTATTGAATAACGATTAAATTAAATAGAGTTTTCACACTCTACAGAGCTATAACTACTAATAAAGTAAGATTGCGTCTGTTAAACAGTAATCTAGAATCTAGAATTAACTAAAGATGTCCTTGTGCCACTTCCCTCTAATCGAAACTATTCCTTGAGCTGTGATCAATACTTCCCTTCTGCTAACACTACCCAAGGTTCCCTGAGATCTGATATTTATAATGGGAACTAGTGGTGCCCTCTAGTGTTTGAATTACTCTGAGATGTAATAATTAACCCTTCACTGGCATACTTTTATACATATCATTACAGGGGCTGCTTTGTCCTGGATGGTGTCGCACATCTTCAATGTTGTTCTACTGCACTCATTTAAGCAAGTGGAGAGTATTCGGCCATTCCATCCCTTTACTGTAACGTAAATTGCCCAAGTCCTGTGATCTGTTAGCCTCAGCCTAAATCCTGCAAAGTAGCAAATATAACCCCTCTATTCAAGAAGTGAGGAAGGCAGAAAAATGAAAATATAGGCCAGCTAAAGGTAAATATGAAAAGACAGACTGAGCATGCTTTCTCTGAAGTTTGAAAGAGTGAAGGATGGCTTAATTGAAGTATATAAGATCCTGAAGTATCTTCACAAGGAGGACATGGAAAGAATATTTCCTCTTGTGGATGAATTCAGAACTGAGTGGGGGACACTGTTTTAAAAAAAGAGTCACCCTTTGAGGACAGAGATGAGGAGAAATCTTTTCACTCAGAGGATTGTGCAACTTTGGACCTCTTTGGGCAATATCTTCCAGATGTTCACATCAGTGGGACCTTCTGGTACAGCTGTTGGCACACCTCCACCGCGGGTTTCCTGGCAGTATGAGGTGGATTCTTTGGGAAATCCTATTGACAGCGACGGGACCAGTAAATCCCACTGCCGTTGCCGAGAAACACACTGTGAGGAGGCCAGAGCATTTTCCCCTCTGTCTCAGAGGCAGGATCATTGAATATTGTAAAGCGGAGATTGATAGATTTTTGTTTGGCAATAGAACCAAAGATTATCAGGGATAGGTGGGAATGTGGAATTTGAAGCACCAACAGATCAAGGTCGAGAAGCAGAATTTGTATGTTTGTGCTTGAAACCCATTCCTTAGGTCATTTGACCTCATAACTCCTTTTCTTAAGTGATTTCTTTTGACTATGGATGGAATTCCACCCCTCACCCCTCCCCGGGGAGTTTTTAAATAACAACACAAGTCCATTTTTGGGTGCAATAGTCATGATTCAGTTACCACATCCTGTTTAGGCATGCTACCTCCTCATATCAATGATTTCAATGTGGAGCGCAGTATGACATACCTTGCTGACAGACTGAAATCTCCAAAGCAGTGTGCCCCTCAAGTGGAGTTACAATCATTGCATTGAAGTTGTTTGTGGAAGGCCTGGATAGAAGCAAAAACACAGAAAACCTCCAGGTTAGCCGATACAACATTGGAATATGGCAGCTTGTGGCAGGGAAAGAGGGGGGCAACGGTCAGGGCATGGTTGGAAAGGAGCTGGTGTTAGAGCATGACAAGTTCAAGGGTTGGAATGGGGAGTCACATGTGATCATGTCAGCAAGGAAAGATCACGGTCAGCAGAAGGCTTGTTTCAGGAGCCATGGCGAGCATTGCTTTGTTTTTAACTTAGAGTACCCAATTCATTTTATCCATTTAAGGGGCAATGGTAGCATGGTGGTTAGCATAATTGCTTCACAGCTCCAGGGTCCCAGGTTCGATTCCCGGCTTGGGTCACTGTCTGTGCGGAGTCTGCACGTTCTCCCCGTGTGTGCGTGGGTTTCTTCCGGGTGCTCCGGTTTCCTCCCACAGTCCAAAGATGTGCAGGTTAGGTGGATTGGTCATGCTAAATTGCCCTTCGTGTCCAAAATTGCCCTTAGAGTTGGGTGGGGTTACTGGGTTATGGGGATAGGGTGGAGGTGTGTGCTTGGATAGGGTGCTCTTTCAAAGAGCCGATGCAGACTCGATGGGCCAAATGGCCTCCTTCTGCACTGTAAATTCTATGATTCTATGATCTACCCAGCACATCTTGGGTTGTTGGGATGGAGAGCATTCCTACTCCTCCTGACTCACAAGCAGTGGTGGAAAAGGCACTAATCCCCTTGGACTGGATACTCCAATCTCCATTTAGCTTCCAGGCCTCCTGAGCGTTGGGAAACCCAGCCAGTCCGCATTAAGTTTAACTCAGGCTTTCAACTGCACTTTGGCAGTCTGAATTACATTTTATTATGAAATGCCACACCATTCAAGAGTGGGGCACCGACACAACATGCAACCCATCAGCGTAAAGATAGCGGCAGGTTGTATGCAGTGGGTTGGGGGTCATGCTTCATGATTGCTAATTCTTACTCTACCCTCTCCTGCCTATTATTTCACTCACTCAAATCAGAATGCTGTTGCTTGGTTTGCTCAAGCCTCTCCCATCCTATCCACTCCACTTGACATTTATCTGTCAATGGATTGCAAATATCCTCTGCGGATTCCAATTGAGATTTGTAAATGTTTGAACTGGCGGTTTGATAAATGAGCTTCGAAAGATGCTGGAAAATAAAAGGATGACCTCAAATTGGCAGGCAAGAGACACGGATCTCTATGTTATAATTGTCAGATGGTATAATGTTGTGGCATGCTCACTGCACCACCGGTAGTAAATAGTAAAACCAAATATTTTATATTTGTGACTTCCTAAATATCCTCTGACCGTTAAATAGAGATATTCAAAAATTGCTGCCCAAGTTAAATTCTCTTTGTGGCACCTTCATGAAAATGACATCTCAATGTTAGCCTCCCAATTTTGTGTCATGGCCTTGCTTAGTAACCCATTCATTGCCAATGAAACTCATCACACAAATTCGGTCTGGTTACTACAGGCAGAAATACTCTTTAAATGATGTAATAATTGTTAATGACTTCCAACTAGCCTCTCGAGTACCTGAAATTAAGAATGACAAGTGTGCAGACTCATTCCTTACGTTATCTATCATAGAAACGTGTTCAGTTTATTTTAATGTTTTTATTGATATTTTTGTAGTATATAAAACAAGGACAAGCATGGACATACATTGGGAGACAAAGGATAATGAGAAATATTTACAATTTAACCCCTCCCCCCGGCATCTAGCATGTCTTCATCCCTCGTCTGTTCTTGTGCCATTCTCGAGTTACAATGGTATGATGCTGTGTCTCGTGTTTTTTTTTGTTAGGAATGGTTGGGTTCCATGTCTCCCTTTTCCCCCTCTCCCCCTCCCCCCCCCCCCCCCCCCCCCCCCTCTTCACCCCCACCCTGCTGTGTCAAACCCTCGCCTGTTCTTTCACTTATTGGTTGTTGGGTACAACAGATCTTGGAACAACCGAGTGAATGACTCCCATGTTTTGTGGCACCCCTCCTCCGATCCTCGGATGGCAAATTTAATTTGGAGAAATTCTGATATGTCGGACAGCCATTCTGCAGGATTCTCCGGTGGGCAATTAGGGGGGCAAAGGCATCGGCCATCCTCCACATGAAGAGATTTGACTGTTCAGAGACACAGAATATTACCACTCTCGGGCATGGCTCACCCTCATCCCTGCCACCTTGGGCATTGCCTTGAAGAAGGCTATCCAGAACTCAGCAAGTCTGGGGCAAGACCAGAACATGTGGGCGTGGTTGACTGGGCCCCTTTGGCACCATCTGCAATTGTCCTCCACCTCCGGTATGAACATGCTCATTCGGGTTCTATTTAAGTGGACTCTATGTACTACTTTTAGCTGCATTAGCCTTGCACATGTGGAGATGGAGTTGACCCTATGCATTGCTTCGCTCCAGAATCCCCACACTATTTCAAACCCCACACCCTCCTCCCACTTCTCATCCATTGGGTCTTAGCCCTCCTTAGTCGTCGCCCATACATGTTGTCACAGTTCCCTTTTCCTAGGACGTCCGTGTCCAGTAGGTCCTCTAGCAGTGATTGTTGTGGTGGTCATGGATATGGCCTTGTTTCCCTGTGTAGGAAGGTTTTAATCTGTAACTACCTTGGGGCCCGGGGGGGGGGGGGGGGGGGGTCCCTCTGCAGGAGCCCTCCTCCATAAACACCCACTCAGCTTCTGGCTCCTTTATCCACCCCTTTACCCTCTTTGCAGTGGTAATATTGCAGGTTTGGGAGGGCTAGGCCCCATGGCTCTCGTTCTCTGCAGTACTCTTTTGGGATCCTTGCGTTCTCCCCTCACACACACACACACACACACACACATAAACAAACGGCATAATCAGTGTGTCTAGTAAGTTTAAAAAGGCCTTGGGGATGTAGATCGGTATGGATCTAAATAGGAAGAGGGACCTGGGCAGTACATCCTGCCAGGGAGAGTGGGAATGTGTTCCATCTCTGCAGGTCCTTTTTTCTTCTTCCATCAGGCTGGTCAGGTTCCACTTGTAGACCACTGTCCAGTCATGAGCGACTTGGATCTTTGCTTTTCTTGGATATCAGCGAGATTCAGGCTTGTGCTAGCGTAGGCGGCAGGGTGCCCCTCGCCAATGAATCTATGGACATCTACCGCAGGTGCGGGGCCAGTGCCATTGCTAATCTTTTATTGAAGTCCGCCGGGAAACCATCCAGTTCCGGCACCTTCCCCGCCTCCATGGAGCTGATACTCTCCAGCACTTCTCCCAGTTCTAGTGGTGCTTCCAGGCCCCGTCTCCTATCTTCCCTCATGACTGGTATGAACATTCCATCGAGGAACCGCTTCATCCTTCAGCCCCCGGTGGAAGGTCTTGCATGCTTCCTTAACCTTTTCCAGCTCTGCTACTAAATTGCATTTGGTGTACCTAATCTGGGTCATTTCCTTCATGGCTGCCTGTTTCGCAGTTGGTGCACTAGCAGGTGGCTAGCTTTATCTCCACGTTCGTACAGGGACCCCTTTGCCTGGTGGAGTTGGTGCACTTCTTTCCTTGTGGAGAACAGGTCAAAGTCCTTTTCCTCTCTGCCAGGGGCTCTACGGTCAGGGCCATGGAGTATCGCCAGTCTACTTCCAGTATGGAGTTAACCAGCGGCAGCCTCGTCGCTCTCTCTTCCCTATCTCGCCACGCTTTATACTCAATACTTTCTCCCCTGATCACAGCCTTCAGCGCCTCCCAGAACGTGGAGGGTGAGAACGCCCATTTCTGGTTATTAATAGTATACTCGTCTATGGCCTGTGATATTTTCTCACAGAAAGCTTTAACAGCCAGTCTCCATGGGGGGCGTTTGCACAGCCCATTTCCTTTTTTTTTTATTTTTAAAATTTAGAGTACCCAATTAACTTTTTCCAATTAAGGGGCAATTTAGCATGGTCAATCCACCTACATCTTTGGGTTGTAGGGTCAAAACCCACGCAAACATGGGGAGAATGTGCAAACTCGTGCTGCCCCTGGCACAGCCCATCTCCAAACTCACATTCTTGTAATGTGGTCGGAGATTACGATCGTAGAATATTCCACTCTTACTAGCCCTGGAAGCACCTATTTCCCCACTACAAAGAAGTCGATTTGCGAATATACATTGTGTATTTGGGAGAAGAATGAGAACTCCTTCTCCCCTGGGTGGGTGAACCACCATGGGTCCACAGCCCCCCATCTGCTCTATGAATGTGCCATGTTATTTCGCCATGTTGGAAGTCTTTTCTGTTTTCGGACTTGACCTGTCTGTCCACGGATCCTGTACATAGTTAAAGTCTCGCCCATGATCAGTCAGTGTGTGTCTATGTCGGGAATTTCCACCATGGTCTTTTAATAAATTCTTGTCATCCTAATTGGGAGTGTACATGTTCACCAGTACCACCGGTGTCCGGTCCAGGACATTGCTGACTATGATGTACGGTCCCCCGGAACCGGAACCATCCTTGTTGCCGTAAACACTGTCCTCTTATTTAACAGTAGGGCTACCCCCCAGCCCTCAACCCATAGCATGGATGTTGGGGCTGTCCCGCCCAGCCCTTCCTTACCCGCAGTCGGTCCTTCTCCCTCAGGTGCATCTCTTGGAGGAAGACTACATCGGCTTTCAAACTTTTCAGGTGGGCGAAGACTCTAGATCTTTTCATTGGGCCGTTAAGTCCCCTGATGTTCAAGGTGACTATCCTGATGGTGGTTTTTTGCCCCCTACTCCTGTGGGATGAACCATACTTCCCTGGTGAATGCGTCCTGCACCCGGGATTTTCCTTTGTTCGGGGGTCATCCAAGATGACTGCCTGCGCTGTTCTCCCCTTAATTCAGGGACTCTCCAAAGTGGTTGCTTGCAGCGCCATTTTGTTCCAAGTCGCCATGTGTGGCATGTTGTAGCCAGCCTGATGCCCTCACTGCTTTGTTACCAGTATTCCCCTTGTGGAGTTTTCTTCGCCCCATCCCTTCCAGGTCTTCGTCCCCCCCCCACCCCCATCCTGTGGCTGCACATCCCCCCTTTTCCCTTCCCTCTGTATCTTCCCGTTGTCATCCCCCATTACTGATATCTGTCACTCTCCCTTGCCAGGCACTTTCCCCCTTGTGGGAGTTGTGCACCAGCCTCTCTCTCCTGCATGTTTACCAGTGTTAGCTACGCTATTGGTATGGCGCCCCCCCCTCCTGGGGCTAGTTGGGCATCCACCCATTGCCCATTCCCTGACTTTCTTGTCTGCCATTCCACTCATCATCTTCTGTGCTCTGATGCCCTCATTCCTACCTTCATCTTGTCCCTCCCTCGTCCCCAGAAGGAGGCAGTGCAATCCCATGCAAAGTGATCGACGTGGTGGTTCAAAGTTGGCAATTCAGAAAGTAGAAAGTAAAAAATACAAGTATCTTTCTATTAGCTCTTTATTGCTGTCCTAGATGCTGCTTCTCTTGTCCGTTCTCCGAGATGAACTTGTCCGCATCCGCAGGGGCCGTGAAGAAGCGCTCTCTGCCTTGGAATGTGACCCAGAGCTTGGCTGGGTACCAAATCCCAAATATTACGCCATTTTTGTACAGCACGGCCTTCGCCCGATTGAAGTCTACCCGCCGCTTGGCCTGGTCAGCTCCTATGTCCGGGTAGATCCAAATCCGGTGACCTGCCCAGTTACAGCTCTCAGTTTGTCTCACCTGGCGCAGGATTCGTTCCCAGTCCTGGTACCGGTGCATTTTGTTGATTATTGCCCTCGGCTGTTTCCCGGCTTTGGGCTTTGGACGAAGCGACCGGTGCTCTCTGTCAATTTCTGGTGGGTTGGGGAGGCATTCCTTTCCCACAGGTTGACCAGTATTAGGGCCACATATTCCATGATGTTCCAACCATTGGTCCCACCGGCAGGCCCACGATCCATAGGTTTTGACACCTCGACTGGTTCTCATGGTCTTCAATTTTCCCCTTCAAACTCCTTTGCGTCGCGACCAGCCTGTTTCTCTAGAGTGACAAGCCAGTTGCCCTGGTCTGTTGCAGGTTTTTTCAGTTCTTTGATCATATTTTCCTCGGCTTCCAGTCACCTCTCGCCTTAACTCGGGCCACCTGCTTGGTCGGCAGAACTTCCTCAACCGCACCCTTGACCACAGCTTGGATGTCTGATTTTGTCTCTTCCCAGTGTTCTCTCAACTCTCTTGAGAGAAACATCATCCACCCATCCCCTGGTTTGGGGAGGCTTCTTGCACGGCGGGTGGGTCCCTCTTGCTCTGGTGAGGCCCAAGTTTCACCGCCTTGTGCATCGGCCGGCTCGGCGTTTGTTTGTCCAGGCTTGCTCCACTCCTGGTTTCCACACGGCCTCTGGAATGGCTGCTATTTGGCATTTTCCTCTTCAGTGGTAGAGTTTGCACAATATTCTCGCATTATTTGTCTTTCGATCTAGAACAGTGGTTTGCACCCTTTTACACGTCATGGCACACCTCTATACGATAAAGAAATTTTGAGGTACACTTCCTATTTTCTCTGCCTTCATCCCTTACTGAGAAGTTTGTTTTTAACTTCTCTCTGTCCTCTCTCCTGCTTTTGTTTTACCTCCCTGTGTCTCTTTGGCTTCTCCCAGGGTTTCTGCACCCTTTTGGAGTTTTCACTTTTCGTGCAGATGCATTGCTCCAAGTCCCATTAGTCATGCACATGGGCCTGATCAATATAAAAAATCGAAACCACGTATGTGTGGCTCGTTCCCAGCCGGCCCAAGGTTCATTGGGTCTTGACAGTGCCGACCACAGAGCTGAAGACGGAGATTAAGTTTAGTTTAATTACATGAGTTTTGAATCATTTTGAATCTTTTTTCTGTGGCACACTTGAGGAGCCTTCACAGCACATCAGTGCGCGACGCACTGGCTGGGAATCATTGATTTAGAAGGTCAAAAGTTTCATGCATTTGATGACATTCATACAGGTTGAAACTACTGATTGAATTAATTTATAATTAGGATATCTACACAGTGAATGTTGGGCAAGGGCTGCACTGCAAAAGAAAGATATGCAAAAGATCTATAAGAAAACCTTTTCTGCTGAGCAAACTTTCTTCCAGTTTCTTGAATTAGAGCAGGCGAAGTAAAGAGAGTAATGTGAAATGGTGACATTCATCACATATCTTGGAAACAACTTAAAACAATTTATTATAATGAATTAATTTGAAGTACAGTTAGTTATTTTGTATGCAAACTGGTATCAACCGTCATGTTGTGGACAAATCCCACCAATTGGGGAAAAAGAAAGTATTCCCCTTTAGTCAACACCAGTATCGCTGGAAAATGATCTCCACTTTTTCATACACTGCTGTGAGGTTATTTAAAACCACACTTCAACCACAGCCAATCTTGACCTTGCCTTTACTGTTACATTTAAAGAAGGATACTTTGACAATTCTGAACTCCCTCAATACTGCTCTGCAATGTCGGCCTCATTGAAGCAGAACATTTTGATTCAGAAATGTGAGTGCTTGCATCTAAACTGACAGGAGGAACATCGAACATTTCTTGTCAAATAGCAAGTCGAAAGTCGCTTCATGAATGTACAAGCAAATGAACATGGTGGCCAGGAAAAGACCAACTGGCTCATCTAGCTGCCCTGTATCGTTTGCATCGGCGTCATGGAGTCCTGTCACTTGCCAGGAGAGGTCAAATATAATCGATAAAAACCCAGGCCCACTAGCGAACAAAAAGCATGAAAATTTTCTTCCCAATGTCTTTAGGCGATCAAAACTAATGCAAAGGATCACATTGATCCTGATTTACTGCATGTCACATTTATTAATATGTCCAGAAATTTGAAGTATTTCAGGGATTTTTAGGGTCCACAAGGTCACAGAGTTCAGTGTTTCTGAATATATTTCAGCCACTCTGCTAGAACTGCTGAATGAAGTGCATCATATCAAGTCAATCATGATCAAAGAAAAAGCAATACAAAATTCTTGTATTATTAAAAATACTCTAAAGAATGGCTACAAGAAGGTAATAAAAACCTAAAGCCAATTGTCTAATTTGCACTTTGAATAAAGTGCTTTGTGGCTGTAGATCAGATGAAGCGTCTGAGAGCACCCATATCAAATGTGGGGAACTGGCTTTGAATATATGTGTAAAAAGAATCCTTATTTTGGCAAATTGTTTGCCTTGTAAGCACGAAGAATGAAATGCAATTGGTGAAAGGTTGTGTTTACTGTTGGCATTTATTGGAATCTGGGCGGAATTGGAATCCAGGTCCCAGAGATGGGGCACAGCAACGATGGCCGAGCCAGCAAAGCCCACATCCTGCATATTAATTTTTTTAAAACTTTTTTTTCCAAATAAGTTTAGAGTACCCAACTCATTTTTTCCAATTAAGGGGCAATTTAGCGTGACCAATCCACCTAGCCTGCAAATCTTTGGGTTATGGGAGCGAAGCCCACGCAAACACGGGGAGAATGTGCAAACTCCGCACGGACAGTGACCAGAGCCGGAATCGAACTTGGGACCCCGGCACCTTCAGACTACAGGGCTAACCCACTGCACCACCGTGCTGCCCTTAATTTTGAAAAATAAGGGCAGGTGCTCCGTTGGTGGAGCTGCTCGTGGATTCAGCAAGTGAAGGCATGGTCACCCATGATGCTGCGATTAAAATCAGGGTTTCTTGTGAGACAAGAACTCGAGGAGTACAGATATTTTGGGAGTTACAAGAGGCAGAATCAATATGGGGGTGACAGATATATCACCTGCCAGCTGACGAGCCAGCAGGAGCCCCACATCATCTCTTTGTGGGAAGGCCCACCGTACTAAGCTGGGCAGAGGCAGGACTAGAGGCAGCAGTCCCACCTGTCAAAAACTGCCAAACAATCAGAGGGTGGTGCTGGCTGCTGCCAGTTCCACACCTCTCCTCCTAGCCCCACCAGCAGGCCCAACCCCAAGATCAGCAAGGGACCCAGGCCACAGGTGGGTGATGACAGATGGGTGGTCTGAGGGTAGTGGAGAAGTGGCTTGCGCCAAAGGCAAGGGGTGGCTTTCAGCGGTTCCATCCCTCCCAATGCTGAATCCCTTGAACAGGCACTGTGCCTTTGAATGAGGGGTGTTCCCGGAAGCCTGCAGGCAACCCTGACAGGGTTTTGCTTTTAAGGCTATCGACAAGCCTTCCCACCCTGGACTTAATTGAGGCAGAGATGGGAAGACAGCAGGTTCACACCGTACGACTTCCTGCCTGATTAAAAGTCCCCCCTCAATCAAACTCACCACAGGGAAAGGCATTCTGCTCAATGAGAGTTGAAGCCATGGAGGCATTTAAAAACTAGGAGAATTTTAAAATCAAGGCCTTGCTTGGCCAGTAACACAGAAGTGAAGCGTGAATGGGACTTGGAGTTGGAACCCATCTTCCAAGCCTTTATGGCAATTGCGCCTGCAATTTAAACAATAAATTATTTATTTACTCTACAGTCCAGACATTTTTTCTGAGCTATGAATACTCGACTGTGTATTTCTGGGTAGAATGTTCTGGTCCCATCAGCAGTGGAAAGCTTGGTGGATGGGGAACTTTGCTTGGCAGGTGCCCAAGGATCAAGTTCAGATATCAGGATGCATTTTGGGAATTCTTTTCTCAGAACTTTAAAGGCAGGTTAAAGGTGGGTTTAGCTTCCCAATGAACAATGTCAGGAAGTCCTTTTGCATATATTAGCATGTCATGCACCTGAATTAAGATCCCCCTCCAAAGTGAGTTCCCCTCCAGCGAGAAATTGGGATGTTCACATTCACCATTGCACATAAGTGCCTTGCTTCCGTTGAGGTGGACTTCTTCCTTGATGAATAGTGAGTTGCTGCTGTATTGTCCTGTAAATGCTAGACTATGCTTGCGACCAGATGGTGGCAGTGCAAATTGGACCAAAGAATGGAGGAAAGGTTAGTGGGGAAGGGTGGAGCAGTGGTCGGCAAAAATGGAAGGGATAGTATAGACTGGCCGGGTGCGCTTTAAATATGACCCAGAACCTTTAACGATGTGAAATAATGACAGGACGGTGACTTCCTGCCCGCCCCACTACGAGAATTAGGAGCTCCTCACGGATGTTTATGTGGTGAAATTTGGTCAGATATGCTTTATCCCTGCCCCTTCCCAACAGCAATCATCTCACTTCTACTCCGGCCAACAAGCTACGACTTCAGAATTGGAGACTTTGACCTCTGTGTATGCTTTCCACCTCTTTCTCTATGGAATCCACATCTAAAATATTAAGCTGTCTGTCCTCTAAGATGCTATCTTAGCTGCTCACTGTTTTCAGCATTCTTGATATTTGATAACATTTTCAACATTTGCAGTTTTGCTTTTTGTTTCTTTAGAAATAAAATAATTACTTTCACACTTAAGTATCGAGGAAGCCTTTCTGAAGGAATGATATAATAATAATCTTTATTGTCACAAGTAGGCTTACATTAACACGACAATGAAGTTACTGCGAAAAGCCCCAAGTTGCCACATTCCGGCGCCTGTTTGGGCACACTGAGAGAGAATTTAGAATGTCCAATTCACTTAACAGCACGTCTTTTTGGGATTTTTGTGGGAGGAAACCGGAGCATCCGGAAGAAACCCACGCAGACGCTGGGGGAACGTGCAGACTCCGCACAAACAATGACCCAAGCAGGGAATCGAACCTGGGACCTGACTTATTCTACGATCAACTTGGCTGTGTTTTCTAGCAGATATTTTACATTTTATAAGAATTTTAAAAAGTGAAGTGAGTCAGAGGGACTTGGGGTTGAAAGTTGAACCTGGGACCCTGGCGTTGTGAAGCAACTGTGCTAACCACTGTGCTACCGTGCTGCTCTTATGACTTGTTTTACTCCATCTCTTCCCAAAACTGAAGCATTGGGCGAAATTCTCCCCCCCCCACGACGGGTGGGAGAATAGCGGGAGGGCCTTCCCGACTTTTTTGGCGCCCTCCCGCTATTCTCCCCCCCCCCCGCCGAAATCCCGACACGAATCGCTGCCGCCATTTTTTTACGGCCGGCAGCGATTCACAGCTGTTAGAAGGGCCGAAGTCCCAGCCCTTTACGACCTTTTTACGAACGGCAAACACACCTGGTCCTGCCGTTCGTAAAAACGTCGTGACCACCTGGAAAAAAATAACCATGGCACCGATTGGCACGGCAGTACCACGGCCGTGCCAAGGGTGCCATGGGCCCGCGATCGGTTCCCACCGATCGCGGGCAGCGGGCCCGATGCCCGCGCACTATTTGTCCTTCCGCCGCCCCGCAGTATCAATACGCGGGGCGGCTGAGGGGCAACCCGGACCGCGCATGCGCGGGTTTCGCGCAAAAACGCGATGACGTCACCCGCGCATGCGCGGGTGGCGTCTTCCCACCTGCGCATGCGCGGCTGACGTCATATGACGCGTCAGCCGGCGCTAAGTCCGACAAGCGGGCTTAACGATTTTCGTTAAGCCCGACTTGTCGGAGCCTCCGACGTCGGGCTGCTAGCCCCGACGGGGGACCAGAATCGGTCCCCCGTCGGGAAGGGGCGCGATGCCGTAAAACCCGCCCGGGTTTTACGGCAGTTTGACGATTTCTCCCGTTTTGGGAGAATTTCGCCCATTATGTTTTGATCTGCCAGTCAGTTGCAGTCATGGAAATATGCAACAGGTTGCCTGGGTAAATTCAGCAATGGCCATGAGCCATGAGCGTCTGCTGAGACACAAATCCAGCCCACAGTTACAAAATAGTTCTTTCAAGTGGAGAAACCTAAGTACTGGACCTCATACAGTATGTTATTCTGTGGTTCTATGATAATATAATTGGAGTCTAATAGGTCTTCGACAGTAGTTTTAGCTTGACAATGTAGATATAATTTCCAAAGAGAAAATGTTTTCACTTGCCAAGGTGTCCAAAATTAGAGATGATGAATATAAGAACAAGTGTAAGCAAATTCAGGGGAACCTCTTCACCCAATAAGCGGTAATGTTATGACTGGTCCCTGGGTACGTTCCTGCCTTCTATGGGAAGTACCTCATTGTAATCATCAATCTGTTAGGGTTCCAGATGGGATACCCCAAAATTGTTCTGCCCCTGGGTGAGGAAGGATGAATTGGCTCCTTTTCTTTATTCAACCCCCTTTGTTGGTCGCAACAAGGTTAATTTTAAAAAGAACCCCTTTCTTTATCAATCACTTTGCCCAGTCCAAGTGTATTTATTTTTAAAGGGTGTCTATTTAATCAGGCATTCTTGAGTTAAAGCAAGTGAATTTATTCGTTATTAAAACATGCTGATAAAGTCGATGCACAACCTGTGGACATGTGAGGTGGCTGAAGGGTTGGGTGAATGGGTTGTTTGGAGGCTTGTGTGCTCCCTCCGATACCTTGACTTTTCCTCTGCACATTCTCTTGCTGTGTTCAATGCCTTGCTGAATGAGCTACCTCAATTTTGGTCAGTGATAAACCACTTTGCCATGAGTTAGTGGGTAAGTCTGACCTCTTAACGGATGCTTAAGGGGTATCATCATCGCACAATGGTAAGGGCAGCATGACGGCACAGTGGTTAGCACTGCTGCCTCGCAGTTCCAGGGACCCTGGTTTGATTCTAGACTTGGGTCACTGCCTGTGTGGAGTTTGCACGTTCTCCCCGTGTCTGCATGGGTTTCCTTTGGGTGTTCCGGTTTCCTCCCACAGTTCAAAGATGTGCAGGTTAGGTGGATTGGCTATGATAAAAATTGCTCCTTAGTGTCCAAAGATGTGCAGATTAAATGGGGTTGCAGAGCTAAGGGGATAGAGCGGGGGAGTGGGCCACGGTAAGGTGGTCTTTCAGAGGGTCGGTAGCCTGAACATTGTTAAAGCTGCCCCACAAGAAACCAGGCTCACTGAGAGTGCATCACTGAAAGAATAACATTACATATTCATGTGACAGGGGAAGAATTCAGAGGAGATTTATGAGCAAGGAGTAGACTTCACGATAAGGAACTCACTATTCTCAATAATAGAACCCACACAAATAGCTCAGAATGTATTCCCTCCATCTGCCTTTGAACTCAAGTAAGACCGGTTACGGGCAGCACGGTGGCCTAGTGGTTAGCACAACCGCCTCACGGCGCTGAGGTCCCAGGTTCGATCCCGGCTCTGGGTCACTGTCTGTGTGGAGTTTGCACATTCTCCCCGTGTCTGCGTGGGTTTCGCCCCCACAACCCAAAAAAAATGTGCAGAGTCGGTGGATTGGCCACGCTAAATTGCCCCTTAATTAGAAAAAATAATTGGCTAATCTAAATTTATAAAAAAAAAAAGTAAGACCGGTTAATTTCACGAGTATCTGTGTTCCAGCGCTGTTCTCCATTACAGAGGTGAAAGACTAGGGGCGGGATTTGGCCGATGCCAGAATCGGGACGCGTGATTCGGAGGAGATTCGCACATGAGACTAAGGGGCCGGGATTCTTCCCTAACCGGCGGGGTGGGCCGTACCGGCGCCGAGTAGTGACGTGAACCACTCTGGCATCGGGCCACCCAGAAGGTGCAAATTCCTCCGCATCTTCAGGGACTAGACCGGCGCCGGTAGGGTTGGAGTCGCGCCAACCGGCGCCGAAGGGCCTCCGCAAGCCGGCTATGAGTTAGCGCATGCACGGGAGCACCAGAGTGTGCTGGCATGATCTCAGGGGGGTTCTTTTCCGCGCCGGCCATGGTGGATGTTTACAGCGGCTGGCACGGAGGGAAAGAGCGCCCCACGGCACAGGTCTTCCCACGGATCGGTGGGCCCCGATCGTGGGCTAGGCCATCGTGGGGGCACCCCCCATGGCCAGAACCCCTGCGCCCCCCCGAGGACTCCGCAAGGCACCCGCAGAGCCAGGTCCCACCAGTAAGGACCTTGTTTGATTTACGCCAGCGGAATTGGCCAAAAACGGGCGGCCACTCGCCCCATCGCGGAGTAGAGGATCACCGGGGGGGCCACTGCCAACGGCCGCCGACCAGCATTACGCGCTTCCCGCCCCCGCCGAAAAACTGGCGCCATAGAATCCGGCAGCCGTGTCAGGGCAGCGCGGCGGGATTCACATATTGTGGCCAGCGCAGGGAGCCCGACAAAATCGGCAATGCGTTCTACTCCGCACATACAGTAAACGCCATTGGTATTCTCCGGGGCTCCCACAACGCTCTGCCTCCGCCAGGAGGAATTTCCGACGGTGAGTTTCATTTGTGTTTTTAAAAATCGGGAAACAGGTGGCTGCTGAGGGAGAGAGATTGGGTACAAAAAGTATTCAACATCGATAAAGTGTGCTGTCAGTTGTGCTGCTGGTCGGTTGCTTTTGTCAGGACCAGGGGAGTAGAGGGGGCGGCTGGGAGGTGGGCCGTAGGTCAGGGTGGACGGACATGGAGAAACATTGCCCCAGCCTGCAAGGCAGCCATGCAAGTGTGCATACTGTTGACTGTCCACTGTGAACTTAGTGCCATGGGTTGTCCCCCCCAGGCAAACCCCCTATGTATCCTCTGGCCCATCAATGGGATAGGCGGTCTCCAGCGCCACTAGTGCCATCTTTTTGGCTGGAATGAGTGTGTGGGGAGTGCTAATATACAGCTGCAGCTTGTCAGCCTCTCGAGTACCAATCCCGACCCCGGCGAATCGGACACCGTTTTTCATTGGAATCACCTGTGTTCCACATGGTGCCCATTAACGGTTCCAGAATTGTTTCAGGACCGGCTCAAATTTTGCTGTCATAGAAGTCCACCGATTCCATGGATTCTGGGTGGCATGGTAGCACAAGTGGCTAGCACTGTGGCTTCACAGCACCAGGGTCCCAGGTTCGATTCCCCGCTGGGACACTGCCTGTGCAGAGTCTGTACATTCTCCCCATGTCTGCATGGGTTTCCTCCGGGTACTCCCGTTTAGTACCACAGTCCAAACACGTGCAGTTTAGGTGGATTGGCCATGCTAAACTGCCCTTAGTGTCCAAGAAGGTTAGGAGAGGTTATTGGGCTGTGGGAATAGGGTGGAAATGGGTGGAAATGGGCAGACTCGGTGGGCCAAATTGCCTCCTTCTGCACTGTATGTTCTATGTTCTAAGTCCCAGAGTTAGTCTCTGAAATGGAGAATCCAACCACAGTGCTCTAAGGAGCTTGACACTGCCATCAGCAAAATCCCAAAGTCAGAACATCCATTCTGGGGGATTTGGATTTAAACACAAGAGTAGGCAGGTATTCTCATTCCTCAGGCATCATGGCCTGGGAAAGATAAATGAGAACAGTCTATTTGGGCTTTGCTGCTATCATGAACTCTGTGTAACTAATATTTTCTTTCAAGACAAATGTCATGTAAGAGTACATTTAAGAAATGGGTGTTCATAAATGGGTGTGTATATAAATATCTGTAGTGAGAGTACCTTTAAGAAATGGCTGTTTATTACTGCAGTGCTGTCAGAGAGTGGGTGGAGCTGGACTGTCTGTCAGCTTTTTACTTTCATTTTAGGTTGTTTGCTGCAGGGTGTGTTTTAGTTTCGTTTTCAGAGCTGGGTAGTTGCAGTCACAGCCAGAAGGTGTTTGAGTTTCTCTCTGTAATCTAAAGACTGTAAATCGGTCCTGGTGATTTAAAACTAATAACAGTAGTGACTTTAACCTGATGTGCTTCTGGTGAAAGGTGTTTTAAGTCTTATGGATGTTAAAAGGAAAGCTTAAAGGATTACTTAGTGTTGTATTCTTTGGGGGTTGTATTTGAATTAATGGTTGCTAAGATGTTCACTGTATGTTTCAAAAAGGTTAACTTGAGTTCATAGAATAAACATAGTTCTGCTTAAAAAAATACTTTTCCATTTCTGCTGTATCACACCTGTAGAGTGGGCCGCGTGCTCCCCATACCACAGTCTATTAAAAGTTGTGGGTCAGGTGGACTCCATGATACACTTTGGGGTTCTCTAAACCCTGGCCCATAACACAAGCCATGCCATAAGATGCCCTGGAGACATCTGAGATCAGAGCATTGACATCAAGTAATCATTAGATTGGATTAGATTTGTTTATTGTCAGGTGTATTGAAAAGCATTGTTCTGCGTGCAGCTCTGACAGATATCACGAGATATGATCCTCAGAAGAGCATTCCCAACACACGCAACTACCACAGCACTGACTGTGATACAGATCACTCCCTGGTGTGCGCCAGGGTTAGGATACAATCCTAGTTTTTAAATTCAAAACTGAAATGTTGTCCTCATATAAACGTCAACCACTCTGCATACTGAGATAAAAACCAACAGTTCCTCCACACATCTGAACAGGCACTCTCTGGCATTCCCAAAGAGAGTACAGAAGTGAAATGGAACGCATTTCAGGACACAATCCACAATACGGCACTCATAATTTAGGAGAAGCAGGAGCAGAGAAATGCTGACTGGTTTGAGGATAATATCACTGCAATAGAAACTTTTGTTGAAGCCAAGCAGCCCACTCTCATTTGGATTTGGATTTGTTTATTGTCACGTGTACCAAGGTACAGTGAAAAGTATTTTTCACTTAGATCATTTAGTACATGGAAAGAAAATACGTAATAGGGCAACACGAGGTACACAATATAAAGGTTAGTGATGGTGTTAGTGTTAGAATTAAGTTTCAAGAGATTAGTACGGTTATAGGAGATGTAAGAAGAGAGAACTCGCAGAGAGTCGCTACAATCCGACGCCATGTGCATGATGAGAGGAATCTGACGAAGAAGACTCTGAATATACGAAGAGTCACACAAAGTCCAGCATAATGCTGGGCAGGATGTCAATGATTACTGGTTACAACTTTGCCAGAATGTCCAGTTGCCCTTCAACATAGGGAATGATGTATGATGGGATCATAAAGGCAACAGCCCAGAAAGTAGCTCGATTGAAAAGAAAGGCAGGGGAGAGGATTACTAACTGCAGAAAAACAGTTGGAGAGATGGTGGAGCACTAACCTGAGTTTTACTATTGAGAGAACACGGTCACCAAGGAAGCTCTAGACATCACAGCAAGTCTGCGTATAATGGCAGAACGGTTCATTGAACCCACAGAAGAGCTTGGCACGGGGTGGCACGATAGCACAGTGGTTAGCACTGTTGCTTCACAGTGCCAGGGACCCAGGGTTAGATTCCCAGCTTGCTTTACTGCCTGTGCAGAGTATGTACATTCTCCCCGTGTCTGCGTAGTTTTCTTCCAGGTACTCCGCTTTTCTCCCACAGTCCAAATATGAGCGGATTGGGTGGATTGGCCACGCTAAATTGCCCCTCAGCATCCAAAGGTTAGGTGGGGCTACTAGGGGCGGCATGTGGCGCAGTGGTTAGCACTGGGACTGAGGACCCAGGTTCGAATCCCGGCCCTGGTTCACTCTCCGTGTGGAGTTTGCACATTCTCCCCATGCCTGTGTGGGTTTCACCCCCACAACCCAAGGATGTCCAGATTAGTTTTATTGGCCAAGCTAAATTGCCCCTTAATTGGGAAAAACAAAAATAATAATTAGGTGGGGCTTCTGGATTATGGGGATAGGGTGGAGGTGTGGCCTTAAGTAGGATGCTCTTTCAAGGGCTGGTGTAGATTCGATGGGCCGAATAGCCTCCTTCTGCACAGTAATTTCTATGAAATAAGTTGCTGACTCTCTTGCCAAAAAGACAGTTCCAGGTGCTGATGCTATAACACCTGAATTTATCAAAAATGGGAAATCAGTAGCATCTGCACAAGCCTCTCGGTCTCTGCTGGAGGGAGTGTGTGGTGTCTCAAGATATGTGCGATGGAAGATCGCGGCTCTGTACAATAACAAGGCTGACCACAGTGATTGTAACAATTATTGAGACAGCTCACTACTCAGCATTGTAGGAAAAGTACTTGCTCATGTTGCTGATTCTGGCTGAACGCATCTAGCACCATAGGAATTAAGAGCAGGAGTAGGCCATTTGGCCTCTTGGGTCTGCTCCAATATTCACTAAGGTAATGGCTGATCCAGTTGTGGTCTCAGCTCCATTTTCTTGACTACACCCTAACACATTTGACTCCCTTGTCCAACAAAAATCGAACTCAGCCTTAAATAAATTTAAAGACACAGCCCGCACTACCTTCTGGGGAGGGGAAGGACTCTAATAACCCTCTGAGAGAAAAAAATTCTTCTCATCTCTGTCTTAATAGGAGAACACCCATAATTCTTAAACTATGTCCATGAGTTCTAATTTCCTCCACAAAAGGAACAAGGGGGGTGGCTATGGGCATTTATTTGGGATGGGGCTTGGGAAAGTCAATTTAATGTTTAGTACCACAAAATTAAATATTGTACACTTCTCAAAATGCTCTTTTGAATTTAACCCAGCATATAAATAGCAGTCTAAGTTTTAATTATGTCTAAAGTAGACACAATTCTGATATCATGTCGACCAGTGGCTTGAGAATCTTTCGTGTCATCAAAATAAATATAAGAAAATAGAAACTAGGAGCGACACGCAACCCATTTTATTACTCATTCAAAATCTGGAAATTAAATCCCTATTTATCACTAAAAGATTGATTAAAGGTTTTACAAATCACTATTCCATCCAAGGCTCACCCCAGATGGTAGATAAATTCACAGCATACAAAACAATTTGTAGGAAAGCCTCTGGGGGAAGGTGAGACTATCCAGTTCTTGAGTTCAGGCCATGCTGAATTTATGTTTCTTCATGAATCGTTTCTTCCCTGAAAAGTTCAGAACAACAATTCAACATCAGTTGATTGCTCTGTGATTAATTATCCTGAGAGAATCAGCATTGGGCCTCCAAATTCACCATTGTGACAAACACTCTGCCTATTGCATGCAGGTGTAATGAAAGAAAGACAAAACCTATATTTTTACAGCAACTTTCACAATGTCTCAAATCACATTACAGCTAATTAACTACTTTTGAATTATCGTCATTCTTATAATGCAGGCAAGTTATCAAATGACAGAGCAGGCTTGAGAGGCTGAATGGCCTCCTCCTGCTCCTAATACATAAGTTTGTATGTGTGAATATCATTTGAATGGATTAAATGAGCTGAATCAGATGGCCTTTGTTGTCCATAATTATCTTGTCAACAGAGGATTGAACCATGGTTGGAGTTCTGTTTATTTTCTTCTTAATGGAAGTTTACTGAGCACAGGCTTTTGGGGGTGAAATTGTCCGGACAGAAGTGGGTAATGGGCTCATAGTGAATCAGTAATCTGTTTTACACTGCATACGATTCGCAAGAGTCTTTTCCACTGTTTCCAATCTTGCCCTTTTGTCTACTTACCTATTATCCCATTCCATCTTGTTACTTTTATGGGTTTTTGAGATATTGAAATATCATGATAGAGTTGTGTTGCATAGTAGATATTGAAAATATATTGTAGCAAGAAGTAGGAATCAGAGAGGCTTCAGATCAAGAAAACACAAATGCAGTTGTCAACTATTCAGTCTCTTTCCTCCAGCCTCTTAAAAGTTCTGTTGCATAGAGACACCAGAGAGCTCCAATGCTTTTGACTGACTGTGAAGACCTGTGTTGTTCTATCATTCCACTTTGTTGCTCAGGAGTCATTTGATTTTTCTGCCCTGTGAGACTATTGATAAAATCAAACCCAATTCCACCACTTAAATGAAATAATTGTATTGAATAATATCATATACCTAGTCAGAGTAGCAGATTATGTATGGCCAGTCTGGGGTTACTTGTGTGAAAAGGGTCAGTTAATTCTGTTGGCTGGACGGCTGGTTTGTAATGCCGAGTGATGCCAACAGCGCGGGTTCAATTCACGTATCGGCTGAGGTTATTCATGAAGGCCTTGCCTTCTTAACCTTACCCCTCACCCGACATGTGATGACCTTCAGGTTAAATCACCACAAGTCAGCTCTCAAAGGGGAGAGCAGCCTTTGGTCTTCTGGGACTATGGTGATTTTTGCACCTACGCAAGAGAATGTCTTCTACTTCTTTAACACAATAGAAAATATATTGTGCAGTTTATCTAAGTGCAAGTATTGAATCTTTCCCCCAAATATAAATTTACTGTCACCATGTTCATGGTGTAATGTGCAGCACATGTTAATGAGGGCCAAGGCAGTCACCAAAAGCAATGTTCTCATCTGCACAGTGTTATAAATAACTAATGAGATATTTTTCTGTCAAACTAACAATGATGCACAATGTTGTTAAAGTAAAATTTATACTCCCTGGTTTGTTCAATAGTCATGGTCGAATCACCTATAGATCACACACAAATTAACACCACTCTTGATTGCTCTTAATATTAACAGCCCATATTGCATATATAATCAGATGATATTTGTAACCTGATACCAACAATACATGTTATCATTTTACTAGGACCTTTCTGTAACTGCTTGCTGAATTGATTGGTGAATATTGAAATGGGGTAAAATATCATGCATGATTGAGGAGGAGGGTTAAAATGGGGAGTGGGTAATAAAGCCAGGAAGCAGGAAAACAATCAGGGCCCATGATTTCTCCCCATGGGTCTGATTTTGTGGCCTCACTAACTGCGATTATCAAGTGGTGCACTCAGTATTTTGTCTGCTTGTTCCCACTGGCAACTATGATAAAACTACTCTAAACCATTTGCATCAACAAAAAAAATCTACTTTTCCAGCCTGTTTCCAAGAGGTGCAGCCTCTCAATTCAATTATTTGTGGTAATGCTGACAATGAATGGAGGATACTTTGCTGGGATTCTGCAACCGCAAATCATGGACGAATAAAAGTTTTACAAGACAAGAGGTCAAACAGCCTATAATGTTTATTCTAGCTTTCTGAGAGAAATACGTAGTCCTATTCCCATGTCCTTTCCAAATACCCTTTAATATTTTTCCTTTTCAAGTATGTATCCCCCTTCTCTTTTAAAGATTGGCTGGGTGGTTAACAGTGAGGTTGAGTGTCTTGGGTTACAGGAAGATATAGACGGGATGATCAAATGGACAGCAAAGTGGCAGGTGGAATTTAACCCTGAAAAGTAGTGAAGTGATACACTTTGGAAGGAGTAATTTGACAAAGAACTATTCAATGAATGACCTGACACTGGGAAGTTTTGTCCATAGATCTCTGAAGGCAAAAGTGCAGGTTAATAGGGTGGTGAAAATGGCATACGGGACACTTGCCTTTATCAATCAAGACCTAGATTACAAAAGCAGGAAGGTCATGTTGGATTTGTATAGAACTTTGGTGAGGCCACAGCTGGAGTACTGTGTGCAATTCTAGTCACCACATTATAGGAAACATGTGATTTCACTGGAGGGGGTGCAGAGGCGATTCACCAGGAAGCTGCCTGGGAAGGAATATTTAATTTATGAAGAAAGGTTGGATAGGCTTGGTTTGTTTCTGCTGGAGTAGAGAAGACTGAGGGGGGTGACCTGATCGATGTGTACAAGATTATGAGTGGATGGGGAGCAGCTGTTCCACTCAGTTGAAGGGTGACTTATGAGGGGACAGGGGCAGGAGGTTGAGATGGATTTGAGCAAAAACATTTTTACCCAGAGGGTGGTGATGGTCTGGAAAGCACTGACTGGAAGGGTGATAGAGGCAGGTTGCCTCACATCCTTTAAAAAGTACCTGGAGGAGCACATGGCACATCAAGGCAATGGGGCAAGTGCTGGCAAATGGGATTAGGTAGACAGGTCAGGTGCTTTTCATGTGTCATTGCAGACCCAATGGGTCGAAGGACCACTTCTGCACTGTATTATTCTGTGATCCTGAAAAGCTAATATGAATTCTGCTCTTATTTCTGTTTCTTATTGAACGTTCAATGCCCTCGTAACCTGATGCCTATTTTCTTTCCTAATCCCTCACTTCGTTTTGCTAACAATCTCAAGCTTATGCCTTATAATTGATGATTTACTGACCAGTGGAAATAGTTGGAATCATAGAACTGTTACAGCACAGAAGGCCATTCAGCAGTTATGTCTGTGCTGGTGAGGGCAGCACGGTAGCACAGTGGTTAGCCAAGGCCTCAGGATCGATCCCGGCCCTGGGTCACTGTCCATGTGGAGTTTGCACATTCTCCCCGTGTTTGCGTGGGTTTCACCCCCACAACCCAAAGATGTGCAGGCTAGGCGGATTGGCCATGCTAAATGCCCCTGAATTGGAAAAAATTAATTGGGTACTCTAAATTAAAAAATAATAAATAAATGTCTGTGCTGGCTTTCAGGAGGATAATTCACCCAACACCTTCTCCCTGTAGCAGCCCTGCACATTCTTCCTTTTCAGATAATTATCCACGTCCTTCTTGAATGCCTTGATTGAACCTGCCTCTACCAGACTCTCAGGCAATGCATGCTGGATCGTAACCACTCATGCCATCATTGCTTCTTTTGCCACTAACCTTATATTTGTGCCCTCTGGCTCTAGATCCTTCCACCAACGGAAGACTCCTCGGGCGCGATTCTCCGCACCCGCGAAAAAGCGCAAAACTGTCGTAAAAAACGGGCGCGTTTTACGACGGTCGTGAAGGGTCCATTTCCCGACGTATTCACTTCCGGGAAATGGGCTAGTAACGCGGCCGCGTCAATCACGTGCGCGATGACGACGGAACGCGGCGACGACACAAACACGCCCACGTGACGCCGCCCGACGTCGTAAAAAGGCGCGGGCGAGCACAGAATCTGTCGGCCATGATGTCGGAGTCCAGGAGAGCTGCACCTCGTTTTGTGGAGGCCGATGTCGAGACTCTGCTCGATGCTGTCGAGCAGAGGAGGGGCATCCTCCGCCGGCGGAGAGGGCATCGCCATCCTGCCAGCGCGGTACGCCAGGCCTGGCGTGAGGTGGCCGCTGCCGTTAGTGCTGTGGGGCAGAACCCTCGCTCTGCAGAGCAGTGCCGTAAAAAGCTACACAACCTCACCAGGGCTGCCAGGGTAAGTGCCAAGAAGGTGCCCCCTGGTCACAACCATCCCTCCCCCCCCCCCTTGACCTAATCACCCACCTCCCCCCCCCCTGGCACGGGGGGTGGAGGGGGATTGGGCCACAGTTATTTGAGGATGGGTCACAAAGTTGTCACAGACCCAGCGCTCTGGCCCCGTAGAGAGATGCAATCATCTTATGACAACTTGACCCCCAAACTGTGCCAGTATCTGAACGGACTGCTGATACCTGCCGTATTGTAATGATCTACCTATGTACCCTCCCCCAACAGGCCAAGTCCGCTCACAACAACCGTGAGCGGCACAAGACTGGAGGGGGTTCGCCCAACCTGCACCCCCTCACCACCTTTGAGAAGAGGGCACCTGACCTTGTTGGGGGGTCTGCCACCCGGGATGTCGCGCTATGCGAGGTTGGCGGAGCTGCAACAAGTGAGACAACCCTCCTTGACAAACACCCACCCCTCCCCCATCCTCTGTCCCTTCACACACCCTGCCCACTGGTATACCTCCCCATCCTCTGTCCATTCACACACCCTGCCCACTGGGATACCTCCCCCATCCTCTGTCCCTTCACACACCCTGCCCACTGGGATACCTCCCCCATCCTCTGTCCCTTCACACACCCTGCCCACTGGGATACCTCCCCCATCCTCTGTCCCTTCACACGCTGCCCACTGGGACCGTCCAGCGGCCTGCCGAGCAAATCTAAATAACCCGTCTCATTCTCTTCCCTAGGACGTGATGCCGAACGACCAGGGCCGTCTGGCTGCAGACGGACACAGGCATCTGCCGCCACCTCACCCAGGGCCGCACGACAGAGGGTGCCCGATCAGCGGGGAGCCCCATCCTCCCCAACCCAATCTGCGGATCAGGACGCCCAGAGGGTGGCGAGACCACAAGCCACGGAAATGGCCAGGGATAACCCTCCGGACTCTGAGCGGCCCCACACCATTGAGGAGGGGCTAAATTGTGAAAACATCGGGCTTGCGGCACTGCTATCTCCCACAACATCCATCATCCCAGAGACACTCACCCCGGCGGGCCTATTTAGTGATGAGTCTCCTGGGTCACAGTCTGGTTTGCACATCACAGCTGAGCAGGTACAGCAGGTGGAGGTCGGAGCAACCGAGGGCCCGGACTCGTGGAGGCCAGACCAGGCCCAGGATGCAGCTGGCTCCCAGACGTTTTCGGAGTTCCTGGAGTTTCTCAACCCACCCGCACAGCCGATGCCTCAAGAAACCCAGGGAGACAACAACGGGATGAGGGCTTCCTTCCAGACTCTGCAGACGCTGTTAGAGGAGTCGAACCGCGTCCACGAGCAGGGAGTGGTGCCGCTCATGGCAGAGACCCAGTCGGACACCGCACGGGTGGCATCCACGGTGGAGGCAATGGGTCAGGTGATGCAAGGCATTGGGGTTCATATGCACGCGTCATCCTCGGCCCTGGACAGGGTTGCCCTCTCACAGGCAGCAATGTGCCAGAGGCAAAACGACATTGCCGGCGCCCTGCAGGCCTTGGCCCAGTCTCACCAGGTCATTGGCCAGTCGCAGCAGTCAGTCGCCGAAAGCATCAACCGCCTGACACATGTGCTGGATGGCGTTGTGCACTCACAGGTTGAGATCGCACAGTCCCTGGCGGGAATGTCTAACTCCCTGGACTCCGTCTCTGCAAACCTTCGGATCCTGGTGGATACCGTTGCAGGCCTCCAGGACTGGCAGCGCCAGGTGTCGGTGGTGCGACGGGGCACCTCCCCGCTCGCACCTCTGTCCCAAAGTGAGGCCCGGGGGCCACCGGGCTCCCCGAGGGAGGAGGAGGTTTCGGGGCCCGTCCCATTAAGTCCATCACAGGACGTCCCGGAATTCTCGGCCTCCCCCCGTCCCATCCCTGGTGCATCGGGTGGGCAGCAGGCAGAGCAGGGTGGCACAACGTCACCCGAGATGCCCGCAGAGCAGCCTGGCCCATCAAGGCCGGGTCGCCCCAAGAAACGCTTGGCCAAGGAGAAACGAGTCGAGGGGGGCGATTCGCAGCAATCCTCCTCCACTCCTGCTGTATCATCTGGGGAGTCACTTAGACATAGTGGTAGGGCCCGTAAGGCAACTAAGATAGACACTGAGTAAGTTGGCACGGGTGAAGGGCACAGTTTAGTTGTAGGGGCTAGGGCACCTGTAAATAATTGTTAACATTAAACGCACTGTTCCACCTTACTTGTAATACCGTGTGATTGTTCCACAGCCACAGGATTTGTGATGGTGACCGAGTGTCGCTGGGGTTGACGAGTGGTGAAACTTCGGTGCCGGGTGTGCAGTCCCTGCCCCCCCCCCCCCCCCCCCAACCCCTCCCGCAGCTAGCCCACGCGGGCACGTGATGGAGTGTCAGTGACGATCTCAGCGGCCACCAAGGTGGATGGTTCAGCTATTGCCATGGGTCAGACTCTCTCTAACGATTCTGAGCTCACAGCTCATCGCAGAGCGGGCTGTCATCATTCCACATGGCACTGATCACACCCGCTGGCACAGCCATCAATGTTGTGCCATACCGTCTGGACCCAGTGGTAAGGGAGAAGTGGAGCAGGGTACACTGAGAGGGGGTGGGGGGGGTTGTGGTGGTGGAAGTTGTGTGTTGACCCTCTGCACGACTAGCGATGCAGGTGGTGGTTTGGTGTTCAGCGGGGACGTCACATGCGATGCGTGAACCGTGCTGCCACCAAGGCGTCGCGTGCCCGCCGTCCTCGCCGGGTCTGTCGTGCCGCCTCCTGGACATCACCAGCACCTGGGTCGTGTCTGCGTGCTGCGCCCGCCACTCCACCAGCCTCCTCCTCCTCCCTCTCCTCCTCCTCCTCCTCCTCCTCCTCTGTGCTGGAACCACTGCCACTGGCTTCTCCCTCCGCCTCCTGCAGCAGGTCATCTCCCCTCTGCATCACGATGTTGTGCAGCGCACAGCAGACCACAACAATGCGAGCGACCCTGTCGGGCTGGGACTGCAGGGCCCCTCCGGAGCGGTCCAGGCACCTGAATCTCACCTTCAGGAGGCCAAGGCAGCGCTCCACCACACCCCTGGTTTCTGCATGGGCCTCGTTGTATCGTGTTTCCGCATTGGTCTGAGGCCTCCGTATAGGCGTCATCAGCCAAGACCTCAGTGGATAACCCCTGTCGCCTAGCAACCAGCCCCTCAGCCGGGGGGGACGTCCCTCAAACATCGCAGGGATGAACGACTGCGCCAGTATGTAGGAGTCATGCACACTCCCTGGGAACCTTGCAGAGACGTTCATGATCCTCATGTGGGGGTCGCATACCACCTGGATATTCATGGAGTATGTCCCCCTTCTGTTTGTGAACATGTCCCTGTCCCCTGCAGGCGGGCGCATGGGGACGTGAACACAATCGATTGCCCCCTGCACCCTCGGTATCCCGGCCATGCTGGCAAATCCACGAGCTCGTGAGTCTTGACTTGCTTGGTCCTCGGGAAAGGTGATGTAGCGGTCCGCGATGGCATAGAGGGCGTCGGTCACATCCCGGATGCACCTGTGGACCGATGACTGGGAGATCCCGGAGAGGTCCCCGCTCGGAGACTGGAAGGAGCCAGTCGCATAGAAGTTAAGAGCGACCGTCACCTTGATGGCAACCGGGATCGCGTCTCCTCCCCCCCGTTCCACGTGGGGCGAGGTGCGACAGGAGTTGGCAGATATGTATCACCGTCTGCCTACTCAGCCGGAGTCTCCTCCTGCAGGTGATGTCCGGCATTGTTAGGAAAGAGACCCGGACACGGTACAGCCTCGGCTTTGGTCGTCGCCTCTGGCGCCGTGGCTGCACCCTCACTCTCTCCTCTTCCTCTTCCTCCTCCTCTTCCTCCCCATGCTGCTCGACGACTGGCAACTCCTCGGCCCTTCCCTCTGCTGCTGCAGCTGGCCCTGCATCCACTGCGGGTTGTGGGTGTGGATGCTGCTGCATCGCCAAATGCAGTGCAGCGGCCCCAACCACTGCGCCGAACATAGGCGTTCTGTTCACAGACATTGTGCTAACCTACAGAAGGGTGGTGGGGGGCAGAGAAACGGGACATGTTAGACGGAGGTTAGTCGACAGCTCGGCAGCCGCCAGCCACGGGATACTTGTGTGTCCCGGACGTGCTGCTGACACGCGGGCAGCCTAACACCTGGTCACTTTCTGCATCCAACGGCCAGTAAACTATGTCCTCCTCACGGGTGCGTCAGTGGCCTGTGGCCGTAAGCCACAGGGGAACCAGCGGCCGTGTCCTCGTGACCGGCACACCATGGCATAGTGGCAGACATTTTGTTACGGGGTTGGATGGCTCACTCGCTCACTCTCTACCTAACCCCCCCCCACTCCCACTCCCCCCCCATCTCCCCCACTGCCCCCTCCGTCTCCCCCACTCCCCCCCATCTCCCCCACTCCCCCTCCGTCTCCCCCACTCTCCCCCATCTCCCACACTGCCCCGTCCGTCTCCCCTACTCCCCCCCAACTCCCCCACTCCCCCCTCCATCTCCCCCACTCCCCCATCTCCCCCACTGCCCCCTCCGTCTCCCCCACTCCTCCCATCTCCCCCACTCCCCACCCATGTCCCCCACTCCCTCCCATCTCCCCCACTCCCCCTCCGTCTCCCCCACTCCCCCCTCCGTCTCCCCCACTCCCCCCTCCGTCTCCCCCACTCCCCCCCATCTCCCCACTGCCCCCTCCGTCTCCCCCACTCCCCCCACTCCCACTCCCCCCATCTCCCCCGCTCCCCCCGTCTCCCCCACTCCCCCCCGTCACCCCCCACTGCCCCCCCGTCCCCCCCACTGCCCACCCGTCCCCCCCACTGCCCCCCCATCCCCCCCAGTGCCCCCCCCGTCCCCCCCCACTGCCCAGCCGTCCCCCCCACTGCCCCCCCATCCCCCCCAGTGCCCCCCCGGTCCCCCCACTGCCCCCCCCATCCCCCCCACTCCCCCCCCGGCCCCCCCACTGCCCCCCCCCGGCCCCCCCCACTGCCCCCCTCCATCTCCCCCACTGGCCCCCCCGTCCCCCCCACTGCCCCCCCCGGCCCCCCCACTGCCCCCCCCCGGCCCCCCCACTGCCCCCCTCCGTCTCCCCCATTGCCCCCCCCCCCCCGTCCCCCCCACTGCCCCCCCGTCCCCCCCACTGACCCCCCGGCCCCCCCACTGCCGTTCTCAGGGATGCCTTCTCCGTTGTGGCCAGACTGGAGCGGTGCGCTGAGCGGTGCGCTGAGCGGTGCGCTGAGCGGTGCGCTGAGTGGTGCGCTGAGCGGTGCGCTCACCTCCTCCAAGCTGTCGTCAGCCAGCCCGACTGGTTGACGAACTTAAATAGCAGGTGTGTTTCACGCCGTGCAAACAGGGCGCGATGATGTCGGGACTTCGGCCCATCCGGGCCGGTGAATAGCGGGGGGGGGGGGCTATTAGTGGCGAATCTGGTCGTGTCGGGGGCGGGAAGGAGGCGTTTGTCGGGAATGGCGACTCTGAGATTTTGCGTGGTTCGGAGAATAGCGGGAGGGCGTCGGAACAGCGTCGCCGTAAAAATTTGCGACGCCCGCTATTCACCGAACCGTCGTGAGTCCGGAGAATCGCGCCCCTCATTTTTTGTTTCCTGATTTACATTATAAACACCTCTACTAGGTCTCCTTTAAAACCCATCTTTTTTTGAAAACACATTTTATTCAGACTTGTATCAAAGTAGATTAAAGCAAATAAACACCCAGGGAAACGTTCTTCCCAACAATCAACTATACAGTTTGTACAGATTTTTCTCTTTTTTCAAACCCCCCCCCCCCCCCCCCCATCACCCCCCCCCCCCCCCCCCCCCACCCCCCTGCAACGAACAGCTCCTTAAACACGGTAACAAACATTCCCCACCTTTTCTCAAACTCCCCTGCTGAGCCCCTCAATTCATACTTTATCTTCTCTAACCGCAGGAAGTCAACAGGTCAACAGGTCACCCAACCATGCTGCTACCCCGGGTGGTGATGCCGACCTCCACTCCAGCAAAATTCGTCGCCATGCAATCAGAGAGGCGAAGGCCAAGATATTGGCCTTCCTCCTCTCCATGAGCTCTACCTTATCTGAAACCCCTGTATCTGGGGCCTTCTAGCATGCCCCTCCCCCACCTGCATGCTGGAAGAGACTGCCTGTGAAGCACAAGACTGTTTCAACGTTCCAGTCAAACCTCTCACTGTTTTCTGCCGGGTCCGGTGATCAGAAGACATACCATTCCAGGGGTAAACTACTCCTCTAACATTCACCTCTGCCTTTTCATCAAAATTCCACCCGGATCTGGGTAAAATGAGCCCTTTTCTGTGACTTTGAACAGGAACAGCCCTTTATGTGACCAATCACTCCATGGTCACAAGCGGAACTCCCCTTTAAAACCCATCTTTGACGCTCTGACCTTACAAACTATTGTTCCATAACCAAGATTCCTCTCCTTTCCAAAGTTCTTGAATATGTTACTGCATTTGTATGGGACATTGAAGAGGCCACACCTGGAGTATTATGTACAGTTTTGTTGACCCTATCTGAGGAAGGATGTTTTGTGATGGAGGGAGTGCAGCAAATGGTTACCAGGCTGATTCCTGGGATGGCAGGACTGTCATATTAGGAGTGACTAATTTGGTTAGGATTATATCCTTTGCAGTTTGGAACAGTGAGAGAAAATCTCATAGAAAATTCTAACAGGATTAGACAGGGTTGATTCAGAATGTCCCTGATGGTGGGGGAGTCATGAACTAAGGGTTCATGGTTTTAGGACTGAGGTGATGAGAAATCTCTTCGCCCAGAGAGTGGTGAATGTGTGGAATTAACTACCACAGAAAGTATCAGAGTCCAAAATGTTATATAATTTCAAGAAGGAATTAGATATAGCTCTTGGGGCTAAAGGAATCAAGGAATATGGGGGTGGGGGGTGGTGGTGGGGGGGGCAGGATCAGGGTATTGATCTTGATGATCAGCCATGATCATAATGAATGGCGGAGTAGGCACGTGGGGCTGAATGGCCTCTTCCTGCTTCTATTTTCTTTATATGTTTCTATGTACGTTGCTGCCTCTCAAACCTGTGCTAAATTCTCCACAAATCCATGTTGTAACATCTCCAGTCAAATTTCTGCATTCTAGGAGTGTTTGTAAACACACCAGATACCATAGAATTGGAAAGTATTTTCAACCAGCTGAATAAGAACTAAAGAAATAGGATGGAACATGCAATTTTCTGCAAAAGTTGTTTTTTCTGATGGGAAACCATTGTACCTTTGGAGATAAATTACATTTTCCTTTTTGGAATGAGATATTCTGAAAATTAATACAATTGTAAAATGGCAACATTCATTCCCTTCTTCTGGAACTCGGGGATACTTGACAATACAAGGCCCTCGATGTTGTGCCGAGCAATGATCACCCTACTTAAACCCACGTAACCCGTATACCCGTAACCCAACAATCCCCCCATTAACCTTACACTACGGGCAATTTAGCATGGCCAATCCACCTAACCCGCACATCTTTGGACTGTGGGAGGAAACCGGAGCACCCGGAGGAAACCCACGCACACACGGGGAGGACGTGCAGACTCCACACAGACAGTGACCCAGCCGAGTATCGAACCTGGGACCCTGGAGCTGTGAAGCATTGATGCTAACCACCATGCTACCGTGAACGCCGGTCTCATGTCTGAGTAAGTTTCTACTGAGGTGACAATCTTATGAAAATGGCAAATGCCTGATCTGTAGCTCCAAACTCCTGGATATTCTCGTGATAATTCATAAATCCACCCCTGTTCATGACATCTGGATTTAAATAAAAAGTACCTCAGTTGTCAAGCACTTTTGGATGTCCTGTGGAACAATTTCCTTCCAGCTTTAAATGTAGCAATTCACTGAGCACATAGATCAAATGGAAGGGTTGTGGATTGTTAGGGATTGTTGCTACATCATTTACCAGTTAGCATTTGCCATATGTGGGGAGATGTCATATTTGCCATATATCATTCCTTGGTCAAGATGGCAGACAAAACACCTGTTATGAGTTAATCTTTGTAACCAATTGCTTGTAGTTTTGTTGAGTAGCTGGGCATTGTCCAGTCACTAGTTTTCACTATCGCTCAATAGAGAATAGCTGGACTAGGAAATTGTGAATATGCATCGACATCTTACCAGCCTGAAATTTATATAATTTATTATGACAATTTACTATCTACTCTTCTACAAAATGGCAAACACTGCTTTGGGTTTAAATAATAAGCATGTTCTGAAACCTAAAATCTAATTCAACTGGCATTCCAGCCATAATAAAAAGAGAGAAGAACAGAGGTGCAGTGCAGTGTCTATAATTGGACTAAAATTTGATTTCAGTTTTGTTTCAGGATACATTTGTTGGAATAGAGAATGGATTTGGGCATTTGTCTTTTCTGCATTCAATTTAACTTTAGTCACTATGTGACCATTTATTTCTTGCAATATGGTAGTAATTTTTATACTTGTAACCATATACCTAGTGACTAATAGAAATGATAATGAATAAGATAAATACAAAATTGTTTCCATGTTGCTTGAAATAACATTTAGAAATTTGTGGTTTGGGCACGAAGTGTCTGAAAGAATGTTTTCATGGGAAAGGGGAAAATAAAGAACTGAGGAGAAAAAAAATGTAGAAAAGAAAACTTGCATGTAGCTGTGGTTGGAACTAAACCGTGACCACTAATGGGGACTTCCTTCCTATCAAACTACCTCATTTTAAATGGAGCCTCATGGCTACATTGTGTGCAGGCTATTTCAGTAGCTGACTATTTAAAAGATTAAAGCATATATAATGTGACCCTTGAACATATTTTTTGATGTTATGGAGCAGAAACAATAAATTCTTGAATCTATGGCAGAACAACTGTCTATTATTATGTAATTGCAAACTGTGAATGTATTGTTGATCTTTGGAAATCTTAATCACAAACCTGGTTGTTTCAATCAGGTGCTAATGGATTCAGGTGGTTTGTCAATCGGAATGTTATTCTTTGCATAATACATCTAATTGTGTGCATGGCCTAAAGGGCACATTGGAATCAAGCAAATTAAATTTTGAGTCATGTGTGGCAAGATCAGTAATTTGAAACTTAACTTTAATTCCTGTTGGCTATATTTGATGGCATTTCGATTCTAAAGTCATAGCCACAAAAATTCCTAACTATTCCCTATGTTTTATTTTTTCAAAAAGAGGTTAATGATTTCTTTCAGTCGAACAACTATTCGGTAGCTTGAACTCTTCACTTTTCTGTTGGAAAGTTTAGTCAATGTAGGCAGCTGGTCAGTGCTGCAGTGCCCTGCCTTTTTGGAAAATGAGTACCCTGCTGGGTGTTACCTATTTATTCTCTATTTGAACTGGCAAGCTTTTTTTAATCAGAGCAATTATTTTTTGGCGAACGCTTAGAGTAAGACAAAAAAAGAATGATCTTCTATGAACTTCTCTGTCATCTGCAGTCCCATTTAAAATCATCCTTACACAATTAGACTTGAGGTGACTAATAAGGAAAAATAGCATCAGATCCCATGGTCTTTTAGACACAAGGATCAATAAAGAACACTGCAATTCCATGTTGGCAAACATTAAATAATTAGTATGGGAACAAGGATGCAGAGCATTGCTGTTACGAATTTGTATACTGGATGCAGAGCTACATGGCCCAGGAACACACGGTGGAATTCAGACTCAGAATTCAGTGGTGACTCCTTTGAGATTTTTCATCTGTTACATTTAATAAAATCCTACCCTCAAAAGTGGAATTATATGCTGACTGGAATAGTGCACCAGCGTATTGGTCATGAAAGATATCGTTTGATCATGGTGGATGAATCTATCAAATCATCAGCACAATGTTTACATGCCGGACACAAAAACCCCAAAGGGTTGGATTCTCCGCACCGCTGGCAACGTAGATCGTGATCGGGTGGAGAATCGGGCATCTAGCCGAACTAATCACTATGCTCCAGCCCCCCACTGGTGGTGTGAATAAGGTTCATGCCTGCATACCAGCAGGAGGATGCTTAATGACCCAGTCACATCCACTTAGCGGGCCCGGCAACAGGGTCTCCGGGTCCTCACAATTCTCCGGCATGGATCACTACTGGTATTTACCAGCGTGGCCCTGGCGGACTTTGCCATGGACCTAGGGGGTTATCCCATAAGGGAGCCTCCTTCCCCCCAACAATGCACAACCTGCCCACCTCTCCCCTACCAGACCCCCCCAACCGCCCCACCCGATACCTCCCTAAAATGGGAAACGCCTTCCGAGACCCCCGAGGTAGGGAGACCCCCCATGAGAGACGCCACATTAAAAGATCCCCCACAGAAACCTCCTAACTAAAGGAAACCCAACAGTCTCCTTGCTAAAGGGATCCCCTAAATAAAGGGACCACCACAGAGACCCCCTAACTAAATGAACTCCACCACAAACCCCCCCCCCCCCCAACCAGAAAAGAGACCACTATCTGGAAGCTAGAGAGCAGTTGTTACTGTTGTAACACTCACCTGGGCACTATACCTCTGGCACAGACAGAGGAAGCACCATGTGTACTTTCTTGGAAAGAGAAAGGCAGTGTTCTGTCTTTAAACCCCTCAGATCCTTTTAGTGGGCTGTGATTGACAGCTTCCACAAATACAGCAGTTAGCCTTGCTTCATTCATCTTCCTACATGGATGAGTAACCCTAAGTGCTCTGACCACAATGTTTACAAACATCAACCACATCAAGGAGAGTTAAGGGCATTCCAATCATCCCCCTCGCGGGTGATTTTGAAGTGCAAAGCTAGAAATTGACAGCACTTTAGATTTAGATTTAGAACAGTACAGCACAGAACAGGCCCTTCGGCCCTCGATGTTGTGCCGAGCAATGATCACCATACTCAAACCCACGTATCCACCCTATACCCGTAACCAAACAACCCCCCCTTAACCTTACTTTTTAGGACACTATGGGCAATTTAGCATAGCCAATCCACCTAACCTGCACATCTTTGGACTGTGGGAGGAAACCGGAGCACCCGGAGGAAACCCACGCACACACGGGGAGGACGTGCAGACTCCGCACAGACAGTGATCCAGCCGGGAATCGAACCTGGGACCCTGGAGCTGTGAAGCATTTATGCTAACCACCATGCTACCGTGCTGCCCCCTTATTTCTCTTTGAAGTGTTTGATATTTGTAAGTATTGGGGTGTCACTCACATTATAGAGTCACTCACCCATGAAAGGAGATGAAAGTCAAGGCTGCAGCTGTTTTGTGGAAATCACAGCCCACTACTATAAATGTATTAATGTCTTGCAGCGACAGGTATTGAGGGGTTTAACACAGGTCACAGCTGTGTGAACAACGTGTTCATCCTGACACACTCGACGGTTAGAACATACAGTGCAAAAGGAGGCCATTCTGACCCTCGAGTCTGCACCAACCCACTTAAGCCCTCATTTCCACCCCATCCCTGTAACCCAGTAACCCCTCCTAACCTTTTGGTCATGAAGGGCTATTAAAAATGGCCAATCCACCTAACCTGCACGTCTTTGGACAGTGGGAGGAAACCAGAGCACCCGGAGGAAACCTACGCAGACACGGGAAGAATGTGCAGACTCCGTACAGACAGTGACCCAGCGGGAAATCAAACCTGGGACCCTGGCACTGTGAAGCCACAGTGCTATCCACTTGTGCTACCGTGCTGCCCGACATCATCGAGGCATTCCCCCGGGTGAGGGGTTGGCTCCTTGGCAACAGGGGTTATCTGTTGCGGTTGTGGCTGATGATGCCTATCCATAGGCCATAGACCGATGCGGAGACCCGCTACAACACCATCAGGGGTGTAATCAAGTCGTGCATCACCCTCCTAAAAATGCGGTTCAGGTACCTGGACCGCTTTGGAAGGGGCCTCCAGTATAACGCTAGGAGAGTCTCCCACTTCGTGGTGGACTCTTGCATCCTCCACAATGCTGTGCAGCAGAGGGTCGACATGCTAGATAAACACCAGGCCTCGTCTGATAAGGAGGATGCGAGGGAGGGGGCAGGGGGATGTTCAGGGCATGGAACCTGGGCAATCAGGGGAGGCCGCACAATATGTGTGCCAGAGCTGGCATGCACAGGATGCTCTAATTGCCTCCAGGTTCATCGACTAGGGGACCTGGTCGATGGCACAACAAACATCCCGTCGCACCTCTACAACAACCCCATCCCTGCACCTGCAACCCCCTCCGTGATTCCAACCCGCCTCACTGTGGGGTGCGGGCCCTGGGTTGGCAGTCGCATTGGGTCTGGTCCATGAGATGGAGTATGTTGATGACCCGCTCTGTGATGAGCTGTGGTGCTCTGTAATATTTGGCAACTTATGACTCCTGTCCATGGTACCGCTATCCAGTGTCCACCTGGGTGATCCCGGTATGCAAGCTAGCCATTCGATTACACGGTCCCACCAACCCTTGGAGAGGTGGGGAGGAGGTGCTGTGGGGGGGGGGGGGGTGCAGGAATTTGGGGGGGCTAGATACAGGGGCACTGCTGGCCCAAGCCCCAACCAATTGAAGCCTTCACTCTCTAGCGCTCAACTGCGGATGCCACCCATGCAGGTTTTGGCCTGGTGGGCACACATGCTCAGCACCGCCTTCTGACCATGCAGGCAGTTGGGCTCCTCCAACTGCACCTGCAGGCAATGGATGGTTGCTGACACTTCTTCAGGTATAATATTATAATAATAATCGCTTATTGTCACAAGTAGGCTTCAATGAAGTTACTGTGAAAAGCCACATTCCGCCGCCTGGTCGGGGAGGCCGGTACAGGAATTGAACCCGCGCTGCTGGCCTTGTTTTGCATTACAAGCCAGTTATTGAGCCCACTGTGCTAAACCAGGTAGTATCTGGCTCTGTGCCTGCATCTCCAGCATCAATGTGACCACCCTTTCCAGAAGCCCGAGACCTATCTGGACAGCAGCTAGTCCCTGGGGTCGGACCACCCTCCGACCGTCCGCCCCCTCGGGGGTTCCTCCCTCTCCCTGATATACACTGGATATGTGTGTGGTGCATGCCAGATGGTGTCCCAGGTTCGTCTTCGCTTAACTTCCCAACCGAGGTGAGTGTCTCTGGGATGGTGAAGAGTGTTAGAGAGACAGCGGTGATGGGAGGTCAGTGTTGTCCCCAGACTGGTGATCCGGGATGTTGTAGGCTGAGGTTTGGGGACATGCACCGCTGTCCATTGCCACTTCCTCACTGGAGGTGTCCTGGGTTGTGTTCGGGGGTGGGGGACACCAGAAGGGCCCTCCTTGTCTTCAGGTGATCCTGCAAGACACAAGACAGGTTGGATCACAAGTAGGGGTGGTGTTCTGGGAGACGGGAGGTGGTGTGGTGGTTTGGAGATGCTGGTGTACTGCAGTTGGGGTGGTGTATGGGAGGTGGGGTGCTGGGCTTGGGGTACTGGGGGGTGCTGGGGTGCTGTGGTGGAGTTGGGTGCTGGGGGTGGTAGTGTGATGTTGGGGGGTGTGGGGGTTGTGACACAGGTGCCTTAGGGACACCACAACTCAATTGGGTTCATTTGATTCCCCGATACCGATCTCCACCTCGGTGACTGCCCTTTCCCCGGATCCAGAGGCTGCCACTCCATTGAGCTGAGAGGCCACAGGTCTGCCTGGCCACCTTCAGTCTTCTCTCTCTCCCTGCGGTTATGCATGCATTCTCCTGGAGGTGGGGGCAGTGGGGGGCAACAGAAAACGCACAGTGTTAGGCAGTCGAACATGGGCAGCACAGGGGGTGGGCAGCTGGTGGCCTTCGTGACCAGGGCACCCGGCTATGGTGGGCGCAATGGGTGCTGGCATGTGATGCAGGGTTGGGTGCGAGCAGACTGCCGGGGAGTGGGGTTCAGTACTGTCTCTGCGTGTGGTTGAGTGTTTATGGGTGTGGGATGGGGGTTGGTGCCATGGACATGGTGCTGGCTGCTCATGCTGGCCGCCCTGAGGAGGTCGTGCAACTTCTTTCAGCACTGCTGGCCAGTACTGTAGCTGGGGCCCACGGCGCTCACAGCCTCTGCCACCTGCATCCAGGCCCAGTGCACGTCCCAGGTGGCAACCTCTTTCCCACGACATGGAGTAGGGTGACCTGCCTGTGCTCCACGGTGTCCAGCAGGGTCTCGCGCTCCGCATCTACGAACCGTGGTGCCGCTCTCCAGGCTGCCATCTTGTTGGCTGAGATGAGTGTGTGTTGGAGTGTAGTGCGTATATGCGGCTGCAGCTTGTCAGCTTCTCGAATGCCAAACCTGACCCCGGCGACTCGGACATCATTTTTCACTGGAATTCCTCTAGTTTCACATCGCACCGGTGCTCGTCCATTAATGGATCCTGAATTCCTTGGGATCACTGCCGATTCTGTGGTCATAGAACACCATTGGTTCAGTCCTGCTGTCAATTGTTACCTGATTTGCGCTCCCTGGGGAACGTAATCACTCAAGCATGTGACTTCACTGCAATTACCTCTTTTTAATGTGGTCAATGTTTACAAACTGACATTTGTTAATTCTAGATTTGACTGTTCAAATGAGCCTAATGGCACATTTAAATATGTAGATCTCGCCCAATGAGGGCGAGATCCAGATTGCACGGGGCGGAGCGAGTCAATGACACGAGATCATCACAACGGCAATTTGGGCCTCTCATGAGATTCAGCCATTACACCCAGATCTACGCTGGACGCAACACAGTCGCTGAATCACGCCGATTACCTTACATCATGCCTTAATCATTTTCTGCTTATACATTCCAGGTAATCCTATCACAATCCACTCTTCTGCCTTCATTTTGTCCTCAGAGATCCAAAAGGAACCAAAGACATCCCAATAATAGGATAACCAAAGACACATATCAGTAATAATCTCAGCCCTGTCAGCAATTAAACCATTGTTTCTAATGTACTGAACTATCACAACATTAATGAATGTTTCTGCAATAATGCATTCCGTAACATGCTTTGTACTCTGACAACATTGCCAGGAAAATGTCTCAAATTCTGCACAGTGCTATAACAAATCTAAACTTTCTGCTTTAAAGGTTAAAATTTGTTAATCACCCTATCCTTTGAAAGATGAATTCTAAAGTTGGCACAGATAAAACCCAGGTGGATTGGCCATGCTAAATTGCGCCTTAGTGTCCAAAGGTTGCCCAAGTTGCCCAAAGGTTAGGTGGGGTTATGGGTTTACAGGATAGGGCAGGATGTGGGCCTAGGTAGGGTGCTCTTCCAGAGGGTCAGTGTAGACTCGATGAGCTGAATGACCTCCTTCTGCACTGTAGAGATTCTCTGATTTTAACCTCAACATTAGCAAATTGCAGTTGCTATGAATGATGTAGCCTGCTTTTGGTACATTTTAATTCTCCATCAATGCAGAATATGTCTTCATATGTATCGTACACAGGTGACTAAAATTTTATGTGAGTGGGATTGCTCAAGTTAATGAGGTCCATCAAGTTCTTTCAGAATTCCACTTTGAGGACAATTTTAAGGATTTTTTGTTCAATTCAACATATTTTTCCTGCTGAATTCATTTTGCTGACTAAGTTTGCCTCAGATTTTCATCCAAAAAAAACTGCAAGATAATTTGAATTCAAAAAATACTATAGCCAAAGAAAAGAAATTAAACAAGAAAATCGGAAGGCCCCTGAGATCATTTAAGCCTGATTGAATGTAAATTTTTAGTATCTAAATCTTTTTCAATTAGCCGTGATTTGAAAAGGCATTTTCTCCCAATATTGATTGGTACTTTGCATTTATCTCAATTCATTAGCAATGATTATGCATTTCTCAGACAATTGTGTTAATTTTTACAACATCAACTGTCAAGGTAATATATCTCAAAGGTTAAATAGTTGTATTGACAACTTTTAAGATTCAGTAAGGATTTTAACAAAACAGTACAATACAAAATATTATTAATAAGCACTCCATTGCCTGTGTATTAAACCAAGATGCTCATAACTTAGAGATTGCCTGTGCTTTCTTTCACTGGAAAAGTTGTTAGTCTGTCATCAAATTTGCTGGACAAGGTTACCCCTACCCCAGAGAAAGTGATCTGTCCCCACAAGAGGGAGCTGCTTGCAAACCCTTGAGCTATTGTTCAAAATGTAAGAGCCAAATTTTTTTGTGTTTAACTAAATAATATCCTCCTCCGCAAAAACCTTTTCACAATTCAGAATTCTCAAAATAATTTGACGTGGTCATTTATTTGTATGTGTTTTTCAATTTATTCATTGTGGGTGTCACTGGCAAGGCCTGCAATATTACCCATTCTGAATTGCCCTCAGGCAGGTGAAGGTGGGCCGCCACTTTGACCTGCTGCAGTCAGTGTGGTGAAGATACTGCAACAGGACTGTTAGGTAGGACTTCATGGAATTTGACCTTGCAACTATGAAGCAACAACAATAGTGTCATTATATATAAACATTTGTGAATAATACCTCAAAATTTAACTAAAAGAAGATTTTTAAAATGGCTTTCAAATCACAAACTTCTCAGCCCGGTTCTATTTTTTAAGTTTTGGATGGCATTTCTAATTTTGCAAATGTTTAATGAAGCACGGTGATTTGTAGGTAACGTAATGAAATTGAATTTTATTTAGCTGTATTCTGAGGATTTATAAAACATTAAAACAACAGTGAAAGATACAATAATAAGTAATTTTTTGCCTGTCATGGACTTGTTAAGGCCATTTCAGAGCTGCATACTCAATCAAATGCAAGCATTTTCATATTTGAAAAATATGTGCATTAGTTAGTGAATACTGAGCCATGCTCAGAATTTTGCACAATATCCTCCAATCTCCACAGATGTCCACTTCTGAGCATTCTCCCTTGACAAATGGATACACCTCATGTTCCATCTCAGCCTGCTTCCTCGATGGGATTTTGCCTTTAAATATTGCAACAGGAAGGATTGAAATATGAATGGGAATTTCCCTGGCATCATTGCCCAATGGATCATTCCATGAATGCAAGGATTGATAGAAGGATTGCACTCCCACGAAGCTCTGTTTTGTTTATATAACACTGAGTTTTTCCTGAAGTGAGGATCAGGGCTCATATCTTCAATGTGCATTCTCAATTGAATAAGATTGGTGAGGCAATACTAGCCCTTGGGTGTCACCCTCTTGTAGTTTAACTGATTGAGCACCTAGGGCATCCTGAAGAAGACAGTATAAAATCTTCTGTGCAAACTACCTTCAGATCAGAAAATGTAAAAGGCTCTGAAAATATAAACACATATTTTATGACACCGTCTCCCCATTCACCCTCACACATGCTCTCTCCAAGAGCAACCGGCAGGCCCTAACAATGGTTCTTCTTTAGGCTGAGAGCATTGGCCTACTTTCCTGCTTTACATCCAGGCAGATGTTTCTGTAGGGGATGCGCCTGTAGTCGTTGTGCAGGTAGGTCAATTTGGTTGACTTCAGCCACTAATTTAAGTCTTCTGATAGCTGGACGGACAGGCACTTAATGCTTTGGACCTGGGTCCTCTTATGCTTCATTAGCCTTCGACTTGCTCACTTGCCTATCTATTGTATCGTTGAACCTATGTTTTCCGACCAAACATATCTTCGCAATGCTCGTACCGAGTTCATCAGCAGTTGCATAGCTATTTTCCGTTGCTACTCTGCACTTCATTACTAGATGAACAAAATTTCTACTGGCTAAGTGGCGCTTGGCTTCTATGAGAAATGTCCGAGGTTTATTATTATAGGTACGTTCATTTTTCTTCACCACCACTGCAATTTAAATCTTAAAACTCATATTTCAGGGCAGCACGGTGGCACAGTGGTAGCACTGCTGTCTCACGGCGCCGAGGTCTCAGGTTCGGTCCCGGCTCTGGGTCACTGTCCGTGTTTAGTTTTCACATTCTCCCGTGTTTGCGTGGGTTTCGCCCAACCCAAAAGATGTGCAGGGTAGGTGGATTGGCCACGCTAAATTGCCTTTAATTGGAAAAAATGAATTGGGTACGCTAAATTCATTTTTTTTTAAACTCATATTTCAAACACGTGGAGGAGGGGTGGAGTTTGTTTGCTGAGGAACATCGCATGGGCCATACAGATCAAGGCCTGCAGTCCTGCCTGCCCCAAAGAATCAATGCAAAACTTTTAAATACTTCTACAACATGGATTCACAAAGGACATTTGCTAAGTTTGAATAAATTAAAAATATCAGAACTACACAGTTTTGTGCAAAATATTCCTAAAACTACAACTTGAGTTGTGGTTCACAATTATTTATTGTAAGAAAAATATTTTTTGTGACATTAAATTAGAAATTGAAAATTGCAGTTTGTCCCATCCGTCCTATCCCCACAATTGTTAAAACCTCCTACAAGAGCCAATCAAACATTCAAATTATGATATAGGAAGTTAATGAGCAATAATTGTTTTGTATAAACAGAACAGATCATGTTAATGGGTTGAACTGTCATTAAAATAGATTCGCTGATGTGATCAAAATATTTTTCATAATTCAAGGTTGCTTCACTGCTTTCATCTGCAACATACTGCTCTTGGAATAGCTAAGGGGAAGTTATTGCAATCATTTTAGCATTTCATTAAATGTTTAAATAGCATCCCAACTTAGTTTGTAATTTTTATCTGTGTAATTTCATACCTTTCCTCTTATCTTGCTTTCTTGTTCTTCTTTCCCTCATCCAACAGAAGCTATTTCTACTTCCCCAAAAGGATCCCCACTACCCTGGCCCTGAACACACATCTTTCTGTCGTCCTTCTCTTATTTACCCTCATGCCCTCGCCTTGTCCATGAGACTTATTTACTGTTTGCCTAATTGTATTCAGACCAGTTGATCAACCTCTTGCAGGTTTTCATGTTAGCTGATACTGTTAACAGTTCTGTCTCTTCAGGTACTGTGCCTCTCCTCTTCAAATTTGTTGTCATCACCCCAGTCCTCAAACTTGACCCCTCTGTCGTTATAAACTACTGCCCCTTCTCCATTGTCCCATTCTTATTCAAAGTTGTTGAACATGCTGTTGCCTCCCAAACCCAACCTTCTACATTCTATATATTCTATCTTTCCTGCAACTTCATCTTTGAACCTCTCCAATTAGATTTTAGTCCCTACTAAAGTACGGACTACTATCACGGCCCACAGGAGGGCATTTGGCACCTTGAGTCTGCCATTCAATATAACCTCAGCTCCATCTTCTTGCACTATTTCCAGGTCCTTTAATTCCATAAGTATCTAAAAATCTAGCAATCTTTCTCTGAAATGCACTCAATGATTGAGTATCCACATTCTCTTGGGTAGAGAATTCCAAAAATCGACATCCCTTTTTGTGAAGATATTTCCCGTCGTCTAAAATTCTAACTTACTGACATCTTGTTCTAGGACTGTGACCCCTAGTTCCTGAAATGCCAGCCAGAAGAAACATTCTCCCCGTATTAATCCTATTGTCACGATCAGGGGTGGGGCAAATTTAAACTGTACTGATTTCCTCACTCTGCTTGTCTGTAAACAGAAACATGTTCTTATATTCTGATTGTCCTGATTTTCACCTTTTTGAAGGGTGGCATATTTTCCCCAGCCCTTAAATTTGGAAATATTCCAATCTTCTAGTAATGGCTTAAGGTAAGATAAAAAGAAAAGAGTTTTTTCTTTACACACATACACCCACATGAGAGGGGTTTGCTACTTCCAAACCATGGAGATTGTTTTATAACTTAGATTTGTCACACTGCTTCTCTGAACTCCAGTGCTGGGTGAGTAGGGATTACCCCCAACCAAATATTAGGAAGATGAAATCATTCGACGGAATTCTCCCATCGGGAACTAAGTCCAGTGACGGGGGCGGGAACATGGAGTGTTTCCCACTGTGGAGGCTGGTGGGAAAACAAGTCGGATGTTCTGGCACCCGACCTAATTAATTATGCAACTGGGTATCTTGCGCATATTCTGTGAAGGCGCAGGCCTTACGATGCGTCATCCGCAGTCGTGTCCGGATGCCATAGTAGAGGAAACAAGTTGCACACTAGAAATAGAGGGTAACCTAAAACTAAAAAGAGAGGAAATTAAGGAAATTGATATTAGTAGAGAAAAAGTACTGGAGAAACATAAAGAACTAAAATCTGACAAATCCTCAGGGCCTGATGGCTTATATCCTCGGGTTCCAAAGGACTTAGCTGCAGGGATAGTGGATGCTTTACTTATGATTTCCCAAAATTCCCTAGCTTCTGGAATGGTTCCAGCAGAATGAAAGTTAACAAATGTGGCACCACTATTCAGGAAATGAAGGAGAGAAATAAACTGGGGAACTACAAGCCAGTTGCCTGATGTCAGTCATCAGGAGAGTAATTGAATCTAATATTAACAGTGCACTTAGGAAAGCATAGTATAATCATAAAAAGTCAACATGGTTTTATGAAAGGGAGACCATGTTTGGCAAATAAAGTTTTTCTGGGGATATAACTAATGGGGTAAATAAAGGAGAATCAGTGGATGTAGTATACCAAGATATCCCCAAAAAATTGACAAGGTGCCACACAAAAAATAAGGACGCATGGAATTGAAGTAATATATCATCATCAATAGAGGATTGGTTAACAGAGATAAAGCAAAAAGTAAACATAAATAGGGCATTCTAAAGGTGGCAGGCTTTTCCTAATGTAGTGTACCAAGGATCAGTGCTGGGGCCTCATCTGTTTACATCTATATTCATGACTTAGACAAAGAGACAAAAAGTTACGTAACTAAGATTACTGAGGATACAAAGCTAGGTGGGAAATGTAAGTACACATATGCTTCAAAGAGATTTACACAGGTTAAGTGAATGAGCAACAAGATGGAATATGGAGGATAATATGGGAAGTGTGACTTTATTCATTTTAAGAAGTCTTACAACACCAGGTTAAAGTCCAACAGGTTTGTTTCAAACACTAGCTTCCGGAGCACTGCTCCTTCCTCAGGTGAATGAAGAGGTATGTTCCAGAAACATATACATAGACAAATTCAAAGATACCACACAATGCTTAGAATGCGACCATTTGCATGTAATCAAGTCTTTACAGATCCAAGAGATAGGGGTAACCCCAGGTTAAAGAGGTGTGAATTGTCTCAAGCCAGGACAGTTGGTTGGATTTCGCAAGCCCAGACCAGATGGTGGGGGGTGACTATAATGCAAGTTGAATCCCAGGTCCCGGTTGAGGCCGCACTCATGTGTGCGGAACTTGTCTATAAAATTATTCACTTCGATTATAAGAAGGGAAAAGAAGATTTTTTTAAAAAGGTGTGGAACTTGTAAATACTGATGCTTAGAGAGACTTGGGTATGCTCATACTAGGAACTCAGAAAGTTGGTATTCAGGTACAGCAAGCAATTAGGAAGGCAAATGGCATGTTTCATTTTGCTGTGAGGGGATTAGAGTACAGGAGTAAAGAAGTCTTGCTACAATTGTATCGGGCTAGGGTGGGACCACACCTGAAGTATTTTATGCAGTTTTCGTCTCCATGCTTAAGAATGGATACATTTTCATTAAATACAGTGCGGGAAAGGTTTATTGGATTGGTCACGAGGATGGGAGGGTTGTCCATAACGAGAGGCTGTGTAAATTGAGCCTATATTCTCTGGAGATTAGCAGAATGAGAGATGCAAAAGGCGCTGACAGGTTCGGCAGTAAGATGTTGTTTCTGCTGGCTGGGGAACCTCAAACATAGGGCACAGTCTCAGGATAAGGGGCTGATCATTTAGGAATGAGATGCAGAGAAATGTCTTTGGAATTCTCTACCCCAGAGGGTTGTGGATGATTAATCATGTACCTTACTAAAGGCTGGGATTGTTAAGAGTAGATCTGACGTTAAATGCTGGGGTATTCCAAATCCCAAATGGGAAACTTGGAATGCATGCTCTCAACTGTATTTTGCAATTTGGTACAACGTGAAGAAAAATATGAAGACCATTGAATGATGTCCCAGACATTTTTGTGATGATTTTAAACTAGACGTTTATTGAACTATAAAACACATATGACAGGCAAATGAACGAAAAATACATCTAACTACATGAGTGGCCAAACACATTGTTCGGTAATCTCCATTTCAGAGACTAAGTGCTGATGCCAGAACTGAATGGGGGGTGTTCCACAGTCCGGATGGGGGCATCAGTCCCGGAGCCATTTAAAACATGCACTCGTGCCACGTGGAATGAGTGTAATTCTAACTCACACTGGCATTGGATTCACTGGGGTAGGGATTGGAACTGGAGAGCCTGACAAGCTGGAGCTGCATATAAACTTTCCTACCCACACATTCTTATTTCAGCCAGGAAGATGGTGCCACGAAGAGCGGCCCCGAGGTTCGCCAACACAGAACTAGAGATACTGCTGTGTGCTGTGAAGCAGAAGAGGGATACACTGTTCCCCAGGGTGGGAAGGAGGCTGCCACTCGCTGACATCAATTGGGTCTGGGCGCAGGTGGCAGAGGCGGTCAACGTCCTGGACCCTACTGCAAGGAACAGATGGCAGATTCGGAAAATGCTGAACGACCTCCTCAGGGTGGCATTCGTACTCCTGGCACCACCTCTGTCCTACACCCACCCAACCCCCACCCCACCCCTCCGCGCCCCTCTCCCCCCGACCCCCCCATGCAACCCCCACCATGCTGCCTGGTAGGCAGTGCTAGGTTAGGATAGCCAACATCCCTAGGCCAGACATGGTGAATCACCACCGCAATGCCCCTTTGTACACAAGGCCTCCACCACGGACACCACCCAAGCGGTGTTGGCCTTGGCGACAGGCATTGTTTGCATCGCTCATGCTCTTGCAGGTGGCTGTACACCTCCAGCGGCACCTGCAGGCGCTGGATAGTTTCTGACATCCCCTCATGTAGTCCTCAGCTCTCCGCCAGCCTTATTAACATAAAGGTCCTGTCCACTCAGCCAATCTGGCCAGAATTCTCCGTTTGGGAGCCTACGGGCATGATTTTCCCACCACATTGCGCCCGGCACCCATCTCATTGCACCGAGAGCATCGTGGGAGAGCCCAAAATTGGGCTTTGCGCTGGGCTGTAAAACAGCACACTAATCACCCAACCCACAGCTCCCAGCGCAATCTGGGTTACGTCCTCTCTGGGCAAGATCCAGTCATTTAAATATGTGCGGCCTGTTTGAGGCCATATTCTCCCAGCTCCCGGAAATCACCAATCGCACCGGTGAGGCCTCAACTGGGCGCCGATTAGTACCGGCCTCCACAAGCGGAGGCCCGGCGTGATGGCCACTCTGGGGTGTTCGAGTTTATTGGAGCCCTGGGTGATTGGGGAGAGGGCAGGACAGTAGCCTGGCACTCCCCCTGTCACCAGGGCTTGCTGGCAGTGCCAAATGGGTATCTTGGCAATGCCAGGTTGGCATTGCCCCGGTGCCAAGCTGTCAGTGTCAAAGTGCCAGTTTGGCACTTCCAAGGATCGGGGCCTGAAGGGGGTCATACCTATGAAAGGAGGAGTCCTGAAAGGGTGTGGCCTGACAGGTGGGGTGAGACAGAAAATGGGGGGCTCTCAGTGACCACAAACGAGGTGGGCTCACTTGGAGGGATGGTAATGCCAATGTCTGTGGGTTTTGCCCATGACTGGGAGTTGTGGGGGACTCACAAGCTCACTTAGAGATCAGAGTGCCCTTTCAAAATGGGCCTTGATCTCTGAGGAGCTGGTCTCTCCCATGAGTTTAGCTCCCCACTGCAGAAAACATTTCTAGGTGTGGGCTAGATTGGTGAGAAACTCCCCAAGCCTCAAAAAAATAACTAAGTATGGGTGAATACAGGTCTGCATCTAACCCAAAAAGCCAATGCGAAACACCACGCCAAACTCACTCAAAATGACATTAGGGCATGATGCAGCAGACCAAAGTTAAAGTTCAGTGCGGTTAGCGGGACGTTTCACGATGGCTGGGTTGGTGAGATCACAACCCACATTCAATGGTACTTAGTGCCAGAAATGATCCCCACAAGATTCTCAACATCACTTTCTCCCTCGTCATCTGATATGCCTTCCTCGCGCCTCAGCTGCTCGCCACTAATAAGGGGAAGCGGCTTTTAAGTGCTCCCTACAATGGGGAGGTATAGCAGGAGAAATCTCAGAGATTTGAGTCCTCAGCCCTTTGAGGAACGGGCCCTGGAAATTGTGGAGTTTCCCGAGGAGAGAGCAGTCACGGACAGCGAGGTTCGCCTGTGCCACTGCCCCTTCACTCAGATGGCCTGTCTCAAGTGTTCATGTGAGACAAAATGATCCTTCCCTCTCACTGACCACATGTCCATTGTCTTGAAGGATCATCGCCTGATCAGGCTGAACCATCCGGAGTCGTACCCTGCCCTGCCATCCAAGAGACTACCTTGGAGGAGACCTCCGAGGCGGCCACTGGCGAGGCATCACAACTATCTGTACCTTGTACCAATGCAGAGACTCACACCTCGGTGGGCAACATGAATGGACAAGCTTCCAGGGCACAATCTGGTGAGCACCAGTTGATGCACATCAGGTGGAGGCAGGAACACGAAGGGAGACAGTAGTTGGAAGTCTGTTGGATCCCAGGTCACAGCTGGGGTTCCAGCCAGATGCCGAGACTTACAGAAGATGTTGTGTCATTCATTGAATATTTCCTTGTCAAATTGCTCCTTCCAAAGTTTATCACCTCACACTTTTCAGGGTTAAATTCCATCTGCCATTTATCTGCCCATTTGGCCAGCCCACCTATATCTTCTTGTAACCTGTCTTGTTATAAGCTGCTTCCTTGATGTTCACTCTGACAAAGGAAGGTTCCGACGTGGAGATAACTTCAACACGTTTATTAAACTATTTACAATTCTCCTGCTCGGATTCTCCTCTACTGTTAATCCTTCTATAGCTACTCAGTCTGACGAACCAGTCTGCTACAATCCACGTGGTGAGTGTGATGTTGAATCAACCCTGTGTCTGTACTCACTGAGTGTCTCCACTGGAAAGAGGAACATCATGTGTGCTGTGTCCTTTATCTATGGGTTGGTGTAATGCCCCCCTTTGGTAGTGTCACTCTGTGTGTATCGTGAAAAGCCATTGGCCGTGTCCTATCTTACTGACCTATTGGTTGAGTGTCTGTGTGTCATGTCTCTGGTGCTCCCTCTAGTGTCTAGCTAGTCTACGTGTACTTACATTAACCCCTTGTGTATCTACAATGATGCATATCACCACATCCCCCCTTTTTTCGTGTTACATATTTTCTGTACACTGTTAAAGAAAATTGAACAAAAAACAGGTAGATAAGCGATGCTCTGTACAAGTTATGATAACAGTGATCATTAAACAATAAGTCCAACTCATATGTATGAGTCCAAAACCCATCAATTATCATAGTCGAATGTCTTTCTTGTTGGGTTGGTGAGTTGGTGATTTTGACCGTGGCATGTCCTTGTGAACGCCATCAGTGTCGCTGTGCATCAGGAGCCAAGAAGTCGTCAAATCCCTTCATTGTCTGATTTGAAGTCTTTTTTTCTTCCGATGCTTGTGATAACGATGTTGGATGGCATCTGTCCTGGAAGCCAGGTTGCCTGTTGGTAGTGTAGCACACGTGAATTGGGAAGATGCATCATCCTGCCATGGTATGTCATTGTACTGAGCTGAGCAGTACCAGTGTCCCTCATGGGCAGAGTTGTACCATGTTGTACCAGTCGTCGTTCCATTGGTGTAGTCTTTGTTGTGCTTGCTGTCAATGATGTTGCCTTTGGTACGTGTCGTGTAATTGTCTTTGATATGGTTTTCATAGGTTGTGATGTTGTGTTGGATGGTTCTGTTGTTGTGTTTGCTGCGCTCAAGGACCACACTCTATGGATAATACGAGTCCTTCACACAGTTACTGACGTCAGCGTGCTTTGTGGCATCTGCTGTTTTCTTGAGCGTGCCGTCACTGAGTTTGCGGCGCTCCCCGTCTGGAGTCATGTCCGGCTTACTTGAATCAGCTTTGGCTTGTGGTGCTCCCCATCTGGAGTCTGGTCTGTTTCAGCTAAGTCAGTGTTGGTTTGTTGATGCTCCCCGTCTGGAGTGTGGTCTGTGTCACCTGAGTCATGATGTGGAGATGCCGGCATTGGACTGAGGTGAGCACAGTAAGAAGTCTTACAACACCAGGTTAAAATCCAATATGTGTGTTTCAAACACTAGCTTTCGGATTCACCTGAGGAAAGAGCAGTGCTCCGAAAGCTAGTGTTTGAAACAAACATGTTGGACTTTAACCTGGTGTTGTAAGACTTCTTACTGTGCTCACCTGAGTCAGTTTTGGTTTGTCGATGCTCCCCGTCTGGAGTGAAAACATTCAGGAATGCATTTGCTTGTGGAGTGGCTCGAACGAATGAGGTTTGAAGTAACGTGGTGTGGCCGGAGTCACAGTGGTCTCACTGTGATCGTCGAGTGCCTCTGGACACACTAGCTGAGGTCTGTCACATTGCACATCTTGTATGGGAAGTGGGATGCTGTCGTCACTTGTCTCACATACAGTGGACAGAGCCTCAGTAGCTTCTTGTCGTTCATTTGAGCTGGGTAGTCTGTCAGAGTCTTCTTCTGGTGGCTCAAACAATCTGGGTGGACTGTCATAGTCGCTTTGTTGTTCACTGGAGCGTGGTGGACTGTCATAGTCTTTCTGCTGTTCAGTTGAGCATGGCAGACTTGCATCGTCTGCTGTTGGTTGCTCAGAGGAGGTTGCTAGACCCTCATGGTCTTCTTCATGCAAGGACTGCCCTTTGGAGTCTTGCGTTGCTTCGATCGTGGAGTCTGTCCACGAGCTCGCTGCGGAGGCTTGTGACATTGGAGTCACTTTCTGTGCGGAGACGTGCAGTTGTCTCACTGTGGAGTCTCTCATCGCTTTGTGTGTGGAGTCGGGGACTCTTCGTGGTGCGTGGACCACTCTCTGTGTGGAGTCGGGGACCCTTTGCGGTGCGTGGACCACTCTCTGTGTGGCAGCAGGCCGCTCTCCGTGGGCTTGTACCGCTCTCTGTCTCTTGGTGTCAGGCCGCAGCATAATCCTGCACTCACGAGTCGGGATGTCATGCATGTTGGGCTGAAGATTCCCCAATCCGAAGGACTCGTCGTCGGGGTCTTCAATGTACAACACCTCTAGTTGCGGTTCGGATTTGGTACTGGGGTTGCCACCTCCCAAGGTGAAATCTTCGTCTGAGTCATTGTCTTCCAAGACCATATCATCACGTTTTGTGATGAGACGAAGGTGGAGGGAGTTGGAGATAGTGTTGAGGATTGTTGCAGGTTACAACAGGACATTGACAGGATGCAGAGCTGGGCTGAGAAGTGGCAGATGGAGTTTAACCTTGATAAATGTGAAGTGATTCATTTTGGAAGGTCGAATTTGAATGCTGAATACAGGCTTAAAGGCAGGATTCTTGGAAGTGTGGAGGAACAGAGGGATCTTGGGGTCCACGTACATAGATCCCTCGAAGTTGCCACCCAGGTTGATAGGGTTGTTAAGAAGGCGTATGGTGTGTTGGCTTTCATTAACAGGGGGATTGAGTTTAAAAGCTGCAAGGTTTTGCTACAGCTTTATAAAACTCTAGCTAGACCACACATTATAGGAAGGATGTAGATGCTTTGAAGAGGGTACAGAGGAGATTTACCAGGATGCTGCCTAGACTGGAGGCATGTCTTATGAAGAAAGGTTGAGGGAGCTAGGACTTTTCTCATTGGAGCAAATAAGGCAGGGAGGTGTCTTGATAGAGCTGTACAATGTCATGAGAGGCATGGATAGAGTGGATAGCCAGAGACTTTCGCCCAGGGTTAAAATGGCTGTCATGAGGGGACATAATTTTAAGGTGATTGGAGGAAGGTATAGGGGAGATGTCAGAGGTAGGTTCTTTACACAGAGTGGTGGGTGTGTGGAATCACTGCCAGCAGAGGTGGTGGAGTCAGAGTCATTAGGGACATTTAAGCGACTCTTGGACAGGCACATGGACAGCAGTAAATTGAAGGGGTGTAGGTTAGGTTGATCTTAGATTAGGACAAATAGTTGGCTCAACATCGTGGACTGAAGGGCCTGCACTGTGCTGTACGGTTCTATGTTCTATGTCTGTGATATGTCACACAGGTCTCCGCTGGAGCCCTGAAATGGCTGGGCTGCAGTGAACTTCATGGTCACTGGGAGCGGGTGCACTTCTTCTTCACGGGGTGCCATGTCCACGAGGATGTCGCACAGATGTTGCACTGTCTCTCTGCTGCGACGCAGCCTTCTTTGGCATGTGGTGTCAGCTCATTGAATGACCAGCGACGCCTCTACACCTTGTGACGTGGTGGCCTCCCCTTCTGGGTCCCTCCTCAGCCTGATGGGCGGTTTTCAGGGTGTGCGGCAGCCCTCTGCACTCTGCACATGAGGTGCGACCTCCAGCCTGCGTTGTCACTGTTGCCTTCTACAGCATCTGTCTGCCTCAGCTGCCACAAGCAACACGAGGACAGACTCCGCCGGATCAACACCAGCAAACATAGTTATATCTGGAAGGAATGGTGAAGGAGAGAGACTGACAGTTAGGGATTCCATACCGGGACCCTCAAATTACCTAAGACTCCCCCACCTTTACTGTGACTGTCCCATCTTCTCTCAGACTGCCATCCAGCGAGCTAGTTGTGTTGATAAACTTGCTCTTCACATTCACCACCGGCCACATCAGGAGCCCCAAGTCCCTGATCCCAGACCTCTGCTGGGAACATTGGGGAGGCCATGCTCAGCTGCCCTCGCCTCATCCACACACTTACCCTTTGGCCATGAGAGATCCTCAGTGGTGAAGCCCTGCTCTTCAGTGTATGATTGTTGGCAGCTGCCTCTATGGTGTTGATGCTCCTAGAGTACAGGCACACTGTTCAGGCATCAAAGGTTGCTGGACATGCATGCATTAGCCATCCCTGACTTCCAGTGTGTTTAACTCCCGGTTACATGCTGCACTCACCACACCAGCAACAAAATGATCAGAAATCTGCAAAAACATTTCTTTAACGGCATTAGCAAGTTGCCCATTTGGATCAATGTCACGCACCAGGTCCTGCGTCTTCTTGCTTCTTGAAGTCTTCTTGCTTCAAATCAGATTGCCTTCTGGACTTCTGCCCAATGTTCCAGGACCCAGGTATCTTCAAACAAATTGTCCTTCTTTCCAGTTACAGAAAAAGAAGGAAACAGCAACAGCAGCCTCCAGGCATCTGCAGCCACCAGCAGGAGCAAACAGGAAACACAACCTGTAGCCGTGAAGTGCTCTCACAACTAACAAGGCAAATTTCTTATTTGAAATAGCCTTTATCTGTGAAGCTAATGGCTGCCCACAGTCAAAGGAAGTGAAATTGAATTTCAGGATAGAAGCCTCAGCAAGGCTCTGTCCTGGAAGAGTTTGGTATGTGTTTGGTATGACAGACAGGCTGCGGTGTAGTTGCTCCTGTTGTGAGTCTCCATAATAAAGATGACTTGAAGGCCTGAAAAATGCGCTAAGTTTCCCTGGATAACTGCGCTGGGCTGGGAACCATCCAGCATTGTGATTTAACATGGCAACTTCAGATGGTTCTGGCAGAATTACACCAATAGTTACTCAGCAAGTTAAAAGAAATAAAACCTCTTCTAACTTCTGTGTAACTATTTTAAATACCCAGATCGATTCCCCCACGGAATTAACGCTACACTGCTGACACCCCCCTGACTAATCACCGCTCCCACAGTATTCCCCTCCCCTGACCCTGTATAGGGTTCCTCCCACCTCCGCTGACTCCCACCCGCACGGAGCTCAACCACCCAACCTGCGGGTCTGACTCTCATTCTCAACCCGACATGATCCCCGATCCGGCTGGGTTTCCCTGACACCAACTTGGCTGTAACCCCCGACCTGAGTCTCTCCCTCCGACCTGACCCCCCCCCCACTACTAACTGCTTCCAATATCCATTCACCCCCTCAGACCTCTGATCTCCCATGCACTCCACCCCCGACTTCTAACCCCTCCCACCCCTTAACCTCCGAACTCTCAACCTGTGATTCCCCCTCTGACACCCCCATCTTGCTCTCTGATAACCCACTCTCACCCCCCCCCCCCACACCACTTGACCTCCGATTCAACCCCCAGTCTCTGACCCAACCCAAACCTCCAAACCACCCCCCCCCCCCCATCAACCTGCCCCAACTCCAACCCTCCCGACAACCAAGTTCTGTCCACTTACCTTGAGCACCATTAACTTATCTTCTCCCTGGCCTGTGAATTTGAATGTGCCCTTTAAATTTAGTTTGGGCAGTAAAAAGGAATGTGGCCTCCCTGAATCTGATGCTGTGGAACTACACTGGGGCCTGCTATAGGGTGCAGGTGTGGGCTTCAGTAGGGTGCTCTTTCCGAGGGCCAGTGCAGACCCAATGGGTTGAATGGCCTCTTTCTGCACTGTAAATTCGATGATTCTATAATTCTATGATGCAGCTCTGGCCATGCAGCTCAGAGCCTGCTCTGACCAGCAGGCAAGTGTATCCGCAGATACCTTCAACACCTCACTTCTCCGCTCCGAGGTCCCCACATGCATCAAGAAGACCACCATAATAGCAGTACCAAAGAAGAACAAGGTAGCGTGCCTCAACATTAGCCTCTCAGATGGTCTCAATCCATTGCAGTTCACTGACCGCGGCAACCGTTCCACAGTAGATACTATCTCTCTGGCCCTACAATCAACACTTGAGCATCTCAACAACAAGAACACCTACATAAGACTGCTGTTCATAGATTACAGCTCCGCCTTCAACACCATTATCCTGACAAGACTAATAGTGCAACTCTGCAACCTTGGACTTGACCCCTCCCTGTGCAGCTGGATCCTTGACTTCCTCACCAACAAACCGCAATCTGTCAGGATAGGCAACAGCACCTCCTCCACAATAGTGCTCAACACAGGGGCCACGCATGGATGTGTGCCCTGTCCTCTACTATATTCCCTATACACACACGACTGTGTGGCAAGATTCAATTCCAAATCAATCTATACGTTTGCAGATGATATGACTGTGGTGGGTCGTATCGAAAACAACGACGAGTCAGACTACAAAAGGGAGATAGATCATTTGGTTGTATGATGTACCGAAAACAACCTCTCACTAAATGTTGGAAAGACCAAGGAACTGATCATCCACTTCAGGAAGCGGAGTACGACCCCCCCGTCTACATCAATGGCCCCAAAGTGGAGATTGTCAATAGCTTTAAGTTCCTGGGGATCACCATCACCAGCAGTCTGTCCTGGTCCACTCACATTGATGAAAGTCGCACAATGTCTCTACTTCCTACGGAAGCTAAAGACATTAGGGATGTCTGCATCAACTCTCACAAACCTCTACAGATGTGCCATAGAAAGCTTGGTATGCTCGGCCCAAGATTGCAAGAAACTGAAGAGTGTCCTGAACTCAGCCTAACGCATCACACAACCTTGCCATCCTCTCAGTGATTCTGTCTACACCTCCTGTTGCCTCAGAAAGGCAGATAGCATTGTCAGAGACCCCTCACACCCAGGTTTTATCCTCTTCCACACCCTTCCATCAGGCAGAGGATACAGAAGTCTGAAGACCCGCACATCCAAACATAGGAACAGCATCTTCCCCACAGTTACTGGACTCCTTAACGACTCTCCCTTGGACTGATCTGCTCCCTGTAAGAACACCATTCACAACGCCCTATGCTGCTCTTGTTTGGCCCTTGTTCCGCACTGTAACCAATCACAATTTGTTGATGTACCATTTGTCAGTGTACTCTTGTCGATTATTTTTAATAAGGACTGAGACCATGCTGATTTTTGAGTTTTCCTGGATTTTGGATGATAAAATGAGGTAGCCAAATCTATTGAATACTTAAATAATGTATGTAAAATATGTTTGAATAAGAATAAATATATATATATAGTGCTCCTTGTTCAGCTTTTGCACTGACTCTAATTTCTGTAGTAATTCCACTTTCTTGGCCCTACACAATGAATTATCCTTCTTTTTTGCAGTGTTACCTGTGAGGGTATCTACTAGCCTTTTTGACATGATTGCAATGGCCAAAAACATAGGAAATCACAAACACCAGATCCATGAATGATACGGATGCAACAATAGCGCTAACAGTGGGTGGGGAGAGGTCAGACAGTTCAAGGTAGCCCGGATTGGGTGGGGTCAAAGGAACTAGATTGGCACGTCTCTATAAACAAGGTGGCAAAACCGATAACTAGTCTAGTACGCCACTGAGAACTAGTGTCTAGCCAAACTGTTATGGCATTTAGACAATGGGTCTGAATTTCATTTTACTGCATATTAAATTGAACAATCCTTTAAATATCCAGCTTTTCGCCAATTCCAGTTCTCAACAGTCTGATTTTCAATGTCCAACTTTCAGTGTGGTCACATGCCACAAGTAACTCTCCTTGAAATTGCAACCATTCTCTACTATTTGATATATATATTTTTTACAAATAGTTCAATAAAGTTTACGGCCATAGAGGTCATTTGTACGTCAATCAAATGTTCTTGAAAAGGCTGTGCTCCTTTGATAGCTTGTCTTTGATTTCATAAACTTAGAAAATCTGACAATACTAATGAAGACTGAAGTATGTGAACTTGTTAACGGTTTATTTCCACGACTTTGAACTTTTATGGTCTTGATGTCACTTACAAGGTTGAGTGATGTTTTAAAAAGGAAATCCCATCAGACTCATTTCACAAAGGAAGATCTCTGACAATATGCAATTAGGCTCGTCCCTTTATAAAACAAACAGGTCTCCACAGCCCCTCAGTTGCTTAAACTGTGCATATATGTTTATTTGAGTGGAAGGAAAAAATAGAGTTTTATGCCACACTAATTGGCATTTTTATAATTGGACCTTCATCAGTAGATATTTATTATACTGGGTGATTTGGAAGAAAATCTAATAATGGACTTCAAGGCGCCATAGAATAAGGAATGCAGGTAAGCTGCATGAAGTTAATAGTGTAAACTGTTATCATAGTGAAAGTGACAGTAAAATCCCACATTTAAGGTGATCACTGCAGATACTGGCCATAATCTTCTAATCTTCCTTCGTTATGGGGTCACTGCCAGAGGACTGAAGAACTTAAAATGTTACACCCTGGTTCAAAAAAGGGTGGAAGGTTAAATCAAGACTAGGACACTCAGTTTAACTTGAGTGATGGGAAATCTTTTAGATGTGATAATCTGGGACAAATTAGCAGTTACTTGGACAAGTATCGATTAGGGAAAGCCAGTTTTGTTCAAGTTAAGTCTTGTTTAACTAATTTAACAGTTTCCAAAAGATGTAACAGAGAGAGCTGATGAGGGAAATTTGGTAGATGCACTGTATTTGGACATCCAAAAGGTGGTTGATAAGGTGCCATGTAATAAACTTTCCAGAAAATATGAAGCCCATGGAATAAAAGGGACATTGGCAGCATGATGCAAAGTTAGCTGGGTGACAGGGAACAGAGAGTAGTTATTTTTCAGCCTGAGGAGGCTATACAGTAGTGTTCCTTTGGGGTCAAATAAGAAAGGTTAATTTAAAATTGATGGCAGAAAAATTAGAAATATATTTCAAAGTACTCTTTAAAAAGACAGAAATTGTTGTAGTATTGGCTTAACACCTGTCTATTGAAGAAGAAAAAAGTATTCTGCTAGCATTCAGCTTGAGTTTGCTGGAATTCAGTTTCAAATGAAACAACTGGAATTCGAAAAATAAGAAAGAGAGAAAAAAATTAGAATTCCTGTGAAAAAGAAGCAAGAAAAATTTGACCTCAACAAAGCAAAGCTTAAATTACACAAACAGGAAGTAATAGGGAAACCTGACTATGATTCAGATTTAAATCCCATAGTTTTGATTTGGCAAGGAATATTCACCCACTACTTAAATTCATTGAGGGGGTTGAAATGATTTTAGATCATTTGAGAATACTCCAATTGAAAGTTACAAGTGCACCAGGACAGCACAGTGGCGCAGTGGGTTAGCACTGCTGCCTCACGGCGCCGAGGTCCCAGGTTCGATTCTGGGTCACTGTCCGTGTGGAGTTTGCACATTCTCCCCGTGTTGGCGTGGGTTTCGCTCCCACAACCCAAAGATGTGCAGGGTAGGTAGATTGGCCACGCTAAATTGCCCCTTAATTGGAAAAAATAAATTGGGTACTCTAAATTTATTTTTTAAAAAAAAAGAAAAAAAAAAAGAAAGTTACAAGTGCCTAGGTATTCTTGCTGTTATCATTTTGATCCATGGATCCTTAATAGACCTATATCCTTAAGACGGGCAGGAGAAATGAGGAATTCAAAAGTTAAAAAGAGAACACTCCGCTAGCTTTAGACAGCAAAACTCAGACTTTGTGTCATCCGAGAGATGGTGTAGGACTCGGATCGATTGGTTGGCTAGTGACCAATGAAATGGCCAAAAGTCCATGGGCTGGATTCTCTGCAGTCCCGCACCGAAATCGTGTTTGGCATGGGGGTGGAGAATCAAAGTTCCCGATGGAATCAGGCCCGACGCCGCTTCGGCGATTCTCCATTCCCCGAATATCCACGCATCCGCAAATTACGCCGCGCAGCTGGGAGGTCCATTGCCAGAGGCCCACCCAGCGATACTCCGCTCCCGACCGGCTGAGTTCCCGACGGCGTGGAACTAATGTGGTATGGCCAGTCGAGACTCCCATGTGGCAGCTGCGGACTCAGTCCACGGCCGCCCTCGTGGGCGGGCAGCGGGATCGAATACTGGGGGGGGCCCTCACGGGCAGCCGTGGCAGCAATCGGGCCGGAAGGATCCTTGGGCGTGCGGCCGATCGGGGGGCCTAGTTTGTTGGTGTTGTCCGTGGTCCGAGTCCGCCATGGCGCTTGGCGCGGCTGCTGGAAGCTGCTGCCGTGCGCATGCGTGGACTCGGAACCGGAGGTCCGGGGACCCGTATCCGCAGTCAAAGCTGCGTGAAGCTCCCCGGATATCTGCCAGCCCCTTGCAGGTAAGTGAATCGACTTTTATCTTTTTCAGGAAACTGGGGAGTGTAACGCCAGCGTTTCTATGCAGGTGTGGAGACATTTTGGGAGAATCCAATCCCCTATTCTGCCCGGTAACAGTTGCTAATTGGGTCCTGCCTGAGTAGGATGATTTTCAGAGACCCAAGGAGCTCAGTTTGAATCCTGGAGACTAAGCAAAAAGGACCTGCTCTCTCTCTCTCTCTCTCTCTCATGTTTTCTCCAGAAAAACTGCTGTATTTCTGAAACTGCAGCGACCTAAATGAATCTATAGTGAAAACCATCACAGACTGGAAAACAGAAACCTCGACCTGAAACCTTACTTTGAAGGAAGGTGTGCTTAAAGGCAACCAACATGAAACATTTTTTTTTACCTATTACTTATTATTTTCACCCTCTCTTCCCCTCTGTTTGTTTGGTGTGTGTGTTTATGTGTGTGTATGTGCGTGTAGAGGGTTTGGTCAAGTCAAAATGGTGATCAGGAATTAATTGATAGTTAACCTGCCATATTTGCTGCATATTTCATTATAGTTCTGATTGTAAATAAAAAGTAATTGTGTTTAAATTTACAAACCTGGTGACTATAATTATTGGGCAGCCAAGAGCCAAAGACTTTGGGTATTTTTCAAATAATTATTGGTTAATTCAATTCTGTTGTGACTCTAGGTCAAGGGGCTGGAATTGACCAGCGTGTCATAATACTCACCAACATGTGAGTAGCGGCAGACCATTGCTTGCAAATCCATGCAGAACCTCCAGAGATAAGGAGTTCTGACATCAAACAACATTGGCTACAGTGATAAAGGTAGCAGAAATTAAAAGGCTTACCCCTCAGAGTAGCAAAAGAGACAGTACACAGAATAAGTGTTTTTCTTTCATTGAGAAAAGTAATCTGAAAGTCATCTGTTGGAGATTAAAAACCCAAACTGTGGCATTTGTGCGCATACATAGTATGATTGCAAAAAATGTTGCACTGGTGGCCATTTTGAGGGGGGGGGGGAAAACTTTAGAAAAAGTGCAGAAATTATTTGTGAGAAAGTTTTCAGGGATTATGAACTTTAGCTTGGTGAATATACTGGAGAAGTTGGGGTTGATAAACTTAGAGACGAGAAGGTTAAGAGGAAATGTTTTCATTAGAGAGAAATATTTCCATTGGCGGTAGCATTGAGAACCGCAGGACATTGATATCAGTTGATTAGCACCAATTGGGACATGAAGAAAAACTTTTTCCGTAATTAATAGTTAGGATCCGAGATGCATTGTCTGAGAACATGATGGAATCAGATACAAATGGAGTTTTGATTTGGATTTGTTCATTGTCACATGTATTGAGGTACAGGGGAGAGTATTTTACTGCGAACAGCTCAAACAGATCATTTAATACATGAAAAGAAAAGAAAATACGTAATAGGGCAACACAAGGTACACAATCTAAATACATAGACACCAGCATCGGGTGAAGCATACAGGAGTGTAGTATTAATCAGGTCAGTCCATAAGAGAGTCCAGTAAGAAGTCTTACACCAGGTTAATGTCCAAGTGGTTTGTTTCGAATCAGTAGCTTTCAGAGCACACTCCTTCATCAGGTGAATGAAGAGGTGGGTTCCACTGCCACATACATAGATAAAGTCAATGATGCAAGGCTATACTTTGAATGCGAGTATTTGTAGGTAGTTAAGTCTTTACAGGTCCAGATGGAGCGACTGGAGAGAGAGTCATTCAGGAGTCTGGTAACAGAAGGCAAGAAGCTGTTTTTGAATCTGTTTGTGCGTGTTCTCAGACTTTTGTATCTCCTGTCCGATGGAAGAAGTTGGAAGAGTGAGTAGGCCGGGTGGGAGGAAATGGGAATTAGATAAGATTCTGAAGAGAAAAATTTGCAGAGCTTCAAGGAACAGGGCTGAGAGTGAATTCTCTGTATTCTTGCAGAGAGCTTCCATGGCCTCAGTGCTGTAGCCATTCATTAGGCACGATTCGCCAGCATCGTTACACTCTCGCTCAAACATAACAAGGCCGGTGAATAACGGGAAAGTCCAAAAACTAGATCCACACCAGGCGCCAAACAGTTTGCGATTCACTGTGCCAAGTGGATTCCTGTGGGTGTAGCATGTGGGAGTCATTGCCTTGCATTCCAATCACACCTTGATGCCTGGACACTGTGCTTAAACGCTGTGGGAGGAAACACCATACACGCAAAATCCGAACACCCAGGGTTGGGACACAACTCTGGGACATGTCCACGGCCGGAGGGTGGGTGAGCACCATGGGGATGGGGGGGGGATGCCTAGAGAGATGGGCAAGGGTCCAGGGGTCTGCCCAAATTGCCTAAGGAAGAGACAGAGGCATCATAATAGTTTTGCGAAAAGGTGTTTAATGTGTTGTACAAACCCCATTCCCGATGGTGCTGCCCCCCCCAACCCATACCCCCTCTCCCCACTCCCAAACTATTCCCCCCCCCACCCCCTCCCCCACTTCCCTCAGTGATTCTCAAGGTGCATGGCCCTCCTAGCTCCACCACTACATCTTTATGTTTCCCCAGGATGCACATCAGAGGTGGAGGCAGTCAACTGCTTACCTCGTCCCGTGGCCTTCAATGCCCCTGGCGGGCATTCTCTGGAGGCTCTGGGGCTGGAGGGCCTCAGCTCACTTGTTGGCAGCACATGCACAGCCGTGCTGCTCTGTCCCCATGTGCTGATTGCGAGATGCGATCGTATCAGAGGGGTGGAAGTCGGGGGAGCTGGTGGCCACCATCCCCAGTCCATGGGATGGGTCCGGCTTGGCATTCGACACATCCTCCTCCAGTTTGGTGCCCGTAGGACTGTGGGGCTCACCTTAGGATGGAGGGGCAACTAGTTTGAGTCCCGGATCCCCCTGCATCATCTGGCTCTGCCAGCCCAGGCGGTTCACCACAGTCTGCACCATTATGTCGATGCTCTCACCGATGCTCCTCAGTGGCTGGGCCATGCTTTGCAGTGCCTCAGCCATGTCCATCTGTGACTGGGCCAAGCTTCGCAGCACCTTGGCCATTCCCATCTGAGAACGGGACATGTCCCACAGAAACTCATCAAGGTCGGCCTGGTACTGGGTCACATCCCCTAGCAAGTTGGACATTGGCCGAGACCTTCAGCCATGGCTGTCACCGACTGGTACCGATGTTGTGCACCAGGCTCTCTACTGTGGTCGTCACCCTTGCAGTGTTGGCCTTGGTGCCACTCATTGGCAGCGCCATCTCCTGCACCCCTAGCCTCTGGGACTCCTCCAAGGGGCTGAATCCCCCTCTGAATGTCCAGGTTGGTCCCTACCATCTCCATCAGCTCTTGGAAACTGTACCACAGGCTTCGCATAAGCTGGGTCCTGGGATCCAGCAGACCTCTAACTGCTGTCTCACTTGGAGGTTCCTGTCTCCACCTGATGTGCATCATTAGCGGTGTAGTGCTCAACAGATTGTGCCCCCAGCCCTGTCCACTAGCATGTCCCACTGAGGTGCATGTATCTGCGCTGGTGGGAGTATGGGGATGACAGCCGGGCCATGACCAAGGTTGCATCCTCGTAGCTCTTCTCCGAGGTGTTCTCCTCAGAGTCAGGGGAGGGGGCTGCCCGGGATGGGCCAGCGCCATCAGCTGGAGAACCTGCAGGAGAATGGACATGTGGTCAGTGGGAGGGATGAGTTTGTCATAAGTCAATCTTTACTCACATTTGACATGTTCTGTGCGTGGAGCCCAGTGGTTCCTCAATTCTGTGGTGTCCGCCAGCCACCGCATGGCTGGCCGATCTGTCCTCGGCCACCCCAGTCACTTCCAGGGCCCGCTCCTTGAAGGAGGTAAGGATTCTTAAGTCCGGCACCCCTCCACCAGTCTGGGCCATCTCCCGATGATTATGGAAGAGATTTTCCTGAGGAGGCATAGAGAGGGCGTCCTCAGCCACATGCATGGTTCACAGTGATGGAAGGGGGGTATGAGGGAGTGGTTTGGGGTGTTGAGGGGGGAAGGGGGTGGAGGAAGGGCTGGTGGTCATATAGGGGGTTGGGGGGTGGATGCTTCCTTGGGGGGCGAGGTGTGGCATTGGGATCTACTCACTTGTGCTGCCTGGTGTACGTCGTTGACCTTTTCTGGCACTAAAGGCCAGTCTTCCTGGTCACACTCTTGGCACTCACAGCTGCCGTCACCTCATCCCAGGTAGCACTGGTTGACTTGTGGCTGAGTCTTCTGGACCCAATGGGGAACAGGACATCCCTCTTGGCCTCCATGGCATCTAGCAGGCTCCGCTGGTCAGCATCCCCGAATTTTGGGGCTGGTCTCCTCGGCGCCATTATTGCGAGCTGGTGGGATTGGCTGAGCAAGTGCAGCTTAAATGCTGCTCAATCTTGTTAGCGGCGGGGGGCTGGCGAGCACGGTTCTGGTGAATCAGCTGGCGAGCCTCCATTCACGATGAGAAGCCCGTGATACCTCGTTAAGTGGACCAATTAACATAGAATTGCGTTGCTGGCCTTGTTGGACCTGGCACCGGGAAGCTCTCGGCAATTCCTGCTCGCTACAACACTTCAAAATGTTTCTGGAAAATTGCGCCTTATGATTCTAACTGGCAGAGTGAGTTCCCATTGGTTTCTCAATTATTTCAGAACTGATTTCCATATAAACCTATTCAGAAACTGCATTTTCGAAACTTTACAAAATTATTATTTCTGTTAGAAACAGACTATACTGATTTGGAATTCAAGGAGACATTATGGGCGCGATTCTCCGCTCCCCACGCCGGGTGGGAGAATCGTGGGAGGGCCGGGCGACTAATTTCACTCCCCCGCGATTTTCCCACCCCCCCGCTTGGAAGAATCGCCGCTCGCCGTTTTTCACGGCGACCGGCGATTCTCCGACCCGGATGGGCCGAGCGGCCTGCCATTTGCAACCGTTTCACGACGGCGGCAACCACACCTGGTCGCTGCCGTCGTGAACATGGGCGCCAAAGGCCCGTTTGAAGGTTGTGGGGGGCGGAGAGGGGAGTGAGCACCACGGCCGTGCTCGGGAGGGGACTGGCCCGCGATCGGTGCCCACCGATCGTCGGGTCGGCGTCTCAAATCGATGCACTCTTTCCCCTCTGCCGCCCTGCAAGATCAAGCCGCCACGTCTTGTGGGGCAGCGGAGAGGAAGACGACCACCGCGCATGCGTGGGTGTGAGCCGTCAGCCGTCGTGACGTCAGCCGCGCATGCGCGGGTTGGAGCCGGCCAACCTGCGCATGCGTGGCTGATGTCACATAGGCGCCACCGTCGCGTTATTCTTGGTGCGCCACCTTGACGCAAGCGTCAAGGCCCGGCAGCCGAGAATAACAGAGCGCCGCTCCTAGCCCCCCGGGTGGGGGTGAAAACGGTGAGAGGAGCGGCCTCCGAGGCCGTCGTGAAACTTGGCCGAGTTCACGACGCCCTTCACGATTTTTCCCGGGAGCGGAGAATTCCGCCCTCTATTTCCAAAAGAAACTTCTCCCTTCCAATTCCATAAGTATTTCCAGTAACGGTAAACACCACAATTTATAATTCTCGTTGGGCTGAAATGTTGTAACATTTTTTTATTCAAATTCAAACAAGCAAAACTGCCTCAGGCAGGATTTGATTATCCATTTTGTTGTGCTTTATCTTCCGAAGGTGTGAACAAAAGATGTTTCCTGACCAGTCTACTTTTCACAGCTGTTAACCGTCTCTTTCCTGTCCCCACAATATTAAATTAATTTCAAAGTCACTTTTTATTCACGCCAGTCTAAACCAGTGTTCTGAACGTCCAGTGGAGTTGGTACTTCTCACACAGAGTCACTTGATTTTCTGTGTTGAATTAGCTGAACTCAGTTATTGAGCGGGTGAATACACTGCATCTTGTCTCAATTCTGTTGGACTTGCAAGATGTGGGTTACAGTAGCATCACATGTGGTGTCGGTATATCCGCCATGCTGCTATGAAACAATTTCTGAGTACATAGAGCGAAATAAATGGAGGGAAAGAAGGACTAAGTTAATAGACGTTCAAGAGACAGAAAAAAAGTAACAAAATAGTCTAACCCTCTAACAATAATTAAAGGCTTTCGGAATGGCACTTCACACTCGTTAAAGTTAATTTTCAATGCTAGTGAAGTTGTTTGGCAGTAATTAAGACCTGCCACATCATAAAAAGAATAATTTGGCTGAAATCAGCAAACCCTAACAATTGGTGGCACGTTTAGCCCCTACCTATGACACCAGCACAGGGACCTGATACTGAGCTATTTAAATGATGGGCTGGATGGCAAGATACTATTTTCATGCAGTTTAGGGAGGAGCGGTATATTTTGGATGGTAACTTGCAGATCAACTTTGGAATTCCACCTGCTGAAAGTTTTGCACTGATTTATACATAACAGCCAGCACCATTAACTTCATCATTACATTCACAGCAAAATCTGATTATTATTAGTCATGCATTTGTAACATAAACATTGCAAGATAAATGATTGCAAGTGAAGCATATAACTGCTTGCATTGCGAAGCTGTGGAATTGTGGTTGATGTTGGACATCAGGAACATATCACTGTGGACAGATGGGGAAGTGATTATGTAAGACGAGCAATGCTGAATCAATTGTCTGTCATACACATCTCTCGATTTTTATTTTCATTGTCTCCCACCTTATTCTACATTAAGGGAAGATTAAAAAGTTATAAATTTACCTGATTAGGCTACAGCAGACCCAGAAAACAAAGATTCGGTGGAAATGTTGTCAGTCAATCAACTTTCTAAGCAATCATCATAGATTCAGTGGATATATTTCTGCTAGGCAGGAGTGTAATGACATATGGATTAATTGGGTGCAGCTTGCATCAAAGGCCTTTCATTCAGCAACAACAATTATTGAATCTTTGAGAACAAAGGCTCCTCTCTTGTTCTGGCTTTGAACTATTCACTTAACCTACTTTCTGCTGCTCTCTGTTTTCCTATGGCGAAGAATAACTAGCTGAAGAAAAAAAATGATTAAAACACCTATTCTTCACACACATGACATTTTTCATGATCCTTTCTGTTCTGATCCACCAAGCAATCTTTCCTGCCTCCCTTTTGAGTGTGGTTAAGAACTGTACTTTTTGACTTGTGTGAATTCTGATAGAAGTGGACGTGTGGCTGTGAAAGGGCTTTGTAGCTATTATCTGCTTTCCACTGTCTCTTGCTTTTAAGCACTTCAGTGTATGGTATAACTGTAGTTTTACACTGGCTTTCATCCTTTTTCATTCCAGACCATTGTTGAGACCTACGATCTATATTTCTCTTCATGTTTGCAGTTTGATCTGCAGGATTTTTATCTTTTCTTTATTGTAAACATAGAAATGACCTATGATGAAGGTGATAAATTGCATCATTGCCTGTAGCTAATGTTTGTGAGATTGCAATAAGTTACTGTTGCGTCTGTTAGTTAATTTGTTTGACTTGCAAATGTCATTAGAAGCTTTTTTGGTTTTTTTTTATTAATGTTTTACCTTATTTAAACCTTCAAAATTTATTTTTCTTTTATTGGTTATCTATTCCGTTGTATGTACAATATAACAGAAGCCCAATTGAGAAACAGTGATGGGTGTTTTATGGTATTATGCTGGATTCTCCGTACCTCAGCGCCGGAAACGTGAATCGCGATTAGGCGGGTAATCAGGCATCCGCCGACAATCAAGGTTCGAGCCTGGCGCCGAATCGAAAGTCATGCTCTGGGCCCCAGCTGGTCGTGGCAAAGCGGTTTGTGTCCAGCGGCAGCGGCAGCATGCAAAACCGGAATTTGCATGTGTCATCACATTATTACCGGGTTTGACCCAATATGCCCCAGGCCTTTGAGATGCTCCCCACTGTCAGACAGAAGTCATGGTGGTGCGGTTTACAATATGTATTTACAAATGAGGACTGGACACCATAGCTGCTGCGGGATGGAGTGAAGGTAAATTTGTTAAAAACTGCAACGCTTGCTCAGGGCTGGCTGCCAGGGTTAGGGAAGTAGCAGGGAGCGACTTGTTGACATATCAGTGGATTTGGGGTATCCCCCTTGGGATCGTGGTGCCGGGCAGTGACCACCATTGTTGCAGTACTTATTTTAAAATCAACCATTTGGTACCATAAGACCAGAAGACATAGAGGCAGAATTAGGCCACTCAGCCCATCGAGTCTGCTCCGCCATTCAATCATGGCTGATATTTTTCTCATCCCCATTCTCCTGCCTTCACCCCATAACACCTGATCTTCTTGTTAATCAAGAACCTATCTCACTCTGTCTCAAAGCCTCTCAGTGATTTGGCCTCCACAGCCTCCTGCAGCAAAGAGTTCCATAGATTCATCACCCTCTGGCTGAAGAAATTCCTTCTCATCTCTGTTTTAAAGGTTCATCCCTTTAGTCTGCAATTGTGTCCTCTGGTTCTAGTTTTTCCTACAAGTGGAAACATCCTCTCCACATCCACTCTATCCAGGCCTTGCAGTATCCTGTAAGTTTCAATAATATCCCCCCTCATCCTTCTAAACTCCAATGAGTACAGACAGAGTCCTCAACCATTCCTCACACAACAAGCTGTTAATTCCAGGGATCATTCTTGTGAACCTCCTCTGGACCCTTTCCAAGGCCAGCACAATTTTCCTTAGATACGGGGCCCAAAACTGCTCACAATACTCCAAATGGGATCTGACCAGAGCCTTATACAGCCTCAGAAGTACCTTATACAGCCTCAGAAGTACATCCCTGGTCTTGTATTCTAGCCCTCTTACAGTCCCCTGGCTGCTCACTCTGCTGACTGCTCACTGTGTCCTGTAAATGTTGACAGAGCCTCTGGTCATTTGGGAGCCCATCCAGACAGCCCCTCTGGAAATCCTTAGACCCAAGCTGACTCATCAGTGTGATGGGCGTGGCCAAGCTCAATCAGTGGCACACCAGGTGCTGCCACTCAGTGCACTCATCAGAAGCGCAGCCCCACTGCAGGGGAAACCGGGAAATGGTAGAGCTCAGTCTAAACAAAGGAAACATGCACCGTGGCCTTTGGCACCCTCCCTGGACCACTGCCCTCTCAGGGCAGAGGCCGCATGACTGATACTATCAGCTAGCCCACTTCGCAGAACCACCATCAGGGGGTGGGTTGAGGTCATGGGGGCGGTGAGTAGTGATGGGTCACTCACTGGTTAAGCTGCCCTACAAGGTGCCCTCACACTCCTGGCCCCATTCCTTGCTGCCTTTGAGGGTGATCCCAGATGGAGCGTCAGATTATCCTGTGGGCCCTGCCCCGTGCCACACCCACATCACCAACCTCTGTACCCAGTACAGATGACCCCTCGGTGCAAATGTGTTTTATTGTGTCTATGTACATTATTGTGCCCTGATCCCTAACTCTAACCTATCTACTGCACCCGTGCCAACTTAATTGCTGTCTAACTGCTTAAACTTACGTGCTGTACCGCTCCTTCTATGTGTTTCCTCAGACAGCCCATCAGATGTGGAGGCGGCCTGCTGCATTTCTTGCCCTGTGACCTGTGGCGACTTTAGCAGCCATTCTCTGGAGGGCCTGGACCTGGATATGCCCAGCTGACGTTTGGGTGTCACAGGTGGCGAGATGCCACATGTTCTGCCTATTGCCCATCAGGTGCACCAGTGTCAGGTGGGGGGTATTCAGAAGCGCTGTGGTTTTCTTGCACCTCCTCTGCAGGGGGCACCGCCAAGGGTCCCATCACTTCTTCCTTCCTCGGGGTGCTCGATGGCCCCCAGGCTACTCCATGGAATGGAGGTAAGGCTGGAGCGAGCTCCAGAAGATCCACTATCACCTGACGCTGCCAGTCCTGAAATGTCACCATTGTCTCAACCAGGGTTTTGAAGCCTTCTGCCATGGAGCACAGAGATTGGGACATGATCCCCAGTGAGTGCGACATGTCCTGCCTCTATGACTGGCCCAGGTCAGCCAGCACCGGCCAATGCTCTTAATGGCCTCAGCGATGACCGTTTGTGACTGGGCCAAGCTCTGGACTGCCGCAGCAATGTCCATGTGAGCCTGGTGCATTACTGCCTGTGACTGGGCTCCCTTGTCCTGAGACGTGAAAAGACAAGACACATGGTGAGATCTCAGGAAGGAGTGGTGTCAGGGTGACTCACTTGCTATAGGGAAATCACTATGCATTAGGGTACTCACTTGCTTGACCCATGCCGACCTCTGCCTGGGAGATAGCCCTCTCTACCACATCCCTGGCTAACTCCAACACCCTCTGCTCGGCTGCATTCAGGATCCATATGTCCGCTGTCCTCCTGGAGTCTTCTCATGCTTCCGCTGGTTATGGGCCATCTTCACATGGGGGACAGATAAGGAACATTGTGAGAGACTTGGACATCGGTTATATGGGGGTCTATGGCTTGTGGCCTGTTTGTGTAAGGCACCTGACCAAAGAGGACAAACAGGTGTTGGGGTTTGATGCAGAGTGAGATATCAGGGGGATGCCAGCAGATGGGCTTTGACTGGCCTTAGGGGGGGGGGGGAGTTGAGAAGAGTGAGGGACAGGAGTGATGGACGGGCACAGAGGTGGTGACTCACACGGGCTGACCTCAGGAGGTTGTTCATCCTTTTCTTTTTTTTAATAAATTTAGAGTACCCAATTCATTTATTCCAATTAAGGGGCAATTAAAGTTGTAATGAAGTGCTTCGAGAGGCTGATCATGAAGCGCATCACCTCCATACTCCCGGAACGCCTTGACCCACTTCAATTCGCATTCGCAACCGGTCCACATCAGACGCCATTTCCCTGGCCCTACACTCATCCCTAGAGCATCTCAAAAACAAGGACTCCTACATCAGACTTCTATTTATTGACTACAGCTCCGCCTTCAACACCATAATCCCAGCCAAGCTCATATCAAAGCTCCAAAACCTAGGACTTGGCTCTCCACACTGCAACTGGATCCTTGACTTTCTGACCAACAGACCACAATCAGTAAGAATGAACACCAACACCTCCTCTACAATAGTCCTCAATACCGGTGCCGCGCAAGGCTGCGTACTTAGCCCCCTACTCTACTCCCTGTACACACACGACTGCGTGGCAAAACTTGGTTCCAACTCCATCTACAAGTTTGCTGACGATACGATCATAGTGGGTGGGATCTCGAATAACGACGAGTCCGAATACAGGAGGGAGATAGAGAACCTAGTGGAGTGGTGTAACAACAACACTCTCTCCCTCAATGCCAGCAAAACTAAAGAGCTGGTCATCGATTTCAGGAAGCAAGGTACTGTACACACCCCTGTCTGCATCAACGGGGCCGAGGTGGAGATGGTTAGCAGTTTCAAATTCCTACGGGTGCACATCACCAAAAATCTGTCCTGGTCCACTCACGTCGACGCTATCACCAAGAAAGCACAACAGCGCCTATACTTCCTCAGGAAACTAAGGAAATTCGACATGTCCACATTAACCCTTACCAACTTTTACAGATGTACTATAGAAAGCATCCTATCGGGCTGCATCACAGCCTGGTATGGCAACTGCTCGGCCCAGGACCGCAAGGAACTTCAGAGAGTCGTGAATACTGCCCAGTCCATCACACGAACCTGCCTCCCATCCATTGACTCCATCTACACCTCCCGCTGCAAGGGGAAAACGGGCAGCATAATCAAGAATCCCTCCCACCCGGCTTACTCACTTTTCCAACTTCTTCCATCGGGCAGGAGATACAGAAGTCTGAGAACACACACGAACAGACTCAAAAACAGCTTCTTCCCCACTGTCACCAGACTCCTAAATGACCCTCTTATTGGCTGACCTCATTAACACTACACCCTGTATGCTTCAACCGATGCCAATGTCTATGTAGTTACATTGTATATCTTGTGTTGCCCTATTATGTATTCTCATGTATTCTCGTGTATTTTCTTGAATTTTGTTTAATTCCCTTTTCTTCCATGTACTGAATGATCTGTTGAGCTGCTTGCAGAAAAATACTTTTCACTGTACCTCGGTACACGTGACAATAAACAAATCCAATCCAATCCAATCCAATTTAGCATGTTCAATCCACCTACCTTGCATACCTTTGGGTTGTGGGGGCAAAATCCATGCAAACACAGGGAGAATGTGCAAACTCCACACGGAAAGTGACCCAGAACTGGGATCGAACCTGGGACCTCGGCGCCGTGGGACTGCAGTGCTACCACTGTGCCATCATGTTGCCCGGTCGTTCATCTTTTTGTGGCACTGCATGCCAATCCATCTGGTGAAGCCCACGTTCTCAACCCTTCTGCTACCTCCACCCAGGCCCGGTTGACGCCGGCGGGCGATAGCATCCTGCCCACTCTGGGGAAGAGGGTGCCCCACCTATCCTCCACCACATCCAGCAATCACTCCAACTCTGCATCCATAAACCGGCGGGCAGCTCGTTATGGGGCCATCTTCAGGGGCTGGTTTAGCTCACTCAGCTAAATCGCTGGCTTACCAAGCAGGCCAGCAGCACGGTTCGATTCCCGTACCAGCCTCCCCGGACAGGCGCCGGAATGTGGCGACTAGTGGCTTTTCACAGTAACTTCATTGAAGCCTACTCGTGACAATAAGCAATTTTCATTTCATTTTATTTTCATTTCTTCTTGGCTGGAATGAGAGTGTATGAGGAGTGGAGCACTTATAAGCAGTCCCAACTTGTCAAGCTTTCAGAGACAATTCTGCCCCCAGCGAAACCGATGTCAGCACTAATGAGAATTGCACTAGTTTCACGTGGGCAGAGTGATGACCTATTAGCATGTCCTGAATTACTCCGTAACTACCCCCCAGCGGGAACGTGAAACTCCCACAATTCAGTCCTGCTGTCAACACTGAAACTGAGAATTCCGCCCATTGTGAGAGTAACTTTACTCTGTAATTAACAGCTGTGACTTACAGCAATTAATAGTTGATTATTTTCCTGAGATCACCATTAAACATCAGTTATGCCAAACTTATTCCTGTCTGAATGATACAACAGAAGACTTTCCAATATTTAGTATGTTATGAATATCTAATTAATTGGTAATATTAATATTTTAGTGGTGATGTTTAGATCTGAGAAGTTTAAAGTTGTAACGGGTAAAGTAATGAAAACGTTGGGCTTTAGCAATTGCCAGATCAAGAAAAAGAAAATAACAGTTTAGAAGATTATCCATGTTTGTTTAATAGAGTCAGAATAGAAGAGATGGAGTCATAAAAGGACCAGCACGGTGGCACAGTGGTTAGAACTGCTGCCTCACAAGCCAGGGACCTTGGTTCAATTCCTGCCTTGGTGACTGCAAGGTGTTTGTGATAGGGAGGTCGTGCCTCACTAACTTGATCGAGTTTTTTGAGGAGTTGACAAAGGTGATTGATGAGGGGAGGGCGGTGGATGTTGTTTACATGTTTCAGTAAAGCCTTTGACATGGTGCCTCATGGCAGACTGATACAAAAGGTGAAGCCACACTGGATCAGAGGTGAGGTGGTAAGATGGATGCAGAATTGGCTCGGTCACAGAAAGCAAAGGGTAGCAGTAGAAGGGTGTTTTTCTGAATGGAAGGTTGTGACTAGTGGTGTTCCACAGGGATCTGTGCTGGGGCCTCAGTTGTTTGTAGTGTACGTAAACAATTTGGAGGAAAATGTAGCTGGTCAGATTAGTAATTTGCGGATGACACCAAGGTTAGTGGAGTGGCAGATAGTGTTGAGGAGTGTCAGAGGATATAACAGGACATAGGTAGGTTGGAGTTCAATCCGGACAAATGTGAGGTAATGGGTAGGTCTAACATAAAGGGGAAATATACAGTAAACGGCAAAACTCTTAGGAATATAGAATGTCAGAGAGATCTGGGCATACAGGTCCGCAGATCTTTGAAAGTGGCATAAGTGGATAAGGTAGTCAAGAACGCATACGGATTGCTTGCCGTCATTGGACGGGGCATCAACTATAAAAACTGGCAAGTCATGCTACAGTTATATAGAACCTTGGTAAGGCCACACTTAGAATATTACGCACAATTCTGGTCGGCACACCTCAGTCCCTCGGTCTCAGGCTGATCTCATCTTGGCCTCAACTCCACTTTCCCGCCCTCTCTTCATGATCCTGCAACCCATTACTAATCAAAATCTGTCTATCCCCTTCTTAAATTTACTCAATGTCCGGCATCCACTGTACTCTGGGGTAGTGAATTCCACAGATTCATGGCCCTTTGAGACAAGTAATTTCTCCTCATCTCAGTTTTAAATGTGAAACCCCTTATCCTAAAACTATGAGACTTAATCGTATGTCCTCGTCATGAGATACATGACGCTCGGGACGCCTCATGAGATGTAACTAGATTACCGTGAGATGCTGCAATCTGGATCTCGCCCTCACTGGGCAGGATCCAGATTTGCATATTTAGGTAAACAGTTAGCCTCACTTAAATATGTCTGTGCCAGAGTCTCCCAAGGCCCAGGATCGAATGCCTGTGCCTGGGAGACCTCACCATGGAACTGTTTAACACTGGCATAACGGCACCTGGGGTGGTCTCCCAAGCCATAGAAGGCCTCGAGTGGTCGGGCTCTGGGCAGGGTGGTGCCCTGACTCCCTCTGCCACCTGGGCACTTTGGCACTGCCATTCTTGTACATTGGCACTGGCACCCAGGCACCATAGCAGTGTCAGCCTGGAACTTCCATGGTGCTAGTGTGGCACTGTCAGGATGTCAGGGGCAGGGCCTGAGTGCCAGGCTGGCAGTGCTATGGTGCCCCGGTATCAGGTTGTCCTTGCTGTGGATCGGCCCCGGGAGTGCCCTGCCTTTATGTGGTGGGGTGAAGAGGGCTCAAGAACCGCCTAACAAGTAAGTTTGGGCATTGGAAAGGTCCAGAGGATTCAGTGAGCAGTCCAGAGATCAGGGCAGTATTTAAAAACCGTGCCTCAATCTCTACCTGTATTGGTAAGCTGAGCTCATCATTGCAGGAAACGAAGGTAATGGAAAAAAAAGAGTCCCGTTTGATAACGGGGTCGTTCTCGGTACTGCAGGTGCAGAGAAACACCCTGCTAAACCTATCCAAAATCAAATTCTGTTTTTTCCCATTAAATCACGCCCAGGACCTCTCATACTATATTGCCCCACAAGAGGAAGCATCCACTTTACATCTACTTTGTCAATATCTTTTATCATCTTATATACCTCAATTAGATTTGCTTCATTCCTCTAAACTCAAGAGAGTATATGCCTAAACTGCTCAATCGCTCTTCATAAGTCAAATCCCGCATGTCTGGAATCAATCTAGTGAACTTCCTCTGACCTGCTTCTAATGAAACTACATCTCTTTTCAAATAAGGGGACCAAATTTGTACACAGTATTCCAAGTTCATTCTAACCAATGCCTTGTACAGTTGCAGCAACACTTCCTTACTTTTATACTCTATCCCCTTAGCTATGAGGCCAAAATTCCATTCGCCTTTCTTATTATCTGCTTTGTCTGCATGCTAATTTTCTGCGAGTCATGCACGAGGACACCCAGATCCCTCTGCACCAAAGCACTCTCAATTTACATTTTCCAACCAAATGTTAAACTGCAACTGACAAATTTTGGCCCACTCACCTCACCTATCTATATCCATTTATAAATTTCTTATTTTCTCATTGCAACTTACGATCCCACATGTTTCAGTGTCATCTGCAAATTTGGCTCGAATACCTTCTATCCCTGCATCCAAATCATTAATATATATTGTAAATAGTTGGAGCCGGAGGATCGAACTCTATGGCACTCCACTAGTTACATCTAGCTAACCAGAAAAAAAAACACTTATCCTGACTCTCTGCCTTCTGTCGGTTAGCCAGTTTTCTATCCAAGTGAATAAATTATCCATAATCCCATGTCACTTTACCTTGCATATTAACCTTTTGTGCAGCACCTTATCAACTGCCTTCTGGAAGTCCAGTTATACCACATCTACAGGATACCCATTATCCACTTGGTTTGTTACACATTCAAAGAACTTTAGCAAATTAGTCAAATAAGATTTACCCTTCATAAAACCAAACTGACTCTGATGGGTTGTGTTTTGACTTTCCAAATGTCCTGTTATTACTTCCTTCATAATGAATTCCAACAATTTCTCAATGACAGATGTTAAACGAACTGAGAGTTTTGGGAGTTAGAACTAAATTAGTTTAAAAACATTCAGTGAACCCTGAAAGACAACATCATCATGAGAGCAAATTATGTTGGATGTTTATCCAGCATTTTCTATTTTCATTACATCGTCATGGAGATGGGTGGGGTTTAAGAAGTTCTCTGCTTTAAATGTATCTGAGTGATTTGCAGCAGGGGACGAGGCTCAATATCAAAAAGGTTCTGCTGTTAACAGGAGTCAGGCAGATAGGGCTCAGATGTCCTGGGAGCCGTTCAGTGCAGCTGTTGGGTGCAGTTTGGAACTCATATGGTTTGCAGATCACAGTGAAATCCTGGGCGATGTTAGCAGCCTCCAGTCAGTTAGAGCTCAGGGAAGCCCTGGGAAACTAAGGAAATAGCAGAAGATTATGTGTTCTATGTCGGAGAAATATAGGACTCAGAGAAGCCCTGGGAGCTAGTTGTAGCTCAGTACAGCCAAGAAACTGGAATTCAGAGAAACCCAGAGACAATGCCAGCTTAGTGAAGCTAGCAATCTGTGAAAGAGTTGGAAGTGCATTGGTGTTTAGAGGTGAGAGTGCAGCTTTGTGAATCCCATGCAACTCAATCTCAGGGAAAGAACTTGAACCATCAGGAGGTGAGCAGCCATTGAGGCAATCCACGTCAGAGCAGTTTGATGCAATCCAGAGACCAAATCTTCAAAAGTACTCAGCAGCACAGGGAGCATATATGGAAAGAGAAACAAATAATGGCCTGGATTTTCCACTCAGAGTCAGGAAACATGAGTTGGACCATTTCCTCACATTGCATTCCCAACTTCTGAAAGTTGGGGAAATCTGATGCAATTTTGGTCACTGGGGGTCTGGGTCAGGCTGGAATTCAGATTGCTGCCTTCCAAAGCAGGCATGGGGTGGCAATGGAGGTGGGGTGAGGCAGGCTGATTAAAATGCCTCAGTTTGCACAGACATCGGGAAGAATTCTCCACCCGTTCAGGACAGTGTGATTTCCCAGACCCGCTGCACTGAATGAGAGATTTAGCTGGGCGCCAAATTCTCCATCCTCGTTAGCAGCAGTGGCGGGGTGGACTCACAACGGAGAATCCCAGCCATCATCCTAGTCCTGTACATGTTTGTTAGGCCCCTTGACCCTCACTCCCATCACCCCACCATGCTGTCTCATGTTCTCCCTGTACCTCATTCCCTTTCTATACTCATTCATTGTCCCTTCCATACTGCCTCCATTACTCCCATGTCCTTTCCATGCCTGCCTGCATCCTCCATCTCCACTTTCCCAGTATCTACTATGTGCAGAATCAATGAGCCACCAGCAGGTCTTTGAAACTGACACAAAAAGAAAAGAGATTTTGAAAATCTCCTGTCATGAAGAAAGTTGATGTTATCTGTTACATTCAAACATCATAAATTCCCTACACCTGAGGAATTAAGCTTTTTAAGATCCCAGACATCAGCCCAAAATTTTCTGTCACAAAGGACGCTTGGAACACTGGTTCGTGGAGTTGTTTTGTTTTGTTTTGTTTTTGAAATGGTCTGAGGAGTCAAGTGAAATCCCAGTGAGGAAAAGCAGCCCAGTCATTGTATGACAATTATTAAAGACTACCTTTGAAAATGAAAATGAAACGAAAATCGCTTATTGTCACGAGTAGGCTTCAATGAAGTTACTGTGAAAAGCCCCTAGTCGCCACATTTCGGCGCCTGTCCGGGGAGGCTGGTACGGGAAAATTTGAAAATTAAAGAAAAGACACATACACATGAACAGGACTACTCTACTCCAAGACACTTAAAGTATATGAATTACGAAAGACACAGACAGTTTGTGTGAACCGTACCCCTTATTTCAAAATATATCAATGATCTCTGAACTCCTTAAGACTTCCCAATTTCCCCAAATAATATCCAAATTAAATAAATATGTAGGTTAAAACCAGCTTGTAATTATCACACAATACAGTGATGAAAATTAAGTCTGGGAAACGTCTCTGGTCCAGTGAAGATATTTAAACTGCCTTTGCGAAGGTTTTTTGCACTGCCTTGGCTCTAAGACACCGAAGGCTGTTAGATGTAAAACTTGGCCTTCAGGCTTGGTGCCTGGAAACTGACTTGTCTCCTTCTAAGCCTGTTAGGTGTCAACCGGCCTACCTTGCTTCTGAGGGTCCTGCCAATTGTACCTTTGTTTCACTTTGATTTTGCCTTCTGTGTATTTGTCTGTCTGCCCCTATCACATTCCTTGGGAGGGATTCTCCGTTGCCCGACGTCGTTATCGTAATCAGTGATTGGGTGGAGAATCCATTCTGATACCCAAATCGGGGCCGGCACCATTTTGACGCCGGTCAGCCATGCACCATCCCCACGGAAGTGGCATAATCATGTCGCGCGCCACATGCCTTTGCAATGGCATTGGCGCATCATCGGAATCCCTCCACCCCCGATGGTCCGAGTTCCCGACCGCGTGATTGACATGTGTTCTGAGTGGTCGGAAACCTGGCGTGGCAGCTGCTGACTGTGTACAGTGCTACCACACTTGGCCGGGATCCATGACTCTGGTGGGGGGGGCTTCCACGAGGGCTGGGGGGACTGATGGGAGGTGGACAAGGGGTAGCCAGGGGGTGGCCTGTGGGGTCATGGATGGTGGGTTGGGTCTCTGCACGTCTGCGCCATGTTGTACTGCGCGACCGCTGCAGGTTGTCGCCGTGCACTTGCGCGGCCACGGACACGGTCGTTTGTGGCGCGGGAGCCGGGAGTTTCGCAAGGCACAACTGCGAGCCCCTCACCGCTCCTGGAGTTGATAAGGTCTTGGCACCGATTTTGCCGTCGTAAAACACCCGCAAATTCTCCATTTCAGATAGCACTTAGCCGCTGAAATGGAGAATCCAGCCCCTTTACTCTAGACGTTATCATATGTGTACCTCATTGATCTTCCCAATTACCAGGTTAAACTGTTTCTACTCATAAGCTGAAAGCAAATTACTGCAGATGGAATTACTGGAATCTGAAACAAAAACAGAAAATACCAGTCAATCTCAGAAGGTCTGACAGAACCTGAGGAGAGAAGAGAGCTGGCGTTTCAAGCCTGGATAACTCTGTCAAAGTCATCGAGACCTGAAACATTAGCTGACGTTTCTCTCCACAGATGCTGTCAGATCTGTTGAGATTGTCCAGTATTTTCTGTTTTTGTCTACTCATAAACTATTCACATCTGATTATTATCTAAAATGCCTTATAATCTCATTATTGGGAGAGACGTATCTCATCCAGCCTTTTGAATACTGGCTATTGCTGTCGCTGGGCAGATTTATGCCTGCTGCTGGGCAGATCACATCCCATTATGTTTTGTTTAATTCATTTTATTCCTGTCGCAAATCAAATTCATGCCACTCCTCTGAAAAAGACCGCTCATCTTACAACCTCATAAAAGTATCAATCAATCATAGCATCAATAGATAAAGCCTTAATCCTCTTAACACCTCTTAATCATATCCAAATAAACAAATAAGCATTGAAAATTAACATCAAAGAATAACTTTATCCAAACTCATAAAACATGTTAAACGTGAAAGTTGCTCATTGTCACAAGTAGGCTTCAAATGAAGTTACTGTGAAAAGCCCCTAGTCGCCACATTCCGGCGCCCGTTCAGGGAGGCTGGTACAGGAATTGAATCCGCACTGCTGGCCTGCCTCGGTCTGCTTTAAAAGCCAGCTATTTAGCCCACTGTGCTTTTTAACTGTCAAAAGGTAACTAACAATATAGCAGGTTCATGAGCTGTCTTATCTCATGGGATCATGTGATGCAGTTTCCAGAGGCTTCAAACCCCTTCCTGTTGCATCATAAATAATATGGTGGGGAGCAGAGGGGGGGGGGGGGGGGGGGGGGGGGGGGGGGGGGGGGGGGCGGCGGCGTTTTGCCTCGGCCTTTGTAATGGCAACACCAATGACATAAGGCATGTGTGTGGCATTGCAACTTGACACATTTCCCGATTAGGGTAAAATGACGTGGGTTGAGAATGAAGGGGAATGTTTGAAATTTCAACCTCGTGGACCTGATGTTAACTATTTCTGATTCAAATCAGGAAGGTGTAAGCGGGGAGCTCCAACCTAATATTTCAAGTAATTGACCATTTATCAGAACCAGATAGTTAATAGTTTATCCGCCTATAATAAACACCATTCATACGAGTAATTGAATATGAAACTGTATTGAAAACACTTTGCACTGTACAACAGTATAGACAGTACAATCGACTAATAAAATTCATATTTTTTTTTACTCTGCCATCAGATTGAATCAAACCATTGACTAAAACAAGTGTCATAATAAATGTTCAATGCAAAATCTCTATAAATGTATAATTACAGGTTTGAATATAGGTTGCTGTATTGCAGATGATCTGCAGTTTAAAGAACGTGGAAATTTGGGGGTCAGCTTGGAGGATTTGGGAAATGCAGCTTCTAGGTGGTAAAATGTTTTGGAACATCTTGAAGTTGTTAAAGGCTGTATAAAATACAAGTTTTTTTTAAAAAGGATTCGGCTTCAATGGCAAAGCAGAGGAGATAACAATGGAGGTGGTTGGTATTTTGGAGCTGATATAAAGAAAATCTTGAATTTGTTACATTCCATACAGTGAAGGAACTGAATGGACACCCACACCAAGGGATTAACCCTGATTTAAATAGGGGTCCTTCAATGGCAGTAGAAATATTTTAATTTGATAAAGCGTTGAGTTAGAGGAAGGAGAGAATGAAATCATTTTGATATAAAATAAATTGACGCTTTAAAAATTAGAAATTGCAGATCAGGTTAAATCTATCTAAATCATTTGGGCTTCGTGTCCATAATTTGACCAGAAGTTTTTCTTTGAATTAAAACATTTTAACTGTTTGCTGACTTTGATACAATCCAAGCCCATATAAATTGGATGGCATTTTCCTCTTCAAGGAGGCTATTTGAGAGCTGAGTGTAGTGAGTTAAAGGAATTGATTGGCATTAACTGGCTGTAATTTGACATCAATTAGCAATAATTGGGTAATCATTCAGAATGAAATGCAATAGTTGGTACGGTACATGCAAAACTTCATGTTCTTTTCAATTATGTTTTTAATAAACAATTAGACAGTATACAGTTATCCATATTCTCTGACATACCTAACCAGGGACTTGCATACTAAGAGCCAAGTGTAGAGGAAAGTGCTAGGTTGTCACTTTTGTTAAGTGCTTTCTTCCAGGTATGAGCCCAAATGAGGTGTTGCTAATAGGCCACAAAACTGGATTTGTGATGGGGAAGGGTAGGGCATTTCAGAGACCCCTGCCTGGCAACCACCAGAATAGAGATCCCTGTTTGGAATTCTCCATAAGGGAGACCCCTGCCTGGAAGCTAGAGAGCAGTCCAGACAGAGCCATTGAGTATGAGTGCTGAATCTGGGGCTGGAGGCTGGCAGTTGGAGCTGGGGCATTGTTAGGAGTAGACCTATACAGTTGTGCTCTTAAAAGCCTTAGTGTATATAGTTGTTCTTGACCAATAAATCCTGAATGCATTAAATGCCATATCGAGTCACCTCGAGTTATTAGAGAAAGATATACTGGCATCCAAGGCAGTCCAGATAACGTTCACCAAGTTGACCCTGGGTATGGAGGAATTTTCTTATGAGGAGAGGTTGAGTAGGTTGTGCCTGTACTCATTGGACTTTAGAAGACAACCTTATTGCAACATATAGGGTTCTCGGGGTAGACTCTGAGACGTTGTTTTCTCTTGTGGGAGAGTCTAAGACCAGAGGGCATAATCTCAGATAATGGGGCCCCCATTTAAGACATCGATGAGGAAGAATTTCTTCTCTCAGAGGGTAGCAAATCCGTGGAATTCTTTACCACAGAGGGCTGCAGAGGCTGGGTCATTAAATATGATAAAGACTGAAATAGACAGATTCAGGAGGGGAATCAAACGGTATGGGGATAAGGTAGGAAAGCGGAGTTGAAGGTTATCATTTTAGATCAGCCATGATCTCACAGATTGGAGGAGCAGACTCAGTGGGGGCTGAATTGCCTATTTTTGCTTCTGCTTGTTATGATCTTATACCATCTGGCTTTACTAACTTAATCTGATCTCTCCTCTAAAAAAGCAGTAAACCTTATACTTAGATTACGTTGTACATATTATGAGAATAGTGAAAGAATCGGTAGACTCCTGGCTCACCAGCGTCACTAGTCTACTTCCTCTCAACATATTGCCAAAATCATCACTCTGACAGAGTCATCAAGAGAACAATGATCAATTTAAACGTTTTTATTCCACTCTTTATACCTGGTTTATTTCACAATTCATTTGACAATGTTGACATCCCATCTCTAATGTCTGTCTCTGTGAAAGTGTTGAAGTATCCTTTTCCCAAGACGAAATAACAAAGTCAATTAAAACCATGTAAAGCAATAAGGCACCAGGAGCTGATGGATTTCTAATAGAATTTTGTAAAAAAAACTTTCTCCATTATTATTTGGGGTATTTTCCATGCGCTCCCTCAGTGTATTCCACAGCGGAAGGAGGTGGTCCACCATTGGCTGGTGACAGGATCTTCTGGACCTGCCGCTGTCAATGGGATTTCCCATTGATTCCGCCTCACGCTGCTGGGAAACCCACGGTGGGGATCTGCGGTCAACGGGACTGGAAGATCCCGCTGGTGAAAACAGCTGGAAAATCCCCCCCCATTGTCTCTGTTTCAGGATGCTTTCTCTAAAATGCTCCCTCCTATGAGACATTGTTGTCTGTTCTTTTAAAAAGGGATAAAGATCCTTTGCATTGCATTTCATACTGGCCTATTTCCTTTGCAGATGTGATGGCATTAGCTAAAGCCTTAGCCCCTTGTCTTGAACCTGTTTCTCCTTCTATTATCTCTCTTGTCCAGACAGATTTCATACAGGGTAAACAATCGTTCTCTAATTTCAATCGTCTTTTTAATATTATTCATACATATTCAATTACTCCTCTTCCTGAGGTTCTTATTCTATGGATGCAGAAAAGGTTTCTGATCGAGTGGAATGGGACTACCTTTTCTTCACTCTTCACAAATTTGGATTTGGGCCCATTTTTATAAAATGGTTAGAGCTGTTGTATTTCTACTATAGTAAATACAAAATAATATATACTGTAAATGATTTGACCTCCATTGAGTTACCAGATAGGCCTGACCATTTCCCCCTACTTTTCACGATTGGTGTTGAGCCCCTGGCAATCTTACTGCGGACCTGTGGATGTATATAGGGTTTTCTTTGATGGAAGTTCAACAGAAACTCTCCCTATATGTTGATGATTACTTCTTCATACCTCTAATCTGGTCTCACCTTGCCCTTCTTTTTCCTCTTTTCTTGAGTGATTTGGTCATATTTCAATTTTTACAATTAATTTGCAAAAGAGTGTAATTTTTCCTATTGACTTTATTGCCAAGAGTTACATTCTTTCTCCCCTCCCCGACAAGGTCACTTAAATATTTAGGAATGTTAATTACTCGATCGTTTGAAGACCTTTATAAACTCAGCACTGCCCCTTTGTTGGAACATATGAAGCAGGACATAGCATGTTGGTCTAATTTCCCCTTTTCTTTAAATCATTGTAAAAATTCTGTAACGATGGATATTTTGTCAAAATTCCGCTACTTATTTCAATGCATTCCGTTGATTATCCTATTTTTTGTTGGCAATAGACCAATTAATTTCTTCCTTTATTTGGAATAAAAAAATCACCCAGAATTCACAGATTTTCTACAAAGACCAAGCACTTAGAACCATAGAATATCGACAGTGCATTCAGCCCATCGCATTTACACTGACTCCCTGAAAGAGCAGCTTACCAAGGCCCAGTCCCCCATCCTGTCCCCATAACCTAAGGGCCAATCCACCCAATCTGCACATCTTTGGCTGTGGGAAGAAACCGGAGCATCCGGAGGAAACCCACGCAGACACGGGGAGAAAATGCAAACTCCACACAGTCAACCAGGGCCGGAATTGAACACACGTCCCTGGTGCTGTCAGGCAGCAGTGTGAACCAGATGGACTACGCCTCAGTGTTCTAAAGGATATAGCTGAGGAGATTGTGGAGGCATTGGTAGTGATCTTTCAGCAATCACTGGAGGTAATGAGGGTCCCAGAGGAATGTAAAGTGGCTAATATAACACCGCTGTTTAAGAAGGGAGGGAGGCAGATGATAGGAACGTATAGGCCGATTAGCCTGACTTCAGTCATTGGTAGGATTTTAGAGTCTATTATTAAAGATGAGATCACGGAGTGCTTGGAAGTCCATGATAAAATAGGACTGAGTCAGCACGGCTCCGTAAAGGGGCGGTCATGTCTGACAAATCTGTTACAGTTCTTGAGGATGGAACAAGGATGTTAGACAAAGGAGAACTAGTTGACGTGATGTATTTAGATTTCCACAAGGCCTTTGACAAGGTGCCACAGAGGAGACTGTTAAATAAATTAAGAGCTCATGGAGTTAAGGGTAAAATCTGCAAGGGTCTGCAAGGACATGGCACAGGTGCCTCACATTACCCTTATTGAGGCGGAGCCTCCTGCAGCACACGCTGTCCGTCATCTGCTCGAAAGACCAGCGAAGCCTGTACACCTTGGGCTGTCGCTGGCCTCCTGCTCTGGGTTCCTCCCTGGCCTGATTTGCGGCGGGTCCTCAGGGTGTGATTTTCACAGTAACTTCATTGCAGTGTAAATGTAAGCCTACTTATGACAATAATAAAGATTATTTAAAAAATGTTGTTCCCTTTATGTTTGGCATTCTTTCAAATGTTCCGATGAGTACAAACTGAAAAAACATGTGTCTTTTTTTCAGTTTAATGTTTCTTGAGCCATAAGTCGATAGAATTGAGTCTTCATGTCATAGGACACTCTTCACAAACATTAGCACAATAATGCAAATAGGAGCTCCAAGTATTATAGTTTTCCACTTGAAATTATTAATGGCTATTCTTGACATTCAGGTATAAATAAAATATCAAAGCTGACAGAAACAAAATGAACCAGCATACATCCATCAGCTTAGAGTGGGGCAGTAAAAAAGCAGCACATGTCACAGTTATGGCAAGCAGTAATACAGCAGTTTATTATGGCAAACTGGATGACAAATTTCAACATATTCCATTGATTTGTATCAGAGAAAATGGTGATTCGATGGTTCAATTTCTGCTTCGGATGTTGTTTTATTTGTAACTAACCCCACTGAGCATCAAAACTTAAGTGAGCTGAAGGCAGGTCACTTGCCACTAGTTCCCAGTATATGTCTTAATGTAACTCTGTCTTTATGATGAGACATATATTTTAACGCACTAGACCCTGAGGACACTTTGGAGCTTTTATTCCACATTATGACCATAATTTCTTTACATAAAAGCCTGTAAAACTAACCTGAACAACATACGCTGAAAATAAGAGCACACACACAAATCACCCCTTATGCACATGAGTTATAGGACAAGGGAAATTAAATTTCAAGACATGCTTAAGGCTAACTATGAGATAAATCCCACATTGGCAGCTCAGCAGAATTTGTGCTCTAAAGAGCTCAGCAACTCAGAAAACATACTGCGAGTTATTACCACTGATGCGATAACTAAATAAAGTGCAGATCTCACCACAATAAGGAAATCACTGCCACCTTTGGGGATTTTTCATGCTTAGAAAAGTAATGAAAGGAAAGCAAAATGAGGTATTCCTCAGAAAAATTGAGATGAGGCACACAAGTTTAAATACTGACAAGACCAATCACTTAGAAGGAATTGATATTGGAGCTACACGGAAGAAAAGACAAGGCGCCAATTTCTACATTTAAATCCAATGGAGAACAAAAGGCACTTAAAATACGTGGAGTCAAATGTTGATTTAAATAAAGAAATGCATGAAGGGTCATGATCTCCTTTGCTAGAAAAGTAGACAAGTATAAAATGGATGAATACTGACAGAAAGTGCAAAAAGTATTACCTATTAAGGTTTATTGTTGATAACACTCCAAAAAAGATAAAGGAATGCTAAGACAGTGCAGCAAAAGAAATGGTTTATGTTTGTCACTGTATTTTGTAGGGCATTTAAGTGGAACTTGTGCAGAACTCGAAATTTGCAAGGTCAATTAAAGAAGTGAGTATTTTTCTCTTCAGATTAGACCTGACATTCAATGAATGAAAAAATTTTTGAAAGAAGTGAGGTATGTGAGGTATCCAGGAGAATGGGTGAAGTATCAATGGATTTATCAAAATATATGGTGACCGGATCCACAGATGGCACAATAGATTTGCAATGGCCTTCATCTGCACTCACAGAACAGAACAGCAATACCCAGAAGTACATAGGCTCCACACTGACTGAAATACACTTTAGACTGTCTCAATTTTGTAAATCTTAAGCCAATAAGACACTGGAGCATTGTACACCACTTTAAAATTAATATACATCTGTTTAGTTGTTTTACTCAAGGTCTGGTGCTCACCTCAGATTCGAGAGACATCCATCTAAACTAAAGCAGAATTTTATGAACTATTCATTGTTATATAGATGATTACATAGATGATTTGGAGTTGGGGACCAAGGGCAATGTGTCCAAGTTTGCAGATGACACTAAGATGAGTGGTAAAGCGAAAAGTGCAGAGGATACTGGAAGTCTGCAGAGGGATTTGGATAGGTTAAGAGAATGGGCTAGAGTCTGGCAGATGGAATACAATGTTGACAAATGTGAGGTTATCCATTTTGGTAGGAATAACAGCAAACGGGATTATTATTTAAACGATAAAATATTAAAGCATGCCGCTGTGCAGAGAGACTTGGGTGTGCTAGTGCATGAGTCACAGAAGGTTGGTTTACAGGTGCAACAGGTGATTAAGAAGGCAAATGGAATTTTGTCCTTCATTGCTAGAGGGATGGAGTTTAAGACTAGGGAGGTTATGTTGCAATTGTATAAGGTGTTAGTGAGGCCACACCTGGAGTATTGTGTTCAGTTTTGGTCTCCTTACTTGAGAAAGGACGTACTGGCACTGGAGGGTGTGCAGAGGAGATTCACTAGGTTAATCCCAGAGCTGAAGGGGTTGGATTATGAGGAGAGGTTGAGTAGACTGGGACTGTACTCATTGGAATTTAGAAGGATGAGGGGGGATCTTATAGAAACATTTAAAATTATGAAGGGAATAGATAGGATAGATGCGGGCAGGTTGTTTCCACTGGCGGGTGAAAGCAGAACTAGGGGACATAGCCTCAAAATAAGGGGAAGTAGATTTAGGACTGAGTTTAGGAGGAACTTCTTCACCCAAAGGGTTGTGAATCTATGGAATTCCTTGCCCAGTGAAGCAGTTGAGGCTCCTTCATTACATGTTTTTAAGGTAAAGATAGATAGTTTTTTGAAGAATAAAGGGATTAAGGGTTATGGTGTTCGGGCCGGAAAGTGGAGCTGAGTCCACAAAAGATCAGCCATGATCTCACTGAATGGCGGAGCAGGCTCGAGGGGCCAGATGGCTTACTCCTGCTCCTAGTTCTTATGTTCTTATGTTATCCAGTTGCCTGCAGGTACCAGATATGCACTTTCCATTAATATAAGGATGTAGGTCGTCCAGCCCACATAAACTATGGTGAACTATCGATATAGGGTACGTATTTAAAGAGCCGTGCATTAACTGAAAATTTAATTCATTGATGGTAGAATTTGATTTCTTTACATGCCATGAATCATCCAGAACTTATACGCTGGTCTTCTGTAGGTATCCATCCAATTGTCCCCTGATTTGAATTTGTATACACGGCACTGTAATATAATGTTCATAGTGCCAGATTTTCTTTTTTTTAAAATAAATTTAGAGTACCCAATTATTTTTTCCAATTAAGGGGCAATTTAGCGTAGCCAATCCACCTATCCTGCACATCTTTGGGTTGTGGGGGTGAAACCCACGCAGACACGGGGAGAATGTGCAAACTCCTCACGGACAGTGACCCAGGGCCGGGATTCGAACCCGGGTCCTCAGCGCCGTAGGCAGCAATGCTAACCACTGTGCCACCATGCCGCCCCAGATAGTGCCAGATTTCTGCTATAGAACAGAGTAATGATATTTATGTCAGACTCTAAATTTCACAGACTATGTCAACACTGTAAATAAGAAGTCTTACAACACCAGGTTATAGTCCAACAAGTTTGTTTCAATTCACTTGCTTTCAGAGCATTGCTCCTTCCTCAGGTGAATGAAGAGGTAGATTCCAGAAACATATAGACAAAGTCAAGGTGCAAGACAATACTTTGATTGCGAGCATTTGCAGGTAATTAAGTCTTTACAGATCCAGAGAGAGGGGTAATCCCAGGTTAAAGAAGTGTGAATTGTCTCAAACCAGGACAGTTGGTAGGATTTTGCAAGACCAGGCCAGATGGTGAGGGTTGAATGTAATGTGACATGAATCCAAGGTCCTAGTTTAGGCCATACTCATGTGTGCGGAACTTGGCCATAAGTTTCTGCTCGGCGATTCTGCATTGTCACGCATCCTGAAGGCTGCCTTGGAGAATGCTTACCCGAAAATCAGAGGTTGAATGCCCTTGACAGCTGAAGTGTTCCCTGACTGGAAGGGAACATTCCTGCCTGGCGATTGCCACGCGATGTCCTTTCATCCGTTGTCGAAGCATCTGCATGGTCTCGCCAATGTACCAAGCTTCGGGACATCCTTTCCTGCAGCGTATGAGGTAGACAACGTTGGCTGAATCGCACGAGTATGTACCATGTAGTGCTGAGTGGTGTTCTCACGTGTAATGGTGGTATCCATGCCGATGATCTGGCATGTCTTGTAAAGATTGCCATGGCGGTTTGTGTGATGTCCTGGTCGCTGTTCTGAAGGCTGGGTAGTTTGTTGCAAACAATGGTTTGTTTGAGGTTGCGCGGTTGTTTGAAGGCAAGTAGTGGGGTGTGGGGATGACCTTGGCAAGATGTTCATCTTCATTGATGACGCGTTGAAGGCTGCGAAGAAGATATCATAGTTTCTCTGCTCCGGGGAAATGCTGGACGACGAAGAGTACTCTGTCAGTTGTGTCCGTGTTTGTCTTATGAGGAGGTTGCTGCGGTTTTTTGCTGTGGCGCATTGGGACTGTCGATCGATGAGTCAAGCACTATATCCCGTTCATACGAGGGCATCTTTCAGTGTCTGTAGATGTCTGTTATGCTCCTCCTTGTCTGAGCAGATCCTGTGTATGCGGAGGGCTTGTCCATAGGGGATGGCTTCTTTAAGGTGTTTAGGGTGGAAGCTCGAGAAGTGGAGCATCGTGACGTCATCCGTGGGCTTGCGGGAAAGCGAAGTGCTGAGGTGACCGTCCTTGATGGAGATGAGTGTGTCTAAGAATGCCACCGATTCTGGAGAGTAGACTACGGTGAGTCTGATGGTGGGATGGAACTTATTGATGTCATTGTGTAGTTGTTTCAGTGATTCTTCTCCGTGTGTCCAAAGGAAAAAAATGTCACCGATGTATCTGGTGTATAATGTCGGTTGAAGGTCCTGTGCGGTGAAGAGGTCTTGTTCAAACTTGTGCATGAAGATGTTGGCATATTGAGGTGCGAATTTGGTCCCCGTGGCTGTTTCATGTGTCTGAATGAAGAACTTGTTGTCGAAGGTGAAGATGTTGTGATCCAGAATGAAGCAGATGAGTTGCAGAATTGCATCTGAAGATTTGCAGTTGTCGGTGTTGAGCACTGAGGCCGTGCAGCAATGCCGTTGTCATGGGGGATGCTGGTGTAGAGTGCCGAGATGTCCTTTGTGACAAGGAATGTTCCTGGTTCAACTGGTCCGTGGGTGCTGAATGTCTGTAAGAAGTCCGTCGTATCGCGACAGAAACTGGGCGTTCCTTGTACGATGGGTACAACCCATTATACATCAATGACATTTTTTTCCGTTGGACCCATGGCGAAGAATCACTGAAATGACTACACAATGACATCAATAAGTTCCATCTGTTATGGGCCAGGGTTTAGAGAACCCCAAAGTGTATCATGGAGTTCACCTGACCCACAACGTTTAATAGATTGAGGTATGGGGAGCACATGGCTCACTCTGCAGGTGTGGTACAGCAGACATGGAAAAGTATTTTTTTTAAAAGCAAAACAATGTTTATTCTAGAAACTCAAGTTAACCTTTTTAACATACAGCGAACATCTTAGCAACCATCAGTTCAAATACAACACCCAAAGAATACAACACTAAGTAATCCTTAATAGCTTCCCAAACTTCAGAGGCGATTTACTAGGATGTTGCCTGGTATGGAGGGAAGGTCTTACGAGGAAAGGCTCAGGGACTTGAGGTTGTTTTCATTAGAGAGGAGAAGGCTGAGAGGTGACTTAATAGAGACATATAAGATAGTCAGAGGGTTAGATAGGGTGGACAGTGAGAGTCTTTTTCCTCGGATGGTGATGACCAACACGAAGGGACATAGCTTTAAATTGAGGGATGGTAGATATAGGACAGATGTCAGAGGCAGTTTCTTTACTCAGAGAGTAGTAGGGATGCGGAACGCCCTGCCTGCAACAGTAGTAGACTCGCCAAATTTAAGGGCATTTAAGTGGTCACTGGATAGACATATAGATGAAAATGGAATAGTGTAGGTCAGATAGGCTTCAGATGGTTTCACGGGTCAGCGCAACATCGAGGGCCGAAGGGCCCGTACTGCGCTGTAATGTTCTATGTTCTATAAACAACATCCAGAAAACAAAAGAAAAACTTTTAACAGAAGCACATTAGGTTTACATTCACTACTGAGAACATTTATAATTCTGAATTCACCAAATTGTCAAGAGATAGTCTTTCCATGGCAGAGAGATCAAAAGGACACCCTCTCTGCCTGGCTTCAGGTCCAACACTGAAAACAAAACTAAAACACACCCTGCAGCAAACAGCCTAAAACGAAAGTTACAAAGCTGACAGACAGCCCAGCTCCACCCACTCTCTGACTTCACTGCAGTAGTAAATCATTTCTTAAAGGTATTCTCACTACATATATTTATATATGCACCCATTTATAAACACTTATTTCTTAAAGGTACTCTCACATGACACATCCCACCATCAGATTCACCCTGGACTACTCTCCAGAATCGGTGGCATTCTTGGACACACTCATCTCCATCAAGGACAGTCACCTCAGCACTTTGCTTTACCGCAAGCCAACGGATAACCTCACGATGCTCCACTTCTCCAGCTTTCACCCTAAACACATTAAAGAAGCCATCCCCTGTGGACAAGCCCTCCGTATACACAGGATCTGCTCAGGCGAGGAGGAGCGTAACAGACATCTACAGATGCTGAAAGATGCCCTCGTATGAACGGGATATGGTGCTCGACTCATCGATCAACAGTTCCAACGCGCCACAGCAAAAAAAGCGCACCGACTTCCTCAGAGGAGAAACACGGGGCACAACCGACAGAGTACCCTTCATCGTCAAGTACTTCCCCGGAGCGGAGAAACTACGACATCTTCTTCACAGCCTTCAACATGTAATCAATGAAGACAAACATCTTGTCAAGGTCATCCGCACACCCCCACTACTTTCCTTCAAACAACCACGCAACCTCAAACAAACCATTGTTTGCAGCAAACTATGCAGAACAGCGACCACAATACCACACAACCCTGCCAGGGCAATCTCTGCAAGACGTGCCAGATTATCGACATGGATACCACCATTACACGTGAGAACACCACCCACCAGGTACGCGGTACATACTCGTGCGACTCGGCCAACATTGTCTCCCTCATTCACTGCAGGAAAGGATGTCCCGAAGCGTGGTACATTGGCGAGACCATGTAGAACCTGCTACAACGGATGAACGGACATTGCACGGCAGTCGTCAGGCAGGAATGTTCCCTTCCAGTCGGGGAATATTTCAACAGTCAAGTGCATTCAGCCTCTGATCTCCGGGTAAGAGTTCTCCAAGGCAGCCTTCAGTATGCGTGACAACGCAGAATCGCCGAGCAGAAACCTATAGCCAAGTTCCGCACACATGAGTGCAGCCTCAATCGGGACCTTGGATTCATGTCACATTACATTCACTCCCCACCATCTGGCCTGGGCTTGCAAAATCCTACCAACGGTCCTGGTTTGAGACAATTCACACCTCTTTAACCTGGGATTACCCCTCTCTCTGGATCTGTAAAGACTTAATTACCTGCAAATTCTCGCATTCAAAGTATCGTCTTGCATCTTTGACTTTGTCTATTTTGTATGTTTCTGGAACCTACCTCTTCATTCACCTGAGGAAGGAGCAGTGCTCCAAAAGTTAGTAATTGAAACAAACCTGTTGGACTTTAAACTGGTGTTGTAAGACTTCTTACTGTGCTCACCCCAATCCAATGCCGGCATCTCTACATGAACACTGTAAGTGACCTTGATTTTGGCCTACTTTCAGGTTTTAACCTAGACAATCGCATAATCCTTCCATAGTGTCTTTACTCCATGACACAGATTTATGGACCAGTCCTTGCGTGTTTTCAATTTTGTCTATCTAATTGTAGTCAGAGCATGGGCGGCATGGTAGCACAGTGGTTAGCACTGTTGGTTCACAGCGCCAGGGTCCCAGGTTCAATTCATGGCTTGGATCACTGTCTGTGCAGACCCTGCACATTCTCGCTGTGTCTGCGTGGGCTTCCTTTGGGTGCTCAAATTTCCTCCCAAAAGTCTCGATAGACGGGCTGTTAGGTGAATTGAACATTCTGAATTCTCCCTCTTTGTACACAGTAACTTAATTGCAGTGTTAATGTCTGCCTACTTATGACAATAAAGATTATTATTATTATCTCACACAATACCTTCTTTTCCCATCCTTGTGCCATCATCTCTGGAGTTCCCAAACATTCCTCTTTGATCCCATCTTCTTTCAAATCTCCATGTTACTCCTTGATCTCACCATCTAAAACAATGGGGTCATTTTACATTATTTTTATCTTTCCACCAACTCTCTTGGCCGATTCACTGCTTCGGTGCCATCAAAATACTTGTCAAACTGTCAGTATTCGAATATGCCATTCAGACCAACAAGGTTTTCCCCTCAATCGATAAATATTTTTACACTGTTCTAAATTCCCTCAGCCCTATTTTCTTCAAGTTTATTTGCTATCTGCTCTCAAATTTTTGCATTCAATCTTCGACCTATAGTCCTCAAATTTGACCCCTTACCAAATACAAATTTTTTGACTGTGAGCTGTGGCTCAATTAGTAACACTCTCACCTTAGAATCAGAGTGGGTTTGAATTCCACTCCAGGACTCGAGCAGAACAATCTAAGCTGCCACTTCAGTGTAGTACTGAAGGGGTGCTGTACTGTCAGGGGTACTGGCTGGAATCTTTGGGTCCCTCCCACTGGCGGGATCTTCCAATCTCAACAAAGTGGATGGATGTTTGAATGGCCCATCGTAGGAGCCATCACACCAGGACCAGATAAGATGTTAAATTGAAGCCTTGTCTGTCCTCCCAACGTGGGTATAAAAGATACCATTGCACTAGTTCAAAGAAAATAGGGGCATTATCCCTGGTGTCGTGGCCAATACTTATCCTTCAGTCACAAAAACAGATGATCAGGTCTTTTATAAGGAAACGGGGTGTTAGATTCTCCACCAGCGGAATGCTCCATTTTGCCGGCACCCCAGGGGTTTCCTAATGGTGTGGGGCTGCCCCACAATTGGAAACCCTGGTGATCAGCCAGCGTAACGAAGCATCCCGCCAGCGGGGTGAAACAGAAATGTGGCGTGGCAGGATGGAGAATCCAGCCCGGGGAGTCCACGTCGAGTAAAAATAAGAACAAAGTTATATTTACAAACGCTATATACACTTCCCGATAGATCCCCACCGCGTTCCTTCTTGGTGCCTCACTGGCTGACCTTATATACATTGGATAATTGAGATACCTCGCCCTGGCGGGGTGGGGGGGGGCTCATATTCCGCAAGGAACATGGGGATGACAAGCATTGCCACCCGTAGGTACCGTGTGGGATATTACAGGGTCATAACCACAACCTTTTTGTGGGTGTTTACTGTGCACAGATTAGCTGCTGTGTTTCCGATATTACAATAGCAAGAATTTCAGAAAAAAACTTAATTGGCTGTAAGGTACTTTGGGACTTGCAGTGGTCATGAAAAATTATTTAGAACTACAAGTAATTTTCTACACTTGTCTACCCTTTTATAATTTGAAACACCAATTTTTGAAAAATTAATTTATGGGATGTTGGCTTTGCTGGCCAGGTCAACATTCAATACCCATTCCTAATTGTCCTTGAGAAGGTGGTGGTAAGTTACCTTCTTGAACCATGTGGTGTAGATACACTCACAGCACTATTAGGGAAGGAGATCTAGGATTTTGACCCAGCGACATTGAAGGAACGGCGATTAATTCCATGCCAAGATAGTGAGTGACTTGGACAGAAACTTCCAGGTGGCTACGCTCCCGGGCACCTGCTGCCCTTGTGCTTCTAGATGGAGTGGCTATGGGTTTGGAAGGTGCTATCTGAGGAGACTTAATGAGTTACTGCAGTGTACCTTGCAGATAGTACACACTGCTGCCACTTGTCAGTGATGGAGGACATGAATGTTTGTGGAAGAGATGTCAATCAAGCGAGTTGCTTTGTCCTAGATGGCATCAAACTTCTTGAATATTGTTGGAGCTGCACCTATCCATTAAGGAGGTAGCATTCCACCACACTCCTGATTTGCGTTTGTCAACTGTGGACAGACTTTAGAGAGTCAGGGGGTGAATTATTTTAGAGGGGATTACTAATCTCTGACCTGCTCTGTAGCCACAGTATTTATATTCTATAAATTCTACGATTCTATATTTCTAGTCCAGTTACGTATTTGGGTCAATTGTAACTACCAGGATGTTGGTACTGTAATTGAATGTCATGGGGAAATGGTTAGAGTCTCTTTTGTTGGAGTTGGCCATTGCCTGGCATTTGTGTGGTGCAAATGTTATTTGCTACTTGTCAGCCCAAGCTTGGACATTGTCCAGGTCTTGCTGCATTTGAACATGAACTGCTTCAGTATCTGAGGAATTGCAAATTGTACTGAACATTGTGCAGTCATTTGCAAACATCCCCGCATCTGTCCTTGTGACAGAAGGAAGTCATTGGTGAAGCAGCTGAAGAAGATTGGACCAAGGACAGTCCCCTGAGGAACTCCTGCAGTGATGTACTGAAGCTGAGATAACTGAACTCCAACAAGCACAACCATCTTCATTTGTGTGAGATATGAATTTTCTCCCTGATGCCCATTGACGCCAGCTTTGCTCGGACTCCTTGATGCCTTGATGTCAAGAGCAGTCACTCTCACCTCACCTCTGGCATTCAGCTCTTTTGTCCATATTTGAACCAAGGCTGTAATGAGGTCAGGAGCTGTATGACACTAGCGGAACCCAAACTGAACATCTGTGAGCAAGTTATTGCTAAGCAAGTGCTGCTTGATAGCACTGTTGGAGACCCTTTCCATCACTTTACAGATGATTGGGAGTGGACTGATGGGGCGGTAATTTGCTGGGTTCGATTCATCCTCTTGTGTAAAGAACACACTTGGACAATTATCCACATTGCCGGGTACATGCCAGTGTTGTAGCTGTACTGGAACTGCTTGGAAAGGAGCAGAAATCTTCGGTATTGTTGCCAGAATATTGCCAAGGCATCGGGCGCAATTCTCCGCCCCCCACACCGGGTGGGAGAATAGCGGGAGGGCCTCCCGACATTTTTCACGCCCTCCCGCTATTCTCCCCCCCCCCCCCCCCCCACGCCCGACCCACGCCACGAATCGCCCCTTGCCGTTTTTTACGGCGAGCGACGATTCTCTGAGGCTGATGGGCTGAGCGGTCAGGCCTTCGCGCCCGTTTCAACATGGCAGCAAACACACCTGCTTGCTGCCGTCATGAAACGGGCACCAGATGCCCGTTTGGGACATCTGGGGGACCAATTGGCACGGTAGTACCACAGCCGTGCCAAAGGGGGCATAGGCCCGCGATTGGTGCCCGTAACGGACGCACTCTTTTCCCTCCGCCGCCCCGCAAGATCAAGCCGCCACATCTTGCGGGGCGGCTGAGGGAAAAGACGGCAACTGCGCATGCGCGGGTTGGCGTTGTCCAACCTGCACATGCGCCTCTGACGTCATCGGCCGTGTCAGCCGCCGTGACGCACGGGGCCGCACTCCTAGCCCCGCCCGGGGGGGGAGAATCGGCCCCGAAAGTGGGTGTGACGGCTGCCGTGGGTCACGGCCTGTCCCACGGCAGCCCATAGACTTCAAACTGATCTAACAGCTGAAGACCGGGAATCCATGAGACACTGTGGGCCAGCAGCAGAATTTTACTCAGTCACAATCTGTACCCTCATGGCGCAGCATATTCTCCACTCTACCATTAAATCAAGCCAGTGGATCAACCCAGGTTCAAAGAAGCGTACAGGTGGTCATGCCAGGAGCAGCACCAGACATACCTAAAAAAAGAGATGCCAAACTGTTGAAGCTATGACACAGGACGACTTGCGTGCCAAAGAGCATATCCAGCAAGTGATAGTCAAAGCTAAGTGACCCAACAACTAATGGATCAAGTTTAAGCTTTGCAGTCCTGCCACATCAAGCCGTGAATTGTGGTGGACAATTAAACAACTCACTGGAAGAGAAGGCTCCACAAATATCCCCAGCCTCAATGATGGAGGACCCCAGCACATTAGTGAAAAAGACAAGGCTGAACCATTCACAATAGCCTTCAGCCGTGCCGAGTGAAAGATCCATCTTGGCCTTTATCGGAGGTCCCCGGAATTATAGGTGCCAGTCGTCAGCCAATTTGGTTCATCCCACATGATACCAAGAAAAGGCTGAAGGCACTGGATACTGCAAAGGCTATGGCCCTGACAATATTCATCGATGATGACTGAACAATGCAAAGCACCATTCACGAATCCTCAGACACTGAAGCAGTCCATCTCCAAGTGCAGCGAGTCCTAGATAATATTCAGACTTGGGCTGTTGACTGGCAAGTAACATTTGTGCCCCATGAGTGCCAGACAATGACCATCTCCAACAATTTAACCATTGCCCCTTGACTTTCAGGGGCATCACCATTTCTGAACCCCCACTATCAGTATTCTGCAGGTTCCCATTGACCAGGAACATAACTGGACTAGTCATTCCCCTGCAGAACAGATTTACCATTTTGGATACTGTTGAGGGGAATGGCCTCTCAGGGGAAAACAGCACCAGCCAAACTCGTGGCACCATGGTTGGTTTTGCTGCAGAGGGGAGGGGTAATAGGTGTAACAGTGCAATAGTTATAGGGGATTCAATTGTAAGGGGAATAGACAGGCGTTTCTATGACCGCAAACGAGACTCCAGCATGGTATGTGGCCTCCCTGGTGCTAGGGTCAAGGATGTTTCGGAGCGGGTACAGGACATTCTGGAGGGGGAGGGTGAACAGCCAGTGGTCGTGGTACACATCGGTACAAACAACGTAGGTTAAAAAAATAGGGATGAGGTCCTAAAGGCAGAATATAGGGAGCTAGGAAGAAAGTTAAGAAATCGGACCTCAAGGGTAGTGATCTCAGGATTACTACCGGTGCCACGTGCTAGTCAGAGTAGAAATGACAGGATATATAGGATGAATACGTGGCTGAAGGGATGGTGTCAGGGGGAGGGTTTCAGATTCCTGGGGCATTGGGACGGGTTCTGGGGGAGGTGGGACCTGTACAAACTGGATGGGTTACACCTGGGCAGGACTGGAACTGATGTCCTCGGGGGGCTATTTGCTCGAGCAGTTGGGGAGGGTTCAAACTAATATGCCAGGGGGTAGGAACCCATGCAAGGAGTCAGAGAAAGCGGGAGCAAGGACAAAAACAAAAGGCAGAAAAGTGAATAAGAAAAGGGGTAGGTGGAGAAACCAAGGACAAAATTCAAACAGGGCAATAGAGAAAAATATTGAGAACAAGACAAACAGTGTGAAAAAGACAAACTTAAAGGCTCTGTGCCTTAATGCATGGAGCATTTGCAATAAAATGAATGAATTAATTGCACAGATAGATATACTGGGTATGACATCATTGGGATTACGGAGACCCATGGCTGCAGGGTGACCAGAGATGGGAACTGAATGTCCCAGAGTTTGCAGTATTTAGGAAGGTCAGGCATAAAGGAAAAGTTGGTGGTGTGGCACTGCTGGTTAAAGAGGAAATTAACACAATAGAGAGAAAGGATATTAGCTCTGACCATGTGAAATCTGTATGGATAGAGTTGAGGAATACCAAGTCGCAAAAAACATTAGTGGGTGTCATATATAGACCCCCAAACTGCAGTGGTGAGATTGGGAATGACATTAAACACAAAATTAGAGATGCATGTATTCAGGGAATATCGGTGATCATGGGTGATTTTAATCTTCATATAGATTGGGCAAATCAAATTAGCCACAATGCCGTAGAGGAGCAATTCCTGGAGTGTATATGGGATGGTTTTCTTGACCAAAATGTGGAGAAACCAACTTGAGAGCAGGCCATTTTAGACTGAGGACAGTGTAATGAGAAGGGAATCATTGCCAATCTAGCTGTACAGACCTCTTGGGGATGAGGGACCATAACATGATAGAATTTTTTGATCAAGATGGAGGGTGAAGTAGTTGATTCGGAGACGAGGGTGCTGAATCTTAATAAAGGGAACTGTGAAAATATGAGGCATGAGTTGGGCCTCATAGAGTGGGGAGAGTTACTTAAAGGGATGACAGTGGATAGACAATGGCAAACATTCAAGGAATGCATCGGGGAACTACAGCAACTGTTCATTCCTGTCTGGCAGAAAAGCAAAGTGTGTAAGAGGGCCAATCCATGGCTTGCAAAGGAAGTTAGAAATAGTATCCAATCCAAGGAAGAAGGATACAGAGTGGTCAAGAAAAATAATAGGTCTGAGGATTGGGAACAGTTTAGAATTCATCAAAGAAGGAAGAAGGGATTGATTAAGAAGGGAAAAGTTACAGTATGAAAGGAAGCTTGCAGCCAACATAACGACTGATACTACGAGTTTCTATAGATATGTGAAGAGTAAGAGATTGGTAAAGAGAAATGTAGGCCCCCTACAGACAGAAACAGGTGAATAAAGAACAAAGAACAACGAAAAGTACAGCGCAGGAACAGGCCCTTCGGCCCTCCAATCATGCGTCGCCCATGCTGCCCGTCTAAACTAAAATCGTCCACACTTCTGGGGTCCGTATCCCTCTATTCCCATCCTATTTATGTATTTATCAAGATGCCCCTTAAATGTCACTATCGTCCCTGTTCCACCATCTCCTCTGGCAGCGAATTTGAGGCACCCACCACTCTCGGTGTACAAAACCTGCCTCGTACATCTCCTCTAAACCTTGCCCCTCGCACCTTAAACCTATGCCCCAAGTAATTGACCCCTCTACCCTGGGAAAAAGTCTCTGACTATCCACTCTTTTATGCCCCTCATAATTTTGTAGATCTCTATCAGATCGCCCCTCAACCTTCCTCGTTTCAGTGAGAACCAACCAAATTTATTCAACCTCTCCTCACACCTAATGCCCTCCATACCAGGCAACATCCTGGTAAATCTCTTCTGCACCCTCTCTAAAGCCTCCACTTTAGAGGCTTAATATGCATAATAAATGCATAATAAGGGACAAAGAAATGGCTGAGCAATTGAATACATACTTTGGTTTTGTCTTCACAAATGCGGACACAAATCAGAGACCAGGAATGCTGGAAAATGAAAGGTTTAGTGAGAGGGAAGAACTGAAGGAGATCAACATTAGTAGAGAAATGGTGCTGGGAAAATTGATGGGATTGAAGGCGGGTAAATCCCCAGGTCCTGAGAATCTGCATCCCAGAGTGCTTAAGGAGGTGGCTCTGGAAATATTGGATGCATTGGTGGTCATCTTCCGGGATTCTATGGACTCTGGAACTGTCCCTGCAGATTGGAGGGTAGCTCATTTGCTCCGATATTCAAAAGGGAGGGAGAGAGAAATCAGGGAATTATAGACCAGTAAGTCTAACTTCAGTAGTGGGGAAAATGCTTGAATCTATTATCAAGGACTTTACAGTGGAACATTTAGAAAGCAGTGGCAGGATCAGTCAGAGTCAGCATGGATTTATGAAGGGAAAATCATGCTTTACAAATCTGTTGGAATTTTTTGAAGATGTAACCAGTAGAATTGACAAGGGGGAGCCAGTCGATGTGGTATATTTGGACTTTCAGAAGGCGTTTGACAAAGTCCCGCATAAGAGATTATTGTACAAAATTAAAGCGCATGGGATTGGGGGAAATGTATTGAGGTCGATAGAAAACTGGTTGGCAGCGAGGAAACAAAGGGTAGGGATTAATGGGTCCTTTTCAAATTGGCAAGCAGCAACTAGTGGGAACAGTGCTGGGACCCCAGCTATTCACAATATATATTAATGATTTGAATGAGGGAACAAAATGTAACATCTCAAAGTTTGCAGATGATACCAAATTAGGTGGGAGGGTGAATTGTGGTGAGGATACAAGGTTCATACAGCATGACCAGGAATGGCGGGACTGTCATATGAGGAGAGATTGACTAGGTTGAGATTATTCTCACTGGAGTTCAGAAGAATGAGGGGGAATCTCACTGAGACTTATAAAATTCTCACAGGACTAGACAGGGTAGATGCAGGGAAGATGTTACCAATGATGGGTGTGTCCAGAACCAGGGCCGGAATTCTCCCCTACCCGGCGGGGCGGGGGGTCCCAGCGGGACGGAGTGTCGTGAACCACTCCGGCATCGGGCCTCCCCAAAGGTGCGGAATTCTCCACACCTTTAGGGGCTAGGCCTGTGCCGGAGTGGCTCCCGCTCCACCGGCGGGTGTGAACGGCCTTTGGCACCCTGCCAGCCGAGGCCGATAGGCCTTCGCCGGTCGGCGGAAGTCCGCGCATGCGCCGGTGCGTCAGCAGCTGCTGACGTCATACCGGTGCATGCGCAGGGGAGGGGGTCTCTTCTGCCCCTGCCATGGTGAAGGCCATGACGGGCGGAAGAAAACGAGTGCCCCCAATGCACAGGCCCGCCCGCCGATCGGTGGGCCCTGATCGCGGGCCAGATCGCCCCGCGCCCCCCCCCCCAGGACCCGGGCACCCGCCCGCGCTGCCAATCCCGCCGGCACCAGACGTGCTTTGATTCCCGCTGGCGGGAAGGGCCCATCAGCGGCGGGACTTCGGCCCATCGCGGGCCGGAGAATCACTGCGGGGTCCCGCCGACCGGCGCAGCGAGATTCCCGCCCCCGCCGATTCCTGGGTGGTGGAGAATTCGGGCCACGGCGGGATTGACGCCTGCCCCGGGCGATTCTCCGACCCCCCCCCCCCGGGGGTCAGAGAATTCAGCCCCAGGGGTCACAGTCTGAGGATTCAGGGTAAACCATTTCAGACAGATATAAGGAGACATTTCTTCACCTAAGAGTGGTGAGTCTATGGAATTCATTGCCACAGGAAATAGTTGATTCTAAAAATTTGAATATATTCAAGAGGCAGCTGGATATAGCACTTGGGGAGAATGGGATCAAAGGCTATGGGGAGAAAGCAGGGTGAGGTATTGAATTGTATGATCAGCCGTGATCATGATGAATGGGGGAGCAGGCTCGAAGCGCCAAAAGGCCTCCTCCTGCTCCTATCTTCTATATATCGATGTATCTACATAAATACTGTGATTACAAGAGTAGGTCAGAGGCTAGGAGTCCTGTAAAAGTAACTCACCTCCTGACTCCCCAATGCCTGTCCACCGTCAACATGACACAAGTCAGGGGTGTGAAGGAAAAGTCGTCAATTGCCTGGATGAGTGCAGCTCCAACAAAACTTAAAAAGCTCAACACCCTCCAGGACAAAGCAGTCCGTTTGATTAGCATCCCTTCGATAAACATTCACCATCTCCACCATGGACGTCGAGTAGCAGCAGGGTGTGGCATCTGCAAGGTGCATTGCAGTAACTCACCAACGCTCTTTAGACAGCACATTCCAACCCCACAACCACTACCATCTAGAAGGACAAGTGCAGCAGATACATGGAAATAGTACTACCTGGAAGATCCCCTCCAAGACACTCACCTGACTTGGGAATATATCACTCATCATTCACAGGTGCTGGGTCAAACTCCTGGAACTCCCTCACTAACAGCACAGTGGGTGTCCCTACACCAGATGGACTGCAGCGGTTTAAGAAGACAGTTCACCATCCACTTCTTGAGGTCAATTAGGGATGGGCAATAAATATTGGCCTAGCCAGCGGAGCCCACATTCCTTGTATTAAGTTAAAAATAATAATTTTCTGTTGGGATACCCTTTGTACCTGGCGGGCAGACAGAACAGATAAAAGTATCGCGTGTGAATTAAACTACAGCATTGAGATTCAAGCATTTAATCATATACTATTAAGATAGAATAAGGTTTTAGTGCTTAAACTCCAAACAGAGTACGAAGTCCTCTGGTTTCTTTTTGAACTTGTTTACCATTTCCTCAGAAATACCAAACAGTCGGAACTATTCACAAATGCATCTTTGAGAATAGGTGTCCATTATAGTTTACAACACATTATGTAAAAGCACAAATGTGATACGGAAGGACAAGATACATTATAAATCCTTCCATAATCATAGATCTTTCATTGGCTTTCCAATGTTATACGGTGGCCTAGAAATGTAAGTAAAAATATTTGTAAAACTGAAAATTTATTTTAATTGGCTGTTAAGTATAATAATGAAGTTTGCCTAATTATTTGTCTGATGAGAACTGTTCTTTAATTGTAACACCAATCAGAATAACTAGTGATAAAAAGATGGCTCATTATCTTTAAAAAGGACTAATTGTATCTATAATTAACTAAGACCTATAGTACAGCTAGATCTGGTTATGTGCTTATAATTACTGATGCCTCCCCGTGAAAGATGAAAATCTGTCCTGACTATGATCATATTGCAGTTGCAACAATGTATTTTATTTGTTGTCGTTTTGAATTTGAACTGTCCTTTTTCTAATATAAAATCGTCAGCCATTTTTCTGAACTGCTTTTTTACCATGCATATTCATTATTTATTAGAAAAGCTTATCAATGCAGTATCTCTTCCCCATGGTCAGATCAGCTCCAGCTCCAACACTTGTACGCGTGTTCTGACATATCCTGAAGTCAGACATTAACACTTTTCCACTCATATCTGGCAGCAGGGAACAAGAGGAGTGAGTGTAAAGAAAGCTCTGGGACCGGGTCACCATACTGGCCTTGTTGCTAGCCAGACAAGCTTACCAACTGTGATTAAAAACACAGTCTGTACATCTCTCGAACAGTGGATGCCCCAGGGCTATCCCAGAAGACGACGTGCACAATGCATTCGAGTCACCAAGGTGGCAATTGAACCTCTTCACAGTTCTAAACTGTGAATGTGTGCAATGAGAACATTAAGAGGTGAAATGTCAAGGTCACCTCATTTTGCCTGCACTAGGCCGAAGGTGGTAAAAGGGACTGCTGGTTTCATCCAGGGGTGCAGACACTAAGCAAGTATTTTGGAATACATTTTCCATTTCCTAATCTGTTTTTGTTTTGTCCTGCTTTGATACATGACCAAATGATCATTTAAAAATTAAATAACAGGGCTGCTTTGTCAGAGGCGGAAATGGAATGAGTCGACCTTGATAATTGCCAGCATTTTATTTAAAAAAGGAACAGTTTCATTTTCACATTGCCTTTCAGTCAGTGATTCTCATAATTCAGAAGTTAAATCTTTTCTGTACTCTGTCCTTAATGGGGCTTCAGATCTATTGGATGAACAATTACTCTACTTGCAGCAATTTGCAACCCAAAATTCCAACATAATCATTATGAATGCAGTGAGTAAAGGTTTAGTAGAGTAAAAATACATAGTCCATAAAGGATCGGCTTCCCTTCATAAGAACATGGTTGCACTATAATTACAATTATATGAAATACCTCTAATCTACAAATCCAAATAATTCTCAATTAATTAAATTGAGATCACTTTCATTTCTACATAATTTCCCTCTGGTTTTATATCATACTTTTAACCACATTCTCTTCAGTCTAAGCACCTAAAATATACCAGTGCAACAAACGCCAAAATATTCTCTAATACACCATATAATCTTCCTCTGCACATAAATTATATCCTTTAACTTCCTGTGAATGAAATTGTAAAGATATATTCATAATATGTAATGTATTAAACTTCTTATTGGCCGCACACTTCATTTAAAATGCCTTAAACATTCCCTATGGAAATTGTAATGTGAAAATTCTCACAATTCTTTACACTCATTTGTTTTCTGTCATGTTTTTCTCTATCACCTTGTTGGATTGATATTGTCGTACGTCCATCCTTTGACTCCTCATGGTGACTTACTCATTCACATTTCTGTTCTGTTTTGTGAGGTTCCAAATCCAGTGCATTCAAGTGTCTGGCTTTTAATGGTCTATATTGATTGTGTACTTGAAGAAAAAAATAACTGTGACAGATTCTTGCATCAGGATGAGTCCCAAGCACTGAGCCCAGTTGGAACCAGTTTAATTGGGATATGTTTTTAAATGCCATGATCAATCTTCCCTTATATGCGCAGAGTGGTAAAATTGGTCTTCATTCATTGTATAAATCCAATTTTCTCACCCAGTAACGTGTTTTCGCTCTTCACGGTAACAGCTTGTGCTGGAAGTGACTGCTTCCTCTGTGCTGTAAACTTTTCATGCTTGTATGTGCATGTTAATGTAATAGTATTTTGATTGAAAATGACAATGTGAACTTAATAATTATTATTAGACACAGATGAAGATTCATGTTGTTCTACTCACAGTAACCATTTTTGACTAGTTTTCCCATGGTATACCTGTGTAACTGAAAGCCAGCATCTGATCCCTCGGTGGAATGTGCACAGAATGGAACTGTAGTTTTTAACTCCGAGAACCATTCAGATACAAATTCAGCATCTAGTAATTTCTATCCATTAAAGTCAATGGATTAAAATCCTAAACTGGTAAGCATAAAATTGGAATTCTTATCCTATAGAAATTGCAGTACAGAAAGAACCCATTTGGTGCATCATGCCAATGCTGATGCTACCTCCTCAGATGAAGCAGTCTACTTTAATTCTGATTTCCAGCCCCATATCCTTCTATACTTTTCCCTTTTAAATATTGCTCCAATATTATTTTAAGTTATAGAAACATAGAAGGAGCAGGAGGAGGCCTTTCAGCCTTTTGAGTCTACTCCGCCATTCGTTATGATCATCGCTGATCATCTAACACAACAGCCAAATCCCGCTCGCCATCTCTTTCCCAAAAAAGGTCATTGGTGCTAAAGGATTCAAAGCTGTTTTTTAAAATTTGTTCTTTCATGATATGTGGATGTCGCTGGCAAGGCCAGCATTTGCTTCCCATTCCTAATTGCCATGGAGTTGAGTGACCTTCAGCCATTTTAGAGGGCAGTTAAGAGCCAACCACATTGCTGTGGGTCTGGAGTCACATGTAGGTCGAAACAGGATGAATAGCAAATTACTGCGGATGTGGGAATCTGAAACCAAAAGAGAAAATGCTGGAAAATCTCAGCAGGTCTGGCAGCACCTGTGGAGAGAGAAGAGAGTTAATGTTTCGAGTTCAGCTGACCCTTTGTCAAAACAGCTGAAGAGAGAGGGCCAAACCATGCCAGGCCAGGTAAGGATGGAAAATTTCCTTCCCTAAATGACATGAGTGAACTAAGTGAGTTTTCATGACCATTGATGGAAGTTGTCATGGTCACCATTACTGAGACCAGTTTCATATATCAAATATATTAATTTAATTTTAATTCCAATAGCTGTCATGTGGGGATTTGAACCTGCATCTCCAGAGTATTAGCCTAGGCTTCTGAATTACAAGTTCTAATTGACATCAGTGTGAAAACATTTCTTCTAACATATCCTTTTTGTTTCTCCAGAAATAATCTGGAGGCTCTGCCCCTTTGTATTCTTGGAAGCTGTTTTATCCTTCCAATACCTTTCACAAAATATGGAAAGCTCAGGTAGATCCCCCACTTACCCATTCTTTTTGCACTGTTGGATAATTTTAAAACAAACACTTGCATGAATAATGTCCCAAATTACTTTGCAGAGGTGTAATAAGATAAAAATGGATGGGCCAGAAAGAAGTATTAAAAGTGACAAGCAAAGCCTTATTTAAAGAAGTATGGTAAATATGATTTTTCATTGTGTCAAGGACAATTGAAAGGTCTAAGAAGGGACTTCAGGAATGTAAGGTCTAAAACAGCTGAAGAGAGAGGGCCAGATTTTCATGACCCAGAAAAGGCTGAATTACCCCCTTTAAAAATAACACTACACAATCATCCCATTGGCGGGAAGCAATTCAGGTAATGTTCAGGTTACAACCCTTCATGCTTGGGCAGCACTGTAGCACAGTGGTTAGCACTGTTGCTTCACAGCTCCAGGGTCCCAGGTTCGATTCCCGGCTTGGGCCACTGTCTGTGCAGAGTCTGCATGTTCTTCCCATGTCTGCGTGGGTTTCCTCCAGGTGCTCCGATTTCCTCCCACAATCCAAAGATGTGCAGGTTAGGTGGGTTGACCATGCTAAATTGCCCTTACTTTCCAAAAAAAGGTTCTGTGGGGTTACTGGGTTACGGCGATGGGGTGGAGGTGAGGGCTTGTGTAGGGTGCTCTTTACAAGGGCCGGTGCAGACACAATGGTCAGATTCTCTGATTCTATGGCCTGTGACAAGCCAAAGAAAAACTTTTATTTTACACCCCACAGAACATTCATTGAATTGGGAATGTTTTGGAAGCTTTCAGGGAAACCACCAGGTAAGAGGATATGGGAACTTTGGGAGATGCCTGCTGTGGAGTCAGTAACATCCCGACACAAGTGTTAAATCTTTGACAACTTCAAATATTATTATTAGATATTGATTAATAAGTTGATGTGTTTGTACAAAGTTGACTGACCATAGGCATTGTAAAAAAATGTTGTGATGCTTTAAAATACTTGTCCCATTGGATAAAATGCCACTGTGCATTTAAACATTCATAAGTGTAGAAAAAAGTGTTTGGGAACTTTAAAGTCATGATCTGAAATGATCTGACTGTCCACTGTGACTTAACTTTGGGAGACATTAGCCAGCTGCTTTAACGTGGCTTAACGTACCTACTCCAGGAATTATTTTTAAAAACAGGCCTTCCGGTATAGCTTAGATAAAAACGAGGCATTTGTTCTTGCAGTTTCAATAGGCTTTATTGTCTGGAGATCTAATGGTTTATTTTGATAACCAAGTCCAATATGCATGCTTGGTTGAGTTTCAAGGTCTAGTGAAGCAATTAGTGCTGTAGTGATAGTTTAGTTGGTAGAGTTTTGTGCTTGAGTATATTTGAATGTGTGTGTAAATAAATGGGCATTGATTAGTGCAGCAGGGTAGCATTGTGGATAGTACAAATGCTTCACAGCTCCAGGGTCCCAGGTTCGATTCCCGCTTGGGTCACTGTCTGTGCGGAGTCTGCACATCATCCCCGTGTATGCGTGGGTTTCCTCTGGGTGCTCCGGTTTCCTCCCACAGTCCAAAGATGTGCAGGTCAAGTGGATTGGCCATGATAAATTGCCCTTAGTGTCCAAAATTGCCATCAGTGTTGGGTGTGATTACTGGGTTGTGAGGATAGGATGGAGGTGTTGACCTTGGGTAGGGTGCTCTTTCCAGGAGCCGGTGCAGACTCGATGGGCCGAATGGCCTCCTTCTGCACTGTAAATTGTGTGACAAATTGTGTGACATGTGACATGATAGTGTACACAATTTGACTGACATTTGAATTAGTTATTAAAGGCCTATCTATCTCTATGGTTTCAAAATAGATGTTTGTTTTATTTTTAAACTCAGTGAATGGATTTAACATTTTTCAAAGGGGCTGCTGCTTTTTTTCTAAGTAATCTGAATGGTGGTGTGTTTAGTGACAGCTCTATTAGAGCATTAGAGGTTTAAGTTTTTCTTAAAAACTCCTTTAAAGACTTCCTATTGCTATTATATGGCACAATAGACCCAACTATAGTTGATAGTGGGTGAGTACTGTAGCCATCTGGGATGGCCATGTCCCGATTACAAAATGGACACTTTGCAAAGAATACAGGGAAAATGGACAATACTGAGAAAGCAAGCAGGTGCAAAGTTTGTCTGTTGATTGGAGCTGTAGCTCCCAGAGAAGACCGATACTGCAAAGCCATTACCATACTAATCAGCCATCTCTGGGGACAAAAGAGTAACATTTAGGTAAACGATACTAAGGCAGACACCCCGGTGCCAGAGGAGACTAGAACAAAGCAGGCCAACGGCCATGTAGGACATGCCCAGCAATCAGGGCAGCCACCCCTTTATTGGAGGAAATTAATAGGAATGATCAAGATGCGGTCCAATTAATTGGAGCCAAGTTCAAGGCCCGCCCAAAAGCACGCGAAGCCCCCTTTAGGTATAAGAAGAAGCCCCCAAGAGAGAATCACTCTCTTGGCCTTGGCTCTCAGTGAGGAGAGACCTGCCTAGCAGCTGCACCAGAACAAGTAAGTCCAAAGTCAACGCACGCTATGAGACAGATGCTCCTAGCTACTATTCCGTACCAGCTCAACACCAGCAGCCTCAGAACCGGACAACGGCCATTGTTCCTCTGACTGAGTGGGCGCCCGAAGCTAAGTATAGGCTTTAGTAGTAGTGATAGTTTAGTTGGTAGAGTTTTGTGCATGAGTATATTTGTGTGTGTGTGTAAATAAATGGGCAGTGTTTTCAAACTTACTAACTGGTGTATCAAGGGCGAGATTCTCCGGACTCACGACGGTTCGGAGAATAGCGGGCGTCGGAAATTTTTACGGCGACGCTGTTCCGACGCCCTCCCGCTATTCTCCGAACCCCGCAAAATGTCGGAGTCGCCATTCCCGACAAACGCCTCCTTCCCGCCCCTGACACGACCAGAATCGCCACTGATAGCCTCCCCCGCTATTCACCGGCCCGTATGGGCCGAAGTCCCGACGTCATGGCGCCCTGTTTGCACGTCGTGAAACACACCTGCTTTTTAAATTTGTCAACCAGTCGGCCTGGCTGACGACAGCTTGGAGGAGGTCAGGGCACCACTCTGCGCACCGCTCAGCGCACCGCTCAGCGCACCGCTCGAGTCTGGCCACAACGGGGAAGGCATCCCTGAGAACGGGAGGGGGTCCAGAGCGGGGGGAGTGTGGGGCGACGGGGGAGGCAGTGGGGGAGACGGGGGAGGCAGTGGGGGAGACGGGGGAGGCAGTGGGGGCGACGGGGGAGGCAGTGGGGGGCGAAGGGGGAGGCAGTGGGGGAGACGGGGAGGCAGTGGGGGAGACGGGGAGGCAGTGGGGGAGACGGGGGAGGCAGTGGGGGGCGAAGGGGGAGGCAGTGGGGGAGACGGGGGAGGCAGTGGGGGAGACGGGGGAGGCAGTGGGGGGAGACAGGGGGAGGCAGTGGGGGGCGACGGGGGAGGCAGTGGGGGGCGAAGGGGGAGGCAGTGGGGGAGACGGGGAGGCAGTGGGGGGTGAAGGGGGAGGCAGTGGGGGAGACGGGGGAGGCAGTGGGGGGCGAAGGGGGAGGCAGTGGGGGAGACGGGGGAGGCAGTGGGGGGCGAAGGGGGAGGCAGTGGGGGAGACGGGGGAGGCAGTGGGGGGCGAAGGGGGAGGCAGTGGGGGGCAAAGGGGGAGGCAGTGGGGGAGACGGGGGAGGCAGTGGGGGGTGAAGGGGGAGGCAGTGGGGGAGACGGGGGAGGCAGTGGGGGGCGAAGGGGGAGGCAGTGGGGAGACGGGGGAGGCAGTGGTGGGGGAAGGGGGAGGCAGTGGGGGAGACGGGGGAGGCAGTGGGGGAGACGGGGAGGCAGTGGGGGGGCGACGGGGGAGGCAGTGGGGGGGCGACGGATGGGGGGGGTTAGGTAGAGAGTGAGCCGTCCAACCCCGTAACAAAATGTCTGCCAGCATGCCATGGTGTGCCGGTGACGAGGACACGGCCGCTGGTTCCCCTGTGGCTTCCGGACACAGGCCACTGACGCACCCGTGAGGAGGCCATAGTTTACTGGCCGTTGGATGCAGAAAGTGACCAGGGGTTAGGCTGACCGCGTGTCAGCAGCGCGACCAGGCCACCGGGACACACTGGTATCCCATGGCTGGCGGCTGCCGAGGTGTTGACTAACCTCCGTCTAACATGTCCCGTTTCTCTGCCCCCCACCACCCTTCTGTAGGTTAGCACGATGTATGGGAACAGAACGGCTATGTTCTGCGCAGTGGTTGGGGCCGCTGTACTGCATTTGGCGATGCAGCAGCATCCACACCCACAACCCGCAGTGGCTGCAGGGCCAGCTGCAGCAGCAGAGGGAAGGGCCGAGGAGTTGCCAGTCGTCGAGCAGCATGGGGGGGAGGAGGAGGAGGAAGAGGAAGAGGAGAGAGTGAGGGTGCAGCCACGGCGCCAGAGGCGACGACCAAAGCCGAGGGTGTACCGTGTCCGGGTCTCTTTCCTAACAATGCCGGACATCACCTGCAGGAGAAGACTCCGGCTGAGTAGGCAGACGGTGATACATATCTGCCAACTCCTGTCGCACCTCGCCCCACGTGGAACGGGGGGAGGACACGCGGTCCCGGTTGCCATCAAGGTGACGGTCGCTCTGAACTTCTATGCTACCGGCTCCTTCCAGTCTCCGAGCGGGGACGTCTCCGGGATCTCCCAGTCATCGGTGCACAGGTGCATCCGGGATGTGACCGACGCCCTCTATGCCATCGCGGACCGCTACATCACCTTTCCCGAGGACCAAGCAAGTCAAGACTCACGAGCCCGTGGATTTGCCAGTGTGGCCGGGACACCGAGGGTTCAGGGGTCAATCAACTGTGTTCACGTCCCCATGCGCCCGCCTGCTGTGGACAAGGAAGTGTTCACAAACAGGAGGGGGACATACTCCATTAATGTCCAGGTGGTATGCGACCCCCACATGAGGTTCATGAACGTCTGTGCAAGGTTCCCAGGGAGTGTGCATGACTCCTACATACTAGCGCAGTCGTTCATCCCTGCGATGTTTGAGGGACGTCCCCCCCGGCTGAGGGGCTGGTTGCTAGGTGACAGGGGTTATCCGCTGAGGTCTTGGCTGATGACGCCTATACGGAGGCCTCAGACCAATGCGAAAACACGATACAACGAGGCCCATGCAGCAACCAGGGGTGTGGTGGAGCGCTGCCTTGGCCTCCTGAAGATGAGATTCAGGTGCCTGGACCGCTCCGGAGGGGCCCTGCAGTACCAGGCCGACAGGGTCGCTCGCATTGTAGTGGTCTGCTGTGCGCTGCACAACATCGCGATGCAGAGGGGAGATGACCTGTTGCAGGAGGCGGAGGGAGAAGCTAGTGGCAGTGATGCCAGCACAGAGGAGGAGGAGGAGGAGGAGGAGGAGGAGGAGGAGGAGGAGGAGGAGGAGGAGGCTGGCGGAGTGGCGGGCGCAGAACGCAGACACGACCCAGGTGCTGGTGATGTCCAGGAGGCGGCACGACGGACCCGGCAAGGACGGCGGGCACGCAACGCCCTGGTGGCAGCACGGTTCACGCATCGCATGTGACGTCCCCGATGAACACCAAACCACCACCTGCATCGCTAGTCATGCAGAGGGTCACCACACAACTGCCACCACCACAACCCCCCCCCCCCCCCCCCCTCAGTGTACACTGCTCCACTTCGACATGACGCTTATCACTGGGTACAGACGGAATGGCACAACATTGATGGCTGTGTCAGCGGGTGTGATCAGTGCCATGTGGAATGATGACAGCCCGCTCTGCGAAGAGCTGTGAGCTCAGAATCGTTAGAGAGAGTCTGACCCATGGCAATAGCTGAACCATCCACCTTGGTGGCCGCTGAGTTCGTCACTGACACTCCATCACGTGCCCGCGTGGGCTAGCTGTGGGAGGGGGTAGGGGCAGGGACTGCACACCCGGCACCGAGGTTTCACCACCCGTCACCCCCAGCGACACTCGGTCACCATCACGATTCCTGTGGCTGTGGAACAATCACACGGTATTACAAGTAAGGTGGAACAGTGCGTTTAATATTAACAATTATTTACAGGTGCCCTAGCCCCTACAACTAAACTGTGCCCTTCACCCGTGCCAACTTACTCAGTGTCTATCTTAGTTGCCTTACGGGCCCTACCACTACGTCTAAGTGAATCCCCAGATGATACAGCAGGAGTGGAGGAGGATTGCTGCGAATCGCCCCCCTCGACTCGTTTCTCCTTGGCTATGCGTTTCCTGGGGCGACCCGGCCTTGATGGGCCAGGCTGCTCTGCAGGCGTCTTGGGTGACATTGTGCCACCCTGCTCTGCCTGCTGCCCACCCGATGCACCAGGGATGGGACGGGGGGAGGCCGAGAATTCCGGGACGTCCCGTGATGGAGTTAATGGGACGGGCCCCGAAACCTCCTCCTCCCTCGGGGAGCCCGGTGGCCCCCGGGCCTCACTTTGGGACAGAGGTGCGAGCGGGGAGGTGCCCCGTCGCACCACCGACACCTGGCGCTGCCAGTCCTGGAGGCCTGCAACGGTATCCACCAGGATCCGAAGGTTTGCAGAGACGGAGTCCAGGGAGTTAGACATTCCCGCCAGGGACTGTGCGATCTCAACCTGTGTGTGCACGACGCCATCCAGCACATGTGTCAGGCGGTTGATGGTCTCCGCGACCGACTGCTGGGACTGTGCCATCGACTGCTGGGACTGTGCCATGGCGTGCTGCGACTGGCCAATGACCTGCTGAGACTCGGCCATGGCCCGCAGGGCGCCGGCAATGTCGTTTTGGCTCTGGCACATTGCTGCCTGTGAGAGGGCAACCCTGTCCAGGGCCGAGGATGACGCGTGCACATTAACCCCAACGTCTTGCATAACCTGATCCATTGCCTCCACCGCGGATGCCACCCGTGCGGTGTCGGACTGGGTCTCTGCCATGAGCGGCACCACTCCCTGCTCTTGGACGCGGTTCGACTCCTCTAACAGCGTCTGCAGAGCCAGGAAGGCTGCCCTCCTCCCGCCATTGTTTCCCTGGGTTTCCTGAGGCATCGGCTGTGCGGGTGGGTTGATAAACTCCAGGAACTCAGAAAACGTCTGGGAGCCAGCTGCATCCTGGGCCTGGTCTGGCCTCCGTGAGTCCGGGCCCTCTGTTGCTCCGACCTCCACCTGCTGTACCTGCTCAGCTGTGATGTGCCAACCAGACTGTGCCCCAGGAGACTCATCACTAAATAGGCCCGCCGGGGTGTGTGTCTCTGGGATGATGGATGTGGTGGGAGAAAGCAGTGCCGCAAGCCCGACGCTCTCAATGTTTAGGGCCTCGTCCATGGTGTGGGGCTGCTCAGCGACAGGAGGGTTGTCCCTGGCCATTTCTGGTGGTGGTGGTGGACTTCGAACCCTCTGTGCGTCCTGGTCCGCAGATTGGGTTGGGGCGGATAGGGCTGCCCGCTGATCGGGCACCCTCTGTTGTGAGGCCCCGGGTGAGGTGGCGGCAGATTCCTGTCTCCGTCTGGAGGCAGACGGCCCTGGTCGTTCGGCATCACGTCCTAGGGATGAGAATGAGACGGGTTATTTCGATTTGCTCGGCAGGCCGCTGGACGGTCCCAGTGGGCAGGGTTTGTGAAGGGACAGAGGATGGGGGAGGTGTCCCAGTGGGCAGGGTTTGTGAAGGGACAGAGGATGGGGGAGGTGTCCCAGTGGGCAGGGTGTGTGAAGGGACAGAGGATGGGGGAGGTGTCCCAGTGGGCAGGGTGTGTGAAGGGACAGAGGATGGGGGAGGTGTCCCAGTGGGCAGGGTGTGTGAAGGGACAGAGGATGGGGGAGGTGTCCCAGTGGGCAGGGTGTGTGAAGGGACAGAGGATGGGTGAAGAGTGAGTGTTTGTCAGGGAGGGTTGTCTCGCTTGCTGCAGTTCCGCCAACCTCGCATTGCGCGATATCGCGGGTGGCAGACCCCCCAACAAGGTCCAGTGCCCTCTGTTCAAAGGTGCTGAGGGGGTGCAGGTTGGGCGAACGCCCTCCAGTCTTGTGCCGCTCACGGTGGTTATGAGCGGCCTTGGCCTGTTGGGGGAGGGAACATAGGTAGATCATTACAAAACGGTAGGTATCAGCAGTCCGTTCAGATACTGGCACAGTTTGGGGGGGGCAAGTTGTCATAAGACGATTGAATCTCTCCTCGGGGCCAGAGCGCTGGGTCTGCGACAACTTTGTGAACCACCCTCAAATAACTCTGCCCCAATCCCTATCCCCCCCCCCCTCCCGTGCCCGGGGGGTGGGGGGGGGGGGGTGGGGGGGGGGGGGTGCTTAAGTTAAGGGGGAGGGATGGTTGTGACTAGGGGGCACCCTCATGGCACTTACCCTGGCAGACCTGGTGAGGTCGTGTAGCTTCTTCCTACATTGCTCTGCTGAGCGAGGGGTCTGCCCCACAGCACTGACGGCAGCAGCCACGTCACGCCAGGCGTGGCGTACCGCGCTGGCAGGTTGGCGATGCCCTCTCCGCGGGCGGATGATGCCCCTCCTCTGCTCCACGGCATCGAGCAGCGCCTCGACGTCAGCATCTACAAAGCGAGGAGCAGCTCTCCTCGGCTCCGACATCCTGCCCGACAGATTCTGTGGTCGCCCGCGCCTTTTTACGGCGTCGGGCGGCGTCACGTGGGCGTGTTCGTGTCGTCGTCGCGTTCCGTCGTCATCACGCACGTAATTGACGCGGCCGCGCTACTAGCCCATTTCCAGGAAGTGAATCCGTCGGGAAATGAAGCCTTCGCGACCGTCGTAAAACGGTCCCGATTTTTACGACGGTTTTGCGACTTTCCGCGGGTGCGGAGAATTTCGCCCCAAGTCTTTGATCAGTATTCGGTTTTAAACCTTGTGGCAGTATCGAAAGGTACCTGGCGCCTCTTGAGCAAACATAATTAGAATGAAGGAAGGCAACCATATTAACTGCCATAAACAGAGCCAATTAAAGAGAGAACACAACGAGCAACAGTACTGGGTGAATGGCTGTAGAGAATACATGGGGGCAGCATGGACGAAGCATGGGGAATATGTGGGGACATGAGGGAGTGAGTGAGGGATAAATGGGATGAGGATGTGGGGTTATAAGCACAATATAGAGAGCTGGACTGGTGTCCCTGTGAGCCAAGGGTGTCTTCTAATCAGCTCACCGCAGTACTTGCAGTCCTCCCCTGTCTTGTTCCGCCTCAGAGTGCAGCAAACCCAAACCTTGTCTGCACATATCTCAAGGAGATGAAAATATGATGGGTGTGGGAAGCAGTGGCAGGTTGAGATTGGCAAAGTCGGGAACTACCCAATT